>NC_092400.1:23332205-24532205 GCF_030028105.1 Mobula birostris
GCAACACAAAGTTGAAGAACCCAGAGTTAGTCCAAAAGACAAACAATGAGACATAAACAGTAAACAATACAAATGAAACACTGCATACTCATGACATGACTCTTGAGAAACTAGATTCCACACGCTGACAAAAAAATATTTTTAAAGAACAGCCCTGGTTGTGACACGAGCATTCGGGGGAAAAGACATGGAGCCACAGTAAGAACGTGCAAACTCCACAGAGACAGCACTACAACCTTTGGAGTTAGGTTAGTTGCTCTGTTAGCTCCGCCATTGTGCTGAGGTTTATAAAACTTTGATTTTCTTTGACATCTTGGTTGCTGGCTGGGTTCCTGCATGGGCTCTCTCTTCTTGTTTTTTAGAATTAACATTGTTTCACAAAATATAAAACCAAAAGAACCACATCCTGAGTTCTCTCCAAATTTAGGATTCATCTATATGAGCAAAAACATCAAAGACTACAGACCTTGTACTGATGAATGTTTGATAGACAACATTGGCACAATGTGCCTTGGAGCCTATTTCTGTTACCCATGGACTGCCCCGCAAAACTCCATGACTGATTAAACTTACATTTTAAATGTGTTCTTCAGCTTAAGGTTGTAGTCCAGTGTCCACTGGTGGCAGAGACCTTGAGCACTCCCTTTTCAGGGTTACCTGGGAGTAAAAAGAAAGCTTATCGAATGTTATCATTTATTGTGAGGAGAATTCAACCCCAAGGTAGTGAGATTATATCTCAGGGCATTAGTGAGATCATGCCTGGGTATTATGCACAGTTCTGGTCTTCTTACTTAAAGAGGGATATTCATGTGTTGGAACTAATTCAGAAATTATTTACTAGAAACAGGTATGGTGATGAGGAAAGACCATACACGTGGGTTTGTCTGTCTGTCTAGGTACCATACGCGATGCAGACGTTGGTGACCATGGTTTTCCATATAGATCTATCCCTCATTCTTTGGATGACTTCCATTTCCTCGATGTGTAACCACCTGGCTAGGCTTTTGACGTACATAAGCTGAGGTCTTCCTCTTGGTTTGCTCCTTC
This sequence comes from Mobula birostris, assembly GCF_030028105.1. Lineage (NCBI taxonomy): Eukaryota > Metazoa > Chordata > Chondrichthyes > Myliobatiformes > Myliobatidae > Mobula > Mobula birostris. Next base: position 23,333,253 of record NC_092400.1, read on the forward strand.
GATCTTTCCAGAGAGTATGAGTTTTTCTAGTTCATCTTTCCGCATGATGTGTCCTAGGAATCTGAGTTGTCTTCATCGTATGAGTGATCTAACTGTTTGGGTTCTTCTGAGAACTTCTTCATTTGATGTGTGTGTGGGTCCATGATATTTTTAACATTCTCCTGTAGAACTATAATTTCAGCTACTTCTAGTCCCTTTTCCATTGTTGGGGAAATGGTCCAGCATTCACTTCCATAAGTCAGGATAGAATAAAATGTAACACTGCAGTATTCTGTTTTTTAGTGTACATGCTCATCTTTCTGTCCTGTTAATATGGTCCTTCATTTTTTGGAAAGCTTCTTTCGCCATTGCTGTTCTGTATTTGATATCTGTGTCGCACCTGCCACCACTTGTTATTAGGCTGCCAAGATACCTGAATTTGTTGACTTGTTTGATGTTTGTATTTCCGATCTTGATCACGCATTGTGGGATGTTTGTCTTTCTGGAGATGACCATGCTTTCTGTCTTCTTGGTGTTGATTGAGAGGCCTCTGCTTGTATTCTCTGGAATTTAGAAGAATGAGAGGGGAACCAGATTGAAACAAAAGGTCCTTAGGGTCTTGGTAGAGTGGATGTGGAGAGGGTATTTTTTTTTGTTGGAAGATGCAAGATTGTTTAATGTCACTTCTAGTACAGGATGTAAGGAGAATGAAAATAATTCTTTCTCTGGATCCGATGCTGCACACAAAAAGAACACAGTAAGGTAAAGAACACCTGATAAAATAATAAACCAATTGTTACTGTTTGAAAAGTAATGGGTCACCTATTTAAGCTGGAGTTAAGGACAATATATTTTTCTCCTATTTGAGAGCCTTTGGAAACTTTTACCATGAAAGATAGCGGAAGGCAGAGTCTGAATGTTTTTTAAGACAGATGTACACAGATAATAACAAAAGGTGTTCAAAGGTTACTGTGGCTAGATGGAGTGCAGAGTTTGAAGTTGAAATCAGATTAACTCTAATTTTATTGCAAAGAGTTGAGTAGCCTCTTCCATAATTCAAATTACATTTATTCTCAAAGTACGTATGCAGTATGCAACCCTGAGATTTGTCTTCCTCACAGACAACCACAGAACCATGTTTGTGGTATCACATCAGAGGAGCAGGCAGTATGGATGGATAAACCATATCACAAGTGCAAAGGGCTCCACTATCTTGACCTGTCTACCTTGGGCAGACCCAGGAAGAATCTGACTAGGAGGAACTGTGGACTGTCCCACCCTCCTCTGCACCAGGTACATGGGACTGATGTGCATCTAAAACATGAAGGGCTGTAAAACTTTTTGTCCTCTGTGAAAGATGAGCTCCTCTGGGCTGTAGAAACTTCGCCCAGCTTGTGAGTCTGCAATCTTAGTTAAACACTTCTGATTTGCCACTTTAGAATGTAACTCTCAGAATCACGTAGAAAAGTATTTACTAGTATTTTACCTATTGATGTTGGAGCGATATCTCAGAGAGGGCAGTGTCTTTTAGGAGGAGGGGAGGAGAAGATGGTGGCGCGACGCAGCGCGCGCGGGCCATTCTGAATGATATCGTATGTGTAAACTAGGGGCCGTGCACCAATCTGGATTTGATGGAGACAGCCGTGAGAGCGCAGAGGAACATCTGGAGTAACTTCTGAAATGCCTGCTTCGCTGCCGCTGCTACTGTGCGATCAAGAATCTCCGGAGACGAAGACCCAAACCCCCGGCTTTGCGTATCGCCTGTTGCCGGGGGCCGGGGTCAAAGCGCTCAGCAGAGCTGGTGCTCAGTGCTCGTGTCGAATATGTGGTTGGAGGCTTGGAGTTTTTCGGATGGACTCGAAGTCGGGACTGTGTCGGATGCTTCCAGGATGCTGCACCAGCAAGTTGGCAGCGCTGGAGGTTCACTGTCTGCATGAGATGATGGGGACTTTTGAGAGACTTTGAGGACTTTTACTGTGCCATGGGTCTGTTCTTATCAAATTACAGTATTGCTTTGCACTGTTGTAACTATATGTTATAATTATGTGTTTTTTTGTTAGTTTTTAAGTCGGTTTGTCATGTAGTTTTCGTGATATCATTCTGGAAAAAACATTTTATCATTTCTTAATGCATGCCATTACTAAATGACAATAAAAGGGGACTGTGTGTCCTCATAATCAATAATCAATAATAATAATCCATTATTAAGGACCTTCAGCACCCAGGGCATGCCCTTTTCTCACTTTACCATCATAGTCAGTCCTAGCACCTCACGTTCGCTCTAGCTGCTTGGAGGATACACGGATTCACTGTAACTGAAATGTTCCTCTAAGTTCAAACTAAAATTTTATTATCAAAGTACATATATGTCACCATATACAACCAATGTTCCCTCTATTTTGTAATGACCAATGTGTGCAAAAATCTAGTGCTATGCAATTTTTTTGCCAAGTGACCACAACATGTGTGCACTGAATCTTTAAGTGGAAGTAAGCCTGAAGCTATTCTAACGATAATAAACTAGTCCAAGTTTGCTGATCACTGTTTTAAAAACAAAAAAATACTTCGGAATCTCCTTTGGGTTTGATCATCTTCACTCTCATTCGACTGTAACTTTTGGAGTATGTAACAGGCCTATAGCGGGTAATTAAGGATTTTCTCGCTGGACCTTTTGTACACCGTCCATATGTGATTTGCTTGCGAACTGATGCTTTTAAAAAGTCAAGTTTCCTAATATCACTCCACTTCTTGCCACTTGCAAATTCTCCAGCAACTTTTGCATTGCGACAGTTTCTGTATCGTACATAAATATTTCTCGTAGCAGTTTTCTACTGTTTCATTAAGCCGTCCTGCCTTTAAATAAACTAGCAGTTCTTTTGCACTTCGCACCTTTTGCTTCTTTGGAATTCAACAGTGAATCAATAATTTCTTCAATAAAAACAGTATAAATAAGTGAGTTCTAAAACCTGCAGATACCTGCATCTAGGAGAAGATGGCGGTGCGACGGCAGTGCACGCGGCCTCTCCGGTGAATGATATCTGTAATCTGTCGAGTAGGGGACCGTGCACAATTCTTCATCAAATTATGGTATTGATTTGCACTGCTGTAACTATATGTTATAATTATGTGGTTCTGTCAGTGTTAGTCTTTGGTTTGTCCTGTTTTCTGTGATATCACTCTGGAGAAACATTGTATCATTTCTTAATGCATGTATGCATTTCTAAATGACAATAAAAGAGGACTGAGTGTTCTCATAATCTAATAATCATCGCAAACTCCACGTTGTTAACACTGTCTGCATCAGAAATCGGAAAAGGAAATGTGATTGTGTTCAATTGCAAAATATACTTAACATGCCAACGGGGGAGAGGGTGGCAACCTTTTGTGTGCAGTTTAAATTCCTTTGTCCGCTAGTAACAAAGGATGTGTGCATCACACACCTTAGAGGGAACATAGTATACAGCCCTGAGATTCATCTTCCTGCAGGCATTCTCAACAAATCTATAGAATAGTAAGTATAGCAGGACCAATAAAAGATCAACTAGAGTGCTGAAGACAACAAACTGTGCAAACGCAGATGTAAACAAATAGCAATAAATAACGAGAACTTGAGATAACAAGATAGAGTCAATAAAGTGAGATCATTGGGAACATCTCCATGGATAGGCAAATGAGTGTAGTTATCCCCTTTTGTTGAAGAGCTTGATGGTTCAGGGATAGTAACTGTTCTTGAACTTTGTGGCAAGAGTCCTGAGGTTCTTGTACCTTCTACCTGCTGGCAGCAGCGAGAGAAGAGCATGGCCTGGGTGGTAGGGATCTCTATACACATATCTTTCATTGCCACGGACCTAGAGTTTTCTTTTATGTAATGCTAATATGATTTTGAATTATATAATGCTAATATAATTTGTAATCTATGGTAATATAATTGTGAAATATCCTGTAATTAATTTTAAATGGATATAATCAGCAAATTTTCTAAATAATAAATGTACAGCAAACTTTACTTTGAAATATTTCAGAGCATCAATGTACTTACGTTATCAGTATTTCAAATTACAACACTGTTACAAATTGTAACAGTAAACATAGAATGGAAGTCTGTAGCTCAGTCTTAATAAACCACCGGCCTGCTAGGTTTAAAAGTTTACAAAACATGAAAGCTTTTCTTTGTTATATTGTATTTCTTTATACCCTTCAAATAATAAGTAAAATCAGAATTTAGTGATTCTTCAATTTTCATTATAAATATACATAGTATCACATATTACAAATAAAACACTTAAAGTGTTTTCAGGTTGTGTAAAAAATTCCTGCTCAGAGCGATGGTTGTCTTGTGCAGCTGTTAAAAAAAATTGAGGGAACATTGTTTGTCAGGAACTTTGCATACAACTGCCCAAGGTTCTTTGAATCTCTGTTGATACATATTTACTGCGGGGAACTTGTTGTTGTTCGGATCACTACTTGGTAAACATGCATACTTTCTCCATCAAAGCACAAAGGGGCACTCAAACATTCCTGTAATCATTTACAGTGCACAGTAAATAAACACAATACATTTTGTTGGAAGTTTGAAAGGATAATTTGTTCACTTAAATCAATGGAAAGAACAAGATGGGTTTCAAAGACTTCTTTACCAGCTGTGCACTTGTTCTTTCTGTACTAGATGTATATATATATTTTGTTCATCTGAAAAAGAGAGGCTTTCATGCAGGCAACGCATACAAAATGCTGAAGGAACTCAGCTGCCCAGGCAAAGCAAAGAGTAGAGTCGACGTTTCAGGCTGAGACCCTTCATCAGCCCTCATGCAGGGCTGAGCTACTGTTCCTCGATCAAAAAAGCAAAACTACAGAATTTGTCCTTTTTCAGATTTGCGATCCTTTTAGTAATGGGGCGATGAACACATCTCTGGTAGACGGGCAACACACACAAAATACTGGAGGAATGGAACAAGTTCTTTGGAAATAAATAAGCAGTCAATGTTCCAGCCCTTCATCAAGACCAGAAAGCAAGGGGGCAGAAACCAGGATAAGAAGGTGTGGGGGTGGGAGGGGACAGAGTGCGCTCAAGATTTACAGCATGTGCAGAATCTCCTGTGTTACTGGTAGATCAGTGTAAGTGGTAAAGAACCTTACACTGATCTGCTTCTTCTTCTTCTACTTCGTGCCAACCCCCGTAAAACAAGAAGAGGAAGAAGAAGAGGATCAGTGTAAGGTTCTTTAAATATAATTACCACTGTAAATTCAGGGATTAATGAATGAAGGAAATACTAGAACAAAGAACAGCACAGCACAGGAACAATTCCTTCAGCTCACGATGTCTATGCCAAGCATGATGCCAAACTATACTAATCCCTGCCGTCTGCAATGGTCCATATCCTTCCATTCCCAGCATTTCCATGTGCCTGTCTAAAGCCTCACGAAGGCCACTATTGTATTGATTAATATATATTTATCATGTTTAATACTTATGGCACTGTGAAAGGAACTCATGGGCAGTCCCTCATTTGATAATCAACCAGACTCATTTTTTAGAAACAGAATCGGGTTGAATATCACCAGCACGTCATGAAATTTGCTGTACAATGCAATACATTAAAAAATGTGGATTACAGTAAGCATATATATGTGTATCAAATAATAAATAAAAAGTGCAAAAACACAGAAATAAATAAGTAGTTTTTATAGAAATAAAAAAAATACAGAAACAAAACATGGTTGCAATGTCCATTTAGAAATTGGATGGCAGAGGGGAAGAAGCTGTTCCCGAATCACTGAGTGTGTGCCTTCAGGCTTCTGTACCTCCTTTCTGATGGTAACAATGAGAAGAGGGCATGTCCTGGGTGCTGGGGGTCCTTAATGATGGACGCCACGTTTCTGAGACACTGCTCTTTGAAGATGTCTTGGGTACTGCAGAGACTCATACCCAGGAGGACCTGACTTATTTTACAACTCTCTGCAGCTTACCCTGATCCTCCCATAACCAGACCGTGATGTAGAGAATAGTTGTAAAAACATATATATATATATCCACTAATTGCCAATTGTTAGTGAAAATCATTTCCTCTGACTACTATGGTTGGGTATCGCTGTAGAGTTCAGCAACTTCATCTTAGTCATATTAGGATGAAGAAAACTAATATCGGTTCCCAGTACCCATGGGTAACCAGTTACCCTGCCACTTAACCAGTTAACTGCCAGTTACCCTACCAGTTCTACAGAAAGGACAGAATAGAGGTGGATATGATACCTAAAAGGGAACTCTGAACATGAAAATGTTCACTTAGGGGGGATTGACACTCAATTGCCATTTTCTATCCAGCTCCATGGTGTAGTCTCTCCATAAGTGAAGATTCCCACAGAGCTTGAACTGCATGATAAACCTACCTGCTTATTCTTAACTTAATGTATCAACAGTTCTGTCAGTGTTTGCTGCAGGCCACTGTGAATTATCACTGACAGAGGAACACCTGCACCTCTGCAGTTTGAAGTACATTTATGTCAAAGTACGTACAGTGTAGTTCATACAACCTTAAGATTCACCTCCTTACAGTCAGCCAGAAAACAAAGGGACCCGGTGGAACCCATTAAAAAAGAAGACCGTCAAGCACCCAATGTGCCAAAAAAGAAGAATAAATCGTGCAAGTAACAAAAAGTAAGCAAATAACTTTCAGAACTAAAGTTCATGAAAGTGAGTTGACAGTCACAAAGCCAGTTCATCGCTGCAGCCGGTCCAGGAGCCCGTTAGTTGCAGACCACAGCCTCAGTTCAGCGCAGAGACGAGTAACCTTGCCAAGCAGCGTGCTGAACACCGGCCCGTCCCTCTCCTCTGGGCCCACCACCCTGACCATCTCAATCTGGCCTGGCGCTCTCCGATCCAGGCTTTTGTCAATCAAAGTTATTGCTGCTGCTTTACCCACGACAGGTCTCTGCTCCAGCTCAAGATAAACCAGTTGTACAGAGCAATCCCAGTCCATGTTGCTGAAAAAAGGTGAGCCTAGTTTGAGTGTGAAGCATTGAATGAACAGAAATATTTGCCCAATAACTTTGGAAAGGTTTCCTTGGATCATTGACCTGTAAACTGCAGGGGTGCATGTTGGCACTCTAACCCTTTTCTCTTTCAGTACTCAGATTTCTGTTTAATCAAGCGTACTGATTAAGTAGTAATCTTTTGGATTTAAAAGCAGCTTTTAATCAGTTCCCAGGCAAGGTTCAAAAGTTTCAGGTACATTTATTATCAAAGTATGCACACAATGCAGAACCATGAGATTCCGTAAGGCTGTCAGATATAGGAGCAGAATTAGGCCATTTGTCCCATCGAGTCTGCTCCACCATTTCATCATGGCTGATCCATTTTCCCTCTCAGTCCCAGTCTCCTGCCTTCTCTCCGTATCTCTTCATGCTCTGCCTAACTAAGAATCTACCAACCTCTGCCTTAAATTTATCCAATGACTTGGCCTCCACGGCTGCCTGTGGCAACAAGTTTCTTTGGCGAAGGATATTGGCCTGAAACATCGACTGTTTGCTCTTTTATGTAGATGCTGACTGGCCTGCTGGGTCCCTCCAGCGTTTTGTGTGTGTTGCTATGGAAACGTTAAAGAGCTAGAGAGGGAGGAATCTGATAGACGAAGAGAGTGGACCATGGGAGAAAAGGTTGTTGGCTTAAGTTGGCAGGGAATAAGGCAGCCTTCTAATGCTATTATGAGCAGATGGAAATGTGTAGACCACCCCTGCTGTGTAGTTTTAGTGTGTCAGCTTTTTACTTTAAGCAGGGCTAGTGAGTCTGTCAGCATGCAAAGAGTAATGTCTTTGCTGCACTGCCACATGAGACTGAGTTCATATCATTGCTGCAGATGTGACACTAGAACTTTTTTTGGCGTCCCATGCAAGTTTCTAGGCAAATCTTTGAAAACTGTTGTAGCACTCGCTTACTTGAGAACAAACCAAAACCCCTGAGAGACTAAGCCAGGGTAATCGGCACTGTATGGCAGAACTAAATTAGTGATATAGCGATCTCAGCTTTCAAATTAGCGATCAGATAGGAAAGTTGGCGAGTGAATGGTGTTCCAATAACGTTCCAGTTAGCGGTCAACAAAAAATATCATTCTGCGTGGCTCACTCTCCACTAGACTAAACAACTAATGAACAAGAATGCGTAACGATTCTCATCTGCTTCCACCACCCTTGTGACAGGTTACCATAATAGACGGGCCACAAACTATGATGCAGACAGAAAATAGATACATGACTCCTGCGGACAGAAAATAGATACTTGGCTGCTACAGCTGTATTGTTGCCAAAAATAGCAATAACTGATGACTGATGAATTGTCACGTGTTTTATTATCACGGCGTGAGGTACAAGGGAAACGGTCAGTTGACCTGTAAATAGAAAACTGGAACACCATTCAGTGGGTGCAGACTTGGTCTTTGAAAGTATACAGGTCACAATCCAGATCGTAAGCTGAGAGTGTCAGCTTATCATGGCATTTTTTTTTAACATTTACATCTGCATTAGAGGGACATGCATGCTGGTAACCTTGTATTTCCACTGAGTATCAAGCCAAAGACCGCGGGCAAAACACAATAGGAAACACTTACTAACGTACCAAATTATCAGCCTCCAGCACTTTCCAATAGACGTCTTTCAAACCACGTTCAAAGAATCATTGGCTTTTGTTCCACATGGTAGGCTTATTCAGAAAGTCAGAAGGCATGGGATCCAGGAATGTTTAGCCAGGTGGATTCAGAATTGGCTTGCCTGCAGAAGGCAGAGGGTTGTGGTGGAGGGAGTACATTCAGATTGGAGGGTTGTGACTAGTGGTGTCCCACAAGGATCTGTTCTGGGACCTCTACTCTTCGTGATTTTTACTAACGACCTGGACGTGGGGGTAGAAGGGTGGGTTGGCAAGTTTGCAAACGACACAAAGGTTGGTGGTGTTGTGGATAGTGTAGAGGATTGTCAAAGATTGCAGAGAGACATTGATAGGACACAGAAGTGGGCTGAGAAGTGGCAGATGGAGTTCAACCCGGAGAAGTGTGAGGTGGTACACTTTGGAAGGACAAACTCCAAGGCAGAGTACAAAGTAAATGGCAGGATACTGGTAGTGTGGAGGAGCAGAGGGATCTGGGGGTACATGTCCACAGATCCCTGAAAGTTGCCTCACAGGTAGATAGGGTAGTTAAGAAAGCTTATGGGGTGTTAGCTTTCATTAGTCGAGGGATAGAGTTTAAGAGTCGTGATGTAATGATGCAGCTCTATAAAACCCTGGTTAGGCCACACTTGGAGTACTATGTCCAGTTCTGGTCGCCTCACTATAGGAAGGATGTGGAAGCATTGGAAAAGGTACAGAGGAGATTTACCAGGATGCTGCCTGGTTTAGAGAGTATGGATTATGATCAGAGATTAAGGGAGCTAGGGCTTTACTCTTTGGAGAGAAGGAGGATGAGAGGAGACATGATAGGTGTGTACAAGATATTAAGAGGAATAGATAGAGTGGATAGCCAGCGCCTCTTCCCCAGGGCACCACTGCTCAATACAAAAGGACATGGCTTTAAGGTAAGGGGTGGGAAGTTCAAGGGGGATATTAGAGGAAGGTTTTTTACTCGGAGAGTGGTTGGTGCGTGGAATGCACTGCCTGAGTCAGAGGTGGAGGCAGATACACTAGTGAAGTTTAAGAGACTACTAGACAGGTATATGGAGGAATTTAAGGTGGGGGGTTATATGGGAGGCAGGGATTGAGGGTCAGCACAACATTGTGGGCTGAAGAGCCTGTAATGTGCTATGCTATTCTATGTTCTATGTTCTTAAATCCGCCTCCCTTATTTTCACTGTAAAAGGTTTTGCTGTGCTGTCAGTGCCTGGGAGTTGCTTTGAAGGGAGCCTACCAGAGAGCCAACTGTACTTCCGCTGCCAAATGCTTCCCCTCCCATCATAAAATTCCCTAAAAATGGCCCTTTGAGAAGGTACTGTACGGCTTCTGGCGCTATGGGAACCATGAAGTGTTGGAAAGAAGCATGCAAGTTCCTGAAGGTTATCATCAACTGTGTCTTTCAATGAACACCAGCCTAGAATCTCTACCGCTTTTGAAAGGTTGCTCACAAAATTGAAAAGGGCACTGATTTGGTGCCGTGGTACGAGCTCAGCCTTTCGTCAGCATTCATACATGGGGTTGGACATGAGCGTCTTGTGGCAATTTGCCAAAGCTTCTCAAGTTGGGGGAAAGATTCAGAATCAGGTTTAATATCACTGGCATATGTCATAAAATCTGTTGTTATGTGGCAGCAGTACACTGCAATTCATAATAATAAAACCTGTAAATTACAGCCTTGGGCCCTTAGCTCCCAGTGGGATGACCTCCCGTTCTCCCTCGTCCAAAGTTGACGGGATGGTTGGAGCTCATCAATGTTTCTATAATCCGTTGTGTCCACTGTGCAGAGGTTTGGCCTATACAGCTTCACCAGAGCCCTGCTGGTCGGCCTTACCCACTTCCACCCGTAGGACTTTGAGAGGTGTTAATTACAGTAAGAAATATATATAATAAATTAATTAAATAGATAGTGAAAAAAGAAAAGAATTAGTGAGGTAGTGTTCATGGGTTTAATGTCCATTCAGAAATTGGATAGCTGAGGGGAAGAAGCTGTTCCAGGATGGTTGAGTGTGTGCCTTCAGGCTTCTGTACCTCCTCCCTGATGGTGGCAATGAGAAGAGGGCATGTCCTGGGTGATGGCGGTCCCCAGTGTTCTTCCATACAAAATGCTATCGAACAATTTCCTAGGGATGCTCTACTTGCTCCCCAGCAATGGATAGTGAATAGAACAACACTCACAACACGCTGGAGGAATTCAGCAGGTCAGGCAGCATCCGTGGAAAAGATCGGTCGACGTTTTGGGCCGGAACCCTTCGTCACCGATCTTTTCCACGGATGCTGCCTGACCTGCTGAGTTCCTCCAGCGTGTTGTGAGTGTTGCTTTGACCCCAGCATCTGCAGATTATTTTGTGCTTACAATAGTGAATAGACATGGACAACACTTCAGTCAAACGCTATTTGCTGTTTAAAATTACAAATTTAAAACAAACTGCATGGTTTGCAAAGAATTAAACAAGGGAAATAGCGTACTTGTTGTCTACACTACAACTTCAATTTACGAGGTATCCAATTATCCTTAAAACCTTTTGGTTCACCCTTAGATCATTTGCCATTGTGAAATCATTAAGGTTAAAAAAATACTCTTGTTTGCCAAGTCTGATATCAAGCAGCCAATGACAACTTGCATGTGTGTTAGGCATATTTCTCATTTCGCTTATTTTAGCAGGCAGTAAAAATTACTTAATTCCTGTGACAGCAAAAATGAAATCTTATCATGGGATAAGGGTTATTGTGGCATTCGGCTGTAGGGAAAGGTAATCTTCTGATTTTCTGTAATGCTGACACAAATCAGAATCAGAATCAGGTTTATTATACCGCCATATGTTGTAAAATTTGTTAGCTTAGCGTACAATGCAATACATGATAATATAGAAAGAAAAAAATAAATAAGCAAATCAATTATAGTCTATATATTAAACAGATTAAAAACAGTGCAAAATAGAAATAATATGTATAAAAAAAGTGAAGTAGTGTTCATGGCTTCAATGTCCATTCAGAAATCTTACGGCAGAGGGGAAGAAGCTATTCCTGAATCGCTGAGTGTCTGTCTTCAGGCTCCTGTACCTCCTTCCTGACAGTAACAATGAGAAGAGGGCACGTCCTGGGTGGTGAGGGTTCTTAATAATGGACACTGCTTTTCTGAGGCACTGCTCCTTAAAGATGTCTTGGATACTACAGAGGCTAGTATCCAAGATGGAGCTGACTAACTTAACAACTTTCCGTGGCTTCTTTCAGTCCTGTGCAGTAGCCCCCCACCTCCAACCCCACTCCATACCAGACAGTGATGCAGATTCTCCTAATGGTATATAGCTGCTGTCTTGCCTTCTTTATATCTACATCGATATGTTGAGACCAGGTTAGATCCTCAGAGATCTTGACACCCAGGAACTTGAAATTGCTCACTCTCTCCAGTTCTGATTCTTCTATGAGAAAGGTCATCTTACCCTTTCTAAAGTTTGCAATCAGCTCTTTTGTCTTACTGACATTGAGTGCAAGGTTATTGCTCTGACAGCACTCAACTAGCTGATATATCTCACTCCTGTACGCCCTCCCATCTCCAGCTGGGATTCTACCAACAATGGTTGTATCATCAGCAAATTTATAGATGGTATTTGAGCTATACCTAGCCACAAAGAAGTGGGTATAGAGGGAGTAGAGCAATGGGCTAAGCACACGTCCATGAGGTGCGCCAGTGTTGATCATCAGTGAGAAGGAGATATTATCACCAATTGCACAGATTGTGGTCTTCCGGTCAGGAAGTCAAGGATCCAATTGCAGAGGGAGGTACAGAGGCCCAGGTTCTGAACCTTATTGACCAGGACTGTGGGAATAATGATGTTAAACGCTGAGCTGTAGTCAACAAACTGTATCCTGACATAGGTGTTTATATCATTCAGGTGATTGAAGGCTGTATGGAGAGCTGTTGAGATTGAATCTGCCGTAGACCTATTGTGGCCATACGCAAACTTCAGTGGGTCTAGACCTTTGCTGAGGCTGGAGTTCATTCTAGCCATGACTACCTCTCAAAGCATTTCATCTCTATAGATGCGAGTGCAACTGAACGATAGTGATTAAGGCAGCTCACACTACTCTTCTTAGGCACTGGATATCGTGACCAATGCAAATTTTCTATTTTTAATTATCTATATTTTCCGTAAAGGACATTGGGCAATAACAGATTTTCCTTTCTCTGGGGATAATTAAGTGTGATTCTATTATATATTTTTAAACATGTAATCTTCGCTTCATCCAGGGCCCTTTGAAGAATCATACGTGAATCAGACCACCAGCTCTTCGCAGTACTGATTTAGTAGAAGAGGTCTCTAACCATTTTACCCCTCATTTTCAAAGCAAGATGGCAGGATATCAAAGTACCTGCACATAATGGACCTGACACGTTTTAAGTGATCACCAGTTCCATGACTTTCAAGATCTGTTCTAAATCCAGGCCTGGCCGTCACCAAAGCTGTCAGTTTCATTTAATCTACTATGCTGTGTTCAATTAGTCAAATGGCGTTAGACCTCCCTGAACTTCTGTTTTACAAAAGTCTGCCCATTTAGACATGGTGGCTTGTCAAATCATTATCGCCATCATTATGTGCCATGTCATATGATGTGGTCGTCATGGTCTTCCATCTGTGGGGAAGGCCCCCTTCACACTGTTCTTCATGTTGTTTTCTCTATCCATGACCATGATTGTTCTTGGCAAACTTTGGTTTGCCATTGCCTTCTTCTGGGCAGTGTCTTTACAAGATGGGTGACCTCAGCCATTATCAATACTCCTCAGAGATTGTCTGCCTCGTGTCAGTGGTCACATAACCGAGACTTGTGATTTGCACCAACTGCTTATTGTAAGTGTAGCACTGCTAAATACTAGGAGATGCAGCACAAAATGGAGGCTGTGGAAGGTCTAATGCTGAGGGACAGGTGAGGTAACACAAATGTGAAAAAAAATCACTGACTCTTTTGAGGCTGTGGCTTGAATTTATAGCTTGGTTGCAGAAAGTTATGATGAGACAGTAATGGACACTGGGCAATGACTGATGAGACACATAACTCCAATATTTTAAGAAACTGGGTCAACAAAAGGTAAGTACGTAATGCTTGGCTGAGAAATATTGCAATGGGAATGGGTGAAGTTCTATATTCACTTGGGTTCCCCAAGTTGAATTCAAGTTAAACCCTGGCTGTATCAGCAGTAAGAAACAGATAGCAGGGATTACATGACTAACCTCTAAGCCAGAGATTCCCAACCAGGGGTTCACAGACCCCTTGGTTAATGGTAAGGGGTTCATGGCATAAATATGTTGGGAACCCCTGCTCCTTTTAATGAATGTGCTCTATCAGTTTTTTGAGTAACACTAGGAATGTTGATTGGTGTACAAAGTGCAAAGTGTATATGTTATTATCAAAATACATATATGTCAGCATATACAACTCCGAAATTCATTTTCCTGCAGGCATATTCAATAAATCTATAGAATAACAGAATCAATGAAAGACTGCCAAAATTGTGTGTTCAACCAGAAGACATCAAACTGTGCAAATACAAAAAAGAAAGAAACAAAGATAATAAATGTGGAGTCTGTTGAATTTATCAATTTAACACTATAGATGATTGCCAGTCTGATTACTGAATTCTTTACTGTAAAATCCAAGTCCTGTGAATCTGATGAAATCTACAGGATAAAAGAAAGTGATCAAAACAACTGCTGGTTTGCTTCTTTGTTCAATACCCAGGATTGCTGGTTTTATAGAGAAAAGATCAATCCAGGGTAGGACTTTTAACGTTGACATCAAAAGCAGAGGAAAAAGTAAATGTCATATTAAATTTAGGATGTTACTGTAGTGTGGTGCTTAGCACAGCCCTTTACAGTGCAGCCAACCTGGGTTCAATTCCCGCCACTGCCTGTACAGAGTTTGTATTTTGTCCCCATGACTGTGTTGGTTTCCTCCAGGAGTTCTGGTTTCCTCCCACAATCCAAAGACAGACCGGTTAGTAGGTTAATTAGTCATTGTAAATTGCCCCTAGGATTAAATCAAGGGTAGCTGTGCTTAGCTATCATTTGTGTTCACAGTTACCGTGTCGAACCAATAGCTCATAAAGTAAGAGGTAGCCAGAGAGATACTGTACCAAGCTGGCACGTGGCCAAGTGGTTAAGGCATCCATCTAGTGATTTGAAGGTTGCTAGTTCGAGCCTTGGCTGAGGCAGCATGTGTGTCCTGGAGCAAAGCACTTAACCACACATTGCTCTGCGATGACACTGGTGCCAAGGTGTATGGGTCCTAATGCCCTTCCCTTGGACAATATTGGTGTCGTGGAGAGGGGAGACTTGCAGCATGGGCAACTGTTGGTCTTCCATACAACCTTGCCCAGGCCTGCGCCCCGGAAACCTTCCAAGGCACAAATCCATGGTCTCACAAGACTAAGGGATGCCTATTGATTGATTAATTAATTAATTATTAGAAGCAACTAAGCAACTTTTATAAACCTGAATCATATTTAGCCATCAGCTTATATTTGTGCACAGGTAACCCACAGAATCATTCATTTCTGTTCAATAATTTGAAGGAAAATGTCTGTCAATTTAGAATAAGTATTTTATCGGGTAAGAACAAATTTCTGCCAGCACTATAACATAGATTACCCTTTGGATAAAGTGCATTCACAACACAGGTGCTCACATTAAGCGTTCTTTGGCTTGATTGGTTCTCCTAACAATGCCCAAAGTGTTTGGCCAACAGGAGTGAGCTATCAGAGCCTGGCAATGGGACAAGGCCTGATCTGTGTTGTTTGGCCGACAAGTGAACAAGCCAATTTTCTCATTGTGGAACAGAGTAAACCATATGCCCTGTGTAATTTCTCTGAGCTGCCTTGATAGACCCAGACTTCCAAAGTAATTTCTAATTGAAAAATTAGACTATCTGCATGTAAACATGTTTAACAGTTATTACATCTCAAAGCTGATTGTAAATCTCTTAAAGATGTCCCACATGTGAAGGCAACTTTATAAGCCCAGGCTCCTTCATTTCTTCTGTCTTCCTCATTTTCTCTCTGTCTCCTTCTATCTTATTCTGCCCTTTCTCTTTTGTCTGTCTCACTCCTCTGTTGCTGTCTTTTCATGGTTTGTTCTTTCTCACTTACTCAGTCTGTTCGTCATTTTCTCCACTCTAGTTTGCATTTCTCTCTCTAGCCCTCTCTGTCTGTCTCTCTATCCCTCTCCCTCTATTGCCCTCTTTTTTCTGCTGTTGCCTCCTCTCTCCCATCCTGAACTCCACTGTCTTGCTTGCTCTCTTCTGCTCTCTCTTTCATGCTTGTTTATATTCCTCTTCCTTCCCTCTCTCCTGTTCAATCTCTCTCCCCTTATTCCGTTGTTTGCTCTCATCTTCTTTCCATTCTTTTTTTCTCTCTCTCTCTCCCTTTCTCACTGTCGGCTCTCCTTTCTCTTTGTATGTCCATCACATGCAAGTGGGGAACTTTCTTTCTGCTCCTGGCGTTACATTTTCAGTTAAGCTGACTCCGTAACAGATCGATTATTGCATTGCCCTCTTCCACAAGAGGATTCTTGGCAGGCGTCCCATGCTGGGCACAAATGAAAAATCCATTCCAAAGGTGGAATGTGTGCATGTTAACTGGAAGCTCTGAAGTAACTTCTATAAAGCTCTCTGGTTCAGCTGCTGCCTCTACATTTACTGTACATTTACTAATTTCACTTTGCTATAAAATTAAGCCCCCTTAGAATTAAGATTATCCTAATTATAACTCAAACGTAAATCTACCCTACGTCCTCCTCTGGCAAAGTTGACAGAAATCCAAAAAAGTGACTCCAATCATTTATGTAATATTCTGTGTAGCTTGCCTCAGCTGTAGAATTGGAAATTATTAGTCAGTGCATCTTTTCTTTGAAACTATTCAGATGCTTCCAGTGGAGAAATTGTCTAAATATTTAAGTTGAAGATACTTTGATAAGCATATTTCTTAGATTGGCAACTGCTTGTAAATATTTTGATTCCCACATACACCAGACTAATGAGACAGAAGAAGAAAAGCTCCACCAGACTTTATCTAAAACGTTCAGGACATTTTTCCCACCACACCTTTATTGATAGCTACAGTGCTGAGGAATAGTCTTTGGCACATATATGTAGCCAAAGACGTTCGCCTAAGGTGTTTGCGCAGTACTGTATTTGTCAATGCGGAGCGGAGAACATGTTTGTAAACCTGACGGGAGCAAAGGATACTGGGAATGGTGATGGAGGGTGGAGTGCGGCAGAAGGGGGTGTGGGACGGGTGGCAGGGTGGGGGTTGATGCGGGTGCAGGCACACCCAGCTCCGAGACACCAGGCAAGGTCATCTGATTCCAAACAATTGGTTTATTGATCATTACACAATGTCTCTCTGGTGCTTCCCGCTCCCTCCCCTCTCCCTTCTCCTTTCCCCAACCATGATTGCCCTCTTCCTTCCCCCTTAAGGCAAATTGAATAGGAATAAGGAACCTTGGTTCTCAAGGGATATTGCAACTCTGATAAAGAAGAATAGAGACCCGTATCAGAATCAGGTTTATCATCACTCACATATGTCATGAAAGTTGTTTTTCTTTTGTGTGGCAGCAGTACAGTGCAATACATAAAATTACTACAGTACTGTGCAGAAATCTTCAACACCCTACCTATATATGCCTAAAACATTTATACGGTACTAAATGTTCCAAAGCTGTTGTCTTATTTTAAATTATAGTTACATTAAAAAAAACTGCTATTACCAATGAAATCTGACAGGACACTTCTTATTTGGTCACGAAAAACAAACTCATCACTGGAGGAAGTGTACTGATCTTCCTGCACATTCAGAAGAGGACAAAACCAGAATCACAGGTGCAAATACAATATTATCTACAGAGGGCTTCTTCAGTTTGGATTGGCGTTCAATGTTTAACAATGTGAGGCACTGGAGGAAGAGGAGGCCACGGCTGTGTCCTCTCCCTCCTACTGATGGAGAAGCTGGTACCTCAGTGTCAACAAGAAAGACTGCAGACTCTGAAAATCAGGAGCGACAGAAGGAAAGTGCTGGAGGAACTCAGCAAGCCGGGCAGCATTTATGGAGGGAAAAGAACAGTCAACATTTCAGGCCTTCATTCTGAAAGAAAGCAGGCAGAAACAAGAACCCCTGCTGCTCCCTAGAAATAGCATTCGCCCAGACAATAAGGTCATGCAACCAGTAGCCTCCTTATTCCCCTTTGTAGGTGCCAATTGTGTGAACATGTGGCCAAGTGGTTAAGGCATTGGACTAGCGACCTGAAGGTCGTGAGTTCGAGCCCCAGCTGAGGCAGCGTGTTGTGTCCTTGAGCAAGGCACTTAATCACACATTGCTCTGCGACGACACTGGCGCCAAGCTGTATGGGTCCTAATGCCCTCCCCTTGGACAACATTGGTGTCGTGGAGAGGGGAGACTTGCAGCCCGGGCAACTGCTGGTCTTCCATACAACCTTGCCCAGGCCTGCGCCCTGGAGAGTGAAGACTTTCCAGGCGCAGATCCATGGTCTGGCAAGATGAACGGATGCCTTTGAGGTGCCATTTGGGGCCTTGCCCAACAGCCATAAAGGCAAAGAAATGGAGGAGGGAAATAGGCCTCCCTATTAACCAGGACCATTTTGTTCAAGAGTCTTTGTCTCCTGATTTTCTGCTGGGTTAAGGTAAATTCCAAGCCTTTGATCTCATTCTGTCATAAATAGCTCATGAGAAAGCATGTTGGAGACAATCTATAGCAGCTTTAAAATAAACATAATTATCTTAAAAGATTCATCTATTTATTTAACTTTAGTTTTCTTTTAGTGACAGTTTATTATATACATTTTTATATAGGTAGATAGATATAGATAGGTAGGTAGACAGATACAATATATATTACGTATAATATTAGTGTGCACAAAATGAAGATAAATCTCAGGGTTGTATACTGCATGCATACTTTGATAATAAATGTATTTTGAATCTTTGAATGTGCATAGGAATACACTTCCTTGATTAATGGATCAAATTTAAAGAAGCCTAGATGTCATTTGTTCTGTCTTTCTATGTGTAGCTGCATCAGATGTCTTCAGTGGAAGATTTTACAGTGGGTCAGGGTTATGCAGTATATCTTCTTAAGGTTAATGGTATCTTTACCCACGTATGAGGATGTTATGTGCTGTTGATGGAAAGTGTTCATAGTTAATTATTTTATCACCACTCTGATTATTTCATTCATCCAAAATAATTAGTTTAACATAATTTGCTTAAAATACATGCTTTTTCTTATTTTCAAGTTTATTGGGTTATGGAGATGGAGAAAGTTTAAAGGGGAAGAGTGCTAGAAAGGGAATTGAGGTGGGTGGTCGGGGGGAGGGAGGTATGAGGAGGAGAGGGAATGACTGCAAAGATTTTTCAGGCAAATGATTGGGGGAAACGGAGTACATCAGCAGCAAAGGGGAAATTGAGGAGGGTGTGCAGGGAAGGGAAAGGTTAACAGGACACCTAACTTGACACATCAGTCTCTCTAGCAGTCACCTAGGTAACCTGAGCATGAAAACAGTTAAGATCTACTTCAGTATTTGCAGACAGGTGACAGAGTGAAATCACTGCACATGACCAACAACCTCACTCTGTAGCATCTCATGGGGAACAAGGATAGCCTATGGCCTTCTGCTATGATTTGGAGCTGGCTCTCGAAGTACACCTCTTCTCTATGCATGAGTTGGACATGAGTCTTGCTCTTAGACCATCAGACATAGGAGCAGAACTAAACCATTCAGTCATGCATGATTTATTGTCCCACTCAGCCTCATTCTTCAACCTTCTTCCCAGAACCTATCAACCTTCTGGCCCTAGACTCTCCCACTGTGGCGAGCATCCTCACCACATCCTCTCCCTCTAGGCCTTTCCATATTTGGTAGGATTCAATGAAATCCCCCTCATTCTAATAAACTTCAGCGAGAGCAGGCCCAGAGCCATTAAACGCTCTTCGTGGGACTCTGTCTATAATTACTGCTAGGCTCTGTCTTGGATATTGTTTTGAAGTTATATCATCAGAATTGATGGCAAGGCAGGTTTGTATTAACGAAGCCTTGAAGCTGGTGGCAAGATGGTTTAAAACTGCAAAGAAAGTGTCTGTGCTACAATTCAAGTATCTTGATGGTCTCTTTTATCTTGTGCTCCATTACAGTTATTACCATCATCATGCGCCTAATCGCCTGGTGATATGAAAGTGCCATTTCTAAAAGTGATCATTAGTAGTTGGCAGGCAATCTTGTGGCTTCTGGCCCATAACGCTAGATCAAATGGGCAAATGTCAATTCAGTTTCTCTGATCTTAGGTTTTAAAGAGTGGAAGATTTAGTCTGTATGGGTCAAACGGACGTGGGCAGTTTATGCATGCCTATAAATGGTGAAGTGTTTTAGGAACTTTTTCAAAGATATTTTAAAAAATCATAAATTGTAACCCTGTTCTGAAGTAATTCTGTTTAGTTTATTTCTGCCTCATAAAACATAGGTCGTAAGACATAAGACAGAATTGGGTTATTCGGCCCGTCAAGTCTGCTAGCCTGATCTGCCAGCTCTTTATTTCTCTCCATAGATGCTGCCTGACCTGTTGAGTTCCTCCAGCATTTTGTGTGTGCTACTCTGGCTCACGGGGTGGTGGGGTGGAGATACGCCTCTACCAAAGGAGGTGTAAGGCGCTCCTTCCCCCTGCTGGCCTGCTGGTCACCCTTGGGCAAAGTGTAGCACCTGCTTAGTATTGATAATGGCTGGGTTCACCCGTCTTATAAAGACACTGCCCAGAAGAAGGCAATGGCAAACCATTTCTGTAGAAAAATTTGCCACAAACAATCATGGTCTTGGAAAGACCACGCCATATGACACGGCATATAATGGCTCATAGAAGGCCTTTTTACCTGAGAATGAAGATATATTGGTATTTGGTAAGAGGAGGAGGAGAAGATGGCGGCGCGACGCAGCGCGCGCCACCTCTCCGGTGAATGATATCTGTAATCTGTCAAGTAGAGTATTGTGCACAATTCTGATTTGATGGAGACAGATGTGACAGTACGGAGGAACATCTGGGAAACTTCTGAAATGCCCGCTTCGCTGCCGCTGCTACTGTGTGATAACCGGAATCTCCGGAGGAGAAGGCCCGGAATCCTCGGCTTTGCTTGTTTCGGCAGCCGGGGCGAGGTCGAAGGCGCTCGGCAGAGGATGGCGCTCGGGAGGCTGTATTGGAAGGGCTGGTCGGAGGCTCGAAGATTTTGGATGGACGGACTCGATGTCGGCTGTGGTCAGCTGCTTCCAAGGCATCGACAGTTGACGGTGCCTGGAGATTTATGGCAGGGAGTTTCTCCCTTTTGCCGCCTGCTATCGGGGACTCGGGAGTTGATCAGGGCTTGAGACATTTTTTTACTGTACCCATGGTCTGTTCTTTATCAAATTATGGTACTGTTTTGCACTGCTGTAACTATATGTTATAATTATGTGGTTCTGTCAGAGTTAGTCTTTGGTTTGTTCTGTTTTCTGTGATATCACTCTGGAGAAACATTGTGCCCTTTCTTAATGCATGTATGCATTTCTAAATGTCAATAAAAGAGGACTGAGTGTTCTCCTAATCTAATCTATTAAATTGGACGGTAGTAATGGTTGTGTGCCAGCGATGTTGCTGTTTGGCAATAACCACAAATAAGGAAAAGCATCTTTCAACTTTATAGCATTTATTTCCTGGGGGGGGGGAAGATATTTTGAATGTCTTGATATCTACTGAGGGATGTTTAGATAACTTTACATAGCTTTAAAACATTGTTTAGCTTTCTGGCTGGAAGAGGTTGGGAATGGCAGTACCAGCAGTGGATTGTCACAACTGACCTCATGTCAATTTGGAGAAGTTAGCTGATCGGTACTTCACTTCTGAAGGCCATAGGTCGGAATTCCTAATCTCTAGAGTGTTTGTGCTTGAGCCACCATGTGATATCCACTCTCTGGTTCCCATTGTGGGACAGGGATCGTGAAATGCTTTGCAAAGGCAGAAATATGTTGCCTCCAGCCAAACGTCTGACATAAAGCAAGGGTTAAATTCAGAGCTTGTATTCCCTTCCTCTGTGTGAGCTATCACCTCATTTTGAAGACTCACTTGAGGCAGAGGCGAACATAGAAGTGAAAGTGTAAAGAAAAGCTGAAGTAGGTCTGGTGGCACTTGGAGAACAAAGGGATTAATCTTTGGTTATTGTGTGGAACAGTTTTACATTTGTCTTTTAATTGGTGAAGGAGTCGAAGCTGAAACAGCATAACCCACTTTCCCACCCTACCAGGCGTTTCTACCTTCCCCCCGTGACCGCGTGGGTTTCCTCCCATTGTCCAAAGACTGGTTGGCAGGTTAATTGGTCATTATAAATTGTCCCGTGATTTAGTGTTTAATCAGGGATTGTTGGGTGGCGTGGCTCAAAGGGCCGGAAGGGCCTTTATCAATAAATAAAAATAACAATTGACATCATGTGTTACTATTTACAGTAATCTCAATTTCCTACTTTTTACATCTTTTGCTTTGGAGTGTTTACTTTGCAGATGATTTCATCACCAGACAATGCAGGAAACATTCTTCTGTGTGATGCAACCTATATTCTCCACAAAAAACAAAAAGTAATCCCTTTGTGTTCCATGTGCTGTCAGACTTCCCGTGTATTTAGGTTATCTTTTCACTTTCTATTCAATGTTAATCTCTGCACTGAATAAAACCTTCTAAGTGAGATGAGAGTTCACATTGAAGAAGGGAATACAAGTTCTCAACTTTTGCAAGAGTATTTATCTTTGAACCTCGTTTGTGCCTTTGTTTGTACAATGACTTTATAACCACATTCTATGTACGGAGAAGACTGTGGACACTTTCACCATCCTCACTGCATATCGTGTACTGAATTCACAATGGCAAGACAGATGGGGATAAATTGCATCCAAGATCATCAATCTGAAAATACCTGAGGTCCCCTTCTCGCTTAACCAGCCCGATTAAAAACAGTTCCTGGCCTTTTCATGTCACTGGCATCCTCCACAGATGCCAGTTCTACTTACTCCTTACCGCCCATTACGCCACTGGCTCTTAGAGCAGCAATGAAGGTCCTCCGACTTCATTGCTGTTTCCTAACAATCTTTTTTTGTCAGGGTGTTAGCCCTGAGCTGAACCGCTGAACCTGGAGGTCCACTGGACCACTCTCAATCTGGCCTTTACCCTTTGATGTGTTTGGCATGGGTGACCTGACCACGAGCCAAAGCACAAGGCCCTGACCCCAGCCAACGTACCTTTCTGGGCCATTGAGGCATGCACGTCTCCAAACCCTACGATAAGGTTCTGGTCCTCTTGGAAAAGATACCATTTGTGGTTGAAGTAATTTAATTTTCCTCTTCTCTCCTTTAAGCCTAGGTCTCGTTGACTCAATGCCAAGGTTTAACTGAACTTAATGTTTTGGATATACCTTTTTCAATACTTTTATCTTTGTGTTACTGATTATCTCTTTCTGCCCGATATGCCAAAAAATACCGGTTTTCTCATGACTTTCCTCGTGATTCTGTTCTCTGATGCTACTGACCAGCCTTGGAGTTCTTTTCAGAACTATTTCCAGCAATAGGTTGTTTCTCTTTTGTATCACAAATTAACCTCATACTTGAGATGTGGTAGTGCTCAAATTAAGCATGACTTCATCCATAAAAAGGTTTTTCCTCTCTTCACTTTTGTTATCTTTTGCCTTTTCTTTTTTTGTGTGTGTGCCTGTGTGCATGCGAGTTTGTGCATGTGCATCTGCGTGTGTGCGTGCATGCATGATGATGGCTTTTTACAAGGTGCAGAATGAGAGAGAGAGAGAGAGAGAGACTGGGTGGCACGCCACTCCCCACACAAACATTTTTGCAGTATTTTTCCCTTTATTTTTTACAAGGTCGAGTTGCGATCTCAACACTCAACCCGGCATGGATGGAAAGCCTACTCGGGAATGGACCCGACTGGTTTTGAATCCGGGAACCTCCGCTCCCGGGTTCGGCGCCAATGTAGTTGCGCCACCAGCCAGCCCATCTTCTTTTGCCTTTTCAAATAACTCTTGTGCCTCGAAGACCTTGAATGGAGTACCTCTTGCTTTTTAACTCATCTAAAGAGCCCCAGGACTCACACCACCAGGTTCAGGAACAGTTACTACCCTTCAACCATCAGGCTCTTGAACAAAAGGGGATAACTTCACTCAACTTCACTTGCCCCATCATTGAAATGTTCCCACAACCAATGGACTCACTTTCAAGGACTCTTCGTTTCATGTTCTCGTTATTTATTGCTATTTATTTATATTGGCACTTGCACAGTTTGTTGTCTTCTGCACTCTGGTTGGGCGCCCTAGTTGGGTGGGTCTTTCATCGATCCTGTTATAGTTACTGTTCTATAGATTTATTGATTCAGAATCAGGTTTAATATCACCAGCATATTGAATTGAATTGACTTTATGTCTTACATCCTTCACATACATGTAACGTTCCGTTATATTGGCTCGTGAATGTCTAGGGGAAATCCCGCCCAGCACCTGCTTCAACAGTCCCCTCAGGGTCAATCGTCGCCCGAATCAATCACAAACATCAATCATCAGCCAGCACACCCAGTAAATTTTAACACATACACTTTATAGGTATTACTAATTCTAGGGCATTAATATACATTTGATACAGAGAGGAAAGTAATGGGAAAAAAAAGGCGCCAACACTTATCAAAGTCCAAGTTCTTCGCGCGCTACCGTTGGAGCTCAAGTTCGACGTCAGACGACCACCTGAATTCCGTCGACCCACGGCTCGGGACCACCCGAAGTGATCGACCGGAGCCTCTCCGCACGTCCGCCGTCCTCCTCGTCTCTCCTCCCGACTCCCCGCCAAAACTCAGTCCACAGTCATATCATACAGCATGGCATCCGAAAACAAAACGATACATAACCACCCATTGGCTAATAGAACCTGGTTATCTCATTTAAAGTAAAACAAACTGTTAGCGCAAACTCTCTGCAGCGTTAAAACACAACAAAGCCGCATTCCACAGATTAACATAACAAAATCGCCATTTTAAATGTAACAAAAGAAAGACCCCGTACACTCTCCCCCCACCTCAAAAAGTCATGCCCTCATGACGCTAACAGAATTCACTAGTACTCCTTGTAAAACACAAAACCCAACCCAGGTGCATAACGCAGTGACATAACTTTGCAGGGCAGTAGAGATCACACCCTGCTCTCCCGGCGCTATATAAGTGAGTCTTTCCGGGGGATGCCTACTCCTCTGAGGCCTCTGGACTTCCTCTGCTGTCCCTCCCTGTTCAGACACCCCAGTTGACCCCTCGAGCCTATCTGGCGGACCTTCCCCTTCACCGGGATCCCTCTGCCCCGGTGAGCCCTCTGGCTCGGGTTCTGCCTCCACCCTCTCCTCCCCCAATGCCGGCTGTAATACAGGCGGCTCTGCAACACCCTCCCTCAAGGTCAGGATATAAGTGAGGGGGTTGTTATCAGTTCTCACCTCAAACTGGGCCCCGTATAGGTAGTCACTCAACTTGTCCACCACCGCCCATTTCAACGCCAAGAACTCCAGCTTGTGAGTGGGATAGTTTCTCTCAGATGGCGACAAGTTCCGACTGACAAACACCACTGGCCTCAATCCGTTTCCCTGTTCCTGGTACAGAACAGCCCCCAGACTGTCGTGACTGGCATCAGTGTGTAGAACATACGGCTTCCGGGGATCAGCAAAAGCCAACACTGGGGCCTGTGTCAGCGCCCTTTTTAGAGATTGGAACGCCTCCTCACATTGAGCATCCCACCTCAATCCAAAAGGCTCCCCCGGGTTCAAGTATCCTCCTACCTCCGACCCTCGGTCTCCCTTCCTCCTCCTCCCCACAGGTGGATAACCACACAGCAGCTGGTTCGATGGATGACTCATTTTCGCATATCCTTTCACAAACCGCCGGTAATATCCGCAAAACCCCAAAAACGAGCGTAAGGCGCTCACCTTCTGAGGTCTCGGCCAGGTCGTGACTGCCACTATCTTACCCGGATCGGTGGCCACTCCATTTCGCGAGATTATGTGCCCGACATAGCTGACCGACGTCTTACAGAACTGGCATTTACCCAGGGAAAGTTTTAACCCTTCCTCTTTCAGCCGACTCAGCACCTTCAGCAGCCGATCCTCATGTTCCTCCAACGTAGATCCAAACACTATCAGGTCGTCCAGGTACACCAATACCTCCAGCAGGTTCATGTCCCCCACTGTCCGCTCCATGAGCCGCTGAAAGGTGGCTGGGGCCCCCGAGATACCTTGGGGCATTCGTTCGAACTGGAAAAACCCCAGGGGACAGATAAAGGCTGTCTTCTCCTTATCAGACTCGCTCATCGGAATCTGGTGATACCCACTCCGCAAATCCAATACACTGAACCACTGTGCACCACTCAGACAGGCCAATGCATCTTCCACCCTCGGGACCGTATATTGGTCGGGAACAGTGCGGCGGTTCAGGGTCCTATAGTCCACGCACATGCGTACCTTCCCATTTTTCTTCCTTGCCACCACTATGGGGGACGCATATGGGCTTCGGGACTCCGCAATAATCCCTGCATCTTTCAACTGCCGCGCATCCTCCACATCTGCTGGGGCCAACCGCCGCGACCTCTCCCTAAACGGCGTGTCATTTGTTACCCGAATGGTGTGCCGAGTGCTCTTGGAAAACCCTACATCAAACTCGCCCTGAGAAAAGACATCCCCTAACTTCAGCATCTTCTCCACCAGCCTGCTCTTATACACCGGCGGTACAGGGGAGTTTCAAAATTAAAGGCCTCCTTGGTCAGCCGCCCCCCCGTTTCCCAATAGTTCTCTTCCAGTGGGCTTCACGGGGGTGCTGGACATCACCGTCACCGGGAACAAGTGCGCGAGGGGCATCCCGCGCTTAAAGGTGATCTCCCTCTCCGTTATGTTCCGTATCATCACCCCCATCCACCGTGCCTGTACAGCTGAGGGCCTCTGCAATTCAGGTCTCACCAGCGCCCCAGCCGGGAACCAGGACTCCCTTTCCAGGTCGTCGGGGGCGTCTACTAGCAGGGCCTCTCCCGGCGGCAATCCGGGGAATCTGGGGGTTCCCATCACTAATGCCGCCTCCCCTGGCTGTATCACCTTAGGCCTCGCCTGAGTGTACCACACCGTCCCTCGTTTGCACTCCGGGTCCAGCCCCTGGGGGTCACTCACTCCTTCGTACACTGCTCGGAACACGGGGTGTACCGAGAGGGTCTCCAAACAGTTCTCCCCCCCCCTTCTTACAGGCTCCCAAGAGCCGTCGCACCAGAGGAGAGTTAGTCCCCACCAACAGGGCAGCACCACCAGTCTCCACCGGGTCCGGACAAACCAACACCAGCGTCTCAAAGGCTTCCGATACTCCCACATCTCCCTCTGAAAATTCCAATCTCACTGACAAGTATCCATCATACGGGTAATCACCATCACTTATGCCCCAAATCTCCAATGCGTTAAACGGAGTTACTGCCAAATGCTTCAGATATTTTTTGTAGAACGACCGGTACAGTAAGGTAACCTGAGACCCGGTGTCAAGGATGGCTTTCGCAAAGATTCCCTCTATCCGTAGGGACACACTGGAACGGGGTCCCACCAGTCCATCAGAAATTTGGGCTTGTTCGTTCCGGGGTTCCATAAAGGTTTTCTGGGAACGTGTTCCTCCCGAGACTCCAGTCCATTCCCTCACTGAGCCTCTCTTAAGTTTCCCGACACCTCTTCCTTCTTGGTGGCCTGGGGGCCCTCCCCCCTCGGCGCATCTCGTCTCTCACAATCCTTCCGCAAGTGGCCAGCTTCCCCACAGTGGTAGCACGCCCCCGGCCACTCACATTCCCGGCGGAAATGCCCCTCTCTCCCACAGTTATGGCACCCACTACTCGCCGCCTCTCTCCTCCCAATACGGGCCCCCGAGGACCCCTTGGATTTCTCTGGTCTCACCCCAGCTACCACCTCCTGAACCGCTGAAGACCGTCCCTGAGGGTCCGAGCCCCCTGGTCGGCCCAAAGCACACTCCTCGGCCCGTACCTCTCGGATCAGCCGTCCGAATGATGGAGGGGAGCTCTGCTTAAATGACTGCCGTACACTCCAAGCCACCCTGTCATCCTCCCGGGAACTGCTACATATCTGGCTCATCCTTAGTTCCGCCACATCGTCCTCCCTCACTATACCTCGTCGCAGCAACCCCGTAAGCTTTCCTTCCAGCCTGAAAGCATAGTCAGAGAGCTTTTCCCCTCTTCTCTGCCCCATCCGTTGAAACTCTGCTAAATGCCGCCAGGGATCCCCTGACAGTCCAAACACTTCCTCCAAAGCGTCTAAACACTCCGATAGGGAAGCCAAGGGGCGTGCCGCTCTCAGATCGCGGACCACCCGGGCCGCCCCGCCCCTTAAGCTTTCCACCAATCGCTGTCTCTTTTCCTCATCCGAAACTGGCCACACCTCTAACAATTGGGATATATCTTCAATCCAGGTCTCATGGTCATCCTCCCCTTCCGGGGTGGGCTTGGCTCCCAAGAAAATTCTCAGCTTCGGGCGGTGCACCTCAACCCTTCTCGCCAGGGAGGTAATGGCAGCCGTTAACTCGGCAGTCTCCTCAAGCCCACGGGGGCGAGGCCTGGCCAAACCTTCCCACTCCACACCTCTACCTCTTGCTACGGGCACCCGGCCGGGGGCCTCATCTAGCTCCTCCTCCGGCACCTCCTCCATTTCACACCAACTTACAATCTTACCTCGCTCCATCTTCACACCACTTACCGCAACAACAAGTACAACTTACCCGAAAAAAAATCCAAATCCCTGACGGTAGCCCCCACTTGTAACGTTCCGTTATATTGGCTCGTGAATGTCTAGGGGAAATCCCACCCAGCACCTGCTTCAACAGTCCCCTCAGGGTCAATCGTCGCCCGAATCAATCACAAACATCAATCATCAGCCAGCACACCCAGTAAATTTTAACACATACACTTTATAGGTATTACTAATTCTAGGGCATTAATATACATTTGATACAGAGAGGAAAGTAATGGGAAAAAAAAAGGCGCCAACACTTATCAAAGTCCAAGTTCTTCGCGCGCTACCGTTGGAGCTCAAGTTCGATGTCAGACGACCACCCGAATTACGTCGACCCACGGCTCGGGACCACCCGAAGTGATCGACCGGAGCCTCTCCGCACGTCCGCCGTCCTCCTCGTCTCTCCTCCCGACTCCCCGCCAAAACTCAGTCCACAGTCATATCATACAGCATGGCATCCGAAAACAAAACGATACATAACACCCATTGGCTAATAGAACCTGGTTATCTCATTTAAAGTAAAACAAACTGTTAGCGCAAACCCTCTGCAGCGTTAAAACACAACAAAGCCGCATTCCACAGATTACATAACAAAATCACCATTTTAAATGTAACAAAAGAAAGACCCCGTACATACATGAGGAGTAAAAATCTTTATGTTACATCTCCATCTAAATGTGGCATGTGCAATCATAGTAATTTATAATAATTTATAATAAATAGAACAGTCAATGTATTATAGAGTACACTCAAATCAGCGTGAGTTCATCAGTCTGATGGTAGCAGCTGGAATTGTTTGTGGTTGGGTCGACTCGGGTCCCCATTGATCCTACGGGTCCTTTTTACACACATGTTCTGAATCATGGGGAGTTCACAACTACAGATGCGCTGGGCTGTCCGCACCACTCTCTGCAGAGTCCTGCGATTAAGGGAGGTACAGTTCCCATACCAGGCAGTGATGCAGCCAGTCAGGATGCTCTCAACTGTGCCTCTGTAGAAAGTTCTTAAGATTTGGGGGCCCATACCAAACTTCCTCAAATGGCTGAGGTGAAAGAGGCAATATTGTGCCTTTTTCACCACACAGCTGGTACGTACAGACCACGTGAGGTCCTCAGTGATGTGGATGCCAAGGAACTTGAAGCTGTTTACCCTCTCAACCCCAGATCCATTGATGTCAATAGGGGTTAGCCCTTCTCCATTCCTCCTGTAATCCACAAACAGATCCTTTGTTTCTGCAACGTTGAGGGAGAGGTTGTTTTTTTGACACCACTGTGTCAGAGATATGATTTCTTCCCTGTAGACCACCTCGTTATTGTTTGAGATAAGGTCAATCAATGTACTGTCGTTGGCAAATTTAATTAGCTGATTAGAGCTGTGGGTGGTGATACAGTCATGGGTATACAGGGAGTAAAGGAGGGGACTCAGTACGCAGCCCTGAGGAGCTCCTGTATTGAGAGTCAGAGGGTTAGAGATGAGGGAGCCCACTCTTACAACCTGCTGGCGATCTGACAGGAAGTCCAGGATCTAGCTGCACAAGGCAGAGACGAGGCCAAGGTCTCTGAGCTTCTTGTTGAGCCTGGATGGAATTATGGTGTTGAATGCTGAACTGTAGTCCAAGAACAACATCCTCACATAAGCATCCTTCTTCTCCAGATGTGTGAGGACAGTATGTAGAGCAGTGGCTATTGCGTCATCTTCAATCGGTGAATTGTAAGGGGTCCAGTTCGGGTGGTAGCAAGCTACAGAAGTAATCCTTGACCAGTCTGTCAAAACATTTGCTTATCATTGAGGTGAGCGCGACAGGACGCCAGTCGTTCAGGCGTGTCACCTTGGTCTTTTTTGGTACAGGGAAAATGGTGGATAATTTTAAGCAGGAGGAAGCATATGTTGTGAAATCTATTAACTTTGTGGCTGCGGTACAATGCAAGGCATAGTAATAGAGAGGAAAAACTGAATGACAGTAAAATAAATATATATGTTAAATAATTAAATTAAATAAGTAGCACAAAAAATAGGAAATAAAAAGTAGTGAAGTAGTGTTCATAGGTTCAATGTTTATTTATTGGCGGAGTATGCTCACAGGGAAATGAATCGCTGGGTTGTATATGGTGACATGTATATACTCTAATTATAAAATTTACTTTGAACTTTAAACTTGTCATGTCTTGTACTCCCGTCAAAGCTCCTCTCAGTCTTCCTTGCGTCAGACATGAAAGGCCACAGAGAAAGCACATTCCCATTGTTGGTTCCTTTGCAATTCTCGTTCTCATCACAACTTTCAATCAGGCTAATCAAAGACCCTTTGATTTGTTGTTTCATATTCCATTGCACTTAGATTTGTATCTCCCCTTTGTGCTTCTTATCTAATTTGACCAGCTCATACCCCCTCTCAATTGGCTGATATGTAAATAAGTTTTTATCTCCACTTTTCCTCATGCTTCTAAGATTTCATTCTATGACTGTATGCAGAGAACAAACTGAATACTTTGTGTTAAAGCCTTGATGGGTTTATTACCAGATGTTTGCAGATGGAACTTTTCACACAGAGGTTTTAATTTGACTGCCAAGCAATCTCTTAAAATATTTTAAATAGTTGCAACATTGAATAGTTTGCAGCTGAAATACATAAAATTTTTGCAGTGCAAACAAGTTTTAAAAATAGTCTGCAATCATTATGTTTATTTGTAGCTAATTATCATCTGCAGCAAGCTCATTTGTACCCTTTCCCGTTAACTTGACAAAGGTAATTCATATGGCCATTGTATGAGGACCTTTATTTTCTCAAAGTGTTTTTAGAGTTAATGATTGCAGAAGTCTCCCCTATAAAGTTGAACAGAGTCCTGACTTTTAGAGGGGGTGAAGGCCATTGTGGCTCTTTATGTTCCTGGCTTTTATTGTTTAATAGCTGGTACTGTTTGGAAATTTTCTGCTCCTAACAAAAAGGGGCAGCTGATGTTGCATTGCGGTCATTAACAAAATCATCAAGTGCGGAAAGAAAATACTTCACCCTTATTAATGTGAAAATAAAACCACCTTGAACATTTGTTAAGTGCTGCAGGGAAACTCCTTGTCATAGAGTCATTGAAAAGTACAGCTCAGAAACAGGCTCTTCAGCCCATCTAGTCTGTGCCGAAACCATTTAAACTGCCTACTTGCACCGGGACCATAGCCCTCTGTACCCCTACCATCCATGTAACTATCCAAACTTTTCTCAAGTGTTGAAATTGAGTTTGCATGCACCACTTGTGGTAGCAGCTCGCTCCACACTCTCATGACCCTCTGAGTGAAGAAGTTTCCCCTCATGTTCCCCTTAAACTTCTCACCTTTCATCTTTAACCAATCTTCGGCAGGAGAAGAAGATGGCAGCGCGCCGTGCGTGCGCATCTCTCCGGTGAAAAATTATGTCGTATCTGTTAAATAGGGGCCGTGGACAATTCTGATTTGATGGAGAATGGACGTGAAAGCACAGAGGAACATCTGGAGAAATTTCTGAAACGCCCGTTCGCTGCTGTCGTTACTGTGTGGTCGGGAATCTTTCGGAGGGTAGGCCTCAAAATCCCCGGCCTTGCCTGCTTTTGGTGACCGAGAAGGAGGTCGAATCGTTCGGCAGAGATGCCGCTCAGTACTCGGTGTCGGAGAGCTGATCAGAGCTCGAAGTTTTCGGATGACTCAGAGTCGGACTGTGGTCGGGCATGGCAGGGAGAGTTTTTCTTCCTTCTCCCGTCTGCGTGAGGTGTGGGACATTTGAGAAACTTTGAACTTTACTGTGCTCACAGACTTCCTTCATCAAGTTATGGTATTGTTACACTGTTTGTAGCTATCTGTATAATTGCGTGGTTTTGTCAGTTTTTTCAGTCTTGGTTTGTCCTGTGTTTTGTGATATCACACCAGAGCAAATAATGTATCATTTCTTAATGCATGCATTACTAAATGACAATAAAAGGGGACTACGAGTCTTCATAATCTAAAAAATAATCTAACCCATGACCTCTGATTGTAGTCCCACCCAACCTCAGTGGGAAAAACCTGTTTGCATTTACCCTAAATATACACCTCATAATATTGTATACCGTTATGAAATCTCCTCTCAATCTAAAGAATCTTCTATTCAATCTTTCAATTCAATCTTTCCTTGTGGCTCAAGTCCTCCTGTGGCTTTACTTGAGCAGTGATATCTATGGAAGCTACTCTGATTTCTCCAATGGATTGATGCTCTAAAAGATGTTTTGTCTTTTGCATAGTGACTTCTTTCCTTTGGATATGGTCGGCTGATTGCAGGTGTGAGGAAATAACTGGGTAAAGGATGTGCAGCTCCTGACACAGGCGTGGATTTCCACCAAAGCAATGAGCCACAATCATGATTCGTACAGAGTAGTCATGGATGCTTACTTGATCAGAGTCCAGCAACATCCCCAGAAATTTAATGTGAGTTCCTTCAAATGTATTCTATACCACTCAGGGGCAACATGTGAGTGGTCGTGGCCCATTGGTTGGAGAAAAATCTAAAGTACCAAATTCTGTCTGAAATTTGTTTTCAAACACAACACAGACAACAAGAGTAGACTATGGAATGATTTTACTGGCTTTGTAATTTGATGATTTTTTTCTGATGGTGCATTTCTAATCATTGACAAGGAAGTCAATAATTAATCAGTTTCAAGTTTATTGTCATCTGACTGTACATATATAAAACCAAATGAAACAATGTTCCTCCAGACTGTGGTGCACCCACAAGACGTATATCACACGCAGTACATAAACGAAATATTATACTATCAATGTTAATAAAATATAATTCAAAATGCATGTAGTAAACCTCGGTGGTGGCAGGATATACATTAGTCTCACAGCCTGAGGGGAGAAGCTGTTACCCTGTCTGGCAGTCCAAGTCCTGATGCTCCTGTACCTTGTTTCTGATGGTAGTGGGTCAAAGAGATTGTGGGATGGGTGGTAGGGTTTCTCTACAATGCCTTCAGCCTTTCATATACAGCAATCCTGCTAAATGTCACAAAAAGGGAGGAGAGAAATCCCGCTCATCCTCCCGGCGGTTTTTACTGTTCTCTGAAGGGTCTTGTGGCCCAATGCCTTGGAGCTTCTGTACCACACAATGATGCAGCCAGACCGAACACTCTCGCTGCGCTCTTGTCAAAAGTTGTTAGAATGGGAGTGGGGAGCTTTGCACACCTCCAAAAGTGTAGACACTGCTGTGCCTTTTTGACTAGTGAGGTGGTGTTGTGGCTCCAGGTTAGATTGTCTGATGTGTACACAAAGGGACTTGGTGCTCTGCACTCTCTCCACTGCAGAGCCATTGATGGTGCAATGAAGCGTGGTCAGACTGTTCCTTCCTGAAGTTCACAGTCATCTCTTTTTCCTTCTCCATGGTAAGACTCAGGTGGTTGTTCTCACACCATTTGACCAGCCTCTCTACCTCCTCTCGGTATGCCGACTTAATCATTGTTGATCATGAGGCCAACTGCTGTAGTGTCTTCAGTGAATTTGATGATGCAGTTTGAACTGGATCCGGCAGTGCAGTCGTGAGTCACCAGCAGACTGAACACACAACCCTGTGGGGCACCAGTGCCCGGTGTGATGGAGCTTGAGATGTTGCTGCCAACTCGGACTGACTGGGGTCTTTCTGTCAAGAAGTCCAAGATCCAGATGTAGAGAGGAATGTTGAGTCTCAACAAGGACAGTTTACCCACCAGCCTCTGAGAGACGGTCATGTTAAACGCTGAGCTGAAGTTGATGAACCCTGACGAACAAGCCGTCGTTCTCTAGGTGGGACAGGACAGAACGGAGGGCTGGGGCTATGGCATTATTAGTGACCAGTTTGAGCGAGAGGTGAACTGGAAAGGGTCCAATGTAGTCGCTGGAAGAAGGGAGTTTACACAATCTATCACCAGTGCTCAAAGCGCTTTGTGATTGTTGAGGTCAGTGCCAGTTCTGATTGCTCTCTTGGACACTGGAATGATGGTGGCTGCCTTAAAGCCTACAGGAACAGTGGACTGTTCTGGAGCGATATTAAGGATCGAATTGGAATTGGTGTGGCAAGTGAAACCTTTCAAAATCTGTAAATACACACTATGTCCACTTTATTAGGTACAGGAGTGGAATGCGTGTGATCTTCTGCTGCCGTATCCTATACACTTCAAAGTTCAACATGTTGTGTGTCCAGAGATGCTCCCCGGCGCACCACTGTTGTAATGCATGTGTATTTGCATTACTGTCCCTTTCCTGTCAGCTTGAACCAGTCTGGCCTGACCTCCCTCTTTTGCCCATAGAGCTGCCACTCACTGGATATTTTCTGTTTCTCACACCGTGCTCTGTAAACTCTAGTGAATGTTGTGCATGAAAATCCCAGATCAGCAGCTTCTGAGCTTCTCAAACCACCCCATCTGGTACCAACTATCATTCCACAGTCAAAGTCACTTCGATCGTATTTCTTCCCCATTCTGATGTTTGGCTTGAACAACAACCGAAACTTTTGACCATGCCTACATGTTTTTATTCATTGATTTTCTGCCACTGGATTGGCTGATTAGATATTTGCATTAACAGGCAGGTGTATCTAATAATTTGACTACTGAGTGTATATGAACAATATTCTAAGTAAAATGAAAATGATGATATTACCTCAATCTTATGTTGAAGCGTTCCAAAGTGTGTTCACAAATGCACCTGTTTGCTTTGTAAGTTGAACTAAATATCTTTGGGAACACAAAATGGTACAAGGCCAATGTTTGGTATTGCATTTTCATGTTAAGGCTGCAGTTAAAACTCATGCTAACACATTAGTGTTCCTGTGAGAAGGTGTTGAAATTCTACAAAAGAAACACCCTGGAAAGGTAGGTCATAATATTTGGTCTTGATGTTGTATCAAACAAGGTTAGAATTACTCCTACAGCTAAATTGCACTGTTTAAGGAGTCCTATGGGAAGTCATCAAAGGCATCAATAGTACTTGTATCTTGTGTAAAATTAGTTTAATTGATTTTCCCAGAACAGGATTTGCACAATGGCCTTTTGCATTCCTTAATTAACTACAATATGTTTTCAAGATAATTTCTACCATATGTATTATCTGGGGAGAAAAGATTATTATTTGTTCAGTTTAATATTAGCTGAAAAATAGTTGTCCTTTAACCCTTTGGGTACCAAATGTGAAGATCTGCACGTGAAAGTGCTTCAGAGAGGGCAGTAGCCATTTGGCCCCTCTATTGTTTAAAAAGATCATAGCTGACCTCTGTGTAACTGCAACGCTGCATTCCGATCTAGCTGTGGTAACTTCTTACTCCATTGTTTATCAACGTTCTGTCTCCCTCTGCCTTCTGCATATTCCAAGCTCTGCTTCCACCACCCTTTGAAGAAGACTTACAGTCCTCTTCAGAGAAAGGAAATGCCTCATTTCTGTATTAAATGAGTGACCATTTGCTTTTAAAACATGGGCTGTCTAGCTCCAGATTCCCCTACAAGAGAAAACACCCTCTTCACGTCAAACCTGTCAAAACATCTCAGGATCTTGTGCTTCGACCAGGTTGTCATAGAGCACTACAGCACTGAAGCAACTTCTTCAGTCCATGTAGTCTGTGCTGAGATATTACTTCACCTAGTTCCATCACCTTGCACCTGGACAGTGGCCCTCCATACTTCTCCCATCCACGTACTTATCCAAACTTCTCTCAAGTGTTGAAATTGAACCCCCTTCCACCACTTCTGTTGGCAGCCCGTTCCACACTCACACCACCCTCTGATTAAAGAAGTTTCCCCTCATGTTCCCCATAAGGATTTCACCTATAATCCATGATTTCTAGTTCTAGTCTCTCTCAACCTTAGTGGAAAAAGCTTTCTTGCATTTACCCTCTCCATAATTTTATATACCTCTATCAGTCTTCCTACACTCCAGGGAGGAAAGCCCTAACCTATTTCCCCTTTCTCTACAAGTCAGGTCCTCAAGGCCCACCAAGGTCCACCTAAATTTTCTTGATGTTGTTTCAATCTTAATTATATTGTTTTTCTTAGGTTGGTGACCAGGACTGCACAGAATTCTCTTGCATGGTTTTAAACTCCAGCAGACACAGGTCTACCCAGTTCAAGGAATCCTCTCTGAACTGTTTCTGATGCATTAAGATCTAAAGTAAGGAAACCAATATTATACCCAGCATTCCAAATGCAATCTCATCACAACAGTATGAAAATTGAGTACAAAATAAAGTTGGAATCAGCTGTATACTGATTCTGACCTTCTTTATTTTGTACTCAATGTTCAATGTAGTGGAGCGTGTATCAAGCTTCAAATTCCTTGGTGTCCACATTTCCAAGGATCTCACCTGGTCCCTGAACTGCTCCATCCTGATCAAAAAGGCGCAACAGCGCTTTTATTTCCTGCGGAGCATCAAGAAAGCTCACCTCTGTCCCAGGATACTGACGGACTTTTACTGCTGTACCATTGAGAGCATACTCACCAAATGCATCTCAGTGTGGTACGGCAATTGTCCCGCATTGGACCGCAAAACACTCCACTGTGGTGAAAACTGCCCAGCGGATTATCGGCACCTAATTGCCCACCATTGAGAACATATACCATAAATGCTGCCTGGGCAGGGCGAAAAGCATTATCAAGGATGCATCTCACCCTAACCATGGACTTTTTACTCTCCTCCCATCCAGTAGGCGTTATAGGAGCCTCCGCTCCCACACCAGCAGGCACAGGAAGAGCTTCTTCCCTGAGGCTGTGACCCTGCTGAACCTCACATCACAGCACTAAGCAGTATTGCACCCATATTGTACTGTCTCAGTACTTTTATATTTATGTGCTGTAGCACTTACTTTTTATTTGCAGTTATTTCATAAATAACACTATTCTTTGCATTTCTGGTTAGATGCTAACTGCATTTCATTGGCTTTGTATCTGTACTCGGCACAATGACAATAAAGTTGAATCTAATCTAATCTAATCTAATTAACATGATAGTGACTGAGACCATTCACAAATCCACGTCATCTCCCAGGGTAATCCCGATAATCTCATTCCCCTGTTTATTTCCTTGTAACCTACTTTCACATTGCCACAAACTGCAAACTCAATCTTCTACCATTCAAGTACACAAGAGGTAGTTTGCAGTCAGCCACTAACCTAAATCCCAGCACATCTTTTAAGATGTGGGAGGAAACAGGAGTAAGCAGGGGGAATTCACACAGGCCATTGTGCAAATCCTGTACTTGCACCTCCAAGTTCAAGAACAGTTATTACCCCTCAACTGTCTGGCATCTGATGTGTCCATGTGTGAACTCAGCACGGACCACATCAGAGCTCAGGACTGAACCCAGGTGGCTATAGCACTGAAGAACCATCATATTTGTTTTCACCACTGTGTTGTCCAATTCAAAGTTGAAAGTCAATTTTATTATCAAAGTACAATCTATGTCACCAAATACAACCCTGAGATTCATTTTCCTGCGGGCATACTCAGCAAATCTATAGAATAGTAACTGTAAACAGGATCAATGAAAGATCCGCCAGAGCACAGAAGACATCAAACTGTGTAAATGCAAATATAAGTAAATAGCAATAAATAATGAGAACATCAGATAATGAGATAAAGAGTCCTTAAAGTGAGATCATTGGTTGAGGGACATTTCAATGATGGGGAAAGTGAGTGTAGATATCCCCTTTTATTCAAGAGCCTGATGGTTGAGGGGTAGCAACTGTTCTTGAACCTGGTGGTGCAGGCCCTGAGAATCTTGTACCTTCTACCTGAAGGCAGCAGTGAGAAGAGAGCATGATCTCGGTGGTGGGGATCTCTGATGATAGATGCTGTTTTCTTACAACAGTGTTTCATGTAGATGTGCCCGATGGTTGGAGGGCCAAATCCACTACCTTTTGTAGGATTTCCCGTTCAAGGGCACAGGTGTTCCCATACCAGGCCGTAATGCAACCTATGAATATACTCTCCACTATGCATCTATAGAAGTTTGTCAAAGTTTTAGTTGTCGTGCCAAATCCCAGCAGGCTCCTAAGGAAGTAAAGGCACTGCTGTGCTTTCTTCACAATTGCACTTATGTGCTGGGGCCACAACAGGTCCTCTGAAATAGAAACAACCAGGAATTTAAATTTCCCCTGTTAGTGAATAAGATGGGTCTTTTGGTTTTCCTAATTTGCCTTTTTCACCAGCAAGCAAGCCTTTTGCATTTTGTATTTGCTTTATTAACATGGGTAAAATTTTCGGTCCGAGTTTGGTTCGGTCTGAGTTGGGAAGTTTTGTTCTATGAACTTCCATTTGCTATCAAATAATAATGCAAAGCTTACATGTTTTTAAAAACTGGAAGAATTGAACTGTTTCCACGTTGCTCCGGGGTCATTTCCTCAAAATTAAGCTCTCAGTTATTTGAACTCTGGTCTCCAATGTTTGGATAGTAACTGTGGTATTGTTGATTGTGTTTTATTTCAATATAATTTTCTGTGTTTTTCAAGACTGAAGGTTGGCTTTTATTCAGATTCTTCCTTGGTTGCGCTCATTCTCTCAACGTTATCCATGTACTTTTCAGATTTCACAGGGTTTGGTGTGGAATTCCTATTCTAATTCTTATGCATTGACACTTGGGATTGAGGATTTGCCTGATTAATCCTGGAGACCCTTGCAGTAGCTAAATTGTTTAAATAATGAAAGAATTCTGTCTTTTAGCATGTTATATACAGAGTATTATAAGGCTATTTGGCCCTTTTTTGCGCGTTGGGGGAGTTGTTGTTCTTGTTGTCATTTGCACGATTTGGTTTTTGCACATGGGAAGGAGTTGATGTTCCTGTTGTGATTCACACTTTTTTTTGCATGGGAAGTTGATGTTCGTTTTTGCACATGGGGGGGGGGGTGTCGTTATTCTTGCTGTGATTCACACAATTCATTTTTTTTTGCATGGGAAGTTGATGTTCATTTTTGCACATGGGGGTGTAAGTTGATGTCCTTGTTGTGATTTACACAGTTTGTGTTTTTTTTTTGCTCGGCTAGTTGATGTTCTTGTTGCCGTTTGCACAATTTGCTTTTTTTTTGCGTGTGGAGGGTTGGTATTTTCCTTTGAACAGCCTCCATGGTTCTCTGTATCGTGGCTGTCTGGAGAAGAGAAATCTCAGAGTTGTATACTGCTTACATACTTTGATAATAAATGTCCCTTGAACCTTGAACCTTTGTGCTTATACCAGCTTTTTGACAGAGCTGTTATATTAGTTCCTTGTCCATGCATTTTCCCCCTTTTTCCAGTATATATCCTACTCCCTTTTTGTGTATTACCATTGAATATGCTTGCACCACCTTTTCAGACTGCATTTCCTATTCCAGTTCACTTCAGAAAGAAAAGATTTTCTCTCATTTTTTTTCCATTGTTTTCTCTGTGTCTTTGCAATTATTTTTATGACATCTGTCAACTTCACGGTAACA
Organism: Mobula birostris; assembly: GCF_030028105.1. Lineage (NCBI taxonomy): Eukaryota > Metazoa > Chordata > Chondrichthyes > Myliobatiformes > Myliobatidae > Mobula > Mobula birostris. The sequence continues at coordinate 23,373,181 of NC_092400.1, forward strand.
GCAACGAGACAAATGATTGATAGACGCTGAGAATTATCAGCAGGAACATGTGAGACATCTCTTAATGTCTTTAAGTGTGATGGCAACTTGAGTAGCCACCTGTACCACTGACATATTTAGGTTAATTGTAAGATCCCATCCAGAGGAGAGGCAGTAGTGCAGACTATGGATATGCTGGTCACCACTGCAGCAACCTTGGGTGCTCTCTTTGCATAGGCTTCACCTGGGTGATGTTTCCTCACACATCCCGCACGTGTGCCCGTTGCTAGGTTAACTGCCCTCTGTAAATTGACACTAGCATGTAGGTGGGTGGTAAAATCTGGGGAATTTGAGGGCAACGTTGCACCTGCACAGAGCAAGAACCACAACAGGGCAGTAGGATTAATCGTTTTCACTCAGTCATGTTAGCTGCTGGGCTGGAGCTACAAACCAGGGCCGCTGTGATGTGAAACGTACACATCTGCCAAAAAGGGTGCTTACCCCTGCCCTTACAGGAGTGGCGTGCCTATGGCACAAGCAAAAAATTTTGCTAGCACGGAACATACAATGCTGCCCCTTGTTTCTTTAAACCCCATCCATAATAAAAAAAAATACATAATGATTATCTTTACTGCCAGATAAAGCAGAAAAATTATATTTTACAACCTAAGATATTTTGCATGAAGCCTCTCAACCCAGCTTGATACCAGCTGGATGGATGCAAGAACACTTGACACGTTTTGAAATCCTCACAGACGTGTTGTATGTATCACTATTTGGATAATAAGCAGTTACAATAATAATGCTATTTAGAACTGATGTTATTTTTTATATTGTCATTTTAAAAGTTTAATATTAATAATTTTTGAACATGTTTTCCAAAATGCCTCATTTGATCAATCTGATTATATTTATTAATAGTAAAATATAAATAAGCAAGGGGGCTCACTCTTTTACTTTAAAGTCTATAATTATTGTTAATAATTCATTGATCAATGATAATCTTAAAATACAATGGCACATGAGAGAATTTTTTAGATGATCACCAATTTGGGCATATGCTCTCAAAATTGTTTGCCACTCTAATTTTCTCAAAGGACAGAAGATAATAAAATAGCAGAGGCAGCAAGTTAACATAACTCTTTAATTTTAATAGTATGTGTACATTTATTAAGTCCATTCCTCTGTGTGCATGTTCATGCTTAAAATCCCATTGTTTAGTAGAATAACTAGCAAGTCCAGTTCAATAGAATTATATTTTATAAAATTATTGTTGCATGCAATGATCTTGTTCTCAGTCTGACCAGTACAAATAGATTTTAGTCTAAATGGAAATTATGCATGTATGAGGGAGAAGTACAATGGCCTTTAATGAAATAATACTTAATTTGCATCATATATACATTCCTTTAAGGCAGGGGTTCCTAACCTTTTTTATGCCAGGGACCTCTACTATTAACCAAGGGGGTTAGTGATCCCCAAGTTGGGAACCCCTGCTGTAAGTTATAAGTATATAATACAGAAGTATTCCAAGTATGCTTTAAAGATTAGCTTTGAAAAGATAACTTTATACATGGGATACAGGAGAAATTGAAGGCTGTGTTAAAACTAAAGAAAAGGGTTTATAAACTTCTCAAAAAAAAGCAGTGGCTTAAGAATTCACTGAAGGATGACCAATAAATTGATGAAGAAGGGAGAAGAGAATAAGAAAATGAACTATCAAGCAACATCAGAAACAGACCTTAAGAGGTCCTAGAGGCGTGGTAGCATAGTGGTTAGCATGATGCTTCACAGTACCAGTGACATGGGTTCAATTCCCACCGCTGTCCACAAGGAGTCTGTACGTTCTCCTTATGACCATGTGGGTTTCCTCCGGGTGCTCTGGTTTCCTCCCACAGTCCAAAGATGTACCAGTTGGTCAGATAATTGGTCATTGTGTCATGATTAGGCTAGGATTAAATCAGGGGGTTGCTGGGCGGCAGGGCTTGAAGATTTATTTCACACTGTATCTCAATAAATATATAATGATAGTAAAAGACTAGTGAGGGCAAATAATGGGTTCCTTGTTGGCAGACTGGGGGGTAAATGATAATGAGAAATATGGAAGCAACAGAAGTTTTAAACAAATACAGTGGATTTTGGTTAATTGGTACATATTGGGAGCAGTACATTCTGGCCCAATTAAACGACTGCCCTAATTAGCTGAAGTTTCATAGAAATACTTTAAAACAGACAAACTACTGTTTAACTGAGTAACAAATTATGTATTTAAATGAAATTCAGAACAAATTAGAGTGCTAGTAATTTTACTACAGTGCTATGATACTGTGTATTGGATCCTAATAGTTATCGAAGGAGGAATTCATCCAGTGTACTACGCTCTGCCGTGTTCCATTGATTGACTGTAAATGAACAAAATTGCCGCGGACACCTAATGCAGATAATGGACTGCCTTTTCATTGCTTTCCTGCAAGAAGTATCACTGCTTTTTAATTTGGCGTCGATCGGCCCAAATGAATAACATAATACAAGCATACGCAACTGATGCTGTTTAAAAACTGTTCGCTCTAAGCACAGTGTAGTTTCTAATGCCGCACAAGTCCATGTGACTGACGCTAATTAGAAACCATTGCATCTTCCTAATCTTTATTTTCATTTACAGGTTGAGCAATCTTTATCTGAAATGTTTGGGGCCAGAAGTGTTTAAGATTTTGAAATATTTGCATCTCTATAATGAGATAGCTTGGGGGAAGGAACCCAGGTCTAAACACGAAAACCATCTACATTCCATAAACAGCTTGTACATACACCTTGAAGGTAGTTTTATATAATATTTCAAAAAATTTGTGCATGAAACAAAAATGTGTACATTGAACACTTAAGGTCGTAGGTGATGGTCACTCCAACACCATATTCCTCTCTCAGACACTTCACACTTACACCTGTTAAGTTTTTCCAACTACTTGTCTTTCTGTGTTATAGATAAACTTAAATGCTTCCTCTTTTTCTTTTCACTATTACCCACAGGGGTAACTGCGGGCCTTTTTGATATTTTCAACAATATCTCGACACCACAGAGCAGAAAATAAGCACAAAACGCATGTTCGTCTCTGCGAACGGTGCAGAAAGATCTGGCTATGATGACTGCTGAAAATTAATTGGCGCTAGCAGGGCCCCCCTTAGGGTGTGTGAGGTCACTTCTCAGAACTCTCCGTGATGCACAGAGACCTGCCCATTGCCTGCAACCTTTCCATTGCCTTGTGGAATTTTCCATTTGTTGCCTCATGTAAGCACTCAAAAACATTTTGGATTTTGGAGATTTGGGGATTTTGGATTTTCAGATAAGGGGTGCTCCGCCTGTAACATTCAGGGTGATTGTCAATACCTTCAAGTTCTTTATAGTTCCTAACTTCACAAGGTAGGGAAATCATTTCATTTTCACTCCTGGCCATATCTGGCATTTCCAAGTCTGAATGCTTGAAACTGCCGTGAACAAAACAGTTCCGAATTGTCTTACTGCTTATTTCTATCAGTGACAAAAATCACTGGTCTTTGAACACAAACACACACCACTATTTAAAAGCTGTTTGCTCTAAGCATGGTGTAGAGTCTAACACCATGTAACTGCAAGTGACTGACACTAGTTGGAAACTGTTTTGCAAGTCTCCTGCCCCAATTAAGGGGCGTAGTGTCCCAAATAAATGAAGGAAATCCCAGCTATTTTCTCGATTAGTTTTTGTTCTTTCAGAGTTGTCCCAAATAAGTGCCTGCCCCAATTAACTGATGGCCCAATTAACCAGAATCCATCTGTCTTGATGGAAGAAAATACAAAACCTTCCCAGAAATGAAAGAGAGCCAAAGGATCAGTGCAGTGCAAGCAAGGAAAGAAAAGAAATTAGTCTCATTAAAGATTTATCACAAGAGGGATTTATTTATTTACTTAGAGAATAGGCCCTTTGGCCCTTCGAGCTGTGCTGCCAGCAACCACTGATTTAACTCTAGCCTAATCATGGGACAATTTACTATGACCAATTAACCTACTAACTGGTAGGTCTTTGGACTGTGGGAGAAAACCAGAGCACCTGGAGGAAACCCATACATTTCATAGGGAGGATGGACAAACTCCTTACAGAAGATGCTGGGTTTGAACTCTGAACTCCAATGCGCTGGGCTGTAATAAAGTTGTGCTAGTCACTACGCCACCATAGTGCTCAATGTTAATGAACATAATACAGATTTAAGACCAATTTTCTTCTCCTCCCTCACTCTCATGAACTGCTGTTACCTCAACTCTGTTCTCCACCTCGTTCCTTTACTCCTCCATCCTCTCCTATCAGATGCTGTCTTCTTCAGCCTTCTACCTCTTCCACCAATCACCTTCCAGCTTCTCACTTGATCTCCCACCCCCTCCACTCACCCACCTATCTTCCCCCTCAGCTGGTCTCACCTGTCACCTGCCGGCTTGTAATACTCCCCCTCCCTTCTCCTCTGGCTTTTGCCCCCTTCCTTTTCAGTCCTGATGAAAGGTCTCAGCTTGAAACACTGACTGCTTAATACCCTCCACGTATACTGCCTGATTTGCTGGGATCTTCCAGCATTTTCTGTGTGTGTTACATCCGTATGACCGGATGCTCCACATCCTAGAGTTCTGAGAGAGTGGCTGTGGAGATGGTGAAAATTCAAGATAGAATATTAGAAACCTTTTGGAGCCTGCAAAAGCTCCTGCAGACAGGAGAATGACAAAGGTAACCTTGCTGCTCAGAATCAGGTTTAATTTTACTGACATATGTTGTGAAATTTTTAAACTTTGCAGCAGCAGTACAATGAAATATATGATAAATATAGAAAAAAACCTGTGTAACGCTCAGGTCTATCAGCTCGTGTTTATCTAGGGGAAACCCCGGCCGCCCGCCAAACCATGTCTCACGGTTGCATCATTGCTGTGTAGTGCCAGCTGGTGCAAACTCACATATCAAATATCAGACAGCACACAATGTACGATTTAGAGATTACACTTACTGGAGCTATGTAATTAATAGAGATACATTATAAAAGGGAAAGTAAAAGGTAGCAGACTTATCAGAGTTCAACCACTTTGCGCACAACCGTTGGAGCTCAATTAACGGGGTCCACTTTCCACCATGCGATCCCCTCCGACCCCCTCGACTCGCCACTCAGGACCAACCACAGTGGTCAACCAGAGCACGTCCAGCACGTCCTTCCTCTTCAGGTCTCCTCCTGAAAAACCTGCCAAACCACATGCTTCTCACCCATATGAGACAGAATATCACCCACAAAAAGAATAATATGGACACTCATTGGTTCGTTCACGCTCTTATCAATAATATAACCCAAACAAGCAGGGAGAGAGAGAACTCCTTACATCGCAGTTATTATTACAGAAAAGCCATTTTTATTCTAACATAACAAAGAAACCATTTTATGAGCCTTCGTAGTAACATAAAAGAAGAAACCCCTTACCCTTGAATTACACTAAGACATATCTTAAATAGTTAAATTAAATAACTAGTGCAAAAACAGAAATAAGAAGCAGTGAGGTTGTGTTCTTGGGTTCAATGTCCTATTAGAAATCGGGTGCCAGAGGGGAAGAGGCTGTTCCTGAATCTATGAATGTGTGCCTTCAGGTTTCTGTACCTCCTTCCAGACAGTAACAATGAGAAGAGGGCATGTCCTGGTTAAGAATGGAGTGAAGCAGAGAACAGGAAGTGACCAATTTGTTAACCTGACATCTGTGTGAGGAGGGATTTCCTAGGCTAGACTTCTATTCTTTAGAGTTTAGAAGAATGAGGATTGACCTCATTGAAACATGCAAAATTCTTTGGAAGCTCAGTCGGGTATTGGGTAAGTAAATGGAGGAGGCTCCATCTTGAACAGGGGTCGCAGGTTCAAGGTTAGGGATTTAAATCTTCACTCAAGTGAATCCTCTGCTCCAGAGGGCTGTAGAGACTCAGTCATTGACTATATTCAAAACCAAGATTGATAGATTTATCAATCTTAATCGTTAGAATGTAGAAGATTGAAAGATTTGATAGAGGTATACAAGATTATGAGAGGTATAAATGTTAGCAGGCATTTTCCACTGGGATTGGATGGGACTACAACCAAAGGTCATGGGTTAAAGGTGACAGGTGAAAAGTTTAAGGGGAACATGAGGGGAAACTTCTTCACTCATATGGTCTTGAGAGTGTGGAATGAGCTTCCAGCACAAGCAGTGTATGCAAGCTCAATGTCAACGTTTAAGGGAAGTTTGAATGGGTACATGGATAGTAGGGCTATGGTCCTGGTGCATGTCGATGGGTGGAAGCAGTTTAAGTATTTTTGGCAAGGACTAGATGGGCTGAAGGGCCTGTTTCTATGCTGCATTTCTCGATGACTTTGAATTCAGGGAATGTAGGAATAAGCCAGTAGAACAATGGTGAGGTAGAAGGTCAGCCATGATCTCATTGAACAGTGGAGATGAATGGTCCTCCCTTGCTCCTGTTTCTTATGTAAGGGGGCAACGAGGCCAGGATGATGTTGGGTATAACGGATGCAATATTTATTTTGCACTCTGTCAATTTACCAGAAGAATGAAGACAGCCCTTTGAATATTTTCTATAAGTTTATAAAATGCTATTCCTCTATTTGTATTTTCATGCTAAAGACATATGCGTTTTTCCAGAGGTGACGAAGTCATAGATGCTGATCTACTTTACAGGTCCTAGAACCAATCTGTGGTTTAACAGCTTGGCACATCTTTCCCAATAAAACTCTATGAGATGTAAGCTGAGATTTACCTTTGGTGATTTCTACGTTAATCATTGCCACAAATGTATGTCCCTTAGGATCTTTTCACCACAGCAGACGTGATCGAATGTTGGGCATAACCACAGCTTAGGCTATGATTTGTGTGTGTGCCTCTGCATTGCCTCATTTTACTCTGGATTGTTTTTCAGCTGTTGGCTCCTGCTCCTGCTCTGGTTTGGCACACGTTCACAGCCCAGGTCCCAATGGGACTTGATTTTCTGTGGCTGGAGAGCTATTTTCACTCAGTTGCAGCTGTCCATCCAATTGCCCATTAAACAGCACCAGTCCCAGGTTAATTGCTGCAGACACAAGCCACATCCTCTCCATCTGCAGCAAATACTCAAAGATAGGAAGAATCCATTCCACTTTGTACAATGACAATATAAAATTCACTGCCGCTGCTTTTTTTTTTCCAAATTAGGGAAGGCAACATGATGGTTTTGTTTCACTCCCCTAAGCCAAGGGTTCAGAATCAGAATCAGGTTTAATATCACGGGCATATGTTGTGAAATTTGTTGTCTTTGCAGCAGCAGTACATTGCAATACATAATAATAGAGAAAAAATCATGAATTACAGTAAATATATATATATGTGTGTGTGTGTGTGTGTGTGTGTGTGTGTGGTAGCTACAGTATAACCTCTCTTTAGTGAGGGCACCACTATCGGATAGGGCTTAAGGTTTTCACTTGAGTTTAGAAAGTTGTGGTCAGCAAACCCAATGCCATCTCAATGCAACTAAGAGAGGAAATATATGAATGGATTGAATTCTAATCTTAAAGGAACAAAGGTAAGGGTAATACTGGAGAAAAAGAGGGAATGTCGAGGATTTATTCGAAATAAGGATTGAAAAGGGACAATGACACAACCTGAAAAAGGGTCTTAGCCGGAAACTTTCGACTGCCTGGGCCTGCCTGCATTTTGTGTGTGTGTGTGTGTGTGTGTGTGTGTGTGTGTGTGTGTGTATCTGTTGCACCCAATTTCAAATTCACCAACTTGAATGTATGAAGATTATAGGGTGATGTAAAATGTGACATCATTAATGAGCTTTTCTATTTCAATTACAGGACCATCAGTGAGAAATCTAGTACGTTTCACTTACAGCAACCCACACAAAATGCTGGAGGAATTCAGCAGGCCAGGCAGCGTCTAGGGAAAACAGTACAGCCGACATTTTGGGCCAAAACCCTTCAGTAGGACTGGAGAAAAAAAGCTGAGGAGTAGATTTGAAAGGTAGGGGGAGAGGAAAGAGAAACAGCAGGCGATAGGTGAAACTTGGAGGGGGAGGGAAGAAGCAAAGAGGTAGGAAGTTGATTAGTGAAAGAGATAGAGGCCGTGGAAGAAATGAAAGTGAGGGGGGAGGCGAGGAGCACCAGGGGGAGGCAATGGGTGGGCAAGGAGATAACATGAGAGAGGGAAAGGAGGATGGGAAATGGTGAAAGCGGGGGTGGGAAGGCAATACTGGAAGTTTGAGAAATCAATGTTCATGCCATCAGGCTGGAGGCTACCCAAACAGAATATAAGGTGTTTTTCCTCCAATCTAAGTGTGGCCTTATCAACACAGTGGAGGAGGCCATGGAAGGACATATCGGAATGGGAGGTGGGAAGTGGAATTAAAATGGGTGGCCACTGGGAGATCCCACTTGTTCTGGAGGACAAAGCGTAGATGCTACATTGGGTCTCGCCAATACACAAGAGGCCACACCGGGAGCACCGAACACAGTATATGACCCAACAGACTCACAGGTGAAGTATCGCCTCACCTGGAAGAACAGTTTGGGGCCCTGAATGGTAGCGAGGGAGGAGGTGTGGGGGCAGGTGAAGCACTTGCTCCGTTTGTAAGGATAAGTGCCAGGAGGGAGATCAGTGGGGAAGAACAAATGGACAAGAGAGTCGCATAGGGAGCGATCCCTGCCGAAAGCAGAAAGTTGGGGTGGAGCGAAGGAAAGGTGTGTTTGGTGGTGGGATCCATTTGGAGGTCGCGAACGTTTTGGAGAATTATGTGCTGGATGTGGAGGCTGGTGGGGTGATAGGTGAGAACAAGAGGAACCCTATCCCTGGTAGCGTGGTGGGAGAATGGGGTAAGAGCAGATGTGCGTGAAGTGGAAGAGATGCAGTTGAGGGCAGCATTGACGATGGAGGAAGGGAAGCCCCTTTCTTTGAAAAAGGAGAACATCTCCTTTGTTCTAGAATGAAAAGCCTCATCCTGAGAGCAGATGCGATGGAAACGGAGGGATTGAGAGAAGGGGATGGTGTTTTTACAAGTTGCAGGGTGGGACCTCCTGTATACTGGTGAGACCTGATGCAGATTGGGAGACCGCTTTGCCAAGCATGTACGCTCCGTCCGCCAGAACAAGCAGGATCTCCCAGTGGCCACCCATTTTAATTCCCCGTCCCACTCCCATTCTGATATGTCCATCCATGGCCTCCTCCACTGTCATGATGAGGTCATACTTAGGTTGGAGGAACAACACCTTATATTCCGTTTGGGTAGCCTCCAACCTGATGGCATGAACATCGATTTCTCAAACTTCCAGTAGTGCCTTCCCCCCAACCCCCCTTCACCATTTCCCATCCTCCTTTCCCTCTCTCATGTAATCTCCTTGCCCGCCCATTATCTCCCTCTGGTGCTACTTCCCTCCCCCCCTGCCTTTTTTTCTCTCCTCCATGGCCTTCTGTCTCTTTCACCAACCAACTTCCAAGCTTTTTGCTTCATCCCTCCCCCTCCAAGTTTCACCTATCACCTGGTGTCTCTCATTCCTCACCCCACCTTTCAAATCTACTCCTCAGCTTTTTTTTCTCCAGTCCTGCCAAAGGGTTTCGGCCTGAAACGTCAACTGTGCTTTTTTCCAATAGATGCCGCCTGGCCTGCTGAGTTCCTCCGGCATTTTGTGTGTGTTGCTCAGATTTCCAGCATCTGCAGATTTTCTCTTGCTTGTCGTTTAACTTACAGCACCATTTTGAACAATTTATTTTGGCACCTCCTTAGCCTGGATGGCTAACCCTGTCTGAGAGCACTGCAGTTTATTTTTTATTTTATTTTTTTTCGCAATAAGAATTAAATTAACAAATAACTGATTAACAAAGCTAAACAATATACAGTATCAATAATAATTTTAAAAATAAAAAGTTAAAACTTTTTTGGGGGAAAAAAGAAAGAAGGGAAAAAAGAACCCCTACTAACTTTGAGTTGGCGGATTGATGTTTTTGTTTTATGGAAGCTTGTATAGCTCCGGGGTTGTGTTCCCAATGGGCTTTTCTTTTTTGTTTTTTTTTTGTTAGTAGGGTTTTTTTTGTTTTAGTTCGCAGTTTATTTTTAAGGGATCTCTATTATAGGACATGTCTTCAGTGTCCTGGTTGAAAGTCTAACCTCAACAAATATTTCAGATGTAAATGGATCAATAGATCTGATATTTGTTTCTGTATAGTATCGGCTAACTGATTGGCAAGTTTGTACAATGAGGAGCAAAATAATCCAGAGAAATAACTAATGGGATCCAAACACGAGGGAATCTGCAGATGCTGGAAATTCGAGCGACACACATCAAAGTTGCTGGTGAACGCAGCAGGCCAGGCAGCATCTCTGGGAAGAGGTACAGTCGATGTTTCAGGCCAAGACCCTCGAAGGGTCTCGGCCCAAAACATCGACTGTACCTCTAATGGGATCCAGGTTCCTTTGGGAAAAGATTAGCTTTATGTTTCACATACACAGTGCTTGCGTCAAATCAAATCAGCGGGGATTTTGCTGGGCAGCCTGCAAGTATGGCCAGGTATCCAGTGCCAATATAGCGTGCCCACTACTCACTAGCCCTAACCGTTCATCTTTGGACGGTGGGAGGAAACTGGAGCATCTGGAGGAAACCCACCTGGTCCCAGGGAGAATGTACAACCTCCTTACAGAGAGTGGTGAGAATTGAACCCCAGTCCTACAGTTGCTGCTGTAAAAATTGTACTAAATGCTACACTACTGTGTTGCCTCACTCCCAGTGTGCAATGTTGTAGGTGAGTGCATATATTTAAATGGGTTAATGCCTGTCATGGAATACCACCTCAAGCAATTTCATTAAAAGGTTGTCAGCTTTAACATTTTCTGCAGTTTTGGTTCTCCCCCCACCCCTTGTTCTTTGGGTACAAATTTGATGTATTGCAGTGTAGGCATATAGTGGATCAAATTGCCATGTGCAGCTGTTTCTCGAATGAGTTATTGGGTTTAATGTTGCTTAGACATTTTCCAGCTCTGCTATCAGTCCTCCAGGTATTTGAGAACTGAAGCGAAGTCTGCTGAAAAATACAGCGTGCTCTTTATTTTGAATTTGATTCATCTTTAATCGATATAACTCAATTTTCCAATGTTATTAACATAGTTGTATAATTAAACCATGCTAAGTGGTAAATCACGAGGCTGCTGAAGGTATTTGGACTCAAAGGACTTTGGTGACCTCCCACTATGCTTAATGGTGCTCCAGAAATGGAATTTGGTGTTACCAGCAAGGTAACAAAAATCTATTTTGCCTCCCAGAAGAGAAAAACTGAAGAAACTGGTAACTAAACAAACCAAAGCTCAACTTAGTGACTCAGGGTGATAAACCTGCCCAGATCAATCAGTATTTTATTCATTTCATGGACCATATGAATCTTTGGCTAAACCTACTATTAATAGGTTGATTTGATAGAACGGCTACACTGGGCAACCTCAGAACTTTTTTGTTTTGTTTATGATGGACCATTTGAAGTTGAACACAAATGTAATTTCAGACTACATGTATTACATGGGAACTTAGGTAATCAAGAAATTAACTCTTTTTGAATCTATTGCATTTAACAGTGCTGATGTTTTGCAATAGTTCAACTAAATTAAAATATGTTTTGTTGATGACTTAGTCATAGTCATACTTTATTGATCCCGAGGGAAATTGGTTTTCGTTAAATAGTAATAAAACCATAAATAATTAAATAGTAATATGTAAATTACGCCAGGAAATAAGTTCAGGACCAGCCTATTGGCTCAGGGTGTCTGACCCTCCAAGGGAGGAGTTGTAAAGTTTGATGGCCACAGGCAGGAATGACTTCCTATGATGCTCAGTGTTGCATCTCGGTGGAATGAGTCTCTGGCTGAATGTACTCCTGTGCCCAACCAGTCCATTATGTAGTGGATGGGAGACATTGTCCAAGATGGCATGCAACTTGGACAGCATCCTCTTTTCAGACACCACTGTCAGAGAGTCCAGCTCCATCCCCACAACATCACTGGCCTTACGAATGAGTTTGTTGATTCTGTTGGAATTTTCTGTTTTCATTTGTACTCACTGTCCGAGGCTTCTTGCCTAAGTGTCCAACAATAATCAGCCAGCATTGATGAATTCCAGTTGTCCTGATATCGTTTCTCCATGACCGCAATGTCCTGGTGAAACCTTTCACCCATGTTCATCACTGACAGTGCCAAAATTTTCAGGGAAGAAGTCTAAATGGGAATGCAGAAAATGTATCTTTAGTGATGTGTTGCACTTCATGGTTTTGTATGCTTGAAGCACGTTGTCAACCAGCTGCACATAGTTTGGTGGTCGGCAGCTGCCAAGAAAATTTTCAACAACATCCTGAATTCTTCCATGCAATTTTCTCTAGTCCCACTAGAAGGTCTTCAAATTGCTTGTCTTTGATGGTCTGATTGAATTGTGGACCAACAAAAATGCCTTTGCTAATCTTCGCATCAGTTATTCTGACTTGAATTATGAATTGAAATAACAAATATAGGCAAGTTCGAAAGAATGGTGTGTGATAGGGAAATTTTGTGGTGATTTTCATGATCAGTGGCCCAAAATCCATAAGATATCCCCAAAAGTATTCAGGAAACCAAACTTTTGTTTTCCAGTGCTATCAGGTGATTTAAAGTTCAAAGCTGAAAGTAAATTTACAGTATTATTAAAGTACATGTACATCACCATATACTACCCTGAGATTCATTTTGTTGCAGGCCTTCATAGCAGATACAAAGAAATACAAAAGCTGCACACAAGCAAAGATGGACAAACAACTAATGTGCAAAAGATGACAAATTGTGCAAATTCAAAAAGAAAAACAAAATAATTAGAAGAAATTAGCAAGCAATAAATAATACTGAGAACATGAGTTGCTGAGTCCTTGAAAGTGAGTTCGCAGGTTGCGGAATCAGTTCAGCGTTAGGATGAGTGAAGTTATCCTCTCTGGTTCGGGGCCCTTATGACTGAGAGAGTTGTTCCTGACCTGATGTTGTGAGGTGTAATACTCCTGTACCTCCTTGCTGATGGCTGCAGCGAGAAGAGAGCATGGGCTGGGTGCTGGCGATCCTTGAAGATGGATGCTGCTTTCCTGTGACAGCGCTCCCTGTAGACGTGGTCAATGGTGCTTTACTGCGCAGTAAAGACATTTAGTTTTACGTGTGATGGATATCAGTCAATGAAGGCAATATGAAAGTTTCTAAAAACTGTTGAGTGGATCCTGTTGCAGAAGAATTGCAATAGCACTACTGTTTTGGGGCACTGAGAGAGATGTTTCGTTTTCCAATCGGGGAGGTATGGTGTTTAAAAGGGCATCATGGGAAATCTACAAGAAATAAACTTTCATACATGGTGTATCAGTAATTGGTCCATCGTATCTGGTATTTTACCACCAGCCTTTGTAGATCTCCAAATAAATAATGTTTAAATCAATTCCAATTGAAGTTACTTCTTCGTCAGTTAAAAGAACAGGATACATTTTTTAAATTGCTGACATATTGTTCCATACCCAATGTTTCTATTTGTAAGCAATTTAGTGTATCCGTTAGTCTTGTGAGACTATGAATCTGCGCCTGGAAAGTCTTCACTCTCCAGGGCAAGGTTGTATGGAAGACCAGCAGTTGCCTATGCTGCAAGTCTCCCCTCTCCACGACACCAATGTTGTCCAAGGGAGGGGCATTAGGACCCATACAGCTTGGCACCAGTGTCGTCGCAGAGCAATGTGCGATTGAGTGCCTTGCTCAAGGACACAACACATTGCCTCAGCTGGAGCTCAAACTCACGACCTTCAGCTCGAACTCACGACCTTCAGGTCGCTAGTCCAATGTTTTAACCACCTGGCCACGTGCCCACACTTGTAAGCAATACCATAATGGAAGTAGTTTTGTGATTTTTCACAGTGACTGGTATCACCTACAAAAGAGAATGGCCTTTTTAAAAAAAATTCTGGCTCCAAGACTGGTGGTGTTACATAACACAATTATCTGTAACACAAGAGATTTTGCCAATGCTAGAAATTCAGAGTAACACACACAAAATGCTGGAGGAACTCAACAGGTCAGGCCTAGCATCTATGGAGAGGAATAAAGAGTGGACGTATTGGGCCAAGCCCCTTAACAGGACTTGGTGAAGAGCGTCGGCCTAAAACATTCCTTATTCCTTTCCGTAGATGCTGCCTGACCTGCTGAGCTCTTTTAGCAATTATCTGGATTCTCTAAGGGCAACAATTCTATCACTTTCACGGCTGTAATGGGCTGAATGGTTGCTTCCTGTGCTGTTAGATTGTTTGACACTGGAACCTTTGTAATGATACAATTAGTCCAAAACAAGTTCTCTAATTTGTGTGGCTAAATGACAGGTATCCCGATTTCCCATCTTTGAGCACTGGCAGCACCAGAGATTTTTTCTTGCTGGTGCTACAGTGGGGCTGAATTATTCAGTGATGGTGCTGAGGGATGTACTGTATGGTAACATATATATTCGCAAGGCCAGACGCGTGGTGTTTAAAAGTCAGTTTCAAGCATTATGTACCTACTATAAATGCCTCTGTAATTCACAAGCAACAGCAATTGATAGATCTAATATAGAAGTGAACTGTGACAGTGCCAACAGCATCAGAGACAACCCGGGCTACACAGAGCATAAACAAACAAACCAACAGAGCATCCGACCCACAGCGCACAACGTGAATCACACACCAATCCCACAATCAGCGTCAAATGTGTGCTTTTCAACTGAAAAACACAACACTAACCCACAATGTCCACTGCTATTCACATTACGTAGACAGACAATGCCAAAAGATACACCGTTATTAAAGTCAAATAAGGCAAACGACGGATGCAAGGCTTTACCAGGAGTTGGACAAATCGTACTCTGACCAGACAATACCTCAATTAATTCGGCTTCTGAATTTAAAACAAAAATCAACAGAATCACCGCTTGGAAGTCTAAGCAAAACCAGTAGGCTTAATAGCAGTAAATGTAATATTTTAGGATTTGCAGGAAACATAAGGACTATGGGGTATCCACCACAAAGTAGTAAGTATAATCAGCATTAGTCTAGGCCCGAATTTAAAACAAATCAACTGCACTCACCATTGATGCTTTCAGAGAAACACAATCCGTCTGTTGTTGTGATTGGTGGCGAAAGCATCAGTGATTTTCTGGATGTCAAGTGCTTTGGTCCTCTGGCTGTTTATGGCCAACAGGGCTGTTCCGAGCAACTTTGAGTGACATGCTTAACGTTTGTTTAGAAAACCTGAGCAAAAGACTCTTGGACAGTTTCATGGGCAGAAAAGGATTAGGTTAGGGATTCCCAACCTTTTTAAGGTTATAAGATATAGGAGCAGAAGTAGGCCATTCGACACTTTCATTCCATGGACCCTTACTGTTGTATATTTAATATTTCAATACTACTTGAGTAATCTTGTATATATATTGGTTGATTAAGCATTCCTCTTCATTTAAATAATTCATGACTGGTTATATGTATAAATACATTCGCGCCTCGCTTAAAGTAAGGATGAAGCTAGACCTGCATTTCAGTGTTCTGTATCAATACATTTTAAGTTCTCACAGTTATCGGCATCTTGCACCAGGGTTGCAATCTTTAAGCTCTTAAAGGGACACACCAGAATATGAACAGCACTATTCTAGCTACAAGGGTTTGTTGCTGCTAAAGGGATAGGTGCTGTGATGATGTGGGGATGGGAAAGGGGTGGGAGTTTGTTCCCCGTGCCAACAGATGGTATGCACTTTGTGTAAGAGTTCCTCCAAGGCCACAGCCAGACAATGCTGAGAAGAATTTGCCAGGGATTCATTTCTGCTGCAAAACAGTTACTCTCAGCTCCAACAACACAGGTTCAATCCCCGGTGCTTTCTGCAAGGAATTTGAATGCTCTCCCACACAGACGTCTCCTGGAAGTTACTGCATCTTCATCATTCCACTGATCTGCAGATCATCCTAAACTTTACCTGGTGTGCAGATATGGAAACACCAATACCCAAGAGAGGAAAAGACTACAAATAATGATGTATAAATCCCAGTCCGTCACTGAAGAAACCATCCCACTATTGAGCACATCTGCACGAGGCACTGCCACAAGAAGACAGCATCCATCATCAAGGTAGTGTACCATCCAGGCCATGCTCTCTTCTGTCTGCTGCCGTCAGGAAGGAGGTACAGGAGCCTCGGGCTCCACACCACCAGGTTCAGGAACAGTTATTACCCTTCAGTCGTCAGGCTCCTGAACCAACATGGATAACTTCACTCACCACGACATTGAACTGATTACTGAACACAATCTATAGACTCACTTTCTCACTCTACAACTCATGTTCTCAATATTATTTATTATTATTAGTTGATTTTTTTGTATATGTAATTTATCTTCTGCACATTAGTTGCTTGTCAGTATTTATGAGTAGTTTTTCATTGATTGTGTTCTACAATGAATGCCTGAAAGAAAATGAATATCAGGGTAGTAATATAGTAATGTGTGTACTTGATAAGATATTAACTTTGAACTTTGAGCAGCAGACTTTAGAGAGAGAGTAGATGGAGTTAGTGTAGGATTAGTCCAAATGGGTGCCTGACGGTCAGTGCCGATTGGATGGGCAGAGGAGCCTCTCTCCATGCCTCCATGAGTCTCTGTAAAGGCACGAATTCTTCACATTGAGGAACTGTGTGATACAGCAAAGTTCCCAAGTCAACTCCACCTGCTCCAGAGGGCTGAAGGAGAGCGTTCTGACAGGCTGCATCACTGTCTGGTATGGGGGGAGGGGCTACTGCACAGGATTGAAAGAAGCTGCAGAGGGTTGTAAATCTAGTCAGCTCCACCTTAGGTACCAGCCTACAAAGTACCTAGGACATCTTCAAGGAGCGGTGTCTCAGAAAGGCAGCGTCCATTATCAAGGATCCCCAGCACCTAAGGCATGCCTTTTCTCACTGTTACCATCAGGAAGGAGGTACAGAAGCCTGAAGGCACACACTCAGCAATTCAGGAACAGCTTCTTCCCCTCTGCCATCTGATTCCTGAATGGACATTGAACCCATGAACACTACCTCACTCTTTTAATGTATATATCTGTTCTTGCACGATTTTTAATATATTCAATATATGTGTACTGTAATTGATTTATTTATTTATTTATTTTTACTTTTTTCCTTCTATATTACGAATTGCATTGACTGCTGCTGCCGAGTTAACAAAATTCATGACACATGCCGGTGATAATAAACCCGATTCTGATTCTGAAACGAAGTCTCCTGTCCTGTGTGGTAAGGATGAACTCCTGCTCGCAGCACTGAGCAAGCAGCGGGCTTTGAGAAGTGGCAGAGTTCAGTAGCAGCATTCTGGAACAATCCCTAGGTCAGGAAGCTGAGTGTGACCGTGACCCTTAACAGGCTGAGCAGTTAAGGCAAACGCGCAAAGCCATGAGGTCAGAGGTCAAAGGTTACAGTTAAATAGCGTGGGTCCGAGGAAAACGTGGTCAAGCTACTTGAGAACTGTTATATTTCAGACCAGCCAGTCTGAAAAAGGGAGTGGGAAAAAAAAATGCAGAAAGAAAGAAGATCCTGTCTGTCATAATTCTCAGAACTGTTATGAGACTTACACTGCCAGCTGTGACTTCATACTGTTCGATGATTGACTTTTGATACATTGACCTTCTTCAGAGGCTATGTCCCCATGTGATGTTTGAACTCTTAATGTAGAGTGACAAGCAGAACTGATGGAGCTCGTTTCAGCTAAACTTCTGAAGAAAGATTTTTGACTGCCTGTCAAAGGTACATGAGAACCTTGCAATATATAATAAGAGCTAGAAATAGCAGTAATACGTATATATATTTTAAAAGTTAAATTAAATAATTAGTGCAAACAAGAGAAAAAAAAGGTAGTGAGGTAGGGTTCATGGATTCAATGTCCATTCAGAAATCTGATGGCAGAGGGGAAGAAGCTGTT
Organism: Mobula birostris; assembly: GCF_030028105.1. Lineage (NCBI taxonomy): Eukaryota > Metazoa > Chordata > Chondrichthyes > Myliobatiformes > Myliobatidae > Mobula > Mobula birostris. The sequence continues at coordinate 23,391,183 of NC_092400.1, forward strand.
CCAGAATTGTTGAGTGTGTGCCTTTAGGCTCCTGTACCTCCTCCCTGATGGTGGCAATGAGAAGAGGGCACGTCCTGGGCGGTGGGGGTCCTTAATGATTTGTGCCACCTTCTTGAGGCATCGCTCCTTGAAGATGTCCAGAATGCTACAAAGGTTAGTGCCCATGATGGAGCTAAAAGCGCTTACAACACTCTGCAGCTCATTTTGATCCTTTCCAGTAGCCGCACCCCCCATCCCCCCAGTTAGAATGTTTTCCGTGGTACATCTGCAGAAATTCGCAAGTGTCTTGGCTCACAATGATTAGCCATTGCTATAATTTAGTTTTGATATTATAATATCAGGTGGATATTTACTGACACTTGAATTCTGGGATAATGATTATCTATGAAGAATCTGTGCTGCAATTGGACAATAGGATTCTTAAAGTCACAGAACTGTGCCATTTTCCCAAAATACCCCATGCCATACCTTTAAATATTTGTCAAGAAGAATTAAGGACAGTAAGCAGCCCTGTAAGTAAAGACACTGAAGTTCATATGACAAGTTCATGAAACGTCATTAGAATTTGCTTTGCTTTCAAGTTCTGAGTAAAGAGAATGAATCAAAAGATTGTCCTGAAGTCTTCCCAGGCACTGACTTGTATGGATGTGTCATAGTAGGTGTTATGTTCATTAATAGTTGTTAATCTATATGTTGCAAGCTCCCATAAAGGATGATATTCTGTTTCAGGAGCACTTAATAAGAGATTAATATTGAACAGGATTCTGGAATAACTCCCTGACTCTTCTTTAAGAAGAGTGCTTTTTCATCCACCTGGAAGTCCAGGCAATGCCTTGGCAGTGAGGTATTATCCAAAAGAAATTTTTAACAGTACAACGCTTTTTCAGTATTAGAGAATTAGAGAAATTATATCATATTAGAGAAATAGTCTAAATTTTTGGGTTTGTATCTAAATGGTGGAACTTGAGTGCAAATTCTGCCTGTATTGGCATCAGAAACAAGTGACACCAGCTGCACCACAGCTGACAAGAGCGTCTTGCTGATCAAGTCAGCTGTTCTCTGTTTTGAGTGAAGGGCAGCAATGTTGACCTGAAAGGAGAAATGATCTTGGTTTTGAGAAAACTCCTGTTCTTAATGATTGTAGCAAATAGCAATCAGCTTGAAGTTGAAAACCGTTGCATAGCTTCCTGCCAATACCATGAAAATGGCACAGGATTAGTGCTAGGAAAATGACAAAATCAATACAGGAGGTAGGCTGGATGCATCTTTTTGGAGGGGTTTCAAATGCTGGGCAGTCTGTTTCTCTATTACTTCCTCCGTGATTCTTCACTCAGCAGATGTTTGTTTCAAAACTTCAGTGGTAAAAATAAAAGTCATGTAGGGTGGAAGGTAAGTTCTGCCTTCTGAAGTAAGAGGGTGGTTGACATGGATGTGTTTGGAACTCTGCGAAGAGCATGTTTCAATGCCAGTAGGGAGAAACCACACACAAACTCATATGTTCATTTGTACATCCTCCACGCCTTGTGGCACACAGAGCATGCACCACACTACTCAGAATTGGAAATCATTTGGAAGATGTGTAGCTCAGCTGGTTGATGGCTGGGTTGAGTTGTTCTCCGATCTTGGCAATTTACTTGCAATAGTTTCCTTGCCATATGAGGAGACGTCGTCAGCGTGCTGTTAATTGTGGCGTGTCCCCCGAACGCTCCGAACGGTGCACTGATGGTGTCTCCTCATTCGGTGATGGAACGTTTGCCAGTAAATCTCCAAGATCAGAGAAGAGCTCAGCCCAACCACTGCACAGAGTTGCTGAGCCAATAACAGGCAGAAACATAAAAGCAAGGATGCAATGTTGAAACTTTATAAAGCACGAGTGAGGCCTCACTTGGAGTATTGTGAGCAGGTTTGGGCCCCTTATCTTAAAAAGGATGTGCTGAAACTGGAGAGGGTTCAAAGGAGGTTCATGAAAATGACTCCAGGTTTCAATGGCTTGTCATGTGAAGAGCATCTGGTGGCTGTGGGCCTGTATTCACTAGAGTTCAGAAAAATGAGAGGTGGCCTCATTGAAACCTATCGTATAGTGAAAGGCCTCAACAAAGTGAAAGTGGAGAGGATGTTTCCTGAGGTGGGAGAGTGGAAGACCAGAGGACACAGCCTCAGAATAGAAGGCTGTCCTTTTAGAACGGAGATGAGGAGGAATTTCTGTAGCCAGAGGATGGTGAATCTGTGGAATTCTTTGCCACAGACAGCTGTGAAGTCAAGTCTTTATGTATATTTAAGGCTGAGGTTGATAGATTCTTGATTGGTCAGGGCATGAAGGGATACGGGGAGAAGGTAGGAGATTGGGGCTGAGAGGAAAATTGGACGAAATGTCGGAGCAGACTCAATGGCCCAAATGGCCTAATTCTGCTCCGATATTTTATGGTCTTATGGTCTAAAAATATTCTCATTCAGAGAAATTATATTGGAAGAGGTGACTGCAGATTACCATCAAAATCCACTTAGAGTTGCTTGGGCATTGAGTTAAAATAAGCGTTGGCAATAAAGTGATACGATGCCTTGTGAAGTTGCCTGTAAAATCCAGTGTAAGTGTAAATGTGTTTTTGGAGACTTCACATTGGAACTTAAAAATCCATTTACCTTTTCTCCTATAAATATTAGGTGAATAATGGAATATAAATCAATTCTGATTAATTTGAAACCCAATTTATACCACTAGTAATGTGTCATTCCATAGCTTTACAATTACATTACTTTGGCTTAATTTGAATAAAGTTTTATTTAGCGATGCAATGTAAAATAGGCCCTTTAGGCCCTTCGAGCCACGCCAGCAACCCCCAACAAGCCTGATTTAACCCTAACCTAATCACGGGACAATGTCAACCCACATGGTGCATCTTTGGGCTGCGGGAGCACAGCACAGCGCCCGAGAAGAACCCACACATTCCACAGGGAGGACACACAGAGGCTCCTTACGGAGGACGCTGGAACTGAACTCTGAACTCCAACGCCACAAGCTGTAGTAGCATCACGCTAACCGCTACACTACCCTGGCGTGAACAAGCCCAAAATTACAGCATCGATGACTGATGTTTTAAAAAAATACTATCTAATTCTGCCAAGTCTAGCGTAAGTCAGATGACTGCACTGATAGGTAATGACACACAATTTTCGCCACTTTACAGCCCCATTCAAAAATCCTAGGAAGTCCTATTCATATACAGGTTTCCCCCGCCATCCGAAGGTAGAGCGTTCCTATGAAACGGTTCGTAAGCTGGAATGTCGTAAAGCGAAGAAGCAATTACCATTTATTTATATGGGAAAATTTTGTGAGCCTTCGCAGACCCAAAAATAACCTACCAAATCATGCCAAATAACTAACAAAACCGAAAATAATAGTAACATATAGTAAAAGCAGGAATGATATGATAAATACACAGCCTATATAAAGTAGAAATACTTTTCCACAATCGTTGCCTGAACTGTTCTCCGTAGCGAAAATCTCACGCAAGCGCCATTGGCAAAAACACGACGCAAGCGCTCTCCAGTAACCTTTAAGCTATGAAGCTGCCAAATCATACCAAATAACATATAAAAATACACAGCCGATATAAAGTAGAAATAATGTATGTACAGTGTGCCTATTGCCGATTGCATCGCCTCTGATCTGGGCCGACAATTACGTGTTGGGAGGCACCTAATTAATTAGCATGTTTACTTGGGCTTTTTCTTAAAGATGTGCTGTGTGCCTCCCGGCTACTGCTGCATTCTCCGCGAATCGGTATCTGTCCGCGGCCTGGGTGTTGGGGTGGTGGGACACTGGGGTGTCATCTCGTTGTCTATTTCCATTAGAGCAGGCAGCTCATCTTCTCCTGTGACTGCCCGCCTCGATGTTGAAGGTCGAGGTTCGTCATCTGCTGTGGCTGATGTGGAAGGCTTGCTTGACTGCTGAGCCTCGCGCATTTTTCCATCATACAGTTCTTTTGTATGCACTCAAACCATCCTGCAAATATCCCCTAAACCAACGTGCCCTTTCAAAATTAACGTCATACTTCATCATTACTCATTCGGTTCCGATTGTTATCCTTTCTTCTTCCAATTGCATCAGCTCTTCATCTATCAGTTCTTGGTCATGGGATGCCAAAACCTCTTCAACATCATCTTCGTCAGCTTCCACAAGCCAAACTCACTTAGTCCTTACTTCGTTCACCACGATCAAAACGCCTAATTATGTCTAGTTTTACACTAAGTGTAACACTCTTACGAGCTCTTTCAGGCTTTTCCGATACCGTAGAACTCATCTTGCTAATGGCTGCTCACAGACACGTGTTTAAGCAATGCCGGCGAGAATGCAGTTCCGAATCCGGGGGAGAGCGGCTGCTCGGGGCGCGCGCTGATTTTTTTCGCACACTGCTTCTTTCGTAACAGTGAAAACACCTCCTGTTAGCGGAAACAGGGTACCAATGTAGGTCTTTCGTAACAGTGAGGTTTCATAAAGCGAACGTTCGAAAAGCGGGGGACACCTGTATTTTACTTACTTACAGTAAAAATGAATGATTTGAACTGCTTTTCCCATGTATATTGGAAATAGCATCAGTAGAATTGTTTGCAAACTTTTCAGCACACCACAAATAAAAATCAAAAAATGCCTTAACTGCAGTAAAGACAGGAGCCTAAAGTGGGATTTTACCTGTTTTGCATGTCCTAAGTCATTCTGGTCTTTAGTCAGACCTGCTCCATAATCTTATGAACTTTTCCAAAGAGAAATTTGAGTTGGTGCTAGGATGGTTTGTGTGTGCTGAGGCACTTAGCACTTCTTGATGGAACATGTCAATGCAGTTATACAGAAGGCAAGCCTGCAGCTATATTTCATTCGGAGTTAGAAGAGATTTGTTATGTAACCAAAGACACTCACAAATTTCTACAGATGTACGATAGAGAGCATTCTAACTGCCTGCATCACCGTCTGGTATTCAGGGAGTGGGGTGCACCGTTAAGCATCAAAGTAAGCTGCAGAAAGTTGTAAACTCAGTCAGCTCCATCATGGGCACCAGCCTCCCCAGCATCCAGGACATCCTCAAGGAGCGATACTTTCAAACGGCATCAGTAAGGACCCCGATCACCCAGGACATGCCCTCTTCTCATTGCTGCCATCAGGAAGGAGGTACAGAAGCCTGAAGACACACACTCAGTGATTCAGAAACAGCCTTTTCCCCTCTGCCATCCGCTTTCTGAATGGACCATGAACCCATAAACACCACCTCACTACTTATTTTTCCTCTCTCTTCTTGCACCACTTACTTAATATCTTTTCTTAATATACACGTACTTGTTACTGTAATTTAATTTTTTATTATAATGTATTGCAATGTACAGCTGCTGCATAACAATGAATTTCACGACATATTCCAGTGATATTAAACCTGATTCTGAACCACACACAGTCAGATTCTGCTCTGACAGCTGGCTGCATGCCAATCAGACGAGGCGGGTAACCAGTAAAGATGTACTCCCATTGCAGCCAGGAGCGACGCTGGCTGCAGTGGCGGAAAGGGAGCCTCTAGATTTAACAAGTGAGGTCTGGGCATGCTCATTAGTGAAATATTGCCAGCAGGGAGATCCAGTGTGCTAAGGGAAACTTGGACATCTTGAAAGAGCAACTTACGAAGAGCCTGGCTGGAGTTGTCTCCTCCAGGCGTGAGAATCCCCACTTATTGAGTAATGCAAAATGTATTTCACGTCCTTGTAAAAACCTTTCAGGTGGCCTGCAGGTGAATACAGTGTCACGAGCCACCTGAGTGCTTGGATCGGAGACTCATTCATTGATGCCTTCTAATCAGTTCAGATGCACCCACTTGTGAATGGTTATTAACTATCTGTTACAACACGCACCGAACCGCGCAAACTTCCAGGATTTAGGCACTTTAACTCTCCGGAATGTGGATGGCTGGTGTGGCCCCATTAAAGACTCAGGCCCGCCCTGCTACTTGGCAGCCATGTTTTGGCACCAGGATTTTAATATTTAAAGAGACCTGAACTTGAATGGAGGTTCAGTGCTCAATTGTCAGATCTACTTTGGAAACTCGTCTAGCGTTCGGTTAAGAACCCTGTCCTCATCTCAGTCTCGTATGGTGTCTTGATTCTGACCTCAGATACTCCAGCACCTGAGTCCTTACCATCCTCACCTAGGTCCCTTGTCACATGGTTATGGGGGTAGTACGTTGTTGGTATAATTAGAATGTGGAAACGGTCATACTTCTCCCACTAGGGACCATGATTTTGCCCACTCATTGTAAAAGCTGTCCACCAAAGTGTCCCTTTATCCCTCGTAGCTAATACCTCCCACTCTGCCCAAACGGAGGAAGAATTTTTGATTAGTCAGGGCATGAAGGGATTCGGGGAGAAGGCAGGAGATTGGGGCTGAGAGGGAAAATGGATGAAATGATGGAGCAAACTCAATGGGCCAAGTGGCCTAATTCTGCTCCTATATCTTATGGTCTTAAGAGTATGAGAGTGCTGAATGGAGACATCCTTCTGGGCACTGCCTTCCATCTCCTGTTCACTTGGTGCCTTGAGGGTCTCTTTGTTATTGTAATTCCTCTCCACGCCTCGTGGCACATCGGGCAGCAACTTTGCCGTTTCTTTGGCATTTTGTCTGATTTTTTTTGAAAGGGGCTGAGTTCCTAGCTCGATGCTCAACCTAGCATGGATGGAAAGCACACAAGGAGCCGGTCAGATCTGAACCCGGGATCACTTAGCTCGAAGTCTGGTGCGGATGCCATTACGCCACTGGCTGACACAGTTTGGCTCGCTTTACTGTCTTCAGTTTGCTAGCTTGTACCATATACTTGGCTTGCACTGCCAGGTGTAGCCCCCCAATAAGCCTCAGGCTCGCTCAGCTCGCTCTCATCTAGAGGGAGCAGCCTTTGGCACCACCAAACTGGGTAACCAAGTTTATGTGGATGCTGTGTGATGCACCTCACCCCGCCAAATAACAGACAATACACCATATGCGACTAAATGATTACACTTTATAGATCTTACTGGAACTATGAAATTAATAGAGATAAAATATAAAAGGAAATTAAAAGGTGCCAAACTTATCAAAGTTCAACCACTTCATGCACAACCGTTGGAGCTCAATTAACGGAGTCCTCTTTCCACCATTTGATCCCCTCCGACCTCCTTGACCCGCCGCCTGGGACCAACCACGGTGGTCGACCAGATGCTCCACATGAGTCTGTCTTCGTCTCCTCTCCTCACCGAAGACCCTGGGCCTCCGAATCCCACTCGGGGTCCATCCCGCCGCCCAGCTTACAGCATCGCGTCTCCTCTCACTGTCCCCATTGCCTTCTGCTCCAAAGCCCACGAAACAATAACTTACAGACACACAAAAAAGAATAACATCAATCCCAATTGGTTAGCAAATGAATACAATGCTTTTATCAGTAATATAACCCAAACAAGCTGCTAGAGAGAGAACTTCCTCAGCAGTTAACATAACAAAGAAGCCATTTTATTCTAACATAACAAAGAAGCCATTTTAATTAGCCTCAGCAGTAACATAAAAGAAGAAACCCCTTACACAGGGATTCCCAAACTGATGCAGCCCTTGGAACTTCATTATCTGCACACTTATAGCACTTTCCATTGTTATCCTTGTCACTTGATGGCATTCAGTGTGACCTAGTCCGTCTGTTATTTGGGACTGCACTAATGTGACAAGTTAGGGAAGTAGAAGGTTGCCCTTTCTTCCAGAATCCAGCCTGCAGAAGGAATGTCATCTGCTAAAGTAGTCTGGCAGTGCAGATTCCATCATGATGAAGAACTGGGCAGTCATCGCCTGGAAATTCTTCGGATACTGCACAACAACCTGTGCAGTGGGAGAATGGGAATCTTTCCGTTGCCTGAAAGTGTCCACGCTTGTGAGAAAGTGTGGTCAGTTATGGCCTCCATTCATGGGACGTCAGCAATGCTGACGAATCTGACTGTCCAGCTCAAAGTACATCTCTATCCTCCTAAGAAGCAAAGAAGAAAATCATTCCCTCATGAATACAGTGCCTCGCTGACCCCTCCAAAGCAACAGGCAGGGAAAACGTGGTAGATGCCTGCTGCAGTCACTTGGGAAATTCCAGTCACAAGGACCGTGAGGGTCCATATGACCTTGATCTCCATGGAAAAAGCAACCGTGTAATGAGAACCAAAAGTCTTCCCTTTGAAGATCACATATCTCAGGAGTGATGGCTTGAAAGCCTGAGCCTTTTCATGGCGGGTTGTAGGTAAGATGTGGTGTCCCTGAAGAGCCTGGAGGAGTTTGTTCTTCACTGTGGGGCATGTCTTCATCTCGTGCCCCACAAACCCTGAACCAGTCATCGCCAAGACACCCCCATGACCTGAATGTTGCTAGCAGGTCACAAATGAGGTCTTCATTCAATGCGTTCTCCAGCAGCTGAAAAACTTCCTGCTACACTCTTAAGACTGTCAACTATAAATTTAAAAAAATATGAAGTATTGAAAGCAACCAGCAGGCAAGGCAGAAACCATGGAAAGCAAATGGTTAAAGTTTCAAGTTCAAAGTTCAAAGTAAATTTCATAATCAAGGTACAGAAATGTCACTATATACAACCCTGAGATTCATTTTCCTGCGGGCAAACTCAGCAAATCTGTAGAGTAGTAACCATAGGACTACCAGTGAAAGATCAACTAGAGTGCAGAAGACAACAAACTGTGCAAATACAAATATAAATAAATAGCAATAAATAACAAGAACATAAGATAAGAAGTCCCTAAAGTGAGAGAATTGGTTGTGGGAACATCTCACTGAATGGGCAAGTGAGTGTAGTTATCCCTTTCGTTCAAGAGCCTGATGGTTGAGGGGTAGTAACTGTTCTTGAACCTGGTGGTGCGAGTCCTGAGGCTCCCGTACCTTGGCAACAGTGAGAAAAGAATATGTCCTGGGTGGTGGGGGTCCCTGATGATGGATGCTGCTTTCCTATGATAGCATTCCATATAGATGAGCTGAATGGTTGGGAGGGCTTTACCCGCAATGTACTGGGCCGAATCCACTAGCTTTTGTAGGATTTTCCATTCAAAAACATTCGTGTTCCCGTATCAGGTCGTGATGCAACCAGTCAATACACTCTCTACTACACATCTATAGAAGTTTGTCAAAGTTTTGGGTGTCATGCCAAATCTGCACCGACTTCTAAGGAGTCGAGCTTCAGAGCACAACAATTACACTTCCGTGCTGGGTCCAAGACAGCAGACTTCCCACCTCTCCCGGAAGTTTCGGGAGTCTTCCGCATATTAATAGTGGCTCCCTGATGCCCGCAAATTATATACAATATCCCAGAAATAAATTTTTTGAGAGTGAGAGTGTGTGTGTGAGAGAGAGAGAGAGAGAGAGAGAGAGAGATGGCAGAGTGTTCGAAAAAAAGAAAATATAAAACGTACTTCACCCCAGACTACCCTAAAGTGTACTCCTGCCTAATAGGGGGTCAAAAATAATGACAGTGTTGCTAGCTGCACTGTTTGCAACAGTGACTTTTCTAATACCCATGGTGGGTTAAGACTGGAAAAGTCATGTTGAGGTGAGTTTAACAGGTGTCATTTGTTCATTAGCATCGCTAACGTTATTTAAACTAGCTGGCTAGCTGCTAAGGAGCTACTCTATTGCAGACATCCCACCTCTCCCAGAAGTTCCGGGAGTCTCCCGCAAATTGATGGTGCTACCTCCCTGAAGTGAGTTTTTGCAGGGTGGGATGTCTGGGACAGGTCCTCTGAAATAGTAATACAGAGGAATTTAAAGTTACTGACCCACTCCACCTCTGATCCACCAAGGAGGATCAGTTTATGGACCTCTGGTTTCCCTCTCCTGAAGTCTACAATCAGTTCCTTGGTCTTGCTGACATTGAATGAAAGTTGAACCCCCTTCAACACTGACCATTTCTCTCACTACAGATGCTGTCTGACTAGCTGAGTAATCCAGCATTTTCTACTTTAATTTCAGATTTCCAGCATCAGCAGAATTTTATTTAAATTTTATCCTCTCATACTTTAAGAGTGACTCTTCCATTGAAACAGATTAGCCAGTAATTAGATCCAAACACTTGAAATATTTATTTCTAAAGTTGAAGATTATAATTTGCCTTGACAGCCGCTGGGAGTTCCTATTTTGTTTTGCACATGCTCTAAGCCCGGGGTAAGTTCCTATAATAATACAGCAATCAAATCCAAATTGTATCCTGAGGGAATATTGAGCATGGATGCTGTACAGAATCATCCCCAGCTGAATTCTCATTTCCCTGCACATGGCTCCATCTGGTGAAAGAAATCGAGCAAAAGGCTCCCGCTTCATCTGGGTGTGCATTTGCTGTGGGAGGGGAGTGACAGGCACCTCCTATTTGCACAGCTTGTTTCTGATCACTTACTCAGGTTTGTCTCCCCCCACCCCCCAGCTGCCCATGACAAGATCTGAAGTACAGTACTCCAACTGTCTTCCAGCCAGATGCTTTAGAGAGGAAAACACGAACATTGTACAAAACACAAATTGGGTTTATGTTCGACACTTGTACTCGCAGAAGAACTTGGAATGAATTTTGAAAATTGCCTGGTTTTGTTGTTTAAGGCTGATGTCTGCATCAGAGGTGTTGCAATGAAGAAAAAAATGAAACCCGAGTTTCAGCCCCTTTCCCACTACGAGATGCCGCAGTGCTTTTGAATTAATTTGGCACTTAATTCTTTTCAGAATCAGGTTTAATATCATTGGCATATGTCGTGAAATTTGTTAACTTTGCAGCAGCGGTACATGCAATATATGATAATAGGAAAAAGCTGTGAATTACAGTAAATATATGTATATGCATACACACATTAAGTAGTCAAATTAAACAAGTAGTGCAAAAAATAGAAATAAAAAAGTAGTGAGATAGTGTTCATGGGTTCAATGTTCGTTCAGAAATCGGATGGCAGAGGGGAAGAAGCTGTTCCTGGATCATTGAGTGTCTGCCTTCAGGCTTCTGTACCTCCTCCCTGAAGGTAGCAATGAGAACAAGGCACGGCCTGGGTGCTGGGTGTCCTTATTAATGATGGACGTCGCCTTTTTGAGGCATCACTCCTTGAAGATCTGCTGGATGCTAGTGCCCATGATGGAGCTGATTAAGTTTATAACTCCCTGTAGTTTATTTCAGTCCTGTGCAGTAAATCCCCCATTGAAGAGGGTGATGCAGCTCGTTGGAATGCTCTCTATAGTACATCTGTAGAAATTACGAGTGCTTTTGGTGACATACCAAATCTCAACTTCCTGACGAAATGTAGCCACTTCATTGCCTTCTTTGTAGTTGCATTGATATGTTGGGTTCAGGTTAGATCCTCAGAGGTATTAAAACCCAGGAACTTGAAATTGCTCACACTTTCCACTTCTGATCCTTCGATGAGTATCGGTGTGTGTTCCCTCGTCTTAACCTTTCTGAAGTCCACCATCAGTTCTTTGGTCCTACTGATGTTTGTAAAACCTGGTGGTTGTCCATTGTGTCCAATGGTGACGGGAAACCTGTGCAAAAAAGCTGTCGCACTGGGGCAGTTCCACTCTTTCGACCTCGGAAGTCCTGATCCAGTGGTAGAAACAAGCGTCACAAACTGGGACCTTCCTTGGCTGCACTCGATGACTGTGATGCCCTTCGCTGTCAGTGCAGCGCTGCAGTACTGCCTTCCTGGCCAGTGAATCTCACTGTAGATCCCATCTGCCCTGTCCACCAGAGCTGACAGGCATGTCTGTATCTCACCGGGGTATGAAGCCGCCTGCTGCTCTTTCCTGGTTTATCCCGTCTGCCGAGGCGGTATATCAGGGTGTGGCCATTGTCACATGCAAACAGCTACTTGGAGCCACAGGTGAGAGCTGAGTGTCCGGTGGGGACCAAAGCTGAGTGAGCTGTCCCAGAATGGACACAACAAGCCCCTTCACCAGAGGTCTCCGAAAATCATACACCCTTATAAAATCTAAACTGTCTTCAAATCTATAAGTCTTGAATATGGAAATGGTGTGCAGGGGCAGCACATTCAAGGTCTTGTAATCATTTAGAAACTCTGACAGGGATTGATTTGAAATGGAAGAGCAAAATCTGCAGATTTTGCATCTTGGCAACTGAAAACTTCGTGCTTCACAGCGTTTACCAGCATTGAGCTGTTAACACCAAGCTTCTGCAAGCTAATGCAATTCTGATGTAGTCAGAGACTCTTGTTACATAGAACTGCCTACTGCTATTTCAGTTGGTTCTATTTATTATCAGAGAATGGATACAGTATACAACCTTAAGTACTTGTCTTCAGAGACATTCACAAAAAACAGAACCCCAAAAGAAAGACAGAAAAGCATTAGAACCCCAAAGCCCCCTCTCCCCCTCCCACATACAAGCAGCAGGAAGCATCGCAGCATCAACCTTCCCTCCTCCCCCCGCCCGTTTCAGCAAAAAGGGTCAGCAGCAAAAGCCCCCAAAGCGAGACCATGATCTGCAGTCAACAGAAACTACCATTTACCTGACAGTTCGACAAGGCCACAGGCTCTCAAGGGACAGAGAGATGTCGCCCATTTTCATGGCAAAAGGGGAGCCTAGCAATCGCGGTTACGATATTACAGTCTGCCGCTTCGCTTTTTCTTCTGAGATTCCCAACTCGAGAATCGGCAGCCAACTCTCCCCCCATCGAGAGAGAGAGAGTGTGACCACTCGACTGCCGAGACCTCCATCCCCACATCCGCCGCAGCGCAATCCTGATATTCCATCTCCCGCGACGCCTCAGTCGGCAACTCCAGCCTGGAATCGGTCGTCCACAGGGCCACACCCCGGAAGTGTTGTCTTCCAAGCCGCGCCTGGAGAATGTCAGAAAACGGTCGGCTGACGAGCTCCAGGAACAGGAATTTATCTGGCATAAAAAAAACACAGTTTGAGTGCCACTTGCAGATCAGGACCTCAATAGAACCCCATCATCTTGAAGAGGGAAAAAAGTGACACTAAAGAGAGGGATTTAAGTTGTTTCCGCAGACGAGCTCGAAGAGGCAGTCACTTATGCCAACTTAACCCCATTTCATTTCAAGGGGTTTTCACGTATTTTCAGCACTATTTCAAAGTGAAAGTTCAAAGTAAATTTATCATCAAAGTACATATTTGTCACCTTATACAACCTGAGATTCATTTTCTTGTGGGCATACTCAATAAATCCATAAAGGAACCAACTTGGGCATTCAACCAGTGTACAGGAGACAACAATTCGTGCAACTACAAAGAGAAAGAAATAATAATAATAATAAATAAAAAAACAATAAATACCGAGAACATGATATGTAGTTTCCTTAAAAGTGAGTTCATGGATTGTGGGAACGTTTCAGTGATGGGGCAAGTGAAGTTGAGTGAAGTTATCCCCTTTGGTTCAAGAGCCTGATGGTTGAGGGGTAATGACTTTTCCTGGTGGTGTGAGCCCTGAGTCTCCTGAATCTTCTTCCTGATGGCAGCAGTGAGAGGAGAACATGGCCTGGCTAGTGGGAGTCCCTGATACTGCTTTCCTGTGCCAATGTTTTGTTTCGATATACACAAAGGTGGGGAGGGCTTTACCTATAATGGTCAGGGCCGTATCCACTACTTTTTGTAGGATTTTCCATTCAAGGGCTTTAGTGTTTCATACCAGGCTGTGATGCAGCCAGTCAATATACTCTCCCCAACGCATCTATAGAAGTTTTTTAAAGTTTCAGATCTCATGCCAAATCTTTGTAAACTTCTAAGGAATTAGAGGCACTGCTGTGCTTTCTTAGTAATTGCACTTACATGCAAGCCCCAGGACAGGTCCTGCAAAATGATAAGACCAAGGAATTTAAATTTGCTGATCCTCTACATCTCTGGTCCTCCGATGAGGACTGGTTCATGATCCTCTGGTTTCCTCCTCCTGAAGTCAACAATCAGCTCCTTGGTCTTGCTGACATTGAGTGAAAGGTTGTTGCTGTGTCACCACTCGGACAAATTTTCAATCTCCTTCCTATATGCTGATTCGTCACTACTTTTTATTTCAAGGGGTTTTCACACATTTTTCTATCATTAACCAACAATGGTCTGATCAACTTTGGTTTTGACTTTCTTCTCCAGTGCCTGGGTTGAATTGGAGCACCTTTCTTTTAAATTCTAGGGCAGTAGATGCTGCTTTTCAGAAGGAAGCTTTAGTGATTTGTAAGTTCATTTACACACTGTCCACACACCAGAAACTTGCTTAAGGATGCCTCTTTCTACTGCTGTCTTTCAGCTTACAAATGTCCAATCTCTGTCTTGCACAGATCAGAAAAAGTAGCCGAATTCTTCAGCAAAACACAACTATTTACACCATCAAGGGAAGGTGCCTGAGTTCTATCCAAACCTCTAAGTCATTTCAGGTAGTTCAGTGCATTATAAAGGTATAAAATAATAGTAGGAATAAGCCAAACAGTAAGATTATAGAGGATTCTGTGATTCATTTCCAAATGATGTCTGAATACTTTGAGTCCTTTGGTATCCAAGATCTAATCTATCTCAATATATCCTCACTGTTGCCCAATAATCATCGTCATCATGTATTGTGTCGTATGACGTGGGCAGTCATGAACTCATGACATGATTGTCCTTGGCAGATTTTTCTACGGAAGTGGTTTGCCATCACCTTCTTCTGGGCAGTGTCTTTACAAGATGGGTGACCCCAGCCATTATCAATACCCTTCAGAGATTATCTGCCTGGTGTCAGTGGTCGCATAACCAGGACTTGTGATATACATCTGCTACTCATACGACCGTCCACCACCTGCTCCCATGGCTTCACGTGACACTGATCGGGGGTTAGGGGGGGTTTGGTGACTAAGCAGGTGCTACACATTGCCCAAGGGTGACTTGCAGGCTAGCAGGGGGAAGGAGTGCCTTACAGCTCCTTCGGTAGTGACGTATTTCTAGTGAGTTACAAAGATTCACAATCTTCTTGACTACTGTATTGTTGTAAGAACTTACTCTGGGCTAATGAAAGTGCATGTTTAAAAAAATGTATCCTAATGCTGGTTTTGACAGCAAATGTTTTCCATTTCTGAACCTTCTTACAGAAAGCAGCTTCTCTGCATCATTCCGTCTCCTTCAGAATCTTACAAATTTCAGTGAGGTCTTCATTTCTTTTGTTTACGCATACACTCAGTTGCTAGTTTATTGTGTACATAACGAAGTAGCTCGTTAACACAAATATTTAATCAGCCGATCATGTAGTGGCAGCGCAATGCATAAAAGCATGCAGACATGGTCGAGAGGTTCAGTTGTTGTTCAGCCCAAAGATCTCAGAATGGGGAAGAAATATGATCAAAGTGACTTTGACCATGGCATGATTGTTGGTGCTGGATGGGGTAGTTTGAGGATCTCAGAAACTGGTAATCTCCTGAGATCTTCACACACAACAGTCTCTTAAGAGTTTACAGAGAATGGTGCAAGAAACAAAACACCTTCAGTGAGAGGCAGTTCTGTGGGCAGAAACGCTTTGTTAATGAGAGAGGTCAGAGGAGTATGATCAGATTGGTTCAAGCTGACAGGAAGGCAACTCAAATAACCATGGATTACCACAGTGGTGGGCAGAATATTTTTTTAAATGCACAACATGTCGAACCAAGTAGATGAGCTATAGCAGCAAATGACCACACCGGGTTCCACTCCTTTATCCAATAAAAGTGGCCAATGAGTGTATGTTAAATGGAATTATTTTAGTTCATACCGTTGCTACAGGAGGACTCTCAGCAATTCAAAGTACACTTTTTTTCATCCAGAGGCCATTTGGGATCTGCAATACACTGCCTGATTAAGGCAGAGACTCACAGAAGAGCCCAGACAAGCACTTGAATTGCCAGCGCATAGGAGGTTAATGTGGTAATAATAGTATAATAGTACTACATGGTCGATGTAGACTTGGTGAACTAAAAGGCCTTTTTCTGTTCTCTGTGACTCTGAGACCTCTAATGCTTTTAAACCCCTCCTGAGACAACCCTCCCACCCCATGAATCAATCTAGTGAATGTACCAAGAAGGTTACTTAACGTGGGATTTGTTTTACTGCACCCAAAGAGTACTGGCCTCCAAGGGGAGCACAAACTTGTCGTAGGGTTTGGAGGCTTGCATTCCTCAAGGACCCAGAGTGCTGTGTTAGCTCGAGTCAGGGCTTTATGCTTTGGCTCTTTGTGGGGTCACCCATGCCAAACAGGTTAAAGGGTAGAGGTGGTCCGCTGCTGCTCCAGGTTCGGGGGTTCAACTCAGGGTTAACAATCCTGACTGGTAAAACAAAACTGTTTAGGAAACCACAGTGAGGAATCCTTCTACATCAAAAGTGCAACGGTATTCCTTAGTCTCTATCTGAGACTTGCATGACTGACAGTAGTGAAAACTGAGAGGAAGCTTCTGACACGATGAAGGAATCCCTGACCACTGCCAGGGATGGAAGATCTTTATTGCTGCCCTACACACCAGTGACATAACAGTCTTTAGTAGTAGTAAAGACTACTAGGTTCAGAAGGATGGTAACCTGATTAACGTTATTCATCATATCTCTTTGTGAAATCTGAGCAGTCATTGTAAATCTCAAATCTTAAATACATACAGTACTGTGCAAAAGTCTTGGGCACATACGTGGCTGGGTGCTTAAGACCTTTGCACAGTACTGTGTTTGTTAACGTGGAGCAGAGAGCGAATTTGTAAATATGGGGGTGCAAAGGATGTTGGGAATGGTGAGTGTGGAGTGCTGCAGGAGAAATGTGGGACAGGTGGCAGAGAAGGAGTGCCAGGGGCAGGGGATGGTACAGGAGTGCCAGGGGCAGGGGATGGCACTGCTGCAGACCCTGAGACACCAGGCAAGGTCATTTGCTTCCAAACAGTTGGTCATTACAGACTGTCTCTCTGGTGTTTTCCACTCCCTCCCCTTTTCAAAACTATGATTCCCCTTTCTCTGTCCCCTTCCCACTCTCAGTCCACAATAGAGACCCCTATCAGAATCACATTTATCACTCACATGTTATGAAATTTGTTGTCGCAGCAGTATAGTGCAATGCATAAAATTACTACAGTACTGTGAAATAGTATTAAGCTGAGTATTGTACACTGATATTTTCATTTTGGTTTTGCGTAAAAATACTGTTTTATCATTTAGTTTTTAAACAGACCTGGTGGGTGTGACAGCGGGCATGACCATCCTCAGTTTAAATACTAAATTTGTTGTACAGCCATAAAAATTATTTAAATCTTACATCATCTGCCCATCCCTTTAATTGCCCCAAATACTTCAAAGAAGAGAGTAAAAGAAAATTATGAGGAAAATTATTCAAACAACTGGTTAAAGTGATGGATTGCGCTTATGATTGTAAAAGCAGGGAGGTAGAAGGGTTGAAACAGAATTTTAAATCAGTTGCACTAAGCTTGGGAGAAGGACATGGTTGTAGGTATGAAAGGTTAAGGGAACAGGGAGTTCAAGTAGTGTCAAGCTACATGAATAAGCATGGCTGAGAAAATTAAAATTCTTCAGGTACATAAATTCTGAAGAGGCTTTTATATTTTATATTTGTTTTATATTTCATTGTTACATATGTAACAAAGTACTTGAAAGTTAATCAGCTTTGAGCTTGTCTTCCGTGATGAAAGTAGATTTCCAAAATCCTTCATGCAACTTATTAACAAAAGCCACAAAATTCTTTATAGAAAACCTCAAAAGACTCTTGAAAGAATATTGTATGCCCACTGGAAGTTTCTTTTATGAGAAGGGAAAAAAAAAGTTACTTTGAACAACATGCCAATTTGTTTCATATATCAAATGTCTGCTCTCCCTGGGTTGTTTCACCAGGAAAATGATGGGAAAAAAATGCATCTATTCCTGGTGGGATTCCAACAGCAGACATTTGTACTAGGTCCTCCTCTCTTCTGAATCTGAAGTTTTAGGAACCCTCTTTTGACTCATGTTCAGATTTTGTGATCTATCTTTCAAATTTTAGAGTACTTACAGGAGTTTCCAAACTGGGGTCTACAGACCCCTCAGCTACTGGTAGGGGTCCAGGGCATAAAAAAGTGTGGGAACCCCTGAAGAAAGTGTAATGTTCTCCTTTTCAGTAAAATATGATGGAATGCCCAAGTGACTGTCACAATTTGCGGGAACAAAAGTTCCTCTCACTGAGTATCCTCATCTTCTGCCTCGTACTGAAATATAAATGTGCAGATTGTGACTGCTATCCTTCATAACAACTTGCTCTATCGTATCACCTCTAGGTTAGAAAAGCAACTTCACGGTGGTCATCACAAGAATCAGTTGACCCTGACCCAAAGTGAAAGAGGTGAACTTCAAGGAAGGCTTCCAGAAGAGCGATTAGAAAGGTTAATGGATGGGTTAGCAAGGCAAGAAAATGTTATCCTGCTACTGGTGGGTTCAATGGAGTGACAACCAAAGTAATTGTTGTTATCAGAGTACGCAGAGTATATGTCACCATAGACAACCCTGTGATTCATTTTCCTGTGGGCACACTCAGCAAATCTACAGAATAGTAACTATAACAGGATCAATGGCAAAAGTAGAGTGTAGAAGAAACTGTGCAAATGCAAATGTAAATAAATAACAAGAACATGAGATAAGATAAGTGAGATCATTGGTTGTAGGAACATTCCAATGATGGGGCGAGTGAGAGAAGTTATCCTCTTTTGTTCAAGAGCCTGATGGTTGAGGGGTAGTAACTGTTCTTGAACTTGGTGGTGTGAGTCGCAAGAACGGAAGATATGGAGTTGGCAATGCATTCTTGCAATGTAAAACCAGTGTTGCGTCTTTGAGAATCAGTTTAACTCAAGATAGAACAAGTGTACCCACGTCCGTCAGAAAATCCATCTTCCCATTGTTTCTGGAGGGAACTTCATTCGTCCTAAAACATTTTTTCCCCAATACAAAACTAGACCAAGTGAATGGAATAGTAATTTTTTTAGAATACAATCAGGTTTACCATCACCAGCTTATGTCATGAAATTTGTTGCTTTTTGGCATCAGTACAACGCAAGACAGCCGGCTGGTGGCGTAGTGGCAACAGCACTGGACTTCGGAGCGAAGGCTCCCGTATTCGAACCCAGCCGGCTCCCTTGGCACGCTTTCCATCCGTGCTGGGTTGAGCGTTGAGCTAGCAACTCGGCCTCGTAAAAAAGAAATTGCCTGCTACAGAAACATCAACAGCAAAAAGTTAATGGCCTATGCTCGAGTTTAAAAGGCAATTTCCTTCCTTTTTTACAATGCAAAACATAATAATAAAAACGGTGAATTACAGTATATACAAATCATAAAATAGTAAATTTAAAATGTAGTGCGAAAAAGGAGTGAGGTAATGTTCATGAGTTCAAGGTTCAAGGTTCAATCAGAAATCTGATGGCAGAGGGGCAGAAGTTATTCCTGAATTGTTGATTTTCAAACTTGCTGAACTAAGGAAAGCAGTTATTTTTCTCCATAAAATCATCAGATTTTGTTGATCCACCTGTACCTGTTGGCTACAAGGTTTACAGGACCAGCACATAAAATGTACTCCTCGTCTTTGCTGATGTCTATAATGTCCTGATTTACAATGTAATCTCACATATATGCTTGACTGCTTTCGCTAAGGGGATGATGGTTACTCACAGCTTCTAGGCTGCTAATGCTGATTTCTGCTATCAAATTTGTGCTGCATCCCCAAAGCTGGGAGCTCTCTCCGACTCCGTGCTCTAAGAGGAGGAGGCTTCATCTACTTTCATTCTGGATATGCTCGCAGAGTGGCATAGGAATTTGAAAGTACTGCAAGTGTTTAGAGACTGGACTTATATGCTCATAATATCTTCCCTGTCAGGATTCCTGATTTAAGCATGGTGACACGAACAAAGTCTCTGGAAAGAGACTGAAGCTAGTGGATCCAGAAATGTTTTATTCAACAAAAACGAGCAGCAAGCATCATAATGAAACACACTGAGAGGAAGAGGCCTCCTGACCCAATATTACATAACATTTTCTATGCAAAAGATCAAAGCTAACAGTGGGACAATTCTATATTTACAATGTATCTACAATGCTTCCTTTGGATTACATATAGTTTTCACACACCTCCATCTTTGCACCCACACTCCAGACACCCAAAATGAATGTTAATCAGCATTGTCTGGTTTGCAATCAACTCCAGTCCACAGCTCCACAGATACTGTTGTTCAGGAATGCATTTAAAATTCAATCTACAATCCATGTTCATGTTGGAAGTTTGGTTGCTGGTGAAATTAGTATTTGTAATATACCCTAACACCAGAGTGCTCCCTAGCACGGTGATGGGTCTGGTTGAGGGATCAGCAAGCTATGGGATGGAGAGGGTGTTTCCACAGCCCTTTCCCACTGGCAGTAGCTTATCAAGTCCTCCTGAGCTCTTGCGACTGCCCTCCCATCCTATCATTGCAACGTGCCTCCATTCAGTAGCAGTGCACCCCCCTAGCCAAAAGAGTTGATTCTATTGTACTACGTCCTTTAAGAACTGGTAAAGATCAAACATGTTGATTTTCAAACTTACTGGACTGAAGCAGTATATTCTGACAACTCAAAACTTGCAGCATAACAATAGTTAACACCACAATGTTCAATTCAGCAGAGTGTCCAATGATGTCTTGTGAATGACACAATTGAAGTTCTTGCTTTTTATAGTCTGTCCTATAGAAACTCAGTGGGGGGGGTGGAGTTACGTCTCTACCAAAGGAGGTGTAAGGTGCACCTTCCCTCTGCTAGCCTTCAGGTCAGCCTTGGGCAAAGTGTAGCACCTGCTTAGCCCCCCCTGATCGCGGTCATTTGAAGCCATGGGAGCAGGTGGTGGAGAGGAAATTAAGAACCTGGTGGCATGGTGCGAAGACAACAACTTATCCCTCAATGTCAGCAAGATGAAAGAATTGGTTGTTGGCTTCAGAAGGAGTAGCGGATCACACGACCCAATTTACATCAGTGGTGTGCAAGTGGAATAGGTCAAAAGCTTTAAGTTTCTCAGGGTCAATATCACAAATGACCTGACTTGGTCCAACCAAGCAGAGTTCACTTCCAAGAAGGCCCACCAGTGCATTTACTTCCTGAGAAAACTAAAGAAATTTGGCCTGTCCCCTAAAACCCTCACTAATTTTTATAGATGCACCGTTCTTCTAGGGTGCATCACAACCTGGTATGGAAGTTGTCCTGTCCAAGACCGAACGAAGCTGCAGACGATCGTGAACACAGCCCAGCACATCACACAAACCAATCTTCCGTCCGTGGACTCACCTTACACCGCACACTGTTGGAGCAGTGCTGCCAGGATAATCAAGGACACGACCCACCCAGCCAACACACTTTTCGCCCCTCTTCCCTCCGGGAGAAGGCTCAGGAGCTTGAAGGCTTGTACGGCCAGATTTGGGAACAGCTTCTTTCCAACTGTGATAAGACTACTGAACAGATCCTGAACCGGATCTGAGCCATAACCTCCAAATATCCGGACCTGCCTCTCGGTTTTTTTGCACTACCTTACTTTCCATTTTTCTATTTTCTATTTATGATTTATAATTTAAATTTGTAATATTTACTAATTTTTAATATTTAATATTTGTAATCCAGGGAGTGGGAAGCACAGAATCAAATTTCGCTGTGGTGATTGTACGTCTTTGTATCAATTGTTTGGCGACAATAAAGTACAAAGTATCTTCAAAGTATATGAGCACCTGGTACATATCACAAGTCCTGGTTATGCGACCACTGAGGCCAGGGTGACAATCTCTGAAGGGTGTTAGTAATGCCTTGGGTCACCTGTTTTGGAAAGACACTGCCCAGAAGAAGGCAATGGCAAACCACTTCTGTAGAAAAATTTGCCAGGAACAATCATGGCATGAGTCCATGATTACCTACATTATACACAGCATGATGACGTTGATGGTGATGTAAACGTGGAATAATACAGTGCATGAAGAGGCTATGCATTCCCATTTCACTGCAGCATTTCTTTGATAGGCTTATCCCATTAGATCAACTTGCCTGCTCCCCCCGAGCCCCGTAAAACTATTTCCCTTCGGTAGTTAAAGAAACTTCTTTTCAAAGTTACTATTGAATTTGTGTTTATCACCCTTTCGGGAATCGCAGTCCAGAGCACCACAACCTATTGAAGGAAATGTTTTATTTAATTCTATTGCTAATCACTTTCAGTTTTTCTTCCTCTCTGCTTTCCCCATTAAAAACAATTCCTCCTTATTTAGTCTTTCTGAACAACTCAATGTCACACCACAGAGGCTGAAATGAGAACCCTAAACCACGCCTGGGGCACCATAGAGAAGACAGCCAAGGACAGACAGAGATGGAGAAACTTCATTGCTGCCCTAAACACCAGCAGCATAACAGGCAGTAAAGTAAAATTCTGAACCATTTATGATCTCCTCTAATTATTCCTTTCATTCTTTATGCTCCAGGGAGGACAGTCTTAATTCCTCCAATTTCTTTGTTAAAACAAACCCCTTGTCCTGGCATCGTTTCTGTAAATCCATGTTGTGTTCTCTCCAGGGCCTTAATGCTGTCACGTATAGCTAATCCTAACCAAGATTTGGTTCTTTTGGTTTATTTCAAGTTCACGCAAACCAGGGAATAGCACAAATACATTTATGGTCAGGCAGCACATACAAAATGCTGGAAGAACTCAGCAGGTCTGGCAGCATCTATGGAAAAGAGCACAGTTGACAATTTGGGCTGAAACCCTTTGGCAGGACTGAATGGGGTATATTCATGAATACATTTATGGTATTAGTTTTAAATTTTACAGGTAAAATCTTAATCTTATAACCTGTTATTGTAAATGGAAAAACTGCAAACCTAAGCATAGTTTTGGCCAAAATGGGCTGAAAGTGAGTGATTTGCGCTATTTAATTTACATTTAGTTAAAACATCTAATGAAGAGATTTGAATGAACAAAAACTGTATGGAGGTTTTTGGACTCACTTTAATACACTGTCAATCAGGAGAGTGGAAAAAAGATTCAAGATCTTTGATTACATGGTCGATGATGAATCTGACATTGCCTGTGTAATGAGTATTACTTAAAGCCCAAGTCCTGTTGGTCCTAATTCAAGAATGTTGAGAAATATCACACTGTTTTACTGGCATGCCATTTGTCTCTGGAGATTGAATTATCAGTGCAGAATCTTCAATCCACCAAAAGTGAATAATTATTTTTTGGCACCAGGCAGGATGAGTGGCATTGTAGGCATTCACAGAAGCCGGTGCTGAGCGAGCTTCAGCGAACTGAAAAGGACATAAAACGTTGAATAGTCCAGCACAGGAACAGGCCTTTCGGCCCACAATATTGGTGCTGAACCAGCAGAAAAGCAAATCAAAAATTCATCTCTCCTATCTGCACCATGTCCATACCCCTCCATCTTTCTCATATTCATGTGTCTATCTCTTAAAAGCCTCTAATGTATTTGCCTCTACCACCATACCGGACAGTGCATTCCAGCCATCTCTCTGAGTAAAAACTTACCCCTCACATCCCTTTTGAACCTGCCCCCTCTCACCTTCAATGTATGCTCTGTGGTATATCAACCTTTGGAAACTTATACTCCCCGTCTATGCATTTCATAAACATATAAACCTCTATCAGATCTCCCCTCGGCCTCCAGCACTCCAGAGAAAAGAACCCAAGTTTGTCCAGCCTCTCATGACATGCCCCCTAAACCAGGCAGCATCCTGGTAAAGCTCCTCTGCACCCTCTCCAAAGCCTCAAGAGCCTTCCCATAGTGGGGCGGCCACACTAAATAGCTTTCTAATTTAGCAGTATATATGTTCACTGAGTTACAAGACTAAAATTGCACAACTTTGAGCCATTTTACCAGCAGAAGAGACAAACTGACGACATCAGTGCAAAGACAGCATCCCACCAACTAAAGTTGATTTATTTTGCCAAAACTCCCTTGAGTCTTGGGGGGGAAATAACGTATCACTGGAGAACAGGAGTACTGGATTATTCCTCTCCACTGTGGGCCTGCGTCCACAAATATCAAGTTGAGCATGTGTCTGTAGTGCAAGTCTGGTGTAGTCAGCAACTTGCTGACGGCAGGAGTTTTTCCTTTTCACTAGCATTACTGTAATGCAGAGGTTTCCAACCTGGGGTTCATGACCGCCTCAGTTAGTTGTAGGGGGCCATGGCACAAAAAAGGTTTGGGATCCCCTGCTGTAGTGAATGAGCATGGGCTTGGTTCTCAAATTGTAATCAGCACTAATGAATTCCAAGCAATTCTACAGAACGAACACTGTGCAGCTGGTATTGTGCACCGATCTTTTAAATGTGTCATTATGCTGAGCCGCATCCCTCTGCTTGATAACTTACCATGTACGTACCTAACTGCTTGTAACACCGCTGGCGTTTAGAGCAGCAATGAAGGTCCTCCATCTCTGGCAGTGATCAGGGCTTCCTTCATCATGCCAGTAGCCTCCTCTCGGTTTTCACCACCATCAGCCATACAAATCCTGGGTGGAGACTCAGGAATACTGTCACACACAGATGTAGAAGGATTCTTCATTGCTGTTTCCATAACAATGTTGTTTTACCAGTCAGGGTTGTTAGCCCCGAGCTGAACCCCCAAACCTGGAGGACTGGTGGCCCACTCAGTGGGCACGTGGTGAAAACTGCCCAGCGGATTATCAGCACCCAATTGTCCACCATTGAGAACATCTACCATAAATGCTGCCTGGGCAGGGCGAAAGCATTATCAGGGATGCATCTCACCCTAACCATGGACTTTTTACTCTCCTCCCATCCGGTTGGCACTACAGGAGCCTCTGCTCCCGCACCAGCAGGCACAGGAAGAGCTTCTTCCCTGAGGCTGTGACCCTGCTGAACCTCTCATCACAGCACTAAGTGGTATTGCATCTGTATTGTACTGTCTCAGTACTTTTATATTTGTGTGCTGTAGCACTTTTTTTATTCACAGTTATTTTACAAATAACACTATTCTTTGCATTTCTGGTCAGATGCTAAGTGCATTTCATTGGCTTTGTATCTGTACTCAGCACAATGACAATAAAGTTGAATCTAATCTAATCTAATCTTAGTCTGTCCTCTATCCTTTGACCTGTTTGACATGGGCGACCCTACCAAGAGCCAAAGCATGAAGCCCTGACTCCAGCCAGTATAGCTCTCCGGGTCACTGAGGCACACAAGCCTCCAAACCCCACAACAAGGGTGTGTTCCTCTGGGAGGAACTTACTATGTATTCAATCTTTATCTTAAATTAACACATTACAGCACAATCATAAACACTAGAAAGTGCAGGTGCTAGCAATCCAAAGCAACAGAGCTAGAATACTGGAGGAACACAGCAGGTCAGGCAGCATCTATGAAAATGAATAAACAAGCAACATTTCAGGTAAAGACCCTTCATCAGGACTCAAGCAGCATAGAGTTGCTTCAGTGAATTTAACTGTTATTGATTGTTGCCTTAGCTGATTTAAAGCACTGTCAGGTGCATATAATTGCTGCAAATGTTGAGCTTAAAATAATTAATTGCATTGGTTGTCAGGTGTAACCATTGGGTGATGAAGCCTGGTGCAGTAATGCACAGGATCACGATTAGGATGGAGTTCAAATTGCACAGAGGTTTTCTTTGGTTAGTTAACTGCGGACTCAGCAGTGTTTTACAATTGCTCCTTTTGGTTTCGATCATGGTTCCACTCAGAAATGGTACCTGAAGGTTCACAGACATTTTACACACAGCTGGGTGCCTCATTTAGACTAAATACAAACTGCAGATGTGCTCCTGTCGCTGTGGTTATTTAAGTTTGGCTTATAAGGCTTTTAGGTTCAAACACCTAACTTCCAAGAGTTGCTTTTCACTTTGTATTTTTAAAAAAAATTCTGAATTGATTTTTTTTATTAGGCAAGTTCCCGTTTAATTTAGTTTTGCCTCATGGCAGCCTTTAAGTATTATTTCTGCTGCACCTCCCCCTAATGAATATTTTTAATTTAGTTTTCAACCCCTGACTCCCATTTCTTGGCTCTGAGGACTGCTGGGGAAGTCTGGCTGTGTAACAAGCAATTAGAAGGTGACTATTGATGAGAAAGAATGACTGGTCCCCTGCTCAGTGAATCAGTGGCCCTCTGCACAGGGAAGTGCAGGTCCGAACACAGCTCATTGATGCAGGATAAATATACTGTTGGTCAGTGCTTTCCTTTCCCGGCTTCAATTTTGATCCTCTACCCAAGTCTTCTAAGTACTATAATGTTATCTGGCTTTCTTCGCTCAAAGATCAATTCAACACTCCCCTTCTGATCGGTTACAATGTTTGTAATGGAAGCAAGATACTACCTGATTGTCCATGGATGTGTTTGCTGACAAACATCTTGATTTAAACTCCTTTCTTCTATTTTTTCTTCTTTTGTCTTTTTCTATTTTTCTTTCTCCCATATTCTCTTTATTCTTTACTGCAGTCATCCCTCCTCTCATTTTTTCACTTCTTCTTGTTCTTTCTTTCACTTTTTCTTTCTCTCCTCATCTCCCTCTCCCCACCCCACCCCCATTCCTTCATTCTTTATACCTCCCCCTGCCACTACCACCTTGTGCCGGAGAGTGCTCGGTAAACACACTTCCGACACACAAACATTGCCTGGTCATTCTGCTGTCGTTTCACTGAGAGTGTGCACTCCAATGTCTTCCCCCGGTATAGTCTCTTAATAGGTCCTAAACCGAGCTGTTGCGCTGGGGTTGGCTTTATGGTGCCTTTCCTGCCATACACAGCAGAATATTCCTTTTCTTTAGTATGGGGATGTGTATATATTGTTTGTATACTACAATTAATGTAGATACTTCTTGTAATATGATTGTAACTACATGTGGTGTGCATAATATTCTAATTCATGTGTCATCTTTAGTGAACTTTATGAGTAATTAAAGATGGGATGTCCTGGTGCCTCATAAGTGGGGCTCATTGCTCTCAGGGGGAGAGAGAGACCAGGGCAGCCAGGAATTAATACTGGACCAGGATGAGGCTAATATTGTGATTTCTGGTAGATATTTTTTGTAAATATTGGCAGTTTTCTTTTCACTTTTTACTAATTTTTATATGTTTGAATTTTTGACACAACTAATAAACACCCTTGTGGTAAAGTGCTAAGTGCCACCAGCCATTTTTCCTTTGGTTTTAACCCACGTATCTAACACACCTCCTCAATGGAAAGTACACTATTGGAAAGGTCTTTTCAGTGCTGCCTGCCAGTCCTAAACTCTCAGGTATTCGTGCGTCCACTTCATCCAACTTAACCATCCTACACATTTACCACTGAGTTTAAGGACAGCCTCAAAATACTTGTGGAGAAATACAGCATCAACGTCAATTCAGAGAGTAGTCTCACTCAGAATCACCTGAGTGTTTGAGTTGGATGACAAGAAGAAGTGGAGAATCAGGAATGGATGAAACAAGTGGTGGACTAACCTGGCAATCAGTGGCCAACTATCCCAGTTGGAATGACATCTCTAAGTGGTGGACTATACTGACAATCAATGGCCAATGGTGGTCTAGACTGACAATCAATAGCCAACTGGTGGACTAGACTGGCAATCAATGGCCAGTGGTGGTCTAGATTGACAATCAATGGCCAGTGGTGGTCTAGACAGACAATCAATGGCCAGTGGTGGTCTAGATTGACAATCAATGGCCAGTGGTGGTCTAGACTGACAATCAATGGCCAGTGGTGGTCTAGATTGACAATCAATGGCCAGTGGTGGTCTAGATTGACAATCAATGGCCAATGGGGTCTAGACTGACATCAATGGCCAACCATCCCAGTTGGTAATGAATCTCTAAGATGAACTATGTATGCAAATCCCCAGATGATGCATCTTCAGAGCCCCGTATAAAGTATACGTTGGGAAATAATCATTCCTGATGAGCGAAGGATTGCAGTTGAACAAATCTATTCATCATTTGTTGGATCAAATCTGTGCACTTTTTCCTCTCTGCCTGAGCCCATGCTTTCTATTTTAACACTTCTGACGGCCTTGAACAGATTATTGATTGATTCAGAAGAATTGCATGTTTTAACCTCTTTTGAGATTAAATACGCAAACAAATATTCTCATCACAATTATAGCATTTTCTACATGGCAGTCACAGAGATAATCCTAACTGGTAAATGAAATAATGTTCAGGTCTCCTGAGTTATCAGCGACCATCACTGAACATGCATGTTGACAATGCACTGTTCTCAACATTGGGGAAATTGTAACAAGTCAATGATGGGGAGCTGAATAATGCGTTTAATAATAATATATAATTCATTCTGTGCACTGGTCTTAAGATGTTATAAAGGGCCCCTGGTGTATCTGTCAAAACTCCAGGATGAGTGCGTATCCCATTACCTACACTTTCAAAGTACAGCTCTTGATTGACTTCCAAGCCCTGCAGCAGGTGCTCCCTGCTGCTTCAACTGCTGCTGATGATGTTTCTCCAGTGTCGTGAAGGACGCATTTTGGCAAAATGTAAAGGTGATGCCTGCTGATAGCCATGACAAGTTCCTGTGCATTTTTATAGGTGACAGATGTTTTACGATTCATGACTGGTGTTCTCTTGAAAGCTGACTTGCTGAGGGCAGTTCTGGCTCCTGACAAAGCCTAGAGCTTGGAAGGGGAAATTCTTAGAAACTACATCTTCAACTTTATCCAAAAAAAAAGCCTAACAGTATCAGGTTTTACTTATTTGAGAGTCGGACAAAAAGTATTTATGTCTGGTATTTCAGTCTTGACATGTTTATGTCTCACTTTTGAGAAGAAAATCTATTTTATCAGTCTGCAATGTCACATTGATGTAATTGTTACTCTGCCAACAATTGTGATGATTTCAGAAGGAAGCAAGAATTATTTTATCTGCTTGTGGGATCATTTTAACATAGCTCTCTCATCAAGAAACTGACAGAGTTGGTTAGGTGCGGAGCTGGTTTTATACTCGGCATGATTTTACTCTCCATTATAGCTAGTAATTGACAAAGTTTGTAACTTCAACATTTCACCTGTAACCATCAACTTGAAAGATAATGAAGTTAGGACTTACGTAAGTCCAATATTTTAAACATAAAGTACAACTTGTGCTCTTTTCATCCTTGTCTACATTAGCATAGAAACAATTTTTCTGGTTAAAGATGCTCCTTATTAACCTCCCTGTGATCTCGGCTTCCTCTCCCGCCTGTAACACACACATGCAGACATTAGTCTGGGGCCTGCTTCAAATTAGGACCTCAAAGCTGATTTTGAAAGAGAGCTGTGGACACTATTCTGAGATCCTAATATTCTTCACCACGTGAGGCACTGGGAAAATGAACCACCTTGGGCACCAAGGCAACCCTGGTGTTGCTATGGGTGAAAGAGGGCAGCAAAAGGAGCAGATCCAATCTCAAGGAGAACCTTTAGCTCCATTTTGAGGCTCATCCTGGGTCCATTGTAGGGTACATATAAAAGTAATTACCTATTATTTTGCAGTTTACGGTGGTCAAATTAAGGACCACTCATTGAGTGCAAGCCTCCAAGAGGACCACAACCTTGTTGTAGGGTCTAGCGGCTTGCATGCCTCAATGACCTGGACAGCTATGTTGGCTGGAGTCGGGGCCTTGTGCTTTCACCCTTGGTCAAACAGGTCAAAGGGTAGAGGCCAGGCTAAGAGTGGTCCACTAATCCTCCAGGTTTGAGGGTTCAGCTCAGAGCTAACAACCCTGACTGGTCAAACAAAATCGTTATGGGAACAGCATAAACAGCTGCCCTAAATGCCAATGGCATAACAGGCAGCAACTCTGAGTGTGAGCTGACAGTCGTAATTTTTGCCAGATTTGCAATGGGGTCCTTAAGTAAGCGTTAGGTCCTGATTAAGGTTTTCAAGCTTCAGAACGCCTGCTTGAGGAGGGTACACTGTGCACTGTCTGGTCAATGGCATTGATCTTCTGTGAACAATACACCCAGAATATTACCTCATTCACTAAATGCATAGTTGCAACTCAAGCTAACTTGCCTCCTAAGGACTTGTTCCCTTTCTCTTCATTCACCATAAGGCAGGTGCAATTAGTTACAGAATTAAAATGGTTTGCAATAAAGTCAATGAATCCATCACAAATTGACTGAATGATACTAAAATTGAACTTCTCTGAAAATTGTTACCTCCTTAATATTTGCAGTGACATCTCACGTTTTGTAAAACTTTAGTTAGAACTCCATGAAAGCAGCAGTTTTACCAAAGATTGTATTTTTCATTACCAAAATTTAGACTGTCGCTTTGCATTACAGAAACTGGAAACTTCCTGGAAGCCTTGGATGGCGGTCGTCAGATATCTCACATTCGCCGATTACAAGCAAAATCAGGAGACCTTTCAAGTAAGGATTTCACCGATATTCCGATGAAATTAAATAGCCAGGACTAGTCAGTTATGGCGGCATCACGTGGTTTAAATTCTAGAAGGAGTAGAAAGTTTCCTAGTGGATAACACTGCATAGAAGGCCATGTCCTTTACCAACTACCTGTATGTGTTTTGGTGAGAATGTAGACACATTGTAAAAGACTCAATTCAGCAGAATTCAAATTTTTTTCATTGTAGCAATGAAGCATTTATTTTTAGGCAATTAATTCAATCTTAATTTTGCAGAAAATTAGGTGTTTTGGGGCCACGGAATTTTATCAAAGCTTAACATTAGCCTCCAACCAGATAGCATGAATATCGATTTCTCCTTCTGATAAGGTTTTTCCCCTCCCCTTTCCCTCATCTTCAGTTTCCCACTTCGGCCCTTTACCTCTTCTCACCTGCCTATCACTTCTCCCTGGGTCTCCTCGTCCCATGGTCTACCATCCTCTCCTATCAGATTCCTTCTCCAGCCCTTGACCTTTCCCATCCACTTAGCATCACCTATCGCCTTCTAGCTACCCTCCTTCCCCTCCCCCTAGCCTTTTTATCCTGGTGACTTCCCCCTTCCTTTCCAGTCCTGAAGAAGGGTATCAACCAGAAAACATCCACTGCTTCAGCATTTCCATAGATGCTGCCTGACCTGCTGAGTTCCTCCACTATTTTACATGCGTTGCTTTGGATTTCCAGCATCTGCAGACTTCCTCGTATTAGCAATAAAAGTATAGGTTTTGACAGGTGATAATAGAAAATAAATATGCATAAGTTAAGAACATATCTTTGTGTGTATTTATTTACTTTACATTTGTAAGGACAAAAGTTGAAAAATGTAAATCCTGCTTCCTTGGAATGTTGGCTCCACTTTTAAAAACCTGCCTGGTTGCTGATTTTTGACTGAATTCTAACTAGTAATGACGAGGATTTATTTTTTGTTATTTGTGTCTGAATGCAAGGTAAAATTAACTTTTTTTCCCAGCATTTACAAATCAGAAATTGTATCCTGCCAAGCCTATACTAGGTCAATTATAGAGTGCAAAGGTCAGAAGGGAAGTCCAGGCACTTCAAGCAAATCATTGTTGAATATGTACGTCGGATTGCTTGGGGAAGTAGAATAACCCAAAGAATTTGGGGATAAGGACACAGCAGAACCAATGCGGCATGGGTTGGAGAACTTGGATAAGGTCAGGAGAGCTCCAAGAGAGAAGATGGTGGTTCTTTTCCATTTGATCTTTGCTTGCATATTGCTTTAATGTACCAAGAATTATTTCAGATCTACGATGTAGTTTGTGGATAATCTGCATATCCTTCAATTCCATCAATGGAGTGTTATTTGTTTACAATATAAAACACTGTGATGGTTTTTAAAACCGATACATTTCGTGAATATTTCAAGAGAAAATGAATGATTTTCAATCCAGACACTCAGACCAATGAAAAGGTATATTTTTTTATGAAGCTGATAACCACTACTGCCATTTACAGGTTGACTTGCACAGTTCAGAAACTTGGCCAGATACTTCGCATTGTGCATTTTTACATATCTAATATGGGTGGTGGGGTGGAGATGTGTCTCTACCAAAGGAGATGTAAGGCGCTCCTACCCTTTGCTAACCTACAGGTCACCCTTGGGCAAGGTGTAGCACCTGCTTAGCCCCACCCCCCCCCCAATCCCCCATCAATCAAGGTCATGTAAAGCCGTGGGAGCAGGTGATGGATGGTCGTATGAGCAACTGGTGCATGTCACAAGTCCTGGTTATGCAACCACTGTCGCCAGGCAGCCAATCTTTGAAGAGGGGCGATCATTGCTGGGGTCACCTGTCTTGTAAAGACACTGCCCAGAAGGCGGCAATGACAAACCACTTCCACAGAAAAATTTACCAAGAACAATCATGGTCATGAGACCATGATCACCCTCGTCATATGATGTGGCACATAATGATGATGTCATATGACGTGGCACATGATGGAGGGCTATGGCCCCAGTGCAGGCCCCTGTGAATATGTAATTTAAATGGCTCAGCATGGACAGGATGGGCTTCTGTGCTGTACTTTACTATGATTCCATTACTCCATTTAATATCATCTCCTGTGAAATGCACCTTTAAAGCAGGGGCTATTCGCTTGCAATATTCTGGACTATAGCTGTTTCTGAGCACTGTCAGAGAAGGGTTTTAATAATGCAGTTATCTCTGCAGTTGCCTGATTTAAAGGGAATTGCTGTAAGGAAATCCCGGTCTGTCGCTTGGAAAGAACAAAATGTGGTTCATATATATATATATACTCACCATATACCACATATGCTCACAAATGCGTGAGATGCCCATGACTCCAAAATTCAAAATGCAGCGACACAGCTCGTAACATGATTGCATCACAGCTCAATGACCCCATTGCTGCCCTTATTTCTCATGCTGTCTGAATGAAGTCTTCTCATTGTCCTTGTAATTGCCTGGGATTCCCTCAGGTACTCTGGTTTACTCTCGCAGCCAAAGACATGCAAATCAGTAGCTTAATTGGCTATTCTAAATCCCCCTACCCTAGATGCAAGTGAATGCTAGAATCTGGATAGTGTTAGCAGGAATGAGGAGAGTAGAATTTTTTAGGGTAGGATTAGTGTAAACACAGAAATTTCTCTACACAGAAATGCGATTGCTCATCAGCAAAAATTTTCTTACTTAATTCTGCGGTGGAGTAGTTGACTTTTAGCCCAGCTTTATGTCCTGTTACAAAAACACTGTAAGGGCTTTCTGTTAGTCACACACATTTATCTACAGCAATAAATCTTAACAGTGTAATCCTTCTGATAAAGCAAAGTTCAAACTTCAAAGTCAATTTATTATCCAAATTTATGTATGTCACCAGATGCAACCCTAAGATTCATTTTCTTGTGGGCATACACAGTAAATCCAAGAAACGCAATAGACCACATCCAACAGGATGGACAAATGACTAATGTGTGAAAGACAACAAACTATGCAAACTAAGAAAAATAATATTAAGTAAGTAAGCAATAAATATCTAGAACATGAGATGAGGTGTCCTTGACAGTGAGTCCATAGGTTGTGGGAACATTTCAGTGATGGAGCATGATACTGCTTTGACTCATTTATGTGGTTCAGACTCATATCCAAGATACCCATACACTGTCTGAATAACCCTCCCCTCCTTTCAGACTGATACATTATATCAGAAATGTACAGGTAGATTCTATAATTCCTAGTGGTTTATTACTCTGGCAATTTGGTGATATAAATGTCATGAATACTGGCAAAGTGGCTTTTAATCTAACTGAGTCACCTCCGACAACCGACTACCCCCAACAATGCCGAAAGATCTTAATTCCTTGGAAGCCAGGTTAAGCGCAAAAGCTGTGACCTTTCTGTGAAAATTAACAGTAAAGGAGCTTCATTCTTACTACTAAAACAACACCTTTTTGAGAAACCTGGTGTGACATGTGGTGGGGTGGGGATACGTCTCTACCAAAGGAGGTGTAAGGTGCCTTCCCTCCACTAGCCTGCAGGTCACATTTGGGCAAAGTGTGGCCCCTGCTTAGCACCCCCCCCCACCCTGATCAGGGTCCTGTGAAGCCATGGGAGCAGGTGGTGCATATCACAAGTCCTGGTTATGCGACCACTGACACCAGGCAGACAATCTCTGAAGAGTATTGATAATGGCTGGGGTCACCCATCTTGTAAAGACGCTGCCCAGAAGAAGGCAATGGCAAACCACTTCTGTGGAAAAATTTGCCAAGAACAATCACGGTCATGGATAAGATATGATTGCCCACGTCATGCAACACAGCACATAATGAATGCACCAGTAATTGTAACTACTGGGGTTTATGTGAAATGTGTAAAATAATACAGGAACTGCGAGACTATTTGTTGGTGGAGATAAATAGCTGATGCGGCTTTACTGTTGAAACAATTTCAGGAAATCATGGGCTGAAATTTTTGTCTGGGCATATATTTGTTCACAATTTTAATCACATGTTTGAAATATTATAGTCAGTCAAATAAGAAAGAAAAATAATTCACAGTACTATGCAAGAGAGAGAGAGCGAGAGAGAGACTTTTGCATAGTGCTTGGTAATTTTATGTATTGCACTGTACTCTGCTGCCGCAGAAAAAACAAATTTCATTACATATGTGACTGGTGATAAACCTGATTCTGACGTGGGTCTCTGTTGTGGACCGAAGGTGGGAAGGAGGCAGGGATACAGGAATCATGGTTGGGAAAAGGGGAGGGTGTGGGAAACACCAGAGAGACATTCTGTAATAATTAATAAACCAATTGTTCCGAATAAAATGACCTGGCCTGGTGTCTTAGGACTGGATGTGTCTGCACCCGTGCTACCCTCCTCTTCTTCAGCGTTCCCTCACTGCCCCCTGTCCCACACCCCTCCCATGGCACTCCATATTCCATTTGGGTAAATTAATGGCATGAATAACGATTTCTTCTTACAGTTAAAATAAATCCCTCCTCCCTCCCCATTCTTCTATTCCCCACTCTGACCTCCACCTCTTCTCACCTGCCTATTATTTCCCCCTGGGTCCCCTCCTCCTTCCCATTCTCCCGTGGTCCACTCTCCTCTCCTAAAGGGTTCCTTCTTCTCCAGCCCTTAACCTTTCTCACCTGGCTTCAATTATCACCTTCCAGCGAACCTCCTTCCCCTCCCCTGCCTTTTTATTCAGGTGCCTTCCCCCTTCCTTTTCAGTCCTGAAGAAGGTTCTCAGCCTGAAACATCACCTGCTCATTCCTTTCCATAAGTGCTGCCTGACCTGTTGAGTTCCTCCAGCATTTTGTGTGTGTGTGAGAGAGAGAGTTGCTTTGCTTTGCTAAGAACGGGAAGGCAGATTACTATCTAAATGGAGTCAAGTTAGGAAAAGGGGAAGCACAATGAGATCTAGGTGTTCTTGCACATCAGTCACTGAAAGCAAGCATGCAAATACAGCAGGTAGTGAAGAAAGCTAATGGCATGCTGGCCTTCATAACAAGGGGAATTGAGTATAAGAGAAAAGAGGTCCTTCTGCAGCTGTACAGGGCCCTGGTGAGACCACACCTGGAGTACTGTGTGTAGCTTTGATCTCCAAATTTGAGGAAGGACATTCTTGCTATTGAGGGAGTGCGGCGTAGGTTCACAAGGTTAATTCCCGGGATGGCAAGACTGTCATATGTCGAAAGATTGGAGCAACTGGGCTTGTATACTCTGGAATTTAGAAGGCTAAGAGGGGATCTTATTGAAACATATAAGATTATTAAGGGATCGGACACGCTGGAGGCAGGAAGCATGTTCCCGCTAATAGGTGAGTCCAGAACCAGAGGCTACAGTTTAAGAATAAGGGGTAGGCCATTTAGAACGGAGTTGAGGAAAAACTTTTTCACCCAGAGAGTGGTGGATATATGGAATGCTCTGCCCCAGAAGGCTGTGGAGGCCAAGTCTCTGGATGCTTTCAGGAAAGAGATGAATAGAGCTCTTAAAGATAGTGGAATCAAAGGTTATGGGGATAAGGCAGGAACTGGATACTGATTGTGGATGATCAGCCATGATCACAGTGAATGGCGGTGCTGGCTCGAAAGGCCGAATGGCCTACTCCTGCACCTATTGTCTATTGATTTCCAGCATCTACAGTCTTTCTCATGTCTGTGATAATAAAATGTGCCAATTAGTAAAAAAAATGAAGTGATTATCAGGACAAGAAATACCTACCTTCCTTTGGAGTAGTAGTGGAAGTAATCAGCTTTGATCAATTAATTTTCTATGCATTGGAAGTGATAAATTTTAACCAATTCATTGATTAATTGTCCAGTAAATTAATTGGAAGTAATTAGCTTTAATCAGTTAATTGATTCATTGTTCCTTTTCTGAGGTGATTAGTTCTAAGGCCAAATCAAACAACACTTAGAAAATGTAGGACAGCTGTGAAAATCTTGCTTTTCTCTCGCGTGTTCTTTTATAATTTAGTGTCATTCTTTATTCTAGATAAGTATGAGATGAGCAATAAAATCATCACATGGCTCCTGGAAGTCTAGTTTCGTCAGAGATCCTACATATCTTCCTTGGCTCCTGATTAATTGCCTATGGGCCATCTCCCAAATGTTAAGCATACAAAATCCTTCCTATTTCAAATATTAGGAGAAAAAAATTTGTACTGGTGCTTTGAACTCGGCGTAAATTTATTATTTTATATGAACCCTCTTTTGAGTGAGTTGTGGCGTATTTTATTCAGCCCTGAAATTACTCATACAAGTTGGGTTATTTAGGATGGAAACCACCATGTGTACAAGTTTAAAACAAATAGTTTATGTGACTTGAAGTTCTGTTTAGATCCTTGTAACAGTTTATTGCTGACCTCGGAGTTGAGAGCATCAGGCAGCAGAGGAGGGACTGGTGCCTCTTTTGTTGGCATTATTGCAACTACTCTTTCAGTATTTGTCAGTTCCTGCCCTGCCCACTGATTCACAATACCAATGATTGATTGCTTTCCCATTGTAAATAAAGAGATCAAGTCACTGTGTGTGTATGTGGGGAGGTGGGAGTTACAGTGATCTTCCACCTCTAGGACTGTGCTTAAAGGCAGTTTCTAAGCAGTGTGAATTAGATTTAATCTGCCAGCTAATAAAATGATGCAGTAGGATTTACTTCTAACCCAACCACTCATTTGAAGACACTCACCAGGCAGAGATTATTTTGTAAACTGTGTTTGCAGTGGGAAGTTAACTTTTGCGAAATGTGGATAAGGTATGACAGAGACTTAATGGGGCTTCAACCTACATACCGTCATTTGGGTCCTGTTCACCTTCAGCAGCCAACTCTCTTTCCTCATTTTTCCAAAAATGCCTTTCCTTCCCATTGGTTTCCTCAATTCCGCTGGTTCGTAAGAATAGCAAATGCTTCCACTGCTGAGCTCATCACCCACCAATCAAATCCTGCATCCCGATTCGTACGCTGCCCTTGCCTCTGAC
Source organism: Mobula birostris (assembly GCF_030028105.1). Classification (NCBI taxonomy): domain Eukaryota; kingdom Metazoa; phylum Chordata; class Chondrichthyes; order Myliobatiformes; family Myliobatidae; genus Mobula; species Mobula birostris. Next base: position 23,428,575 of record NC_092400.1, read on the forward strand.
AGTCAATTGGTTGTGTCGGGGTCTAACCTTAGTCAGTGAGGAGTCAGGATATTCCTGCTGTGCACAACGTCCTTTCCTTTGTTCTGTAGTTTTTTTTTCTGAACCCTGTTCACGCTGGGTTTTGACGCAAGATTGAATTATTATTCCCCGCTGTAGACCTGAACTCCCGTACGGGTTTTTGAGGAGCAGAATTGATGGGAAGGACAACTTCTGTCAACTCCTGCGGATAAATTCAAGATTCAAAGTACATTTATTCTAAAAGTGTGCACGCAGAGTACAACCCGGAGATTCGCCTTCCCCACGGACAGCCACGAAACAGTGAGCCAACCCCTTCAAAGAAAAACACCAAACATCAAAAACCTCCTCCCCCACCTGCAAAAAAATCACACAAGTGGCAACAAAAAAAACAAGAAAATACAGAGTATAAAATGTAAACTCAAAAGGCCTATTTCATTGCAGTTCAGCTCAGTGTTCATTGTCTGTCAGCTGCCCCAATTCAGAAATCGCCCAAAAATAGTAATAAAATCTTGCAGCCAGATCTAGAAACACATCATAAACCTGAATTAGAGTCCAAATCTACAATTTTATACTTTTAAAATGCAATTGAAGCAGGTTTAGTCAATGATTTTGTTCAATGTTCTGGGAGTCATCTCAATATAAAAGAAAACCCACTGAATTGTGGAATGTACTATTTACATTGATGTGAGGAATACGTGAGTTAATCTGATTACATGACTATTTAATTATTGGTATAATTTGATATGTGTGATATGATTTTAATTCCATTGCTTTGTCTCGTGAAGTTCTGTTTGAAGTTGTCCGATAATGAAACAGCAACTTTAGAATGAGGCCTGCTGGTTTCTTTCCACATTTCTGCAGCAGTAAAAAATAATTTTTCTGTAACTGCTAAAAGATCAGAAAGTGCTGGAAATACTCAGCAGGATAGGCAGCACCTATGGAGGGAGAAACAGTAAGTCTATTCGTCATTAATGAGAAAACGTAGACATCAATGTGTTTGACTTTGCAGAGAAAGGGAGTGACAAGTAGAGACCAAGAGAGACAAGGTGACACAAGCATTGGTGGTGGACAATAAATAATAAGAAAAAATGCCAGAAATATCAGAATGGTATTTAATATTACTGGAATACCTCATTAAATTTATCCTTTTGCAGCTGCAGTGCATTGCAATACATAATTTTAAAAACTATGAATTATAATAAGAAATATATTTTTTAATTAAATTAAATTAGGGTGGCGTGGTAGTGTAGTGGTTAGCATAATGCTTTACCGTACAGGCGACCCAGGTTCAATTTCTGCCTCTGCCTGTTAGGAGTTTGTATGTTCTCCCCATAACCATGTGGGTTTCCTCCTGGTGCTCCGGTTGCCTCCCACAGTCCAAACACTTACCAATTGGTAGTTTAGGTGGTCATTTTAAATTTTCCTGTGATTAAGCTAGGATTAAATCTGGGGATTGCTGGACAGGGCAGCTCGAAGGGCCAGAAGTGTCTACAGTGTATCTCAATAATATAAAATAAAAATAGATTATTTAATAAGTACTTTAAAAAGAGAGGAAAAATAATTGAGGAAGTGCTCGTTGGTTCATTGTCCATTCAGAAATTTGTTGGAGCAGGGGAGGAAGCTGTTCCTAAAATGTTGAGTGTGTGTGTCTTCAGGCTCTTGTACCCCCTCGCTCATGGTAGCAATGAGAAGAGAGCATGTCCTGGGTGATACTCAACTGGTCATGCAGCATCTGTGGAAAGAGTTAATATTTCAAGTCAATGATCTCCCACCTGAGGGTGTAACAAGACAAATGAACCTAGGCACAGAGTAAAATTGAGACTCAAAGGTAGAAAGTAACGACGAGGATTTATTTGAAGAACATAACAAAGAAATAACAAATGACTCTGAGCTAACTTACTCAAGAGGGCTGGAGTACACAGAGTGTTAGTTCACTCGGAACCCAAGTTCGGGACTCAGCGACGAACGCTAGTCGTGACAAACTTAGAGTGCAAGTAGCACAGGAACGCGTGCAAATCAAAATCAAAACTCAATAAACTCAAAACAGGATGCGTGAGGAACCCGTATTCAAAAAAAACAAGCGGCGTGAGAAACACAAGGAAAGCTTAACGATTAAACCGGTCACTTAACAAGTTGTGGTTAAACCAAATCAATGATGTTCAGGTGTGTTGGAGTTCCGAGGCCCGATGCTGTGCTACGCCCCACGCTGGTCTGAAGAGCTCATGGCAGAGAGTAATGAAGACTTGTTGACCACAAGCTATCTACCTGGGAGAACATGTGAATATAAGTGAACAAATGCCAATCAGAGGAGGGAAGAGTAAAGCAGAAAGACTAGAGGAATTGCTAAAAGCTACAAAATACATACTGGAGGTACAAAATACTGCAGACGCCAGCAACCTGAAATTAAAATGGAGAATTTTGAAAACCTTGGGAAGTTTGGGGTTCTCCTATGAAGAAACAGTCAAATCTAACCGATACAGCATAATGATCTTAATGATCTTTCAACAGAATTGATCTGCTCTTCTATAGGCTGGGAAGGCTGGTTATCTGAAATTACTCAATTCAGTCCTGAGGGTTGTAATGTGCCATGTTGTAAGATGTGCTCCTGTTAAGAGTATTCACTGAGATGCTGCTTCTTTCCCCTAACTGCTGTTTATGGGCCATCACTGCATGTAAACCGGACAATATGTTCAACTGCATTCCATGTGACTAATAGGTTCAATAGATACATTTGATGTCAGAGAAATGTATACAATATACACCCTGAAATTCTTTTTCTTCACAAACACCCACGAAAACAGAGGAGTGCCCCAAAGGATGAATGACAGTTAAATGTTAGAACCCTAAAGCCCCTCCCAGCTCCCCCCTCCCACGCATAAGTAGCAGCAAGGCAATGACCCCTCACTCCCCCACCAGCAAAAAAGCATCAGCCTCTCCCCACAGAGCACTCAAGTGTGCAGCAAAACATCAGTAAAGACACAGACATGCAGTACCCCAAAGGCTGCTTGTTCACCTGGTAATTCGACATTCCACAGGCTCTCTCCTCTCCCTAATAGGGGAAAAAGAAGTGTCCCCATTTCACAATGAGAGGGGAGGTATAACAAAGCAGCTCGCTGATTCATGGTCTTGTTGCATTGCTTTTTCCGAGCTCTGTGCCCAAAGAACTTGGGTCTCTGGGCACACAGCCAGCAGCCAGCTCGCTGCTTTCGATCTTCCATCTCCCACCACACACCAGGTAGCGGCACTGGCTTTGAATCCGCCCGCCTCTAGAGCCACAAAAATCTAGCACCCTGAAGGTGCGCACGTCTTCCAGGCCGCATCCTTGGCATATCGAAAAGCGGCCGGTCCTGAGGCCCTGAGAGCGGCCCCCATTTCTGCAAAGAACCAAAGTCAGAGTGTAACTCCAGGTGAGGGTCTACAAAAGAACCCTGAAAGGGCAAAAAAGAGACGTCAAAGACAGAAATAGAGCTGTTTCCGAAGAAGCAAGCAAAAGGAGTCGCCGTTAGATGCCATCATCCTCCTAAGCTTTAAGGGAAGCCCGCAATTGAGAGTGAAGAGTGAAAATACGTATTTTTTAAATGGCCGTTTTTCACATCTTACACCATTTAAATAATTCCATCTTAAATAATCGCCTTGTGTTTAGTCATCACACTAAACTCTCCTTTCAAAGATGATAAATGTCTTCCAATGTTTTTCTCTCCAAGTTGGAGCCTGATAACCCAACCCAAGCCTGACAGGATCTGATGATATATTTGGGTTCGGGCCAGGTAAAATATCACGCAAAAATAGTCACACCTTGCGTCTAAGTAGGCTATACTCAGATCAGGTTTTTAATTTTATGCCCAGGTAGATCTCTACAGAAGTGGTGGAGTAATGTGGTACGTAGTCTCCTGTCTCTGAGGAAAGTTAACAGTGGGCCCTCTCCGAAATGTTTCCACTGCTTGAATTAGTACCTCAGAGAGCCTTTTCCAGTTGGCAGCTGGTAATATGATAAAATTATATCACGATGTGTATGGAATTACAACGTGTGATTCCAACCGTTCACTTAGGAAGGTTGTAAAATATCAAGTTTCATGATCCGCGCCTTCCCTCCCTTACTCTCTGTATCACGAAAGGAAGCCATTTTGCCCACCAGGTGCATGCTAACTCCCATCAGGCCCATACTGATGAAGGGTCTCGGCCCGAAACGTCGACTGTTTATTCGTTTCCGTAGATGCTGCCTGAGCTGCTGAGTTCCTCCAGCATTCTGTGTGTTTTGCTCCTGCGTCTCATTTTCCCTCCTGCACGCCTGTCAACGCCCCTTTCAATTTCATTTATTTATTGAGATACAGCACGGAATAGGCCCTTCCATCCCTTTGACTCACGCCACCCAGCGATCCCCTGATTTAATCCTTGCCTGATTACAGGACAATTTACAATGACCTACCAACCAGTACGTCTTTGGCCTGCGAGAGCAAGCCGGAAACCTGCGCGGTCACGGGAAGAACATACAAACTCCTTACAGGCGGCGGTGGGAATTGAACCCATACTGCTAGTATTGTAAAGCGTTGTGCTGACCACTGCACTACTGTGCCACCACAAGTGACTTCAAGCACAAGAGGTCTGGCAGATGCTGGTAATTCAGAGGAACACACATATTGTATCATTTTTAATGCATGCATTGCTAAGTGACAATAAGCAAGATCTGAGTGTCCTCATAATCTAAAAAAAAGTGCTGAAGGAATGCAGCAGGTCAGGTAGTATTTATGGAGAGGAATAAAGAACCCTAATGAAGATTTTGGCCTGAAACATCGACTCTTCATTCGTCTCCATGGATGCTACCTGACTTGCTGAGGTCCTCCAGCATCTTCTGTGTGTTACCCCTTTTGATTTTCTTGTTACCCACATTAGGGGTGATTCACTCATAAATAGCATATCTGTGAGATATAGGAGGAACCCAGACCCTCCTGACTGTGACCCAGGTGGTAACAGAGAGACCATGCAAACAGACATTACTGGAGTTCAGAACTGAACCCAAGTCCCAGGTGTGTGAGGCAGTGTCAGTATCGGATGTGCCATCTCCCCACCATTAATGTGAACTTGCCGAATCAATTTTTAAGAGGTTCACAATCTATGCCTTGTTGGGTAAGCTGTCGTACTCTCGATGTTTCTGCGAGTTTTAGCGTCAATGTTTGTCACTTCATTGTAGGGTTTCCCAAACTGGGGTCAGAATCAGGTTAAACATCACCAGCGTACGTGGAGAAATTTGTTAACTTTACAGCACAGTACAATGAAATAAATAAATATAGAGAAGAGAACTGAATTACAGTAAGTATATGTATGTCTATTAAATAGCTGTTAAAATACATAGTGCAAAATAACATAAGTAAAAAGTAGTGAGTTAGTGCTCATGGGTTCAATGTCCATCTAGAAATCGTATGGCAGAGGGGAAGAAATTGTCCCCGGATCGCTGACTGTGTGCCTTCAGGCTCCTGTACCTCCTTCCCAGTGGTAACAGTATAAAGAGGGCATGTCCTGGGTGGTGGGGGTCCTTAATGATGGATGCTGCCTTCCTAACTAGTATATCTCACTCCCATACCCCGCCTCCTTCACCACCATCTGAAATTCTGCCAACAATGGTTGTATCATCAGCAAAAAAAAGGGTGGTGAATTTGTTACCACGGGCAGCTGTGGAGGCCAGGTCGTTGGGTGTACTTAAGGCAGAGATTGATAGGTTCTTGATTGGACACGGCATCAAATGTTACGGGGAGAAGGCCAGGAACTGGGTTTGAGGAGGAGATTGAATAAAAAGGATCAGCCATGATTGAATGGCGGAGTAGACTCGATGGGCCAGATGGTCTAATTCTGCTCCTATGTCTTATGGTCTTATGGTCTTTATAGATGCTGCTTGAGCTGTGCCTAGCCACACAGTCATGGGCGTAGAGAGAGTAGAGCAGTGGGCTAAGCACACATCCCTGTGGAGCGCCAGTGATAATTGTCAGCGAGGTGGAGATGCTTTTAACAATCCACACAGATCGTGGTCTTCTGGTCAAAGTTCAAAGGTTATTTATTATCAAAGTATGTATACATTATACAGCCTTTTGATTCATCTCCTGGCAGGCAGCCTTGAGAAAAAGAACCCCAAAAGAACCCATCAAAGAAAAGACTGTCAAACACCCCCAGTGTTCAGAGAAAGGAAAAAGCAAAGCAGATCATGCAAACAACAACCACAAGCAAATAGTGTTCTGAACCGAAGTCCACAAAGAGTCTGAAACCCACAGTTCAACGCAGAGTCAAGTAAATGTCGTGGACGCCTTGCTTAATGGTATTGGTCCATGGTTTTAAAAAGTTTGAGTATCCCCCCTGCTCTATTGATATTCTATGGGATATTTTTGCCTTTAGTCTCATTTCACCACCTTGGTGAAAGCAACCTAAAAGGGACTACTTCAAGAATCATCAGTGCTGTTATATTTCAAGGAGTAAGGGACAGAGAAGTTGCAGACAGATTTTACGTTCTTCAGTCTGGCTAGCTTTGCAGAGCTGGCAAAGAGTTAAAGAGGCTTTGTCCCCTCTGGGTTTCTACACAGGAAGCAGTAATCAGATCAGTAAACTGGGAAGAAGGAGCACACTGTCAATGCTTTATTGTTTCTGTAACGCAACAATATTCTTCCTTTAAGGGCGGTGAAGTAATTCTGTTCCCAATGTGGCAATAACTGGAAAAGCATCTAAAATACTTGGGGAGTTCTGGGGGGTAACCGGCCAGTGGTGTAGTGGCATCCACATTGGACTTGGAGGCGAGTGGTCACGGGTTCGAATCCAGCTGACTCCTTGCATGCTTTCCATCTGTGCTGGGTTGAGTGTTGAGCCAGCATCTCAACCTTGTAAAAACAGACAGAAAATGCTTTCTGCACCACAGAAAGGAACAACAGCAATCTGCAGGGTAGATTGGGTAATGTCGTAATAACTGGAGGAACATACAAAATACTTGGGGAGTTCGGCGGGGCAGACTGGGTGACTTCCTCACCATCATGTTTACAAAACCACAAATCCAGGAGGCATTCAGTGAAGCAGGCATTGGTGGAAAGAAAAACAGCGCTAATATTTCAGCTTGGAAAGATATTGTCAGAGGTGGAAGAGGTTTCAGAGAAGGTAGAATAAATATCCAATAAATAAAGCTGGTTTGTTTTCCTCTCTTTCCCAGGAAATGAGTTCAATTGTACTTGCTTACAGAACTGCAAATTCAAGATTCAAGATTGGTTAATGTCATTTCCACTACACAAGTGTAACGAAGAACAAAATAATTGTTACTCTAGATTCGATGCAACACAAAAAACGCAATAAGATAAAGAACACAGTAATAATATAGTTTATGTAAATACATTGATTGTATGTCCGTAAGGTGATGCTAGGCACAGGAGTGTCTGTACATAAGGTGACTCTGACAGGAAATGATGAAGTAGTGGTGGTTGGGGCTGTGGAGGGGTGAGTTAGTGGGTGGAGGTGGTGATCATCTTTACGGCTTGGGGAAAGTAACTGTTTTTTCAGTCTGCTGGTCCTGATGTGGATACTACATAGCCTGCTCCCTGATGGGAGTAGGACAAACAGTCCATGAGCAGAGTGGGTGGGATCCTTCATGATGTTACTGGCCCTTTTCTGTCACCGCTCTGTATATATGTCCTTTAGCAGGCAGGCTGATGCAGGTGATGTGTTGGGTAGTTTTGACTACCCATCGTAGAGCCACTGAAGTGCAGTTTCCATGCCATGCAGTGACGCAGCTTGTTAAGGATGTTTTCTGCTGGGCATCTGTCAAATGACATGAATGTGGATGTACGAAGTCCAGCTCTCTTCAGCCTCCTCTGTAGGTAGAGTCAATGCTGAGCTGTCCTGATTGTGTAGAACGTGCTCTGGGACCATGAGAGTTTGCGCGAGATGTGCACTCCCAGGAGTTTGAAACTGTTGACAGTTCCCGCTGCTGTGCTGCCGATGTAAAGACGGGAATGAGTGGTGCAAGTTCTCCTGAAGTTGATAACCATCTCCTTTGTCTTGTGGACATTGAGCTAACTGCCTGGCACCAGACCTCGAGCTCTTCCACCTGTGTGGGCCGTCTCATCGTTGTTGGTGATGAGCCCCACCACTGTTGTGTCATTGGCGAACTTGACAATGAGATAGCTGGGGTGTTTGGCTGTGCAGTCGCGTGTGAGTGGAGTGGACAGCAGTGGGATTAGCACACAGCCATGGGGGGCACCCGAGTTGGGGATGATGAGGAGGGATGACATAATAATAGAAAACATATGTCATTATTTATGTCTTGGTACCGCTGTGGAAAACACCACATCCGTGTCCGATAAGACGCTCATAATAAATCTGATTCTGGAATGATGATCATACCTCTGGACAGTGTTCAATGGGCAGTTTAGTACACTGATGTTAAACACGTTGATTAGGAATACTAATCAGTGGGCTCAAAGTATTTTATTCTTTGAACGACAGTTGATCAAGTGCATTGAAATGTACAGGATTCTAAAATGTAAGGGATTGACAAAGCAGGTGTTAATATGTAGTTCTTGAGGATGGAGAAACTGAGAGACGGTATAAAAGAATTGATTGCGTAGGACTGAGAGGATGATTAATTCAGCGTGTGAGTTTTCGGAGTTCTTTACAGTTCTGTAGTTCCTCAGCTATCGAGTGTACTCTAGATCAACTAACATGCGCTGAGCAAAGGGTGGGAAGCATGAACATAGGGTCAAAGTAACCGATCCAGTATATCGCTGAAAAGCAGAGCGGATTCAAGAGCAGATACTGCACCAGCCATTTCTAATGATCTTAGTATCACTGGCTGCAGAAGAGCTTCAAACCCACAAGGTACAAGACATCTGGGTTTCCACATTTCCGAAGCCTCCGCACAGATCTTGATAGGCACTCTCTCTCTATCTCTCTCTCTCTCCCTCCTTCTCTCTCTCTATCCCTCTCTATCTCTCTTTCCCTCTCTGTCCCTCTACCAGAAGGATTTCACGAGAGTAACTTGCAAGCATACAGTGATTTTAACCGGAGAGAAATTAGAGAAGTACAGTCTGACAAATAGCGATATCCACTCAGCCAAAGAAAGGGAGCGGAAGAGAGGCATCAGAAGGTTGGTCAAACGAATGGATTTTAAGGAGCCTTAAAGAAGCAGAGATGGAGAGATTTAGCAGGGAAAACTCAGACTGAAATCAAGATAACTGAAGAACGACCACTGCTACTGGAATATAGGTACCAAGAAACACATCCCAGATCCATTGTGCTAGATGTGCTCTTTCGTAACTTCACATTGCTCTCTGCCTCTGAGTTGTGTGGAAAAAAACCTACATTACACAGAGAGTGGTTGTGATTGTAATTCACTGTCTGTAACGGTAGTAGACACAGGATTGATCAGTGCGTTCGACAGGGAAAGGGATAGGCACTTTACTAGAGAATAGTTTGCTCATTTATGGGCAAAAGGACAAATGAGGTGGCTCTGCTTTTCTGGAGGGTGGAACAGTCTCCTGTGACATGGCAATTCTGCGAACCGCCGCTGCTAACATGCAAGAAGTAAATTCTAAGCCAAAGTAATGCACTAGAGTCAGCAACCCAGCACTGGACGGATCCAATTAGGATGTTGAGCTGGAGGAGGTTAGCAGTGGCAAGCTCATGAAAGCACTGAAACATGAGGATAAGTGTTTAAATTTTAGACACTGGGAGAGCAGGATCCAATGTCAACAAGAGAGGAGTGATTGATGAGTAAGACTTGCAATGGGCAGCAGACTGAAGTTTGGAAAGCTGGAAGTTTGCCAAGGCAGCAATAAGGGAATAGAATCTGGAGATGGTAAAGGCAAAACTGAGGATTTCACCATGGCTCGGCTGGGGGTGTAGAGGAGGTGGGAAACGTTTGGAGGTGAAAGCCTTTGTTTAGAGAGGATGGGAATTTTGATTCGACCAGAGGTGGGAAAGAACGTCAAGACCTCAAGCGGTCTGGTTCGTCCTGGACGGCGACTGGGCTTTGGGCCGGGATCGCTGGTGAGATTATGCACTCTGTGCCAGAATCACATAATGAGCCATTTATAGGAACTCGGCAAGGTTTTTGCTTTGCACACATTGCCAGCTAAAATTTTAAACATCTGCATTTTGATATGGGCCATTTTACTTCTGGGGCTGTTTTGTTTTCATGCATAATTTTACATGCTCTGCTTGAATGATAAATGTCCAAAAAGTAATCGCAGAGCAGTTTCTATCCAGTTAGAATCAGTTGCATAACATGTTGAAGACACAATGTAATGTCATTTCTCTTTCTCTCACCCTGTCTATCTCTATCTCTCTCCCTCTCTTTCTCTTTTTATCTCCCCTCACTCTCTTTCTATCTCTCTCACCCCTCTCTCTCTATCTATCCATATCTCTCTATCTCTCCCTCTTTCCATCTCCCCATCTCTCTATCTATCCATCTCTCTCTCTCTCTCTCTCTCTCTCTCTCTCTCCCTGTATATATATATATATCATTCTCTATCTCTCTCTCTCTGTATCTCTATCTCTCTCTCTCTCTCCCTCTCTTCTTCATCTTAGGACAGCTGAAAAAGTGGTTAACAATAGTTGGACTGGATCCTGGATATATTTTCATCTTTTTTGGTTCACTGACAGAGGAAACTACACAGACTAAATCTGTCTGTGAGCCCTTGACCTGGGCAAGACCTTGGCAGCAAGAGGGAAGTTTAGACCAATCAGGAGAAAGTACTTCCCTAAACACTTCAGCTTGATACACTCTGGTAAAAATGTATGTTAACAAACCCCTACATCAGAGAAAACAGAACGAGTCACGGATGCAACTGAACTTTCCAGCTCTTTCATTATCCTTCAGTTTTCTTTTTCAATTCAATTCCCAATTTGATTCTTTCAAATGTCCCTGTGACCCTCCAAAGTTCTCAGAGTTATCTAACAGCTACTGGGTTCCAGATTCTGTCTGTACACCGCCAGTGTGTTGAAGATTTGCTGCAGACACCCCGTAGCCACAAGAGAACTCTCCATGTGTATGTGTGTGAGTGTGTGCATGTTTTAAATATATCCCCTGGGCTCTCTTCCCCGGGTGGTTTCTGTTCAATGCGTGACAGGTTAGCCAGCTGCTAGGCACTGTCTTAGCATTTTTAATAACGATTGCAGAGTAAATGTAGAGAGTACAATGCATCGATGTGACTGTATCTGTACAAATCGCATTTTACTGGGCTGACTATCAGCTATGTTATGACTGTGTGATAATACACATTTGCAACCACATCTCAGTGATGTAAGGAACTTCTAATCATTGGGATGTGGTTTTGCTGCAGAGTCAAATTGTGTATCAGGCAAGAATCAGTCAAAGCTGGGAACGTTTAGTTAGCAGACTCTGGCTAGCCCAGGAAGCATTGTCTGGAATATAGAGCCTGGCTTTTCACCGGGGAAAGTAAACCAGGGCAGCTCAGCACAGGATACTGGGCAGAAAGTGGCCAAAAGAGGGTAACATCAGTCATGTGACAACTTCAGCATGAAAATTAAGATACTTTTCATCCCTGAATATTTGAAAGCATTTGGACACCAGAGCCACTAGACTCAAAAAGTCACTTTTCCTGAGCTGACAGGCTGATAAAAACCTCCACCCATTAACCCGCCCCACCGCCACTACATACACATCACCTAATGTCACTTTATGTGCATATGCAATCAGTCTATACATATAACAGTTACTTCTACATAGTGTTTCATAGGATGCTTTTATACTTACAGTCGTTGCTTTTAGGATTTTTAATTGCATTCTTTACGCTTATTATATTTTATTTTACACTGCATCAGATCCGGAGTAATAATCATTTTGTTCTCTTTTACACCTGTATGTGGAAGAAAGATGATCAACAATCTCTTTTTTTTTCAAATCTTCTTATTATTATACTATTCAAAAAAAAACACGAGTACATCGAAGTAACGACACTTACAATGTCTCAAGGAAAAAAACATTATTTCAAGATTGAAAAATTTTGTGATAATTAAAAAAAACCCTACTGAGCAGAAAATGTGGGGGGAAAAAACCATTAGGTGTACAACCCTGGAGCCATGCGTCATCTAAAAAGCTTCTAGAAATAAACATCAAACCGCCAGCAAGAAATAAAAATATACCAAAAAATTTACAATTAGATCGTGGAGAAAATCTATCAATTAACTCAAATGATAATAACGAGCAAATGAGCCCCATCTTTTCTCAAAATCAAATAAAGGTTCAAAGGTTCGACTTCTAATTTTCTCCAAACTAAGACATAGCATCGCTTAAGAGAACCATTGTGACAAAGTGGGAGCTGATGATAAACAGTCTAAACAATCTTGAATCTCGAAACTTGACATGCAAGTGAGCGGACAAAATTCGGAAACTCTTCCACAAAATATTTTCTGATCTGCAGTTGACTGTCAATTTTAAATTTCAGATTGAGGTAGACAGATGCTTTATTGATCCCGAAGGAAATTACAGTGTCGCAGTAGCATTACAAATATTAGAAGAGAAGTAAGAAAGAATAAAAAATAAGTTACCTCAAACAGTCTACCAGGGGGGGGGGGTAGAAGAGGGGGTCATCACTTCCCCAGCTATAGGCTGACTCATTATAGAGCCTAATAGCCGAGGGTAAGAATGACCTCATATAGCGCTGTTTGGAGCAGTGTAGTTTTTTAAATCTATTACTAAAAGTGCTCCTCTGTTTATCCAAGGTGGCATGCTGAGGGTGAGAAACATTGTCCAGAATTGCCAGGATTTTCCATATGGTCCTTTGTTCTACCACAGCCTCCAGTGTGTTCAGTTTGTCTCCTATAACAGAGCCAGCCTTTCGAATCGGATAGGCGTTTGTCCATTGACTTATATGGATGATGGGGAGAAGGTATTTGTGGTTAACAAACCATGCATGGTCTTAATGAATGGAAAAAGAGATGCACTCAAACCGTTTTCAGCAACCAACGTTCTGATTCTGTGCCACATGGACACCAGGGTGCCAGGATGTGCACTAAACAAACAACATTAAAAGTTGCTCTGAACTGAAAGAGCAGGGACAATTCCACTGCACTTTGCCAAGTTGATTTCAGTGAAAAGTGATACTAAAATCAACCAAACCTTTGGTTCATTTCAGAAAATAATCCGGAAGCCAAGTGAGAGGCTATCCCTTGTGAGTGGAGCGCCAGAATATAAATGAGTTTTGTTTTAGCTGCATCTGAAATACTCTGTACAATTATGAGCTTCAGCGTTTACGCCACAATGGCCTTGGATAGAGTGCAGCCTACATTTATCAAATGCCAAAAAATAATGTTAGAGATCATACAAACTCAAAGCATGGAAATATTAGAAGATTGAAGGGTGTCTGGCGTTTTTTAGGATTTTAGAAGGAACGGTTAGAGAGGACGGAGAGAAACCTGTAGCTGGTTCAGAGAAAACGAGCTAAGACCTTAACATTAAAATCAGAGTGTGAACAAACAAGAGAGAAGCTGGGAATTGTATCTTTGAGCAAAGAGTGTTAGAAAGATAGACTCTTTGTCATGAAACCAAGATGCTGTGGGGATGAGGAACAACCTGCATTTCAAGTCAAGTCAAGTTTATTGTCATTTAACTATATACACATAGTCCATCAAACAAGACAACGTTTGTCCAAACCAGTGTGTAAAGCACAGTAGTATACATAACACACAATAACTTAGGAAAGTAAGAAATAAAATCTACAAACGAATCACACAAATCATAAATAAACAGAGAAAGCAGGATCTCCCAGTGGCCACACATTTTAATTCCATGTCCCATTCCCATTCTGATATGTCTATCCACGGCCTCCTCTACTGTAAAGATGAAGCCGCACTCAGGTTGGAGGAACAACACCTTATATTCCGTCTGGGTAGCCTCCAACCTGATGGCATGAACATTGACTTCTCAAACTTCTGCTAATGCCCCACCTCCCCCTTGTACCCCATCCATTATTTATTTATATACATACATTCTTTCTCTCTCTCTCCTTTTTCTCCCTCTGTCCCTCTCACTATACCCCTCCCCCCTTTCTCCCTGGGCCTCCTGTCCCATGATCCTTTCATATCCCTTTTGCCAATGAACTGTCCAGCTCTTGGCTCCATCCCTCCCCCTCCTGTCTTCTCCTATCATTTCAGCTCTCCCCCTCCCCCTCCCACTTTCAAATCTCTTACTAGCTCTTCTTTCGGTTAGTCCTAACGAAGGGTCTTGGCCTGAAACGTTGACTGTACCTGTTCCTAGAGATGCTGCCTGGATTGTAAGGTACACTTTGAACGTAATGTGGCAGGGAGTTCAGAAGCCTACTGGCCCGAGGGAAGAAACTGTTTCCCACCCTGACCATTCTTGTTTTTATGCATCAGAGTCTCCTGCCTGATGGTGTAAAGTCAACGAGGATGCTGAGTGGATGGTTGGGGTCCTTAATAATACCAAGGGCCCTGCTTACGCAGCATGTCTGATAAATAAATATGATGTATCTGAGTAAAATATTTACAACTTGTTCGGATATTTTGAGGCTGTAGATCACAGTGAAAGAGCAATACACAAACCAAACTCTGGCAAATAATTGGTGATATTTGTAGAAGTTTTCCTTCCAAGTTTCCCAGCCACCAGCAGATTTCATTCAGAAACTTGAGACCCAGGTTTGGTTGGAGGCATAAGGTGGGTCCTTGTACGTGATTCCAGCCTCCTATTTTTCTTTAAAATCCTACTTTCTGGTAATTATTTCCATACTTTGAACGACGCGGGTATGTCATTGCAGAAGGCAGCGTGATTGATGCAAAGTCGGCAGAAACTGAGTGGTTTTCTATCTTTTAGGCGGTCCATTGAAGATTACAGAGGAGACAAAGGAAAGCTCCTGAGCATAACCAGAGCTGTTTAACAACTGATGTCTGCTTTCATTCTAGTTTCAAATAGCCACATAAGTGTTTGCCCCAGAGTGCCGTTACTGCCACATATTGCTAGTATATAGTTACACATCCATCTCAATAACACTGGAGCAGTTCTGTATACACTGTTCAGAGCTGAGCTGACAGTCTGCAGTTTAAATTTTACACACCTACAGAATCTGTCAAACTAGATTTAGTCTATTGATTTATGTACCTGTTTTGCAAAGTTGCCACAATGCTACATAAGGTCATGTGACCTTCCGCATAAGTAATGTGCTTTCATTTAGGACGTGTAGTGTGGGATCTCTTCCCAGGATGCTTTCTGACACCAGATCAGAGATAGCTCGTTTATTGTCATAGGTATACACACCCAGGTTTTTTTTTGCCACAGCTGCACAGTACATTACAAGATTAATGTCATCAAAGGAGAATATACAGGATGGAGGAGCACCACCTTATATTCCATCTGGGTAGCTTCCAACCCGATGGCATGAATATCAACTTTCTCTTTCCAGTGAACCAATTTCTCTCCCCCCCCCCACTTTCCTCGATTCCCCAATCTGACCTTCTACCTCTTCTCACCTGCCTATTACTTCCTCCGGGTCTCCCCCACCACCCCTTCCCTTTCTCCTATGGTCCACTCTTCTCTCCTATCAAACTCCTTCCCCGCCAGCTCTTGACCTTTCTCATCCGCCTGGCTCCACCTGTCATCTTCCAACTATCAGCTGTCCACCTTCCGCTCCCGCCACCGTTTACATCAGGGTGGTTTCAAAGGTTTCAAAGGTACATTTAATGTCAGAGAAATGTATACAATATATATCCTGAGATGCTTTTTCTTCGCAACCATCCACGAAAACAGAGGAGTGCCCCAAAGAATGAATGACAGTTAAGTGTTAGAACCCCAAAGTCCCCCCCCCAGCTTCTCCCTCCCACGCGTAAGCGGCAGCGAGCAACAATCCCCTCTCTCCCCCTCCCCCACTGGCAAAAAGAAGCATCGGCACCCACCACTGAGCACTCAAGCGTGCAGCAAAGCAACAGAAGAGACACAGACCTGCAGTACTCCAAAGACTACGCATTCACCCGGTATTCAACATACCACAGGCTCTCTCTCTCCCTAATAATGGGGAAAGAGGTGTTTCCATTTCACAGTGAGAGGGGAGACATAACAAACAACTCGCTGGTTTATGATATTAAAAGTCCGTTGTATTGCTTTTTCCGAGCTCTGTGCCCAAAGATCTCAGGTCTCTGGGCACACAGCCAAAGATGTTCCAGCTCCCACGACACACCGGTCTGTCAGGACACTGACCTTCGATCCGCCCATCTCCAGAACCCTGAGATCCTAGGCCTCCAAAGGCAAGCTGAGCTCTGAGGCTGCACCCTTAGCATGTCAGATAACGGCCAGTCGTGACACCCCAGGAGCAGGTCCCATTCCCCTGAAGAATCGAAGTCCGCATGTAACTCCAGGTCGGGGTCTACAAAAGAACCCTGAAAGGGAAAAATAGAGATATTAAAGATGGAAATAGAGCTGTTTCCAAAGGAGTCGCCATTTAGCACCATCTTGACTAAGCTCCGCCCTCCACATGGGTGGGGGGGGGGAGAAGGAAAATTTGCTGGCTGCCATCCCTGGTTGAAACAGAAAGTTTTCATCCTTAGTGATGCATTTACTCTCTCGTTTCTCTAGTTTTTCCTACTGCCTTAACCTTCTCATAATATAACTGCCTTCAGTTAGGCCACTCTACCTATTAGCAGTCATTCAGTGCTGTTGAAACTCTCACCCATGCCAGTGTAGAGTCTAATCTAATCCAGTGATGACTTGGTCTAGTATACTGTGATTATTGTTGAAATGAATTCTATGCTGAGTTGGTCAGCTCCATCACGAGCACTAGCCTCTGTAGTATCCAGGATATCTTCAAGAGGTGACGCCTCAAAAAGGCTGCATCCATCATTAAGGGCCCCCATCACCCAGGTCATGCCTTGTTCTCCTTGCTACCATCAGGAAGGAGGTACCGAAGCCTGAAGGCACACACTCAGTGATTCAGGAACAGATTCTGCACCTCTGCTTCCGATTTCCAAATGGACATTGAACCCATGAACACAACCACATTACTTTTTATTTTTTATTTTTTCACTACTTAATTAACTTAATTATTTAATATATATACTCACTTCATTCATGTTTTGTTCCCTATTATCATGTATCGCATTGTATTGCTTCAGCAAAGCCAACAAATTTCATGACATATGCCAATGTTATTAAACCTCTGGAGTTTATAACTAAGCAGGGATGAGTATTGTGCATTTAATATTTCAGTAGTATTTGATTAATATCTTATTTGATTAAGTATTCTTGTTCATTTAAATAACAATGTTGTATGTATAAGTATGTGAATTGCAGGCATCATCACGTTTACCAGGTAAAGTAAGCATGAAGTTAGACTCGCGTTTCAGACCCTGTGTCTTCCTTTGAGTCAGTTTAATACTCTGAAGTTACAAAACATAACACGTGGCTTATCCCCCATATTGTCCATTTATAAGATTCAGCACATCAAAACGCAGCTGCAAGTGTTCCATCTTGAACAAACCCTTGCTCACTGATTACCTCTATTCCCACTGATCTATGCTGTTGGAATGAGAAACACGGATCAGCAAAGAGGTACTCTAAATTTCAGTGCAAGAAGACTCACCAATTAAGCACGGTTTCAGACTAACTCGCCTATTCCTCCCACAGACCAGGGAAGATCTGCCTAATCATTGTTATTTTATTTCCTGAGGGGAAAACTCTCAATGACTTCCATTTGAGTTAAATTCTATAACGTCCATCAGAATCAGCTGTAGACAGCACATGCCAACCTTAAGAGGACATGTTTACAACTCCAAGATTCCCAAGGAGATCTCTATCCTGCCAAGATTACTCTGCCAATTCCTTTCTTGGCTTTACCTTGTCAAAACACCAAAGTTAATTTCATTGTTGATCTTTTCAGTACATTAAACTAAACTGAGACAAAATGCTTTACTAATGCTTGCAAGAAAAGCAGCGTAGGACATTGGCAATGCTTTCTAAACCAATCGGATGTAATTTAGTGTAAAAACAGCTGCCTTAAGAAAATAATAGATTATTATGAAAACCATGTGCCTGATCCCATGATTCTCACAGCATGTTGTGTTCATTTTAGCAGGCCATTTGAAAATCCCAAAATGTGTTTCATCATTTTCATCTGAACAACCACCATTGTTTTGAAAGTCAGTCCATGGTATCCGTAGTATCCTCTACTGCCGCATTGAGGCCAGTCTCAGGCTGGAGGAGCAACACCTTATATTCCACCTGGATAGCCTTCAACCTGATGGCATGAATATCGATTTCTCTAACTTCTGGTAATTGCCCGGCCCCACTTCACCATTCCCCATTCTTGTTTCCTTCTCTCACCTTATCTCCTTATCTGCCAACCACCCAACCCCAAGTGC
This sequence comes from Mobula birostris, assembly GCF_030028105.1. NCBI lineage: Eukaryota > Metazoa > Chordata > Chondrichthyes > Myliobatiformes > Myliobatidae > Mobula > Mobula birostris. The sequence goes on from NC_092400.1 coordinate 23,446,941, forward strand.
TTCTCCTCTTTCCCTTTCTTCCATGCTCTTCTACCCTCTCTTATCAGGTTCCCCCTCCTCCAGCCCTTTATTTCTTTCACCAATCAACTCGCCAGATCTTTATTCTCCCCCATCCCTCTCTCCCGGCTTCACCTATCACCTGCCACCATGTTCTTCTTCCTCTCCTCCCCCACCTTCTTACTCTGACTTCTCATCTTTTTCCCTAGTCCTGATACAGGGTCTCAGCCCAAAACATCGACTGTTTATTCCGTTCCATAGATGCTGCCCAACCTGCTGAGTTCCTCCAGCACTTTTTGTGTGTTGCCTTGGATTTCCAGCATCAGCAGGTTTCCACGTGATTACTTTGAATTTGTATAAATTTGTTTGCTGAGAGTTGTGGATCGTGTAGAACAGTGGTCCCCAACCTCCGGGCCGCGGACCGATACAGGGCCACGAAGCGTGCAGGGGTGCAGTGGTAGCCAGGACGCACCCAGCACATCTTTAAGAGAAAAGCCGAAATAACCAAGCTAATTAATTAGGTGCCGGGCGGCACCTAAGTAATTAGCTTGTTAATTTCGGTTTTTCTCTTAAAGATGTACTGGGTGCGTCCCGGCTACCACTGCACATTGGTATCGGTCCGCGGCCTGGAGGTTGGGGACCACTGGTGTAGAAGACTGGCAAAGAATTCAGCATGATTTAAATCAGTTACAGACATGGGCAGAGAACTGGCAGATGGAGTTTAACCCACATAAATCTGAGGTGTTGCACCTTGGTAGGGCAAATGGAAGGAGATCGTACACCGTGTTGCTGTGTAGAGAGATCTTAATAGTGTTGCTGAGTAGAGAGATCTTGGGATCCAAGTTCATAGCTCCTTGAAAGTCACTACGCAGGTCGATAAGGGGGTTAAGAAGGCTTATGGAACACTTGATTTTATTAGTCGAGGCGCTGAGTTCAAAAGAGATTATGTTGCAACTTTATTAAACTTTGGTGAGGCCACATCTGGAGTATTTCCTACAGTTCTGGTTACCCCACTATAGGAAGGACGTTGAGGCTTTGGAGAGGGTGCAGAAGAGTTTTACCAGGATGCTGCCCGGTTTAGAGGGCACGTGCCATTATGAGAGGCTGGACAAACTTGTGTTGTTTCCTTTGGAGTGGAGGAGGCTGGGAGATCTGACAGAGGTTTCTAAGATTATGAGAGGCATAGATTGGAATAGACAGAGAGTATCTTCATCCCAGGGTAGAATTTTCTAATACGAGAAGGTGAGATGGGGTAGGTTCAAAGGGGATGTGAGGGTTAAGAGAATAGTGGATGACTGGAATGCCCTGCCTGGTATGGCGGTAGATGCAACTACAGTAGAGGTTTTTAAGAGACATTTAGATTTGAGGAAAATGGAGGGATATAAACATTGTGTAGGTAGGATGGATTAGTATTTGCATTTTTTAATATACTTCTTAGCTGGTTTGGCACAACATTATGGGCTGAAGGGGATGTTCCTGTGTTACACTGTTCAATGGTCTATGTTCTATGTAACGCCCTTTCCTCAGTGTACATTAGTAAATGATAATCACAACACAGCAAATGGTGAAGTCGGAAATAAAAGCAGAAGTCATTAAGTCAGAAATAGAGTTAATGTTATCGGAAGCATTTTCAAAAATAAGTGTGAATGATATTTGTTTCCACAGATGCTTCCTGTTCTGTTGAGTGTCCCAGCGTTTTCTATTTTAGTCTCTATCAGGACTGGTGGAGAAGCGTTGCTGATTCGAGAGCGGTTTAGGCCAGAAGAGTAGGGAGAAGGTTTACGGAGAGGGATAGTCAGAGAGTGGAGAGAATGGCTAATGGAGGAGCAGTCTGAGAGAGGAGGGAGCAGGCTAACCGTGAGCATACTGTGTGGAGACCGAATAACCTGAGACTGGAAAACAGGGAGTGAGTGAGTGTTGGAGGATGAAACAGGAAGAGAATACAGAGAGAGAGGGAGATTCAGGGAGGAGGTGGCCAGGCAAGATTGGGAATGGGATATAGGGAGCAGTAAAAGGAAGCCAGGCATAAAGGGTTAATAATATGCACAGAGGGGTCAGAATGAGTGAGGATGCAAATGAAAGGACAGAGCAGAGGGAGAGAAGGTAATTCAGGGGGCAACTGGGAAGAATGGAAATAGGAAACAGGAAAAGATTCAAAGGATTGAAAGTACGTTTTTTATCAAAGTGTGCATGCAGTATACAACCCTGAGATTCGTCTTCCCCACAGACAGCCAGGAAACGAATAAAACCATGGAACCCATTCAAAGAAAAAACATCAAACCCTCCCCCATGCGCAAACGGAAACAAGAACATCAACCTCCCTGCGCTCAAACAGCATCAAGAAAGGACGAGTGAATGTAATGCACAAAATTGAAATAGTCCCTATTCAGTTCAGCTCGGTGTTCATTATCTGCAGACCACTCCGAGGAAACCTGAGAACCAAAGATAGCCCGTACTTATATAGCAACACCAACATGGTGCATTGACTAGCTATTAAATAGCGGGTGGCACGGTAGCATAGTGGTTAGAACAACACTTTAACAGGCTACCTGGGTTCAATTCCCACTGCTGTCTGTAAGGAGTTCGCACGTTCTCACCCGTGAGCTTGTGGGTTTCCTCCGGGTGCTCCAGTTTCCCCCCTCAGCCCGAAGATGTACTGACTGGTAAGTTCATTGAACATTGTGAATTGTCCCGTGATTAGGCTAGGATGAAGTGGGTAGGCTTATTCAATAAATAAATAAATAGACTGAAAGCTAAACAAGTATATTTATTGGATTATTTTCATTAATCAGCTTACAGTCTTGCCAAGGATTTATGAAAAATCCAACTAAGCAAACTTATTGCTATATGAAAAAAGGAGAATATATCACATATCACCATTTATGATGTCTGACGTAACATTGGCTCCATAAAATATAGAAGATAAATACGTAGTTTCGAATGACATCTTTAAACAACTATGAAATGAGTAAGTTTGTTGAAAGTTTAACTGGGTTTAATGGAGCTCCTAGGCCTGTAGGTCCATTTTCTGAAAGGGATTATTGAACAGAAAATGTCCACTGCTCCCCTCTCAGCTTCTACCGGACCAAAGAAAATATGTTTCCCAGTGGATACCTAATAGTATGTTGTCCAATAATATTTAAGTTTGCATATTTTCAAAAATGTTTTTTTGCTGCTGCTTTCACTGTGAATTTGTGTTGATTTGCAATTCAAGCACTATTTTTCACTTCAAGAGATAGGTTAGATCAGGCACTGCCAGGAGGATGATACAGTTAGGGAAGGATTTCCCATCCTAGTGAGTATGGACCCCTCGGTTAATGATAAGGCTCCATGGCATCAAGAAGGTTGGGAACTCCTGTCTAGGGTAACCACTGGATAAACTAAACACAAGTAAGATCCTCATTAAGTACTTTTCCTATTTATTCCAGGAAGCTTTTAATACAGAATAATTTGACTTCAAAGAGTTTAATTTTGCAAATATTTGACATAACTGGACTGTTTGCAGCCTTTGGCTTTTAATATTTCCTCTTATTTTTGAGAAACTAATTTCATACTGCAACTTTCAGTTGTGAGCATTTCAATTAAGTGCAGCTTGTTTGGTTCTGCAAGAGGTAAGCCAGCAACTAGATTGAATCTCCTTGCCAGGAAACTAATCAGGCAGCTATCCAAGTTACACCCTGCTGTATTCACAATTCATCTTAATTTAAGTTATTACTAGGCTTAATACTTCCCCCTCAGCTGCTACCAGATCCTAAAATGTATGATCTAATAGATCCTTTATCCTTCTACATGTAACCATTTAAAAGTTAGGAACTCTCTATAGAGTCAAGTCAGGTTTACTGTTATTTAACTATATACATGTACACTGTCAAATGAGACACCGTTTCTCCAGACCAGGGTGTAAAGCGTAACAGTACATATAACACACAATAACTTGGGAAAGTAAGAACTAAATCTGCAAATGAATTCCACATAAGAACATAGAACATAAGAAATAGGAGCAGGAGTAGGCCATCCGGCCCATCGAGCCTGCCCCGCCATTCAATAAGATCATGGCTGATCTGTCCGTAAACTCAGCTCCATCTACCTGCCTCTTCCCCATAACCCTTAGTTCCCCTACTACGTAAAAATCTGTCTAACTGCATAAAATAAATATTGAAGGGTACAGGATAAGTTAACTGGTGACACTTCAGATGTAATGTGGCAGGGAGTTCAGAAGCCTCATGACCTGAGAGAAGAAGCTGTTTCCCATCCTGACCGTTCTTGTCTTTACGCATTGGAGTCTCCTGCCTGATGGTAGAATGTCAAAGAGGATGCTGGGTTTGTCCCTTTGGCCCATCTAGTCCATGCCGAACCATTTAAGCTGCCTAGTCCTATTGACCGGGACCATAGCCCTCCGTTCCCCTGCCATCCATGTGCCTGTCCAAACTTCTCTTAAACATTGAAATCGAGCTCACACGCACCACTTGCGCTGACAGCTCATTCCAGCGCAAGGGTCAAAGCGAACACGAAAGCTCATCTGAGTGCAGAACCTTTGTTGTCACTTATGTTGCTTGGCTTCACTTTGTAGCAGGTGAAGGCATTCGAGCCAAGCCACAGCTGCCGAGCATACTTCAGTCACTCAGCTTTGGTCCGGAATTGTCCCTTTGCGTGTGAGGTGGCTTTTCCGGAGATCGTCCCCGGACCGCTTGCGTTGTACTTGGCTGCCAGACCTGAACGCCACTGGTCAGGCAGATTGCGGATCTCATTGTTCATCCAGGGTTTCCAGTTGAGGAAGACTCTGAATAGTTTAATGGGGACATCCTCGTCTACGACTGTTTTTACGATAAACCACAATGACTGTGGTGTATTCGTTCAGATCCTCTGATGTCCTTGAATACGGCCGAATCTACTGACTCGAAGAATCCCGTAGCCGCTCCACTGCCTCCTGCAACCATCCCTTTGTTGACCTTACTTCTAGAACCTTGCTCTTTAGCCTCTGTCTGTATGCAGGTAGGAGGGCGGCCCAGTTATCAGGTTTCCAGCTGAGTGATCAGATTGAGGGTAGGGTCATTTGGTTGAAGGTGAACATAGCGACATAAAGTAGGCCCTTTGCAACACCCTCCCAACTTAAATAAAATAAACTCTCCATACTGTTCTTCCACCCTGTAGGACACAAACCCCCTTCTTTCACAGCCTTTCACTGGCTCCATGAGTGCAGCCCTTTTACAAAAGGCAGCTCACCTTCCCTGCCATTAGGGTCTTCATGTCGCCGAGCAGTCACAGCTGGGCAGACATTGCCTTGGGATCAAGAATGACTCGTTCCCACTCCGGTTCTGTGGATTCCAAGGTGAGTGTGATCTGCGGATTCTGCCACAGGTCGAGGAGGGCATCTGATGGGGCAGGGTGTGTGTGTGTGTGTGTGTGTGTGTGTGTGTGTGTGTGTGTGTGTGTGTGTGTGTGTGTGTATGTATGTGTGTGTGTTGGAATGGGGGTGTAGTTTGGGAGGTTTTTTTTGGCATAGACTCTGTATGCTCCTGTTGTAGAAGGAGAGGATGTTAATATGGCTGCTAGTGAATTTGGAGTCATTTGCAGAGGCAATGTGACTTCTGTGGTGTTTTGTGGTAGTCGTTGGTAGGTTTCAGAATCAGGTTTTTATTACTACTGGCCTACAGTCCTTACTTAATGCCCGTTACACCGCTGGTGTTTAAGGCAGCAATGAAGGCCCTCCATCTCTGTCTGTGTAGAAGGATTCTTCATTGCTGTTTCTGTAACAGTTACCATTTTACCAGTCAGGGTTGTTATCCCTGAGCTGAACCCCTGAACCTGGAGGTCCAGTGGACCACGCTTAGTCTGGCCTCTGCCCTTTGACCTGTTTGGCATGGGTGACCCTATCAACAGTCAAAGTATGAAGCCCTGTGTCTAGCCAACAGAGCTCTCCAGGTCATTGAGACACACAAGCCTCCAAACCCTACAACAAGGTTGTGGTCCTCTTTGGAGGGCTGCTTTGGAAATGTTGCAACACATAAACTATATTATAAATTATAATAAGAAATATTTACTTTTAACTAAATATGTAGTGCACAGAAGAGATCATTGTCTGTCTTAGCTGAGAGATCTTCTCTCATAGACACTCTATGAGTTAAAGAGGCCAACAGACTGATTATTTTGATCCTGCTATGCCATCCACAGGAGGGTGTGCTGCGAATGCCATCCACAATTGCTTCTCAACCCAGAGGTAAATTCTCAGAGACAGAATCCAGTGTGTTTACACGCTGTCTTTCCCATCTTCACAGGCAAACTCTGGCCCAGTTAATGTCCCAGTTAGTCTGCTGGCTGCACTTTCCTGGAAAACTCTGTTCTGCAGATATAGTGGATGTATTTGAAAAGAGGTACAGAGAACGAGTGTACTGGAAACTGCAGTTGCCATTTTCTTCAAGGCAGTTTCAAAATTAAAACTTGTGAATGGTCCTTTCCATCCCTGCAGATTCCTGCTATTTTAACATTTCATTAATTGGGTCAAATCTTTTTTGTGAATTTGCAATGAAACTTGAAATAAATAACTTAAATATCTTAATCGGTTGAGGAACAGTTATGACCCCTCAACCATCAGGCTCTTGAACCGAAGTGGATAACTTCACTCAATTTCACCCATCGCATCATTGAACTGTTCCCATAACCAACAGGCTCACTTTCAAGAACTCTTCATCTCATGTTCTCGATATTTATTGCATTTTATTTATATTATTTTTTCTTCTTTCTGATTTTGCACAGTTTGTTGTCTTCTGCACTCTGGGTGAACGCCCTAGTTGGGAGGTCTTTCATTGAGTCTGGTATGGTTTATTTAGATTTATTGAGTATGCCCACAATAGAACGAATTTCAGGGTTGTATATGGTGACAAATATGTACTTTGATAATAAAATTCACCTTGAACTTTGAACTTCGTAATTACAAGGTACTGGTGGAAGATCTACATGAAATTGTGTCCACTGAGTGTGTTTATGCAATTCTGATAGGAATTGAGTCACCTATCTTTCAAGATAAGCTTGCTTACACTGAGAACTGTAGCCAGGAAATTAGTTGGAGCAAAAGTAACCGTTGTTATATATCGGCAATATATATTTTCCTCGTCGATTTCACAATAATAAAATGCTCATTCTAAAAATGTTTGAACAATTACATGCTTCAGTCCAAAGTCAAAATTCTGGAAAATTAGATTTATGAAAATAAATATATATTTACTCTATTTGGTTGAATGCTTCACTTCATACAAATTAGCAAGTATTAATTTCCACCAGCTTGTTTTTTTAACTGTCCAATAAACTTGTGAGCAGTTTGTAAACTGTAACTCATAGTATTTACAATTTTATGTCAAGATTATGGAATATTTTATTAAACATCTTTACTGCAAACATTGGGCACGCATAAACACAAGGGATTCTGCAGATGCTGGAAATCCAGAGCAACACACACAAAATGCTGGTGGAACTCAGCAGGTCAGATAGCATCTATGGAAATGAATAAATAGTTGATATTTCGGATCACGAACCTTCTTCAGGACACACATTCTATCCAAAAAGAGCAACACACACACAAAGTACTGGAGGAAATCAACAGGTCAGGCAGAGTCTATGGAGAGGAATAAAAAGTCATCATTTGGAGCCAAAACACTCCCTGATGAAGGTTCTCGGTCTATACATCGACTTTTTATTCAAACTTCTGGTAATTGACCCCCCCCCCCACCCCACCACCACCACCACTTCACCATTCTTCGTGTCGCAAAAACAAAGAAGCTGGTTGTGGACTACAGGAGGAATGGAGACAGGCTCACCCCTTTTGACATCCATGGATCTGGGGTTGAGAGGGTGAACAGCTTTAAGTTCCTCGGCATAAACATCACTGAGGATCTCACGTGGTCTGTACACACCAGCTGCATGGTGAAAAAGGCACAGCAGTGCCTCTTTCACCTCAGACGGTTGAAGAAGTTTGGTATGGCCTCCCAAATCCTAAGAACTTCCTGCAGGGGCACAATTGAAAGCATCCTGACTGGCTGCATCACTGCCTGGTATGGGAACGATACTTCCCTCAATCGCAGGACTCTACTTCCAAGCTCCTTAAAACTATGCCCCTCGTGTTAGCCGTTTCAGCCCTGGGACAAATCCTCTGGCTACTCACACGATCAATGCCTCTCATCATCTTATACACCTATACACTTATACAGCTGTTATATCAACTCAACATGCTAGATCAGGGGTTCCCAAACTTTTTCATGTATGGACCTCTATCATTAACCGAGGGGTCCTGTGTGAGATGCTGAACAGCTCTGTCTTTTAACAATAAAGGACTGCTCTAATACCTCTCCTGTCACCCAGCCACTCAGTTTTCAAAGTTGCTGCTGATTTCAAAGTAAAAGCGAAAGGGTTAGCTGATGGCAACAATACAATCACTTACAGACACAAGAGATTCTGCTGGAAATCCAGAATAACACGTACAAAATGCTGGAGGAACTCTGCAGGTCGGGCAGGATTGAACAGTCGATGTCTCGGGGCCTGACCCTTCATCAGGACTGGAAAGGAAGGGGGGAGGAAGCCAGATTAAGAAGGTGGGGAAAGAGGAAAGAGTACAAGCCTGCAGGTGATAGGTGAATCCAGGTGAGGGGGAAGGTGGGTGGATGGGGGAGGGGGGGGATGAAGTGAACAGCTCGGAGATGATAGGTGGGAAAGGTAAAGGGATGAAGAAAGAGGAATCTGATAGAAGAGGAGAGTGGAAGTGGGAGAAAGGGAAGGAGGAGGAGCTGGTAAGTGGATGGGGAGAACAGAAGATGTACGAGTGGAGCCAGAGTGGGGAATGGAAGAAGGGTGAGATTAGTGGAAGTCGGAGAAATCAAATCTGATGCCATTTGGTTGGAGGCTACACAGATGGAATATGAAGTGTATGTGCAGCGAAATTGCTTCTTTTTCATTGCTGTAAGGGCCTGTCAGTAACTAACAAGGCCCAGGCTGTAGTGCCCTCATTCAGTTGTAACACTTCCACTGGGCTGAGCCTTCTGTTGTGACATCAACCCTTACACCATCTATAGCGTATCGGCAGGAACTGACCAAAATAAGCACTGCTCTTACCGGCTGATACTTCGGTGGAAATCAGCCCTAATCCAAGTATTAACTTGCTTTAAACACTCCCCAAATTTATTTAAATTCCAGGGCCAATAACTGCTAAAAGCTGGGGTAGAGGAAATTCACTTCATCCTGAATTTCCTCCTCTCACTGAACAAAGCTGTTGTGTCGGCATGAATTAAACAGTCTGATGGCCCGGTGGAAGAAGCTGTCTCAGAGCCTGTTGGTCCTGGCTTTTATGCTGTGGTACCGTTTCCCAGATGGTAGCAGCTGGAACAGTTTGTGGTTGGGGCGATTTGGGTCCCCAATGATCCTTTGGGCCCTTTTTATACACCTTCTCCAGCCCTTTATCTCTCACCAATCAACTTCCGAACTCTTTACTTCGCCCTGTCCCATTTCTGGGTTCCACACATCCCCTACCACCCTTGTACTTCTTCCTCCCCACCACCCCCCCCCAACCTTCTTATGCTGACCTCTTCTCTTTCTTGCCAGTCCTGAAGACGTTGACTGTTTGCTCTTTTCTGTAGATGCTGCCTGGCCTGCTGAGTTCCGCCAGCATTTTTTGTGTGTTACTCTGGATTTCCAGCATCTGCAGAACCTCTTGTGTTTCTGGTTTGCTATGCAAATTAGGTTGTGTAACCTTGAACCAACTTAACTTTTTTTTCCATTTATGCTCTGCGATCATTTTCATGACTGCCCCCCATTCATCAGAACAAGATTTAAGGCAGGAGGAGACATTGCACACTTGGCTTTTCATTGGGGGAGGGGGAGAACACTGGGAGCAGCTACACTCCAAAGGTTTAACTTTACAAAAGACATTTGGCTGCTCTGGACCAGGGAGACTAAAACTTCACCCGGGGTCTCTAGCCCTGGTTGCTGCCCAATAATCCCCACCAGAGAGTGTGCATATCTAGATGTCAGGAGTGTACAGAAGTTCGGTTGTTTGTAGTACCCCAAAGACCTATTAACTTGCCAACAGGCTGTCTAGATTTCCACATGAATAATGGCCACATGGACACCTGGGTTCCTTGAGACTTCTACATATGTTTTATCCAGCTTTCTGTGTAAGAAGGTTAAGTAAGCAATAAGAACACATAAAAGACTGGTGTTTGCTTATTATTTTACATAAATTTGAATACCAAGTAGTATATGACTAAAGGCGAGAAGATCTCACACATTAGGAAAGCAGAGTTTTAGACTTCTGTGAGTATTATTTAAAGTTAGGAACAATTGAAAAGTTTTTTAAAAAAGGCTGAAACATTCAAATAACAAAGTTACGCTTAATAAAACTGGAGAAGAATATGGGTCTTGGCCTGAAATGTCGACTGTACTTTATTCCATCGATTCTGCCTGGCCCGCTGAGTTCCTCCAGCGTTTTGTGTGTGTTGCTCGGATTTCCAGCATCTGCTGATTTGCTCTTGTTTGTATTTATTACCCTTTTTTTTAAAAAATTTGGCTCCAGCTTGTGATGAAATATGTCTGCTGCCTGGACTACTTTCCCTCTACAAATATTTTGGACGGACGATCCAGGGAAGTAAATATAAACCAAAATCTATAGCCTTGGTCAATGTTAGATAAATCAAAACGCTTAAAGTGGAATTTATGGTCATCAGAATGTGTTTGGGTCTGACTAGTTTCCTTTACAAGGAGCCGACAGAGATATAATGGGCTGGATAGTTTCCCCTATGATATAACAAATCTGTGACTCTGGAAAGCCCTGTTTCCTATCAAACTCTGAAGAGGTTCAACAGGTTGAATGCAATGAAGATATTTCCCTATGGGGTAGGAATCACACAGCCTTGGGATATGGGGTGAGATGTTTAGGACTAAGAAGAGGAGAAACCAATGGACTCAATTTCAAGGATTCTTCATCTCATGTTCTCAATAGTGAGTGCCAATCTTGTGGAAGTCGCTATCACAGAGGTTGTGGAGACCAATTCTTTGAACATATTTAAGAAGGTGATAGACTCTGTAACTAAAAGGTACTGAAGGTTGTGCTGACAGAACAAGAACGTGACATTGATACAAAGCAGGGGTCCACGGTCCCCTTGCTTGACGGTATTGGTCCATGGGATAAAAAAGGTGGGAACCCCTGATACAGAGGGTCAGCTATGATTGTATTGGATGGTAGAACAGTTCTGAAGAGGCCAGGGATGCTTATTTTCAATGTTTCTGTATGATGTATATACATCAAATGTATCCATTTCATGAAAACAAAATCAATCTATGGCTCATTCACAAAAAAAAGATGCAAATTTACCCTTTAAAGCAGCGTCCTTGTTATCAATAGAAAGAAATGGATCATGATGGTTCAAACCTTATCAGGACCAGAAGGGAACAGGGCGGAAGAAGCTAGAATCTGATAAAGACTCTTGTCCTGAAATGGTGACTGTTTATTTCCCTCCGTAGATACCGCTGGGTAGCTCCAGCATTTTGTGTTTTCCTCCAATAACATAAACGCTGTTTCTGTGACAATGGATTCAGCCGGTGAAGTGAAGGCCTTTGATCATTTAGGGCTGATTCCAAAATTCATGGCGCCCTGGACCTCACTCCTTACTGAATTCTGCGCCGGTAGTTGTTTAACGATGCGGCGGCTCATGAAAGCACCTGTACACGCGCCCTTAAGTTTTTTAAATGCGATATTTTATTCCCCCAAAGCTACTTAGTTCTAATGCCAGCAAAAAATTGTTTATGTTGGATAATATATTTCTGCATGGATACTGCTGCAGCTTTGTTCAGTGAGAGGAGGAAATTCAGGATGAAGTGAATTTCCTCTACCCCAGCTTTTAGCAGTTATTGGCCCTGGAATTTAAATAAATTTGGGGAGTGTTTAAAGTAAGTTAACACTTGGATTAGGGTTGATTTCCACTGAAGTATCAGCCGGTAAGAGCAGTGCTTATTTTGGTCAGTTCCTGCCGATATACTATAGCTGGTGTAAAGATTGATGTCACGGCAGAATGCTCAGCCCAGTGGAAGTGTTACAACTGATGAGGGCACTACAGCCTGGGCCTGGTCAGTTACTTTCAGGCCCTTAGAGCAATGAAAAAGAAGCAATTTTGCTGCGAATACACTTCATATTCCATCTGTGTAGCCTCCAACCCAATGGCATCAGCTTTGATTTCTCTGACTTCCACTAATTCTCCCCCTTCTTCCATTCCCCACTCTGGCTCCACTCTTACATCTTCTGTTCACCTGCATACCAGCTCCTCCTCCTTCCCTTTCTCCCACTCTCCTCTCCTATCAGATTCCTCTTTCTTTATCCCTTTACCTTTCCCACCTATCATCTCCGAGCTGTTCACTTCATCCCCCCCTCCCCCATCCACCCACCTTCCCCCTCACCTGGATTCACCTATCACTTGCAGTCTTGTACTCTTTGCTCTTTCCCCACCTTCTTAATCTGGCTTCCTCCCCCCTTCCTTTCCAGTCTTGATGAAGGGTCAGGCCCCGAGACATCAACTGTTCAATCCTTTCCATAGATGCTGCCCGACCTGCAGATTTCCTCCAGCATTTTGTACGTGTTATTCTGGATTTCCAGCAGAATCTCTTGTGTCTGTAAGTGATTGTATTGTCAATCTTTTTTATTAAGTTTTGAATTGATAAACATAACAATGATAATGATACAAAGAGATTGGGATTACATTAATAACAGCTAACGTACACAAAGACTCCGAGTAACGTATGTAATTTAAGCCTCCTAATCTCTTAATAACTGAACATGAAAAAGATTCAAAAAAATTTATACAAAGAAAAAGTCCCCCTACACTAAAAAAAAACAAAAACAAACAAAACAAAACAAAGGCTGGGCTGCCATGTTTCATCGGTTAGCATCATTATTTGTCATTAACTCCGCTCCTCTAGACACAAACAAAAAGTTATTGAAGAGGATTCGGAAAAGGTCAACTAACATCGTATGAAAATGTTAAATAAATGACCTCCAAGTTTCTTCACATTTATCTGAAGGATCGATAGTACCACTCCTAATTTTTCCAGGCTTAAACATGTTGTAGTTTGGGAAAACTATTGAGATGTAGTAGGGGGATTAGAATCTTTCCATTTAAATAAAATAGATGTTCTGGCTATTAATGTAACAAATGCAATCTAACAGCAAGCTGAAGTGATTGTATTGTTGCCATCACCTAACCCTTTTGCTTTTACTTTGAAATCAGCAGCAACTTTGAAAACTGAGTGGCTGGGTGACAGGAGAGGTATTAGAGCAGTCCTTTATTGTTAAAAGACAGAGCTGTTCAGCATCTCACACAGGACCCCTCGGTTAATGATAGAGGTCCATACATGAAAAAGTTTGGGAACACCTGATCTAGCATGTTGAGTTGATATAACAGCTGTATAAGTGTATAGGTGTATAAGGTGATGAGAGGCATTGATCGTTTGGATAGCCAGAGGCTTTGTCCCAGGGCTGAAACAGCTAACACAAGGGGCATAGTTTTAAGGTGCTTGGAAGTAGAGGGGATGTCAGAGGTAAGTTTTTCACACAGAGAGTGGTGGGTGTGTGGAATGCACTGCCAGTGATGGTGGTAGAGGGTCTTTTAAGAGATAGGTACACAGAGCTTAGAAAAATAGAGGGCTATGCGGTAGGGTAATTCTAGGCAGCTTCTTAAGTAGGTTACCCGGTCAGCATAACGTTGTGGGCCGAAGGGCCTGTAATGTGCTGTAGATTTCTATGTTTCTATAATAGTGAGGTTGGTTCAGCAGAACACCATCTGCAATAGGTTTGGACTCAGGTGAACATGGCTGGTCATATAATTTCATAACTCTATCAATGCACGAGGCAAAGACTTGCCTTCATTTATCCTGAACTTACTGCTACAGAAAGCCGTGCTGGCAGGAGGTCGGCAACATACGCCCTTAAATCTATTTCCTTCCCCATAGACACGGCCTGACCCTTTGGGATTTCTCAGCTGTTTCTGTTTTTAACTGAGAATAGATGTTGTGGCAGTGTCTGACTGGTAAATTGTGTGCAGTTTTAAACTGGGGAAGAAGGAAAATAGACAAACGTCCTCAGTAAAATTTATTATTGCTTTTAAAATCTATAGCGGTTATGATCTAGAACCTACATTTGCAAGCTGTAGATATGCACAAGACATTTGATGTTTTAGTAAATTGGCACAAATATCGTCTTAACTATCTTGGTATAATCCCACATGGCATCTTCACCAGTTTGAGCCAATAATAATGATCATGTTCGAGCCAGGAAGTAAATCTGATTCTTTTTCAGTAACTAGGGCACTGCAAAATCCTGTTATCAAAAATAAATATTGTTGATCTATGCAGCCTGTTGCAATGGCTTGTTCGTGCATTATGTGCGGTGTCGTATGACATGGGCGATCATGGTCTCTCTGTGACCATGATCGTTCTTGGCAAATTTTTCTCCAGAAGTGGTTTGCCATTGCCTTCTGGTCAGTGTGTTTGCAAGACAGGTGACCCCAGCCATTATCAATACTCTTCAGAGATTGTCTGCCTGGCGTCAGTGGTCACATAACCAGGACTTGTGATCTGCACCGGCTGCACACACGACCATCCACAACCTGCTCCCATGGCTTCACATGACCCTGATCAGGGGGCTGAGCAGGTGCTACATCTTGCCCAAGGGTGACCTGCAGGCTAATGGAGTGAAAAAGCACTTTACACCGTCTTTGGTAGAGACGTTACTCCACCTGGTCACCCACTAAAGCTATGGTAACTTCATATGAGATGTATTTTTTTACAGGTGACTGTTATCTTGCATTTAGTTAAACCTCTGCTATTCTGGTAAAACACTTTCTCTTGCCTAATGAACAAATGCAATCCACTTTCAATACTGAGACACAATCCAAATGGTATTGGTTTATTACTGTCACGTGCACCAAGATGCAGTGAAAAACTTGTCATGTATCTTTGGACAGATCAAATCATTACAGAGCTAGAATAAGATAAAACAATAACAGCGGTGAATTAAGTGTCAAAGCTTCCAAAAAAGGTGCAGTGCAGGTAAATGATACAGTGTAAGATCATAACAAAAAAGATTGTGAGGCCAAGAATGCACCTTATCGTACAAGACGTCTGTTCAAGAGTGTGAGAACAGCAGGATAGAATAATTCAAATGCCATAGTATCTGATTACCTTGTCACTTAATTCAAGCTGGGGTGTAACATCTTGGTTTTTTTGAATTAATAGCAGAAATATTTTTGTGGCCAACATTAAAATGGTCATTGCTTTGCCTCTATTGAAGTAAATGCTTTGCCGTGGACCTTGAATAAATTTAATGTAGCACTTTGCCAAAATCTTGCTTTCATAAATTTATCTGCGAAAGTTAAGATTATTTATTTATTGAGCTACAGTGTGGAATAGTCCTTTTTGGACCTTCGAGCCTTGCCATCCAGCAATCGACCAATTAACCTCCCAACTGGTACGTCTTTGGACCCAGAGGAAACCCATGTGTTCACAGGGAGAACGTACAAACTCCTTACAGGCAGCGTGGGAATTGAACCTGGGTCATCTGCAAAGCATTGGGCTAACCACTATTCTACCATGTCACCTGTACATTGAAATGCAAGTTCTGAACTTGCACTGCTTAGGTGAGAATGCTGTTAAAAAAAAAACTTGACCTTCTGCATTTGATGAATGCTTTGTTGGCTAAATTCTCTTAAAATATGATGAAAGACAAAACCAAACAACTACTTTGATTGGTGTGCATCAAGTACTTCCTGGACTTGGTTACATATTGGTAAGTTATTGGGCTGCTATTGGAGGCATGGACTATTAATCCAGCAAAATGAGTTTAAATCCCACTGTGGAAGTTCGAAGTTCAAAGTTAATTTTATTATCAAAGTACATATATAGAAACCATAGAAAAACTACAGCACAGAAACAGGCTTTTTGGCCCTTCTTGGCTGTGCCAAACTATTTTCTGCCTAGTCCCACTGACCTGCACACGGACCATATCCCTCCATACACCTCCCATCCGTGTATCTGTCCAATTTATTCTTAAATGTTAAAAAAGAACCCACATTTACCACCTCGTCTGGCAGCTCATTCCATACTCCCACCACTCTCTGTGTAAAGAAGCCCCCCCCAATGTTCCCTTTAAACTTTTCTCCCCTCACCCTTAACCCATGTCGTCTGTTTTTTTTTCTCCCCTTGTCTCAGTGGAAAAAGCCTGCTTGCATTCACTCTATCTATACCCATCATAATTTTATATACCTCTATCAAATCTCCCCTCATTCTTCTACGCTCCAGGGAATAAAGTCTTAACCTATTCAACCTTTCTCTGTAACTGAGTTTCTCAAGTCCCAGCAACATCCTTGTAAAGCTTCTCTGCACTCTTTCAACTTTATTAATATCCTTCCTGTAATTTGGTGACCAAAACTGAACACAATACTCCAGATTCGGCCTCACCAATGCCTTATACAACCTCATCATAACATTCCAGCTCTTATACTCAATACTTTGATTAATAAAGGCCAATGTACCAAAAGCTCTCTTTACGACCCTATCTACCTGTGATGCCACTTTTAGGGAATTTTGTATCTGTATTCCCAGATCCCTCTGTTCTACTGCACTCCTCAGTGTCTTGCCATTTACCCTGTATGTTCTACCTTGGTTTGTCCTTCCAAAGTGCAATACCTCACACTTGTCTGTATTAAACTCCATCTGCCATTTTTCAGCCCATTTTTCCAGCTGGTCCAAGTCCCTCTGCAGGCTCTGAAAACCTTCCTCACTGTCCACTACACCTCCAATCTTTGTATCACCAGCAAATTTGCTGATCCAATTTACTACATTATCATCCAGATCATTGATAGAGATGACAAATAACAATGGACCCAGCAGTGATCCCTGTGGCACACCACTAGTCACAGGCCTCCACTCTGAGAAGCAATTCTCTACCACCACTCTCTGGCTTCTTCCATCGAGCCAATGTCTAATCCAATTTACCACCTCTCCATGTATACCTAGCGACTGAATTTTCCTAACTAACCTCCCATGCAGGACCTTGTCAAAGGCCTTACTGAAGTCCATGTAGACAATATCCACTGCCTTCCCTTCATCCACTTTCCTTGTAACCTCCTCAAAAAACTCCAATAGATTGGTCAAACATGACCTACCACGCACAAAGCCATGTTGACTGTCGCTAATAAGTCCCTGTCTATCCAAATGCTTGTAGATTCTGTCTCTTAGTACTCCCTTCAATAACTTACCCACTACTGACGTCAAATTTACCGGCCTATAATTTCCTGGATTACTTTTCGATCCTTTTTTAAACAACGGAACAACATGAGCCACTCTCCAATCCTCCGGCACCTCACCCGCAGACACCGACATTTTAAATATATCTGCCAGGGCCACATACAACCCTACTATGAAAGTACAAAGTTTAAAGTAAATTTTATAATCAAAGTGCATATATGTCACTACATAAAACCCTGAAATTCAATTTCCTGCAGACATACTCAGCTTATCTATAGAATAGTTACTATAACAAGATCAATGAAAGATCAATCAGAGTGCAGAAGACAACAAACTATGCAAACACAAATAAAATTAAATAGCAATAAATAATGAGAGCATGAAATAACAGGATAAAAAGTCCTTTAAGTGAGATCGTTGGTTGTGGGAATATCTCTATGGAGAGGCGAGTGAGTGTAATTATCCACTTTTGTTCAAGAGCCTGGTGGCTGAGGGGTAGTAATTGTTCTTGAAAATGGTGATGCTAGAATTTGAGGAAGTTGGAGAATTCAGTTTAAACTTCAGTTCGTTACTTTAGTTCATTCAGAATGGAAGCTGGTATCAGTACTGGCATTCACAATATTATTAAAATAGTTTTATTTTAATATAATTAAAACATTCCTGGCTTACTACTGTTTTTCAAGGATGAAAATCTGCCGTCCTCACCGAGTTTCGCCCAGAATGTCCCTCTTGACTCAACAGTATGATTGATTTTAACTGTCTCCAACAAATTTGAGCAACTTAGTCTCCAAAGAAGTTCAGAAAAATAGCTAGAGATAATAAATGCCACTTCCACTTCCCTTTGACAAATAAAAGTTAACTTGGCCATTGTCTTTCAATTAAATGTACTTATGGGACTTCTGTTTAAAGCAAGTTAATACTTGGATTAGGGCTGATTTCCACTGAAGTAGGATTGACAATACAATCACTTACAGACACAAGAGATTCTGCTAGAAATCCGGAATAACACGTACAAAATGCTGGAGGAACTCTGCAGGTCGGGCAGCATCTATGGAAAGGATTGAACAGTCGGTGTCTCGGGGCCTGACCCTTCATCAGGACTAGAAAGGAAGGCGGGAGGAAGCCAGATTAAGAAGGTGGGGAAAGGGGAAGGGGCACAAGCCCGCAGGTGATGGGTGATCTGAAGGTCGCTCGTTCGAGCCTCAGCTGTGGCAGCGTGTTTGTGCCCTTGAGCAAGGCACTTAACCATGCATTGCTCTAGTGTCTGTGCGAGGAGTGGCGCCCCACACAGACTTCCAATCTGCGCCTTGTAAGGCATGAAAATGCCAGACGCAGGCCTCTCATGGTCTGAGTCGACGTTCCCCTCGTTTCCTTTGAGTGCCAGTGTTTGGAATTTAGTTTACAGAAGTGAAGACTGCCTGGATTAATAACACTGTTCAAGTGAACCTATATGATACCTTTGCTTGACCCTGATTTAATTGCTTGTTAGTGGTTAACACTGACTGGTTTTCAGAAGAGTACTCAATGGATGTGGAAGCAGGCACTTATATAATTGTGCTGACACATCAAAGGACATGTTTGCTGATGTGGTATTTATTTTTGAAGAGCAAGCTTCCCCAGGTCGCCCAAGCCCCATAATCCATCTGTCATATTTTAGTTTTAACAGCACTGTATTACGAGTTGCAACAAATGAGGCGAACCCAAACGCAGGGCATGGGCACAGAGATTGAGAATTTAAGAGAAAATGGGGAATTAATGGTCGAGACCGTAACAGAATGCTTACTTTTGCAGATCTTTATATGAGTGCCTGTCAAAGACTGGCATTTTGTTGAAGTTGGATATGCCGTTGGAAGTTGAATGGTACCATTGCTTTATGTCACACCTATACTGAAAATAAGTTCCACTGAGTTATCCCAATTTAGAGAGTGCCTCTGGTGTTACTGTTTCTTATTTTTCATTTCTTTCATCCACGCTTCCTCAAATCTGTGCCAACGTCAGCAATTTGAGAAAGATCAGCCGTTTGCTCATGGTTAAGCAGCAGTGGGTGGGTTAGTAAATTTGCAGATGATGCTAAGATTGGTGGAGTTGTAGATAGTGTAGAAGACTGGTGAAGAATACAGCACAATATAGATCAGCTGCAGATATGGGCTGACAGATGGCAGATGGAGTTTAACCCAGATAAAAATGAAACGTCGCACCTCAGCAGGGCAAATGCAAGGAGACTGTACACTGTTAAGGGCAAGGTGTTTGACAGTGTTGCTGAGTAGAGAGACCTTGGGATCCAGGTTCATAGCTCCTTGAAAGTGGCTACTCAGGTCGATAAGGAGTTAAGAAGGCTTATGGAATGCTTGCTTTTATTAGTTGAGGCATTAAGTTCAAAAGTCGGAGGTTATGTTGCAACTTTATAAAACTCGGGCTAGGCCACATCTGGAGTATTGTGTACAGTTCTGGTCACCCCACAATAGGAAGGACGTTGAGGCTTTGGAGAGGGCGCAGAAGAGGTTTACCAGGATGCTGTCTGGCACGTGCTATCATGAGAGGCTGGATAAACTTGGGATGTTTTCTCTGGAGCGGTGGAGGCTGAGGGGAGATCTGATAGAGGTTTACAAAATTATGTGAGGCACAGAAAGAGTGGATAGAGAGTATCTGTTTCCCAGGGTTGAAATGTCTAATACCACAGGACATGCATTGAAGGTGAGGGGGGGGTAGGTTCAAGGGGGATATGAGGGGTAAGTTTTTTATTCAGAGAGTTGTGGATGCCTAGAATGCACTGCCTGGTTTGGTGGTACGGGCAAATATATTCGAGGCTTTTAAGAGACATTTAGATAGGCACATGGATGTAAGGAAGACGGAGGGATGTGAACATGGTGTAGATAGGAGGGATTAGGATTTGGGTGTCTTTGATTTGATTTTTCACCGGTTCAGCACAACGTTGTGGGCTGAAGGGCCTGTTTGTGTGCTGTACTCTTCTATGTCCAATGCTCTAAGCTGATGAATAATTTAAAATGCAGAGCACTCAGATTTGTCCTGCTCTGAAACTTTCCCCAGGTGAGGCCACTGAAAGCTGAACTGCTTAAGGATCTACCATTTAGCTGATTGTCTTTGGCAATGATGAATATAATTTCAGCTCCACATTGGCCATGACTCAACATTACTTACATGCTGCAATTCACCACACCCCCCCACCCTCCATTGAGCTTTTGTCTTCCAATGAAATTTAGAATCAAAGGAGGACATTTAACTGCCAGTCAACTTGGACAACTTGATTAAGGAATCAATTTCCACAGTTACATCAGTTATATGAGGCATGGGAGACTTTTTTTTGTAATAGGGCCTAATTGTGGGTATGATTAGGGCTGTTAAACAGGTCAGTGGCTTCTTTGCTAAGAAGCTCTGAGGCCACCAGGTGAAATTCCTAGTAAGATTGGAGGGCAATTGGCAACGGCTGTACATATGGCCAAAACAATATGGATAGGACACTGGAATCTTCCCGATCATTCCGTACCATATCTTCACAGTTAATTTTTCAGTCGCTAAGACAAGGAATAGCTGCAATGCCTGCTGCTTCTTCAAGAAGTGAAGTGCTTAAAAAAACTAGCAGCTGGTGAATGATACTGATTAAAATCATTTTGTTCAGTCTGTATGAAGAAGCTTTAGTTGAAGTTATAAGAAACACCCTGGGTTCCTTGGCTGGATAAGTCTGGGGAAAACAATCTCTGGCCCCACCAAACTCATGAGATTGAGGTGCGCTCGATCCCACCCCAAACCCCAGTTTGTGTGGACGCTGTGTAATTTGCTACCCTGTTTCAAATTAGTGCCACGAAACAACAGACAGAACATTGCATATGATTAAAGGAATTATATTTATGAATCTTAACTAAAGGGTTAGTAAAGAATAACAAAGAGAAAAGGGCCCATTCTAATTAAACAGACAAAGGTGCACAAGTTGGAGGCCATCTTGAACTTCTCTGTCACTCACATGCTGGGCCCTCGGTCAATGTGAAAGTACACACCACCTTCCGAACGACGCTCGCAATCCATCTCGAACAAACGGGTCTCCCACCGGATCGTACACTGCGACCGGTTCTCCCCAGCGTCGTCTCTCTTCACCTTCTCTGAAACAGAAACCCCCAAGCCCAAACTTAGTGTCCCTCACCAGAGAAACCTCCCCTTAATCCGACCATCCTAACTGGATGGCACACATTTCTCGTTATATCTTATCTCAACAGTAACCCAAACAAGCTTGAAAGCAGAACAGACTGCTCTTACAGAGCTGCCAAGATGAAATACATACAGCATAACAGTGAAAATATGAACCAGGGCACTATATATCATTTATTTATTTATTGAGATACAGCACGGAATAGGCCCTTTTGACCCTTCAGGCCGCGCCCCCCAGCAATCCCCCGGTTTAATCGTGGGATAATTTACAAAGCCCAATCATCCTACCAACCGATACATCTTTGGACTGTGGGAGGAAACTGGAGCACCCGGAGGAAACCTCACGGTTGCAGGGAGAACGTACAAACTCCTTACAGGCAGCAGCGGGAATTGAACCTGTGTCACCTGAACTGTAAAGTGTTGTGCTAACCACTACGCTACCACTGGATTTGTTGAACTGAATATACCCGGACTATTTTGATGTCTTTGTGATTTGGTGTTTTGTATTCTATGTTTACTGCTCAATTTTTTTTGCCGTTTGTGCGATTTGTTCTTCTTTTCACGCACTGGGGTTTGATGCTTTTCTTTAAACGTGTTCTATGTTTTTTTTGTTTCATGGCTGTCTGTGGGAAAACAAATCTCGAGGTAATATACTGCATATAGGCTTTGATAATAAATGTACTTTGAATTTTCGAATCTTTGAATACCCTCCTGTTCCATTTTTCAAAAGTTCTCCAGGAATCCAACAACATTCTAAGAAGGGAATCATAGGAGGCACATGACTCATGAATAACAAAAGTGGGAGGAGAAATATTCATATCATATTCATACAAAGGTTAAGAAGGAAATCCTTATTGTCCAATCAACAGAATTCCTTCATCTTGTTCTCTTCCTTTAGTTAGGAAGATGGGTTACTTTATTTTCCTACTAGCTTTAGTACCTTGGATTCTTCATGACTTAATGGGGATATTGCCTATTCTAAAGTCCTGCATCCCTTCCTCCACCTCCCCAAACCTAGAAATAAGGACTGGTTCATTGTCAGGCTGCTCATCTTACTCATTGTTTGATGGTTCTAAGTGAAACCAGATTGTTTGAGCCCCCTAGCCATGTAATGAGTCTCTGGAGATCTACAGATCTCTAAATTGGCAAAGAAAGCACCGCAGCGTCTCGTCCACCTCAGACGACTGAAGAAGTTCGGCATGTGCCCCCAAATCCTCACGACCTTCTACAGGGGTGCTATTGAAAGCACCCTGACTGGCTGTATCACCGTGTGGTACATGAGCTGCACCAACCTCGATCGCTGGGCACTGCAGAGAGTGGTACGGACAGCCCAGCATATCTGTGGATGTGAACTTCCCTCCGCTGAGGACACTTACAGCAGCAGGTGCATAAAGAAGGCCCGGAAGATCAACGGGGACACCAGTCACCCCAACCATAAACTGTTTCAGCTGCTTCCGTCTGGCAAATACTACTGCAACATTAAAGCCAGGACCAACAAGCTACAGGACAGCTTCTTTCTACAAGCCTTTAGGCTTATAAATGCACATGTCTGTACATTGCAACTGAGTCATGACACTAAGATTTTTACTCCCTCACGTTGTGGGATAGATGTAAGATTTAACTAAATAAACAAACAAACAAACAAATTAATTAATACCTTTTCAAATGTGAAGGATGGTTTAGCTAAGAGTATTGCAAGCAAATTGATTCAAAAAACCTCAATATAATGCTTACCCTTTGAATGCCAGCAGTGATGAATGCTTGCCACACTTGGGATTAACAGACACACTTATTTTGTAAGAGTTCTAGTGTCAAATCTCCTTGAGGCACATTACCCTCTGCTTTTGTAAACATAATGTCAATTCTCATTTCCCAGAGGCTGACTTAATTTAAATTCCAAAATATTAGCTTAAACTACAATATAATCATATTTGAGATGTGGGTCAAGAATAAAAATGAATTTTTTTGTCCGTGGAAAGCTGTTCTATAATTGCCTTTCTGAATCTACCGCTGCCATCAAAGTGACGTTCTCGAGTGCCTGGACATTACATTGAGCATACATTGGTCTGAAGAGTTGAAAAATGAGTTGAGCTGTTTCTTGCAATCTCACTTGTCAGATGATTAAAAATGGAAACACATGAAAAAAGCAACAAGTATCATTCGCGACAGGAAATGTGGTCTCAGTTATACTGCTGAAGCCCTTTTGGAACATGTCGCTTGGTATCCTTGCAAACTGGTTAGTATTTTAACACCTACAAAGATTTAAAGCTATATAGCTTCACACATAAAAGTTGCTGGTGAACGCAGCAGGCCAGGCAGCATCTCTAGGAAGAGGTGCAGTCGACGTTTCAGACCGAGACCCTCCGTTAGTCCTGACGAAGGGTCTTGGCCTGAAACGTCGACTGCACCTCTTCCTAGAGATGCTGCCTGGCCTGCTGTGTTCACCAGCAACTTTTATGTGTGTTGCTTGAATTTCCAGCATCTGCAGAATTCCTGTTGTTTGCGAAGCTATATAGCTTTATGTGATTTATGAATAAAATCTAAAATTTATTTCCTGTGCCTGATTATTATTGAATCAATGAAATTACAATTACAAGGGGACACAGTAGCGTAGTGGTAAGCACAACACTTTATAGTACAGGTGATCCTGGTTCAATTCCCGCCACTGCCCGTAAGGATGTTTTCCCTGTGACCGCGTGGGTTTCCTCCGGGTGTTCCAGTTTTTTCCCACAGCCCAAAGGACGTGCTGATTGGTAGGTTAATTGGTCATTATAAATCCTCGCATGATTAGACAAGGATTAAATCAGGGGATTGCTGGGCGGTGTGGCCACTCTCTATCTCAATAAATAAATAAGTAAAATGTCCTGTGATCTTACGTGACAAAATAGTATGCAGTCTGCGACATTTACAGGAAATGTCAATGCTGAGAAAATCATTCCTGATTTGAATTCTTTTGCTCTCTACCCTACGCAATTTGGAGGAAAAATCATTACAGGTCCTTAAGCCCCTCCATCTCATAGGAGGAAATCTGAGCTTGCTCTTCATGTTGACAGCCTGCTGGGCTTGTGCCATGTCAGATCAGAAAGCTGCAGCAGAACTTTCCACATGACATTGCTTTCCTGATTAAACGACCGCACAAAATGACACATATAAAACATGCTCACAAATGCCTTGCTTTCATATTCTATACAAAAATGAATCACTACTGAAATTCCACTTGTGCTGAGAATGGCTTCCAGCTGACCTGAAGCCCATAATCTGGAAACGTTCTGTCTTAATTTTTTTCTTAATCAAAATCTTTGAAAGCTGTAGTTTGCAACTTCCTTTTAAAATGCTGAGGAATAATTACAGATTTTACATAAATCCTAATACAAAATTACTCCATTCTCCTTAACTTCATTGTTTGGAAATTAAGGATGCAGTTTCTAAGTACATTCAATATCGACGTATGTATACATTATACAACCTTGAGATTCGCCTCCTTACAGGCAGCCAGAAGACAAGGAAACCCCAAAAGAACCCATTAAAAAAAAGACCATTAGACACCCAATGCACAGAGAGAGAATAAAATAATCATGCAAACAATAAAAGTAAGCAAAAAGTAATTAATCGGAAGTTTTACGAAAGACATGAGGCCAAGCGTCACTACAAAATCAGAATCAGAATCAGGTTTATTATCACCGGTATAGGTAGTGAAATTTGTTAACTTAGCTCCAGCAGTTCAATGCAATACATAACATAGAAGAAGAAAAATAATAATAATAATAAATAAATAAGTTAATCAATTACAGTATATGTATATTGAATAGATTAAAAATTGAGCAAAAGGCAGAAATACTATATATTAAATAAGTAAGTATTAAATATGTTCAAGGGTTTTATGTCCATTTAGGAATGGGATGGCAGGGGGGAAGAAGCTGTTCCTGAATCGCTGAGTGTGTGCCTTCAGGCTTCTATACCTCCTACCTGATGGTAACAGTGAGAAAAGGGCATGTTCTGGGTCCTTAATAATGGACGCTGCCTTTCTGAGACACTGCTCCTTGAAGATGTCCTGGATACTTTGTAGACTAGTACCCAAGATGGAGCTGACTAGATTTACAATCCTCTGCAGCTTCTTTCGGTCCTGTGCAGTAGCCCCTCCATACCAGACAGTGATGCAGCCTGTCAGAGTGCTCTCCATGTTACATCTATAGAAGTTTTTGAGTGTATTTGTTGACATACCAAATGTCTTCAAACTCCTAATGAAGTACAGCCATTGTCTTGCCTTCTTTATAACTACATCTATATGTTGGGACAGGGTTAGGTCCTCAGAGATCTTGGCATCCAGGAACTTGAAACTGCTCACTCTCTCCAGGTCAGACATGCTTCATTGCAGAGCGGAGTAAATGTTGCAGGACCACAGATGCAAAGCCAGGCATCACTGCAGCCAGAGCAGGCTGCAACCTCAGTTCAGCGCGGAGCTGAGTAAACTGAGAAAAACACCCACGCACTATATATAGACCCTGCTAAGTCAGTGGTCCCCAACCTCCGGGCCGCGGACCGGTACATTGCCGCGAAGAATACAGTGGTGCAACGGTAGTCAGACCGCACCCAGCACATCTTTTAGAAAAAAGCCGAAATGAACAAGCTAATTAATTAGGTGCCACGTAATTAATTAGCTTGTTTATTTCGGCTTTTTTCTTAAAGATGTGCTGGGTGCGTTCCGACTACCGCTGCACCACTGTATTCTTCGCGGCAATATATCGGTCCGCGGCCCGGAGATTGGGGACCACTGTGCTAAGTTATCACTTGTTAAAATCTGTGCATATTGTCGGAATATCTGGTGATTATCTAACTGTCTTTATATTGCACTCAAAAAATATGTTTGTAATAATTGCTGTATAATTTAAAAGGTAGCACTGTAGAGGCAACACATTGTTGAAGGGATGTGCCAATGTGGCAGCTCTAAAAATGTGTAGATTATTTGAGAGGACAAGATGACATCTAAAGACCGAGTTTTAGTTTTTAAAAAAATCTCATAGACACAAGAAAGTCTGTAAATGCTGGAAATGCAAAGCAACACACACAAAATGCTGGAGAAACTCAGCAGGTCAGACAGCACCTATGGAAATGAATAAACAGTTGATGTTTTGTGGTGCCCAAGACCCTCCTTCACGATTGAGAAGGAAGGGGGAAGATGTCAGAATAAAAAGGTGAGAGAGAGGAGAAAAAGGATTGCTGGAAGGTGATAGGTGAAGCCAGGTGGGTGGGAAAGGTCAAGGACTGGAGAAGGAGGAATATGATGGGAGAGGATTGTGGACCATAGGAGAAAGGGAAGGTGGAGGGGACCCAGGGGGGACGTAATAGGCAAGTGAGAAGAGGTGAAAGGTCAGTGGGTAATGGAGGAAGTGGGGATGGGATTTGTTTACCGAAAGGAAAAAAAATGATGTTCATGCCATCAGGTTGGAGGATACCAGACGGAATATAAGATGTTGCTCCTCCACCCTGAGGGTGGCCTCATCTTGGCACACGTGGAGGCTGTGGACCAGAATATGGGAATAGGAATTAGAATCTCAAGAGTTCTCTGTTTCATATTTGCTTTAACTGATTACGGTCTATAGCTAAAGCAAAGATCCTAAATTAAGGGCTATGTCAAAACTGAGTTGGAAGATTATCAAGTATCCATCATCTTTCACATCTAACCAAACAGATGAAAGGTGAATGTGAGGCTTCAATTTAATGTAAGGTTTCTGATGTAATCCATGGCAGTTCTGAGGCAATGGAAACCTACCACTGAGAATTTCCCTGAGCCTAAGTCTGCTCCACTGGCTGGAATCCCGCAGAAACCCTGCTTCTGTAGCATAGTTTCTGATGAAGTCAAAGTCACAGGACAGAAGAAGATGCTTCAGTCAGCTTCTTAACTAATAGGATTTAGAAGCTTGAAAGTGGCCACCCTACTGTCCTCCTTTTCAGCTGTCACTAAACATAACCTACGATAATATTAATATTGCTGAGCCAAATAATCTGTTGGAGTTGCATCTGTCCAAAGGAGCCATCAGGAATGCTGGTTCGGAATCAATTCCCAAGGTATCTGAACTGATTTGGATGACTGTAACTTGTTTACTTTTCCAATGAATCAAATTATGTTCCCGATAAATTCAATTCCAGATGTTTGAACAAAAAGAACTGCACGGGAGGTGTGGAGTAAACTCTCCCAGGTCAAGGTCTGGTTTAATACGCGTGCCAAAGTTCGGGCACCCCCGTCAAAATTTCTGTTACTGTGAATAGCTAAGCGAGTGAAAGATGACCTGGTTTCCAAAAGGCATAAAGTTAAAGATGACACGTTTCTTTAATATTTTAAGCAAGATTACGTTTTATTTCCATCTTTTACAGTTTCAAAATAACAAAAAAGGAAAAGGGCCCAAAGCAAAAGTAGTGCATGGCAGTACTTAGTAACACCCCCTTTGGCAAGTATCACAGCTTGTAAGTGCTTTCTGTAGCCAGCTAAGGGTCTTTCAATTCTTGTTTGGGGGATTTTCGCCCATTCTTCCTCGCAAAAGGCTTCTAGTTCTGTGAGGTTCTTGGGCCGTCTTGCACGCACTGCTCTTTTGAGGTCTATCCACAGATTTTCGATGATGTTTAAGTCGGGGGACAGTGAGGGCCATGGCAAAACCTTCAGCTTGCGCCTCTTGAGGTAGTACATTGAGGATTTTGAGGTGTGTTTAGGATCATTATCCTGTTGTAGAAGCCATCCTCTTTTCACCTTCAGCTTTTTTACAGTGTGATGTTTGCTTCCAGAATTTGCTGGTATTTAATTGAATTCATTCTTCCCTCTACCAGTGAAATGTTCCTCGTGCCACTGGCTAGAACACAAACCCAAAGCATGATCGATCCACCCCTGTGCTTAACAGTTGGAGAGATGTTCTTTTCATGAAATTCTGCACCCTTTTTTCTCCAAACATACCTTTGCTCATTGCGGCCAAAAAGTTCTATTTTAACTTCATCAGTCCACAGGACTTGTTTCTAAGATGCATCAGTCTCGTTTAGATGTTCCTTTGCAAACTTCGGATGCTGAATTTTGTGGTGAGGATGCAGGAAAGGTTTTCTTCTGATGACTCTTCCATGAAGGTCATATTTGTGCAGGTGTCGCTGCACAGTAGAACAGTGCACCACCACTCCAGAGTCTGCTAAATCTTCCTGAAGGTCTTTTGCAGTCAAACAGGGGTTTTGATTTGCCTTTCTAGCAATCCTACGAGCAGTTCTCTTGGAAAGTTTTCTTGCTCTTCCAGACCTCAACTTGACCTCCACCGTTCCTGTTAACTGCCATTTCTTAATTACATTACAAACTGAGGAAACGGCTACCTGAAAATGCTTTGCTATCTTCTTATAGCCTTCTCCTGCTTTGTGGGCATCATTTATTTTAATTTTCAGAGTGCTAGGCAGCTGCCCATGGCTGCTGATTTTTGGGACAAGGTTTGAGGAGTCAGGGTATTTATAAAGCTTTGAAATTTACATCACCTGGCCTTTCCTAACGATGACTGTGAACAAGCCATAGCCCTAACAAGCTAATTAAGGTCTGAGACCTTGGTAAAAGTTATCTGAGAGCTCAAATCTCTTGGGGTGCCCAAACTTTTGCATGGTGCTCCTTTCCTTTTTTTCACTCTAAAATTGTAAAAAAACAAAAATAATACACTAATCTTGCTTAAAATGTTGAAAAGAATGTTTCATCTTTAACTTTATGACTTTTGGAGATCAGTTCATCTCACGTTGAGCACGTGGCCAAGTGGTTAAGGCGTTCATCTAGTGATCTGAAGGTCGCTAGTTCGAGCCTCAGCTGTGGCAGCATGTTTGTGCCCTTGAGCAAGGCACTTAACCACACATTGCTCTAGTGTCTGTGCGAGGAGTGGCGCCCCACGCAGACTTCCAATCTACGCCTTGTAAGGCATGAAAATGCCCAACCCAGGCCTCTCATGGTCTGAGTCGACGTTCCCTCCTTCTCCGTCCCCCGCCTCAACTTCTACTCACTTAACTATTCACAGTAACAGAAATTTTGACTAGGGGTGCCCAAACTTTTGCATGCCAGTGTATGTTGTAAAATGTGTTGAATTTGCAGCAGCAGTACAATGCCATACTTAACAATATAAGGAAAAAACAGTGAATTACCTTAAGTATGTATATAATAGTTAAATTAAATAAGTAGTGCAAAATTTTAATAACTGTTTTAAAAAGTAGTGAGGTAGTGTTCATGGGTTCAATGTCCATTCAGAAATCGGATGGCAGAGGAGAAGAAGCTGTTTCTAAATCATTGATTGTGTGCCTTCAGGCTTCTGTACCTCCTTCCTAATGGCTGCAAGAAGAACAAGGCATGTCCTGGTCGATGGAGGTCCTGAATGATCGATGCCACCTTAGGAGGCATCGCTCCTTGAGGGCATCCTGGATGCTAATGGGGCTGATGCCCATGATCAAGATGGCTGAGTTTACAACTCTCTGCGACTTACTTTGATCCTGTGCAGTGGCCCCAGCCCCTTGTACCAGATGGTGATGCAGCCAGTTAGAATGTAGAACTTGCAAACAGATTTTAAATGAAAAATTAGGACAAGTTTAGTGTTGCTGTTCCGGTCCATGTTTCCAGGGAGGCGTGTCATATGATGACTCTATTCTAAAGGCCCAGGTCAACATTGCCAGCGTTGAGATCCTCATTACTCTTGCCCAGCTGCATCGGACTGGCCATGTCATTTTGAGTGCACAAAGCAGACGTTTTATTCCAAACTCTCTTACGGGAGAAGAGCACGAGGTAGTTAGGAAACTTATCCATTTGTGGGAACTTCTAGCCCAGTTAGAAGGAGCATTTGGGAGAGCCTCAAGGTCAGGTGTCAGGAGCAGCCAGAAGGCCCATGTAAACAGTCGGAAAGAACACACCCCCTCACAGGCTGTCCGTCAGCATCAGTGGAAGAGACTGCACTTTTCACACTGGCCTCATTCGCCATCTCTCAACCCAGGCTAGTAGCATGCGTTCCTCAATCCAGAGTGGCTACCTTTGAATAAGAGTTTTACACCCCGAGAAAAACATGCGTAGAATGTAACACAGGGCGGAAGTGTGTGGTTAGCCAGGCTCATCAACAATGGAACTTTGTATGTGCATACTTGTACGTATTTTCAGAACTCTGCTGAGTGTCTAATTAAGGCTGATGAATGTGAATTCTAGGAACTAGTCCATGATGCATAGTTTAAGAAACATTTCTTCCCAAAGGTTATGATAAAGCCAGAAATCAGAGTAACTAAAAGCCCACTTGGCAGTGTCTTTACTTAACATTGAAAGACATACATAACTTCCTAATGGATCATCTGGTTTAGGCAGTGAGTTCATGCACGATATTGTTTATCATTCATTTCTGCCAAGACGGGGAAAGGGTGCTTCAGTTTGGCTTGGGTTTCAGAGGAGAGTCAAGAGGAAGCTGGATTTCCTCCTGATCAAGAATTGCCTGCTGTTAAAGTGCATGTATCTCATAAAGGGTCCTTATCAGGTTTGGAGCTCACTCCTCAGTTTCTGAATATTCTGTTGGGTAAGTACAACAGTGATTGCTTTCTGGGGAAGAACAGAAAACAAAGCTGGTAAAGGCAAGTTAATTTGTATTGAAGAACTCTTTATAATGCATCAGTTGTGAAGTTTAAGTGGTATAATTCTTCCTTCTGGCACATGATCTGATCATTAACAAGTCGAAAATTCATGATAACAGTATTCCAATAGCCTGAACAGTCTATCCCACTCAAGCCTTCTCCAATTTCCTCACCTAACTCCATCAGTAGAAATGTTCTGCCCTTGTAAGCTCTCCTTAAATATTCTGTTCTGGAAGTCTCAACTGTCCCAAAGCCTAGGTTCCAACTGCTGTCCATTCTGGGTAAGGACATCTCATCTTTATTCTGTAGATACTTCTTTAATGATCTTACAGACTGATGGGGTCTACATTTGTTGATCCAGTTCAGGAGAAACAGTCTGTGTCTACTCTTATCAAAACCTTCCATAATTTTAAATCCCTCTGTTAAGTCAGCTTTTGACCTCAAAGCAAGGAGCCCCAGCTTGTTCGTCCCTTTCTAATGGCTATATCCTCACAGTTCTGGTATCATCTTTGTTAATCTATAGAGCAACTTTCTTGTGACTCTACAGAGAACCAAAGAGCAACTTCTCTGTTTCAAAATTGTACACAGTGTTCTAAAGCAGCCAGAGCTTTGCACATGTCCCCAAAAGTGATTCAACCAAGGCTCAACAGAAGTCTAGGATAAACCTCCCCTTAGAAATAACCCCCAATGTTTAGTTTGCTTTTGTTAGAGCTTTGTCAGCAGGTGAAAATTTGAGTGATTTATCAGTTCTCGTCCTGAATCCCTTTGTTGCTAGAAAGCAAGGATTTACGTTTGCTAATGTAAATTCTTTTGGGCACGGGTCTATCATCCCATCCCGTAAAAAAAATGGTGCTACAGAAGCTCCAAAGAGTTCACCTCTGGGAGAGGGAGAATACTCCAAGAAGATGGACTACACCCAGAGACAAATCAAAAAAATGGCCCAGGTCAGAGGACTCTGGCAAGCTGCTTTCAGAGGCCGATGCCCCAGTAGGGCTGATGGGCTGAAGAAGAAGTAGAATTCATATTTTCTAGATGCTGCATTCTTGTGCAAGCAGCATTTATCCCTGATGGAATTGTGATCTGCTCATTCTTCATGTTGATTAATATCGTATAATTTGCTGCCATCAGAGCAGCAGGCAGTTTGCTGTAAGATGCCTTTGCCTTTGGATGCAAATTGAAAACAACAAAAATTCTTGTAGGACCTGGCTTTCTTCCTTCTGCAGTCTGACTAATTGCTATTTATTCCTCTTCTCTGCTTTTTGTTGTGCAGCCAACTCATTATCCAGGACATCGCTCTTCCCCAACTCGATGTGACCGCATTCATAAATCCAATTATACGGCACCCTTTGAAAATTATGTGGAAATCAGCAGCACCCCTATCTTTTCTCCTCGTAATCTCTTCAGTCCGCTTAGTCAAGCATGACATCCACCTTTTAAAATTATTGTTCCTCATTTTAATTTCTAGATTTATTTTCTATTTGGTGCTTCATTATTTCCTATGACTATGCTTTCATGACCTAGCCATGGTCAATTTCCCCTCTTAGAATATCTCTCAAAAATTTATGATTATTATTTGGATATTAAAGAAAGTTAACAACACAGCATTGTTAGATAATGCAGATAAAGTTGGAACTCTGTTTCCAATATGTTATTAGTAGATCACAGATGAGATGTTGAAGCCCAAATATTACAAATCAGAATCAGGATCAGGTTTAATATCACTGTTAAATGTCAAGAAATTTGTTGCTATGCGGCAGCAGTACATTGCAATAACTAATAATAAAAACTGAAATTTACAGTAAGTATATATATTTTTAAAAGTTAAATTAAATAAATAGTGCCAAAAGGGAGAGGAAAAAAGTATTAATGAGTTCAATATCCATTTAGAAATCAGATGGCAGAGGGGAAGAAGCTATTCCTAAATCGTTGAGTGTGTGCCTTCAGGCTTTTGTGCCTCCTTCCTGATGGTAGCAATGAGAATTAGGCACGATCTGGGTGATGGGGGTCCGTAATGATGGATGCCACTCCTTGAAGGTGTCCTGGTTGCCGGGGAGACTGGTGCCCGTGATGGAACTGAATGAGTTCTCAACTTTCTGCAGCTTATTTCGATCCTGTGCGGTGGCCCCCACCCCCCATACCAGATGGCGACGCAGCCAGTTAGAATGCTCTCCACAGTACATCTGTAGAAATTTGCAAGTGGCTTTAGTGACATATCAAATCTCCTCAAGCTCCTAGTGAAATATGGCCACTGGCTTGCCTTCTTTGTAACTGCATTGATATGTTTGGGCCAGGATAGATCCTCAGAGATGTTAACACCCAGGAAATTGAAACCGCTCACCCTTTCCACCTGAACCCTCGATGAGGATTGGTTTGTGTGCCCATGTCTTACCCTTTCTGAAGGCCACAGTCAATTATTTGGTCTTACTACGTTGAGTGCAATGTTGTTGCTGTGACACCACTCAACCAGCTGATCTATCTTGCTCCTGTACGCCCTTTTTGTCACCATCCGAAATTCTGTCAACCGTAGGTGTGTCATCAGCAACTAGATGGCATTTGGGCTGCGCCTAGCCACACAGTCTTGGGCATAGAGAGAGTAGTGCAGTGGGCTAAGCACACATTCTTGAGGTGCGCCAGTGTTGATCATCAAGGAGGTGGAGATACTGTTTCCTATTTGCACAGCGTGCGGTCGTCCAATGAGCAGGTCAGGAATCCAGTAGCAGGGGGAGGTACAGAGGCCCAGGATTTGGAGCTTTTAGGTCAAAACTGTGGGAATTATTGTGGTGAACGCTGATCTGTAGTCAATAAACAGCAGTATTAGTATTAGTATTGTTCAAGTGATCCTAGGCTGCATGAAGAGCTAATGTGATCACATCTGCTGCAGACCTATTGTAGCGATAGGCAAATTGGAGTGGATCCATATCCTTGCTTAGGCAGGAGTTGATTCTAGCCATAAGCAACCTCTCAAAGCACTCAGCACTTAGATGTGAGCGTTACTGGATGATAGTTATTAAGACAGTGTCAGTATGTTCAGAAATGGCCCAAGTGCTGAGAGAGAGAGAGAGACAGACTGAAGCAGACTTTAATGCAAACAGGGTTAGAGGGAGAGGAAAACAATAAACACAAGGCTAAACTGAGCCGTTAACTATTCCTCTCAAATGGAAAATGAAGCCAACATTGTGGCTGAAAGGAATAACTAAATATAAAACGAATACTGTTAGTTTTCAGAGCCAGTTGACTCAACAGTCCAATTTCTCAGACAAGCTAAATGTAAGCAGGCAGCGAAATGTGGCTGTGCTTTGCTGAAGTCTCGACAAGTGCTACGATGAAAAGAATGGAGTTAAATACCATCACAATGAAATAATAGTTAGCTGACACCTGCATATTCACGAACGCAATTGCCGTATCTGCTGCGGTGCCGAATCCGTGGTTGTGACAGGCAGCTCCTCCTGCTGGTCTTGGGCACTTTTAAATCAGGTGGGAACTTCCGACTGTAGCACTAAGAGATTGAAAATAGCTTTGAATGCATCCACCAGTTGGTTGGCACAGGTTTTCAGTGTCCTTCCAGATGCACCATATGGATCTATTGTTTTGCCAGGGTTCACCCTCTCGAAGGACGTTCTGATGTCGGCCTCTGAGACAGAGAACACAGGGTCAGTAGATGCTGCAAGGATCCTAGTATCTGTAGTTTTATTCTCCCTAACAAAGCGTGCTTGAAAAGCGTTGAGTTCATCTGGGAGTGAAGTACCACCTGCTACTTGTGACGCTAGATTTCACCTTGCAGGATGTATTGGGCTGCAAACCAGCCAGAGTTGACATGCATCCAGCTCCACCTCTACCCACAATCGTAGTTGTTCTTTTGCTCCTCAGATAGCCTTCCATAAGTTGTACCTGGCCCCCTCGTGTAGTCCTGGATCACCATATTTGAATGCCACAGATCTAGTCCCCAGCAGAATGAAAATCTCCTGGTTCATCCACACAGGTTTTAATGAAGTCAGTGACAACTGTGGCACATGAATTCGGTCTCAAATACTGTCCAGACCACCAACTCAAAACAGTCTTGTAAGTGTTCCTCTGCCTCCCTTGTCCATATCTTCTTGATCTTCCCTTGTCCATACCTTCTTGATCTCCCCTTGTCCATACCTTCTTGATCTTCCCTTGTCCATACCTTCTTGATCTTCCCTTGTCCATATCGTCTTGATCCTCCCTTGTCCATATCTTCTTGATCTCCCCTTGTCCATACCTTCTTGATCTCCCCTTGTCCATACCTTCTTGATCTTCCCTTGTCCATACCTTCTTGATCTTCCCTTGTCCATATCATCTTGATCCTCCCTTGTCCATATCTTCTTGATCTTCCCTTGTCCATACCTCCTTGATCTTCCTTTGTTCATATCGTCTTGATCCTCCCTTGTCCATATCATCTTGATCCTCCCTTGTCCATATCTTCTTGATCTTCCCTTGTCCATACCTCCTTGATCTTCCCTTGTCCATATCTACTTGATCCACCCTTGTCCATATCTTCTTGATCCTCCCTTGTCCATACCTTCTTGATCTTCCCTAGTGGTGACATGGGCTTCATTCTCTGCCTATACTCAGGGAGTAGAAGTACAGCCAGGTGACCAGACTTTCCAAAGTGAGGGCATGGAATGGCATGGTAAGTGCTCTTGATGGTGGTCTAACCGTGATTCAGTGTGTTGGCTCTTCTGGTTCCACAAGTGTTATGCCGGCGATAATTATTTAGGGATTTTTTCAAGCTGGCCTGGTTAAAATCCCCCAAAGTGATGGACAAGATGTCAGGGGGTGCTATTTCATCCCTGCTGATTACGACGCTCAGTTTGACACAGGCCTGAGCTGGAACATACGCCGCTACCAAGATGACGGCTGGGAACCCCCGCGGCGGATAAAAATGGATGTTCCAGGTCGGGTGAGCAGGGCTGGGACAGAACCGCCATGTTTGTGCACCACAACGAGTTAATCATAGAGCATACTCCACCTCCTCTGCCTTTGAAAGACTCAGCAGTCCTATCTCGGCAGTTAATTGTGTACTGCTGTGAAGCTGGAATCGGCCAGCCCATTCCTGAGTTAACCTATCCTAGCTGGACAATATATTTATGTCACTCTTGGCCTCAGTGGACTCAGGCCAGCTAGAAAGAAAACACTTGTTGATAGTTTCAGTTCCCAACTTTCCAGTGAGGGTGAAAAGAAATTGGGAACAGCTGCGAACGCCATGTCTGACTATCCTGCTGACACTCGCTATGGAGACTGAAGATTATGGATTGTCTGAGTAATTGATAATGAAGAGGAAAGCTTTTAACACCAAAAAGATATAAATGATCTTGTCTCTTGGCTGAAAAAATGGCAAGCGGAATTTCATTTGCTAAGTGGGAGATAATGCATTTCAACAAGACTATGGGGAAGCTTGGAGGAACAGATTCGGTGGAATGTATGTCAGCAAGTCCTTAACGATAGCGAAGTTATAAAAGCTAACAAGCTGCTATTTGCTGAGGCATAGAATATGAGCAGGGAAGATATGTTTAAAACCCATATACCGCACTGGTTAGGCCACAGTACGTGCCACTGCTTTGCAGGAAAGTTTGCATTAGAGATCCTATAATGTGATTACTGTTGAGAAGGTGTTGCTGGGCCTGGAAACTTGTAGCTATGGGAAAAGTTCGGATAAGCCAGTGGTATTTTCTCCAAAACTGGAATGGCCAAGTGAAGATTTCATTGAGTATAAAATGATGTAGTGCCTCAAAAGAGTATTAGGAAGAACCTATTTCCCTTAGAAGGTCAAAAACCAGAGGCATAGATTCTGATGCATCGGCCTTGATGAAGGGTCTCGGTGCAAAACGTCAACTGTTTACTCTTTTCCATAGATGCTGCCTGGCTTACTGAGTTCCTCAGTATGTGTTTTGTGTGTGTTGCTTAGATTTAAAATCATTGGTGGAAGAATTTGAGAGGAGATCAACATTTTCAGCCAACCAGGCCTGAAATGGTTGTGGAGGCAGAAAGCTTTGTCACATTTAAACAACTCTAGAATGCACAGTTGAGGAGAAGTGATCTGCACAGACATAGACAGGAAAGTGGGATTAGCTTGCATTGCTTTTTTTCAACCAGTACAGAAATAACAGGAGAAAGGAAATTTTTTTTAATGTGAGCTGTTGCAAAAGAAAACAATGCAAGGATTTAGCTTTGATGCTTAAAACTCATTTAAGGTTTATCAAGCAAGATATTCCTTTCTCGTTGCCACTTTGTGATGTCTTTTTTTTGCTGGACAGAGCACCAAGATCAAATAAATGGTGAGTCTTCAACCTTTTGCAGCAAAGTCAACATTCCACTGGTTGGTACTTTTTTACAAAACACTCACGGCACATCAATGTCTAACAGGATCACACACACAGATACAGAATACAGAATGTCCACGCACACAGGTCCACTATGCAAACACTCCACATTTCTATCTTTACTTTCTTATCTGTGTAAGGCACTGCCTTCCTTGCAGTAAGGTATCTAGTTTATCCGGGCACCACTTTTATCTACTCTAGAAAGCCTGCAGATGCCGGAAATCCAAAGCAACACACACAAAAATTGCTGGAGAAACTCAGCAGGTCAAGCAGCAGCTATGGAAATGAGTAAACAGTTGACATTTTGGGCCGAGACCCTTCTTCAGGACTGAGAAGGAAGGGGGAAGAAGCTGGAATAAAAAGGTGGCAGACAGCTAGAAAGTGTTAGGTGATAACTAAAAGGGCTGAAGAGGAAGGAATCTGATAGGAGAGGAGAGTGGACCATAGGAGAAAGGGGAGACCTAGGGGGAAGTGATAGGCAGGTGAGAAAAGGTAAAAGGCCAGAGTGGAGAATAGAGGAAGAGGGGTGGTGAAGGGAAAAAAAATATTGGAAAGAGAAATCGATATTCATGGCATTAGGTTGGAGGCTACCTAGACGGAATATAAGGTGTTTCTCCACCACCATGAAGGTGGCCTTTTTTGTATGACCCTTTTTATCTATTTTCCAGTCTTTGTGTGCTCTGTCTTCAAAATTCTGTCACTAACCTTTTGCCTTCCGATTCTAGCTATGCTTTCGACTCTACGCCAAGCTCCGCGTCTCTCCACCAAGCTGGATATAAAGGCCCACCCAACAGCACAGAATCAGTTCCACACCTCCCACAACTTATGCCATGAATCCACATTCCTACCTCCCCTTTGTCACTTCTGCATCCACACGTTCATGTGTCCTGTCTTGCCATTCCTGTCTTCAGTGGTGCAGGGTACCTGGGCGTTATACCACCTTTGAGATCTTGCTTCTTGCAGATTGCTCAGAATCGTTTTGCAGGGCCCCAGCCCTTTTTCTATCAATGCCATAAATGCTGCTGTGAACCACCATCTCAGACAGCAACACCCTTCCCCTTACAGGGTCATTATAGGCATCCATTAGTCTCATGAGACCATGGATTTGCGCCTTGGAAGGTTTCCAGGGCGCAGACCTGGGCAAGGTTGTATGCAAGACCGGCAGTTGCCCATGCTGCAAGTCTCCACTCTCCATGCCACCGATGTTGTCCAAGGGAAGGGCATTGAGACCCATGCAGCTTGGCACTGGTGTCGTCCCAGAGCAATGTGTGATTAAGTGCCTTGCTCAAGGACACAACACATCGCCTCAGCCAAGGCTCGAACTAGCGACCTTCAGATCACTAGACGAACGCCTTAACCACTTGGCCACGTGTACAGTTCTCACCTGCCTATCACCTCCCTCCGGGTCCCCTCCTCCTTCCCTCTCTCTTCCGTTCCACTCTCCTCTCCAACCAGCTTCCTTCTTCTCCAGCCCTTTATCTTTCCAACTCACCTGGTTTCATCTATTACCTTCTGGCTATCCCCTCC
Organism: Mobula birostris; assembly: GCF_030028105.1. Taxonomy (NCBI): domain Eukaryota; kingdom Metazoa; phylum Chordata; class Chondrichthyes; order Myliobatiformes; family Myliobatidae; genus Mobula; species Mobula birostris. Next base: position 23,485,838 of record NC_092400.1, read on the forward strand.
TCCCCGCCCCCCTGCCTTTTTACTCTGGCATCTTCTCCCTTCCTTCTCAGCGCTGATCTTCCACCAATAGTAAGTCCATCTCCGCTCTGCTTTTGGGCTACCAGGCCCTAGGTTCCAATCTGAAGGAACTTTGATTCTGGCCAGATGCCATACTGGGCCCCAATCCACCACTGTGCTGCTAGGCTCCTGGAGCCCTGGCCTTTCTCTGGGCCCTGGTCTCCCAGTGACTTGGACCCTTCTGCTGCTGCCTTGGAACTCACAGTCTTCTCTGTGGTCCTCCATCTCTGGCCCCTAGACCGTTGCTACCCTGCTTCTGGGAATGGAGATTTACGCAGAAACAAAAGTCGATTCAGAGCCAGAGACGTGGTTCACCAGTGATTATATCTTAAGAAAAGCCATTAAAAGTTCCATTCAAGATTATTTAGTATTTCTCGGCGGATTTCTGAACGAGATCTTATTACAGTATGATGTTATTGTCATATCAAATAATTGATTCTGCATTGAATGATCTGCAAGCTAAGCGCCCCCATGGAGGAGCAGGAAACTGCTGTCAGCAACTTTTGGATTTTCATGTTTAACTGAGCAAATGCAATGCCAGAAGTTGTTGGAATGTTATAGCAGCGGGGACGGCCGCTGACAGCTTCATTGTCGTCCCAGCGGATATTCATCTGGCCATTCAGAGCCTGCATGCGTGGCATGAGCAATGAATGCCTCGACGCTGAACCAGAGACCCTGTCCCGTGGATGTTTTGCACTGGGGCATTTTCATTCTCTTCCTCACCCACTCTAAAAAATGGAATCAAGCAGTGTCCTGTTGGGCTTTTCAACGTGCAGAGCTCCTTGTTTTACTTTTTGTCATCTGGCAGGGTACCAAAAACATTCCTCTTGGCTACTCTACACTAAAAACCCATTATATGTGTTGTAATGTTAAAGATTATTAAAATATTCAATGGATCTGGCAGTCAACTGAAGACTTGCTTAATATTTTCATTGTTTTAAGTGTGGATATGGTAAAATGACTGACAGATTAAAATAAATCACTTAATTAAACCCAATAGCAAATGTTAAGTGTATAAAGAGATACCATCTGCAATACTTGCAGCAGCCAATCCTTCAGAGCCCCTCACAAATGCTTCCAGTGCAGGGAGTTCATGAAACCATTGCTTTCCACAATTCATTGAAACTCAGTATGAGGCCCAGTGTCTGCTGTTCCTTGCATTTCTCCTTTCAGATGCAGACGTTTATTTCTGAGCTCTTCCCTCTCTCCTCTACACGCTGAAAAATGAATATAACCTAATTTATAGGACTACACATATACAAACTATTTCAGTGGCTGAGATGCGGGGGGGAAAATTAACTTCTCCACTTCTGCAGGTTAAGGCTTGCAATAACTGAAAAAAGCATTCCAGGACCCTGTTTGATATGTTTAGTTGATGCTGTGGCAGGGAGTTATTGTCAATACAATGTCTGGGGTTATGGAGGAGAAAGCCATTCGGGCTTCTCTTTTGGAAATCCATCTGTGAACTTGTTCAGCTGGATAAAATGTACCAAGTTATTGTCATTTAACTATATACATGTACAGTTGGCCCTCCTTATCTGCAAGGTATTGGTTCCAGGGCCCCTCGCGGATACCAAAAGACGCAGATGCTCAAGCCCCTTATTCAACCTGGCCCAATGCGGTGGATCTTAGGACCCTGCAGAACCCCGGACCTTATTTAACCTGTTTCAGTGGGGTGGACATTAGGACCCGGCGGAGGAGCTCTGAATCCACGGTGTTTCTGCTCTTGAAAATAATCACGATCACAATTGAAAATAAAGTGGAAATAAAAAGCGATCAGAAAGAGGTGAAATGCCATCGGTCATTGGAAAAGTGCTAGGCTACAGTTGGTCAATGATCGGAACTATTTTAAAGGATAAAGTGAGAAAGGGCCCTGCCCCGATGAAAGCTACAATTATTACCAAGCAACGCAGTGGTTTAATTATTGGGTTTTGGGGTTTTGATCCTCCACATCAACCCAACAGGAATGGAGAGCGTGCTCGGGAGCGGTCTGTCACTGGATTGAACTCGGGAACTTCCGTTCCTGACCCGGCGCTGAAACGTACGTTTCTTAAGTGTTTTATATGCATAGAAGGGTAAAATATATACTATATACTAAGACAAATGTTTGACTAACTGACGCCAAATAATATCGGATGTACTTGTTCCGACTTACTTAGTAAGAGAACTTCCGGTTTTTTTTCAATCCCGATCCACGATAACCTACGCACATCCTCCCGAATACTTTAAATCATCTCCAGATTACTTATAATACCTAATAAAATGTAAATACTATGTAAAATAGTTGTTATACTGCATTGTTTGGGGAATAATGACGAGAAAAAGCTGTACATGCTGGAACAACAAGTGCTGGAAGAGCACATCCAGGTTTTCTCGATTCGCGGTTGGTTGAATTCGCACACGCGGAACTCGCGGATAAGGAGGACTGACTGTATACCATCAAGCGAGACAATGTTTCTTCAGACCAGGGTGTAAAGCACAGTACTACACATTAGACACAATAACTTAGGAAAGTAATAATTAAATCTACAAGTGAACTATGCAGAAATAAACAAAGTGCATAAATTAAATATTGTCAGGTACAGAACAAATTAACCAGTGACACTTCGAGTGCGATGCTGCAGGGAGTTTGGAAGCCTCATGGCTTGAGGGAAGAAGCTGTTTCCCATCCTGACTATTCTTATCCTCATGCATCAGAGTTTCTTGCCTCTTTGATGCTGGGAGGATGGGTGGGATCATAGTCGTAGTCATAGTCATACTTTATTGATCCCAGGGGGAAATTGGTTTTCGTTACAGTTGCACCATAAATAATTAATAGAACCATAAATAGTTAAATAGTAATATGTAAATTATGCCAGTAAATTATGAAATAAGTCCAGGACCAGCCTACCGGCACAGGGTGTCTGACCCTCCAAGGAAGGAGTTGTAAAGTTTGATGGCCACAGGCAGGAGTGACTTCCTATGACGCTCTGTGCTGCATCTTGGATGAATGAGTCTCTGGCTGAATGTACCCCTGTACCCACCCAGTACATTATGTAGTGGATGGGAGACATTGACCAAGGTGGCATGCAACTTAGACAGAATCCTCTTTTCAGACACCACCGTGAGAGAGTCCAGTTCCATCCCCACAACAACACTGGCCTTACGAATAAGTTTGTTGATTCTGTTGGTGTCTGCTACCCTCAGCCTGCTGCCCCAGCACACAACAGCAAACATGATAGCACTGGCCACCACAGACTCGTAGAACATCCTCAGCATCGTCCGGCAGATGTTAAAGGACATCAGTCTCCTCAGGAAATAGAGACGGCTCTGACCCTTCTTGTAGACAGCTTCAGTGTTCTTTGACCTGTCCCAGTTTATTGTCAATTCATATCCCCAGGTATTTGTAATCCTCCACCATGTCCACACTGACCCCCTGGATGGAAACAGGGGTCACCGGTGCCTTAGCTCTCCTCAGGTCTACCACCAGCTCCTTAGTCTTTTTCACATTAAGCTGCAGATAATTCTGCTCACACCATGTGACAAAGTTTCCTACAGTAGCCCTGTACTCAACCTCATCTCCCTTGCTGATGCATCCAACTATGGCAGAGTCATCAGAAAACTTCTGAAGATGACAAGACTCTGTGCAGTAGTTGAAGATCCTTAATAATACTAAGATAGTACTATATCTGAATTAAACTTTAGAATTCTCCATCGGCTTAATTGGTATGTATGTGGAACTGAACTTTTACAGATAAGGCATCAAATGGGTTGGGGCCTGCCTATGTTGGGTTAGCAAGAAGTTGTAATGTACGTGCTTTGTTTTCCCAAGAAAAGCAACTGTGATTTTATTTTGACATGAATTTTGAAATGAAATTTAACAAGACAGAAAAGATAACTCGAGATATTTAGTATTGTGCAACAATTCATAACATACATCTTAGCATAACCCTTTTTGTTTAATCCTTCAATATTTAAAAAAGCTTGAAATTCTAATTAAAATTGCTACTCTTTTACAGATTGTTTGAACTGCAGTAAAATTTCCCAGCTGACAGATCGTTTGAGTACACTGGAGGCAAAGGTACATTGAGTTGAATTGTAAATGCTTGATTTTACTCAAAATGGACAGCACAGAAAATTGCATTCATTCCATCCCCATCAATCTAGCCTTCCAATATATTCTTCTATTCCCTTTTCTCCCTTTTAAACATCTAGCATCTAAGCTTATTTACTTCAATCGTGGCAGTACCTTCTTTTACGTCAGGTATGGTTCTGCTACTGGTAGAGCCTGTTTGCATGTTTCTTTTGTGTGGGAGTAGGGGGGTTGATGTTTGATCATTTTTTCTTGGAACGTGTTGGTTCCATGATTCTTTGTTTCATGAGTGTCTGTGGGGAAGACAAATTTTAGGGCTGTGTACTGCATATGTACTTTGATAATAAATGCACTTTGAATCATTGAATCCCTTTAAGTGGAAAAAATACTCTCACTTTTCCTACTTAATTTTGGTACCCATCAAGTCTTTGTAGTCTTAAAAGCAGAATCTCCCTGTAGCCACCCATCTCAGCTCTACTTCCCATTCCTATTCTGATATGTCAGTCCATGGCCTCCTCTACTGCTGCGACGAGGCCACATTCAGGCTGAAGGAGAAACACCTTATATTCTGTCTGAATAGTCTCCAACCTGTGGCAAGAACATCAATTTCTTGCACTTCCTATAATTGCCTCCCTGCCCCCCACCCTTCTTCACCATTCCCCATTCCTGTTTCCTTCTCCCAGCTTATCTCCTTACCATCACCTCCCTCTGGTGCTCCTCCCCTTTTCCTTTTTCCCATGGTCTTCTGTCCTCCCCTATCAGATTCCCCCTTTAATTCTTTCACCAATCAACATCCCAGCTCGTTACATCACACCTCCTCCTTTCCCGGTTTCGCCTATCACCTGCCACATTGTACTTCTCCCTCCCCTCCCCGCACCTTCGTATTCTGACTTCTCCCCTTCCTTTCCTGTTCTGAAGAAGGGTCTCGGCCCAAAACATCGACTGTTTACTCTGTTCCACAGATGTTGCCCGGCCTGCTGTGTCCTCCAGCACTTTATGTGTGTTGCTATGCCTTTGTCGTCCCAGGCTTTGATGATAGAACTATTCTTTATTGGTCTGTTGTCCAGTCTGGTCATTATTTTAAAGGTCTCCATTACGTCCTGCCTCGGACAACTACTTTTCCATGGATATTATCTTGAACTTTTCAGTCCTTCTTTGACAGCTGTAATATCTGAGTTCTGGTCCCATCTTTGTTTTTAACCCTCTTGATCTTGCTTCATTGTAGAATGGAGTCCAAAATTGTGCACAGTATTCTTATGTCCAAAATAAGTACAGTCTACCTTTAATATTTTAAATATCTATATACTTGGTGCTTTGAATTGCTTTCCTGACCCATGATAATATTTATAATAATTATATATTGTTTTGATCAAAGTCAAATTCTACAAAAGAAGACAAATACCTGCAACGGTTTCAAATAATAATTATTATTATTACCACCAGCTGGCCGATATTATTATTAATGTTTTCAAAAAGTACTTGTAACTTGGTAAAAGTGATGCAACGTATGAGTTACATTCATTGACACCTGGTTGGGAACTTCCCGAAAGCATCACTGAGGTATTTTGACATTATGAAATGATAACATTCTGTGGAAAGCTACTCAAAGGAAACAGTTTGAATGGCACAACGCTTTATCGTACCAGAGACCCAGGTTCCATTCCCACCACTGCTTGTAAGAAGTTTGTAAGTTCTCCCTATGACCGCATGGGTTTAAGTAATTTTTTACATTAATTACTTCATCGTTACTTAACTGCAAAGAATCCAGGCAAAATATAGCCTACTCATTGTTGCAAGCAAGAGATGGAAAATACAACTAATAACCAAAGGGCCCTCAAGGAAGCAAACAACTTTCCCCAATTTATCTTCATTTGAAAGCCTAATGCTAATGTTCAAACTATTAGCACAAGAGTTTTTTTCGTTTTCACAACTTTACTTTCTCCGTTTAGTACACTGGGCTGCCATTTTCTTAGCCAACATCCCTTCCCACCTCTGTGCACTTGTCCACGGCAGGGAAAGTAAACATCCCAACGAAAGGCCTACATAGCCCAAATGGACAGAACTCAATAATCTCCCATCACCTTTCATGTATATATGTAAATTAAATGTCCATTTGGTGTAGGCTTACTAATTCTAATTGTAAGCTGTGATTGGTGATATAGTTACGTCCCTCGCTTTGTTATTGATTAATTCTTACATGTGATAATACAATTTGTTTCGGTTTGGACTCGAACCTCATTGCTTTGTAGATTCAAACAGGCTGAGATCATCATAATCTTGATAATTGTTTTACAGATTTTCCCTAATATTTTAAACATCAAGTTATCACACACTTTGTGGCTGAACAAATGATTCAATTTGTTTATTTTCCCCTGTACATTGGGCGCCACGGTAGCATAGCGGTTAGCTTGATGCTGTTATATCTCGGGGGCATCAGAGTTCAGAGTTCGGAGTTCAGTTCCCGCGTCCTCCGTAAGGAGCTTGTATGTCCTCCCCATGGAATGTGTGGATCTTCCCCAAGTGCTCCCGTTTCCTCCCACAGTCCAAACTGGGTAGGCTAATTGGTCTTTGTGTCAGTTGCCCCATGATTAGGTTAGGGTTAAATTGAGGTAGTTGGGGGTTGCCAGGGCAACACTGCTCAAAGGGCTGGAAGGGCCCAACGCCGCAATGGATCACTAAATAAATAAATAGAGCTTCACATCTGGTCAAGGAGAGTCAGGCCATCTCCATGCTTGGTTAGTGGAGTGAAAGAGTCAGATTTTATTCTGACTAAGTGTGGCAGCTGACCAGTGCATGGAGCCAGCTGGGAAATTAGGGAGGGGATTTCCTCTTCCACCATCGGCCACCAATAGCACGCTGACAGCATCACTCAAGCTCAATATGTGAGGCATGATTGCCTAGACCAAATACTGCTGTTAGGAGCAGAATGAGGCCATTTGGCCCATCGAGGCTGCTCTGTCATTTCATCAAGGCTGATCCATTTCCCTCTCAGACCCAATCTCCTGCCTTCTACCTGGATCACTTCATGCCCTAACTAATCAAGAATCTATCAATCTCTGTCTTAAATATATCCACTGACTTGGCCTCCACAGCAGCCTGTGGCAACAAATTCCACCGATTCACAACTCTCTGGCTGAAGAAATTCCTCCTCATCTCTATTCCAAAAGGACTCCCCTCCATTCTAAGGCTGTGCCCTGTGGTCTTAGACTCCCCACCATAGGAAACACCCTCTCCACATTCACTCTATCACGGCCTTTCAACATTCGATGAGATTCCTCCCCGCCCCCCCACCCGACCTCATTCTTCTGAATTCCAATGAGTTCAGGCCCAGAGCAATGAAACATTCCTCATACGATAAGCCTTTCAATCCCGGAATCATTTTTGTGGAGCTCCTTTGAATCTTCTCCAATGTAAGCACGTCCTTTCTTCAATAAGGGGCACAAAACTGCTCACATGAACACAACCTCACTACATTTTTATTTCTGTTATTTTGTACTATGTATTTTAACTTAACTATTTAATAGACATACATATACTTAATGTAACGAAGTTTTTCCCTCTATATTTATTTATCATGTATTTCATAGTACTGCCGCCATAAACCTAACAAACTTCGCGACATATGCCAGTGATATTAAATCTGATTCTGACACTACTCCAAAGGAGGCCTCACCAATGCCTTATAGAGTCTTAACATTACATCCTTGCTTATATATGCTAAGTCTCTCAAAATGAATGCTAATATTACATTTGCCTTCCTCATCACCAACTCAACCTGCAAATTAACCTTTTGGAAATCCTGTATGAGGACTCCCAAGTCTCTTAAAGCGACTAAGTTCAAGAAGCCCCATTCAAAAATGCAATAAATACATTTTGCACAAGGCGTTTAGATAAAGGGTACAACTCCTCTGAATAATTTATGAAGCAATGTCCATAAATGTTGTTGAACAAGATTTAAACTTGCTTAAAACAGATAAATTTTAAGAAACGTGTAGAAAGATAAGATCAGAATGAAACCTCAGTTGGAGTTTAGCTCCAGCACAAACATGTTGGTTCACCCTGGGTTAATCATTCATTCTCCTTTCGTCAAGATCAACTTTAGCTGCCAGATCAGAGGATTTATGTTGTAATCATGACTAAATTACAAGCCTGGGATTTAATCTGATCTTGGTTCCATTTCCATTTTAAGCCTCACATTTTAAAAGCATTTTACAGTAAGATGCAGTCCTCTGGAAAAGTCTTGGGCACGCTATTTTTTTAATATGGTTTCTGATCTCAGCAACATCGAGGCTGTCGGGGATTACCTGGAGAGCCAGAATCAAGTCAGACAGCCAACGACTGCAGGAGAACGGTGGCAAGAAGCTTGGAACGACCTATCAGGCAATTTTCTGATGCAAAGGCACGACAGTGTACCTAAGAGAATTGAAGGCAAAAGGTGGTCACACCAAATATTGTTTCGATTTAGTTGTTTACTGCTCTTAGTAGTAACTTTTTGACATTTGGAAACCCTTCATTGATTTTGAAGGCATCTTCACTTTACAGATTTTTTAACGTGTGCCTTCTAGCTGTGTACATGTAAGCAGCCTTCCTTGGGCTTAAAAATAACACCCACAAATGTTCTTCTAACTCTTTCCTCGCATTCCAGGTTGCTTTACTGGCAGCCGCAGAGCCAGTGAGCCCTCTGTTCACAAGCCATGGGCACCTCACAGTTAAAGGAGCCCCCGAAGATGCTTTTAAGCTGCGAGGAGCTCCAGCAGCTCGAGGGGTACCTGGAACTAGGGGGCCAAAAGGTCAGTAATAACAAACCGTGCCATGTTTCCTTTCGAATCTGTTCTGTGTTCAGGTGAGCTGACTGCAGGATGTGGGCGCCACAGTGGTGTAGTGATTAGCACGACACCTATCACAGCTGGGGCGTTGGAGTGCGGAGTTCAATTCCAATGTCATCTGTAAGGAGTCCTCCCCGGGAAATGCGTGGGTTTTCTCTGGGTGCTCTGGTTTCTTCCCAGAAGGGCCTGTTCCATGCTGTTTCTCAATAAGTAATTAAATAATCCTTTGAACAAAATTATTCTCGTCATAGTTTGGCACATTTCTGACTGCACGGGAGAAGCTTGTTCATGGTTCGTGAAGGAACACGCACAAAATGCTGGAGGAGCTCAGCTGGTCGGGCAGCATCTATGGAGGAGATTAAACAGTCGGTGTTTCGGGCTGAGGCCATTCATTCAGGGGGAGGTCTTGGCCTGAAGCATTGACTGTCTGTTCCCCTCCATGGATGCTACCTAACCTGGTAAGTTCCTCCAGTACATGGTATGTATTCCTCACGATTTACCGCATCTGCAGAATCTCTAGTGCATATGGTTCTTTAATATTTTTGTTTGTTTTCAACTATAGATTGCGTAGTATTAAAATGTTGGAGCTGCAACCGTTGACCTGTTTAGTTTAAGCCATTCCGTTTTTGGGTGCTCTATTCCATCTTGCACTGCCCCTCAGCTCAGACGGTTCCACGAAAGTCTTTTAAATGCCGAGGGCAGCTTGTGGCATGCCTGGTGCGTTTCCGCAGAGGGGCCAAGTTCAGAATAAGTCTCCATGGAATGGAGGAATTAGAAGAAATGTTCACCGAAGATGACATGGTGTGTTTATTAGGAAAGAAGGGTTTTCATTACACCAGAAAAGATTGAAATACTATTTGAGAGAGGATATTCAAAATTGATTTTACATGTGATGAAGTATGTGAATGAACATATACTGTATACCTCTCCGCTTCTACCGTGCGTTTGGCATTACTGATCAAAGGCAAAGTGTTACTTAAGCACACTGCCTGAGAAAGTGGTGCAGGCAGGTAACCTCAAGATATCTGGATAAGTATCTGGAATTAGCAAAGCACAGTGGGCTGCGAATCAAGCACTGATAAATGGGATTTGTATCGATAGATATGTGCTGGTTATTTTCGACCAGAGTGTGCATCATTATGATTCTATGGAATGTTCAGCAAGAACATTTTGGTAAGGTACAGAGTAAAGCAAGTTCCACTGGTTCAAAGATTCAAAGCACATTTATTATTACAGCGTGTATGCATCATACAACCCTTCTCCACAGACAGCCACGAACCAGAGAAACCAAAGAGAACCTGTTCAGAGAAAAAGATCAATCCCCCTCACGTGCAAAATAAAACCAAATCACACAAGTTACTAGAAAGACGGCAGATGAGGAGGACTTGTAACCCTCTTTAATGTAGACCATTCTTGGGACAAGGGATCTCTACTAGAAAAGCACTTCTGCGATTTAACTCTGTGAAGCATTACGGGTTGTGTCATGTTATACATCTTGAATTCTTGGGTCAAGTGACTTTGGCTTGTCTGCATTTTCAACCACAATGTTGAAAAATTCAGGTGTGCTGTCTTTTGCTTTTGCAGGCACAAGTCCAGTGGAAGCAAATTGTATTGTGACAAAAAAATGTTATTTGATATGCACAAACCCAAAGCTTGTTTTGATTAGTATTGCAGAGCAAATCCTGTTGGCAAAATTATGAAAAATATCCTGTATGAGATTTTATTGAAATAGTCTGTGGATCATAAAACTTTCTGAAGGAACATCATAAATCTTACGGGTAAAACAATATTTTGCTCTAGTAGGACCGTACTGGATGAATGGCAAATAGTAAAACAAAGTGAGATGCAGAATTTCAGATGGTAATGAGGAGGCATGTAAGAGCAAGATAGATCAGCTGGATGAGTGGTGTCACAGCAACAATCATGCACTCAAAGTCAGTAAGACCAACATATTGATGCAATTACAAAGAAGACACTACAGCGGCTGTATTTCATTAGAAGTTTGAGGAGTCTTGGTATGTCACCAAAGACACTCGCAGGTTTCTACAGATGGACTATGTATGATAACTGGTTGCATCACAGTCTGGTACAGAGAAGCCAATGCATAGTATCGCAGAAAGTTGCAGAAAGTTGTAAACTCAGCCAGCTCCATCATGGGTACAAACCTCCCCAGCATCTCAGACACCTGCAAAAGATGATTCCTCAAAAAGACGGCATCCATCATTAAGGACCCCCATCACGCAGGACATGCCCTCTTCTCATTGCTACCATCAGGAAAGAGGTACAGGAGCCTGATGACACACACGTTGCTTCAAGAAGTTTCTTTTGTGATACAGTGTGGAGTAGACCTATATGGCCCTTCGGGACATTTCTGCCAACTGTGATGGATATTCACTTCTTGGTCTCTTTGTCATTCTTGGTTGTTTTCCAATCTTGCTTTCTAAACACAGCGTCTGCTGTAAAATCACAAACAGATGTAAGTAAACCTCCAACTAACAGTTGTTTGACTTCTGGTCATGAAGAGAAGTTGATCTTCAGTTCTTGAAATGTAAATGGCAAGCACTAATCACCTTGAGGATAAAATAAGTATTATCTAAAGAACAGCTTTTCAATCAAGTTTTGTGAATATTTTTGTCTTTCTGTCTGCAAGAAGTAAGATTTAGCTCACTGCACCTGCTTTATTACTGCTCAAGAAGCAGTATAAGATAATGGGTTGTTTAATTCAGGTTTTTCAAACAGAGAAGCTGACTCTTAAGTTACTTGATTCAAGGAAACTTGTAGAAAAGATGGATAATATTATTTAGCATATTAATAACAATGATGTGTTTACATTTGGAAGGTTTAACGTGATCAAGGAAGTTAGCTTCACAGCTTTATACCATTAATGGAAGGTAGCTAAAGAACTATGTCTCCAAAATGCTTTTATACCGTTTATGTTGGCATCTGAAGAAATATCATATGTGTATGAAGTCACCCAACTGGTAGAAGAAGGACATAAATGTGGAGAGCAATTCAGGTTTATTAGGAGGTGTTGAACAACATCAAGAAGAATGATAGGAAGATGGGATGAAAAGAATCCATTCCTGTAGCTTCGGTTTCTGTGATGAATACCTTGCTCATACACAACATGGTGTGTCTTTTCAGTTTATAGGAATTGTACCTGTGCTTTAGAAATCCACTGGGTTTAAGAAATGCTTTGTGTTTTAGAAAGGGTTTGTAATTGAGAAATAAATGTTTAAAATAGTAATCTGCTGTGAACTTTAAATGTATTTTAAGAATGTGCAGATTCAAACCTTTATCACTGTAAATAAATTAACTGGGTTTTAAGCTACATTGTTAATTGGAAATACCTTCTCCTGGTCAGGAGGAGTGGACCCACCACTCAAATAGTGGACATTGGTAGCTAAATCTCGCTGCAGAGAATATTTAGGGAAGTAAGCTAGTCTTTGAAGATTGAGTAGTTACAGTAGAATCTCCCTTTAGTGTAAGGGTCCCCATCTTGGGGTCCATGGACCCTCAGTTAATTGTAATGGTTTGTGACAGAAAAACATTGGGAACCCATGCTTTAGCGAGAGTATTTGTGGCTAGTTATATTCAATAGTGCTTAAGACCTTTGTTTGAGTTGACAACCTTTGCAGTCAGCAAGCTCAATACCATCACAGAACCCAGTACAGCTCAATACCATCACAGAACCCAGTTGGATAACTCAAGGACGATGACGTGCATCAGAAGAGGTGCTGGTGCAATATAATCATCTCATACTGCCAAAAATCAGTAGGCAGAAGTGAACTAGGTAGGGACCACTGAAAGACACTCTGCAAACACTAAGGGTAATAGCAAATTTTATTTCAAGCATGAAAGCTGAAATAATAAATAATGTGTGTTCAATGTCAAGTTGTGCTCATAGAAGATCTCTGTGGCAAGCTATTCTGCATTTTTAATCACTTGCATCATATCTGTTACAAAAAAATCATGGTTTGATTTTGAGTTGTGAACCAACCTAATACACAAACAGAGAGGTTTTTATAGTTAATTCATGTCTTGATTTGGATTAATGGATACATTTGAGTGGATATTTACTACATATTTCTTGGTTTACTTTTTGCCAGGAATACCTGAAATTAAATCCACCAGATAACAAAGGTTAGTCATGCTTTTCAAATCAAAGTCCAACATCTGAGTAATCTTGCATATGTAGGGACTAGACCTCAAGCCATGGCGTCACCTGTTTACAGCCACCAACAGAGAGGTATTGGAGCCGGTTCACTGCACCAGGGGCAGTATGGTGTGGCATCCAGACCAGAGACAGTGCTGCCCCCCAGTGTTCACTCAGCAGAAGACAGGCCCTGTTGTGGTCGACTGCAGATGGATGGCCCGAGGTTGAACTTCTTTATTGCGTGGCTGTAATACCAGTATATGCTTGCTATCTTGTATGTGTTGCATGTGCTTTGTGCTGTGTGTGACTGTTGGTACTGTGTTTTTCACCTTGACCCCAGAGTAATGTTGTCTCATTTGGCTCTATTCATGAGTGCTCACGATGGTTGAATGACCATTGAGTGAACCTTGTGTACCTTAAGGATGCTCTCCAAAGGACATTGCTGTTAAGGAGCACTGACAATAAATAAAATTATCTCTAATAGTTTCCAGACATCATATTATCAGGCAATTATTCCGATAATTAGAACTAAACACTTCGAGGGCTAGATGATTTTGAAATTTTTCTTTAGGAGGAAGTTGCATCTGAGTTAGTTCCATGTCATTGAGAAGGTAGATCCAGAAATTCTATTGTATTTCTTTTTTTCTATAAATGAATGCAAGAAGATGAATCTCAAGGCATGATACAGTAATACACACAAAATGCTTCAGGGATTCAGCACATCGGGCAGCAACCCTAATGCGAGGAATAAAGAGCCAACATTTCAGGCCAAGATCCTTCACAAGAAACATCATCTCTTTATTCTTCTCCATCGATACTGCCTGGCCTGCTGACTTCCTCTAGCATTTTGTGTGTATTAATCTGGATTTTCAATATCTGCATAATGTCCTGTGTTTAGTATATGGTAACATGTGTGTACTTTTGATAATGATTTTATTTTGAACTTTGAAAATGCTGTGATTTACAAGGGATGTAAGTGCAATCGACAAAGTTCTGCTGGACGGGAGAATGGTCTTTGAGAGTCCATTTGATCTTGTAATGTGGCCGTACTATCTCAGTTTCCTCTTCTTTACTGTGGATAGTAGATCTTCGATGTGTCTCACGTGCTGGGTGATGGTTCTTTGTACTTCATCGTTTGAGACGTGGTCGGTACGGGAGATGCTGAAGAGCGTCCTGAAGCATCTCATTTCTACTGCCTGGATCTTCTTTTGCAGTTCCACTGTCGAAGTCCATGATCTACATGCAGACAAAAAGATGGGGAGCATAAGTGCATGCAGGAGTTTCAACTTGGATCTGAGAGCGATGGTAATGTCTCTCCAGACCGGTTTTAGATCAGCCAGCATTGCTGTTGTTTGGGCTGCCCTTGGTTGATGGTGACGCCAAGATAGTTGAACCCTTTGACCGTCTCTAGTTCTTGTCCACGGACTAAATTTTGTTGTGATCGGTTCCTCAGTGTTTCTCATCAGCTTGGGTTTCTCTGTGCTGATCTCCATGCCGTATCTGGTAGATGTACCATCCAGGTGGTTCACAAGGCAGGCCAATTCATCCTCACCTCCTGCCAGCCCATCAGTGTCATCAGTGAACCTGAGGTTGGTTATGATCTGTCCTCTGGTTCTGACTGTGCCGATATGGTCTTCCAGGACATCTGTCATTGTTTGCTCCAGGAAAATATTGAACAGCATGGGTGAAAGGAGGCAGCCTTGTCAGACTCCAGCTGATGTGTGGAACCACTCTCCAGCTGTGCCTTGAACAAGTACCGCACTGCTAGCATTGGTGTAGAGCTGCTTGATGGTTTGGATCAGCTTCTGGCTTGTGTTGTATCCCTCCTTTACGGCCCAGGGCGCATCATGCCACACCCTATCGAATGCCTTCTTGAAGCCTATGAACACATGGAAGGTGTCCTGTTGGTGTTGGTTGTATTTCTCGCACAGTACTCAGGGGTTGAATATCTGTTCTGCTGTACTTCTTCCACTTCTGAGTCCAACCTGCTCTTCAGTAATTATTTCTTCTGCCTGTGGTTTCAGTCCGTTCAAAACACAGACTGAAGATGTTAAATGTGAACCCTTATTAATGAGTGAACATAGGCCACGTGCTTGACTTTTAGTCATCTTTCAAAGTCACCGTTCATGGAAAAGTCTTACACATCCATTTCTGCCCTCCATTGATCAAGGTCGACCATGGATGTTGCTTCCCAGCTCTCCACATGATAAGCAAGCCAGGGCAGCACGATATGGGGAACAAGCTGTTGCCCATGTGGCAGATTCACCCTCTCCACACAGCTGATGAATCTAAAGGAATGGCAGCAACTGATGCAGTATGGTACCAGCAGCATCGCTGGAGTTGCCAGTCAGCGTTGAACTCAACGTAGGGACTCCAGCTCTGGATTTTTCCTCAGGGTTTACTCCAGAAGCTTTCCCCATAATGGGTATAGCTGAAAGACAGTGGAGGCTTGATATCAGAGTTTTCCTTCCCCTGGGTGACCTGCCAATCACGACTGACGAGCCCCACCTGCCCAAATTTCTGTGGTGCCATAATGGAAACTGGAGTGCCAGGCCTCCTTTTACTTGTTTTGGAAAGCTTAATTCACGGTCTGCCAATCCGGCCAATGTTAGCCTGGCATGCCAAATGGAGAAACAAGTGGCAGCACACAAAAGATCAGGATGACATTTTGGAGTGACGCGTTCCATTGTTTCAGGCCCTACAGCCGGACGTGAGCGCCGTCCACTCGTGGAGCAGGTGGCCACATTGTCCGCACTCGAATGGCTCCTGTTGCGGCTTCCGTGTAGTTAGAATCAAAATGAAAGGTGATCGGCCATGCAGTTTGACAGTGACAAGGAAGAAACAAAACTACTTTCATTCACTTGGAAGGGCAAGAGTAAAAAAACATATTACAAATGCTTCTCTTTACTTTTATCTTGAAAGGATTAGCAGGCCAGAAATTACTACAGCGGCAGGCCCACCTGTGCTTAGCATTGTGCCTTACAACTGCAAGTTTCTCTTTCATCAGTATCTCTTTGTTATTTTGCAGATTGAAACCTCGCCAGCTGCTAATGAGCAGATCGTGCAGAGTTAGTGCAGTGCTGCCATATGGGTGGGGGAAGAACTGCTGGGGGAAAAAAAAAATTGACAGATAGCTAATCCACTTCCCTGACTAGCTATTCATCAAACCTGACAAAAGGTTAAGAATTATAAACTTATGTCTGAACTCAGTTATTTAAAAATAGTTCAATTGCATGATGCTTATCTACTCATTCGCAGACTTTCCTCGTCACCTGGCATAGGGTCAGTTAGCACATTATATTGCCCAGTATTTGTGCTGGAGAACTGCAGTAAGTTCCCTCCATACTCCATGTGGATCCCACAATCAAGATGCAGTCAGACATCAGTGGTGTTACAGGGATGTGTTGCTGAGGCTTTGTAAGGCATTGGTGAGGCCTTGCCTTGAGTATTGGGAACAGGTTTGGGCTCCTCGTTGAAGAAAAGGTGTGTTGGCATTGGAGAGGGTTCCGAGGCGGTTCACAAGTATGATTCTGGGAACTAAAGGGTTATCATACGAGGAACATTTGATAGCTCTGTGTCTGCACTCACTGGAATTTAGAAGGATGAGAGGGGATATTACTGAAACCTTTCAAAAGTTGAAAGGCCTAGATAGAGTACATGTGGAAAGGATGTTTCCCATGGTGGGGGAGTCTACGACAAGTGGGCACAGCCTCAGGATAGAGGGGCGTCTATTTAAAACAGATGCGGAGAAATTTCTTTAGCCAGAAGGTGGTGAATTTGTGGAATTTGTTACCACAGGCAGCTGTGGAGGCCGGGTCGTTGGGTCTCTTTATGGCAGAACTTGATACATTCATGATTGAGCATGGCATCAAAGGTCACAGCGAGAAGGCTGGAAAGTGGGGCTGAGAAGGGAAAAAAAAGGATCAGCCATGATTGAATGGCAGAGCAGGCTCAATGGGACAAATGGCCTAATTCTGCTCCTATGTCTTATGGTCTTATAACAGGGGTTCCCAAACTTTTTTATGCCATGGACTCATACCATTAAAAGGGAGGACCGTGGACCCCAGGTTGGGAACCCCTGCCCTTGGTAGCGTAATGGTTAGCACAACATTGAACCTGGGTTCAATTCCTGGCACTGCCTGTAAGGAGTTTGTACGCTCTCCCCGAGACCGCATGGGTTTCCTCCGGGTGCTCCGGTTTCCTCCCGCGGTCTAAAATCATACTGGTTGGTTGGTTAACTGGTCATTGTAAATGGTCCCGTGATGAGGCTCAGATTAAATCAGGGGATTGCTGGCTGGCGTGGCGCAAAGGGCCTATTGCAGACCCTGACCAAGAAGAAGAAGATATATCAACACAATTGGCATGAAATATTATCTTGTATTGTGGCTGAGTTTAGGCAACATTTCGAAATGTTTCAACTATCAATAAAAATGCAAACATGTCAGAGTGATGAATTAGATTAGGTCATTCATGTACGTTGGGAGCAGTGAACATGGTGAACAGGTTCTTGAACATGGAGGAGCTCCAGATGGAATCCCAACTGAAACAGGCTGAGAGTAGGTGAAGTACCAGCTGCTTTTCGGTGGAGGTGAGAGAAGATGGGTGGCGGGAAGAAGAGGAAGAATTTTTACATGAATCACCAACAACCACGAATGAGCTGCCAATTTTGAATATATGGGATGATTCTTCATTGTTCTATATAACTCAGATCTTGACTATCAGTTTTAAAGCTGCAGGTGATTTAAAGCTGTGGGAGGATGGTGCCAGAGTCTTGGGTCTTGGGCATGGTTTAATCGACATGATTTGTGGATTGGATTCTGGCGTTCATGTAATGATGTGTTTCTGGCTTCTGGTTACTCCTTTTTTATCGCTATTTTGTGCGATTTTCGGGACAGACTGGCTCTGTGGCCAGCAGCCAACGAACAACATGACGCTAAATTGAACTGAACTGAACTAAACTGAACATTCCTAGATTGTTTCAAAGACTCTGCAGTTTGATGTTTTATATTCCGTGTGATTCTCACTCATTTTTTGCCATTTGCATGATTCGTTCTCTTTTTTATGCGCACGGAGTGCTTGATGTTTTCTTTGAAGGGGTCCCACAGTGTTTCTCTGCTTCGTTGCTGTCTATGGGAAGATGAATCTCAGGACTGTAGAATGTATACATACTTTAATAATAAATATACTTTGAATCTTTGATTGTGCTGTCCATCTTTTTGTCCATAATATCTGTTTCTCCAGTAAAGACTGACCTACAGCACTTCGAGAACGTCAGATATAAAATAATTATTACCGGATCATTCCTATTGTTAGACAAGCAATATCAGTAAGTCACTGAAGGTAAAGAGGAACTTGCCTTACAACGGAGCAACTTGAAGACTTTGCTCTTATGATTTTAGTTTATTGAAGCACGCTTGGTGATTCTTAATGCATTCATTCCATCAAGTAAAATGTCATAGCTTTGTAGGCAAAGAATTTGAACTGGACGATTTGTAAGTGAAGTGGAATTGCATTCTGAGTGCAGTCCAGCATGTCATTACAGAGAGCTCCCACGCTCTTGGTCTAATTTTCTTCTTCAAAGTTCAAAGTACATTTATTATCAAAAGTGTGTATACATTATACACCCTTGAGGTTCATCTCCTTGCAGGCAGCCACAAAATAAAGAAACCCAAACAAACCATAGAAAAAGACTGTCAAACACCCAATGAAAAAGAAAACCCAAACAAACTGTGTAAACAATAAAAGCAAGCAATAGCATTTGGAGGAAAAGTGAGTCCATAGACACGGTGCCCAGAGCAGCCGGAGCAAGCTACAGCCACAGCGTCGGTGCAGTGCGGAGCCGAGTAAATGTCGTGAAGCAGCGAGCTGAACTGGCCCGACCCTCGCCTGTGCTCCCGACACCCTGCCCTTTCCATCCATCTGGCCTAGCTGTCTCTGTCCACTATAAGCACAAACTGTAATTTTGCTGCTGACCAAAGTTATCTCACAGGTTTTTTTTCAGTAAAATAGGCCATAAGTGTTTGAAAAGGAGATATTAATAAACCTAAAATTAGATCTTTTACACACATGAATCTATCATTTATGAGTCAGTCCAGTCATCAAGATCGGGAAATTGTCTCAATGCCATCCCTTGGTCAGAAGCTTTGCTCTTCACTTTAAATACTGTCCACCAGAAATTATAATTTGATGATTAGAGAAAGAAGTACAAAAAAATATTTTTTTTTAAATTTAACTAACTTATCTAGTTTCTTGGGACAAATATATGATAACTTTGTCACAATTGTTTGCAGTTTTATCAGTTTTGAAAACGCTGAAGCTGACGTATTTTCCTGTAATTTTAGAAGTCAAGCACAGAACATAGAGCATGACAACACTGTACAGGCCCTTCATCCCAGGACATTGTGCCAACCTTATCACCCACTCTAAGATCAATCTAACTCTTCACTCCTACATAGCCCTCTCATCTATTGGAGTCTGCAGTAATTACAAGCAGAGTTGAGGGATATTGGCCAGTTGGAAGAACCATGCTGATCCAAACTCAGTGCATGAAACAACCCAAGGATAAATGTGTTGGTGCTTGATCTATTCCATCCAGGGGAAAGTCTGTTACGCTGCTCTCTCCCTGTTTTCTTTCTCTATTTTTGAGATTCTTGTGAATGTGGTGACACCTGCTGAGGTTCTATTTGCACCAATCCAACATTGGCCACATACTACAGGTGACTGACTATCTTTTGAGTGATAACTCGGGGAATATCCAATTTCCAATAAAAGACACAGGCAAATCCCGTTTGAATTCTTTCTTGGTCATGGTGAAAGCATGAGAGACTGAAAATATTAGAACCATTCGGAAGATAGCTGTGAAAATCTGACTTCTAGAAACATGGTTTTCAATCATCTGAATGGCAGTTTGCCACTCTTGACTTTGCTATTGTCCTTGTGTACTTAAGTACCCTCTTGCCCTCATCCCCGTAGTTTCACAGCAACCCAGCATTGTTTCTAAATGCTTCTGGCCCACATGCTTCCACATTCCTTGCACAGAGTTCAAGGATTTGCTCATGTGAGGACGGTATTAGGCGTATACAATTACAGCCTCTTACAGAGACATAGCAAATGACTTCTGAATAAAGTTTCCAACATTAATTTGTACTATCTAATCATCAGTGTGTTTTTAGCACAAAAGGCATTGCCTAATTTGCAGCAATATTTCAAGAAGCTACTGTATGCGTGCCGGGTGAAGATACGTCACTAGCAAAGGAGATGCAAGTCGCTGCTTCCCTCTGCTAGCTTGCAGGTCCCCTGTGAGCAAGGTGTAGCACCTGCTTAGCCCCCCGATCAGGGTCACGAGAAGCCATGGAAAGGTCGTATGAGCAGCTGGTGCATATCACAAGTCCTAGTTATGTGACCACTGACGTCCGGCAGATGATCTCTATAGAGTATTGATAATGGCTGGGATCACCCGTCTAGTAAAGATACTGCCCAGAAGAAGGCAATGGCAAATCAATTCTATAGAAAAATTTGTCAAGAACAATTATCATCATGGTTCGCCCACATCATATGACATGGCCCACAATGATGATGATGACTCTGAACATAAAACCTTGTATAATTTAAAGGCACATGTGGTACCAAATAGCATTGGTGGCAGAAGGCAGGAATAGGTCCATTTGCTCTTGCATTCTCCCAACCAATCATCTGGCAGTATATATACATAATGGGAACATCTTTCAATCCCAACGGTCTGCTTTAATTGCCAAACTATTAGAACGTATAGAACATTATAACATATTATAGAACATTATATCTTTCAATCCTCAATGTTGTGCCAACCTTTAAACCTACTCTAAGATCAATCTAACCCTTCTCTCCTACATAATCTTCCTTTTTTCTATCATCTATTTGCCCATCCAAGAATTTCTTCAATGCCCTTAATGTTTCTGCCTCTACTGCCACCTCTGGCAGGATGTTCTATGCATCCACCACTCTTAATGTAAAGAATTTACCTCTGATATTCCATCCCCCCCGCCCCATACCTTTCTCCTGTCACCCTAAAATTATGCCCCTCCCCGCTTTGTATTAGCCATTTCAGTCCTGGGAAAAAGTCTCTGACTATCCATTGTACCCTCTCATCCTCCTTCACTTCAAAGAGAAACGCCTTAGCTGACTCAACGTGTCTTCATCAGACATGCCCTTTAGTCCAGACTGCATCCTGGTAAATCTCCTCTGAAAACCCCTAAAGCTTCCACATCCTTCCAATAATGAGGTGATCAGAACTGAACACAAGTGTGGGCTAGCCATGGCTTTATAGAGATGCAACATCACCTCACGGCTCTTGAATTAAATCCCCCGACTGATGAAAGCCAACACACCATATACCTTCTTAGCAACACTATCAGCTTGTGTGGCAACTTTGAGGGATTTATGGGCACGAACACCAAAATTCCTCTGTTCCTTCAGACTGCCAGGAATCCTGCCATTAACCCTATATCCTGCCTTCAGATTTGACTTCCCAAAATGAATCACTTCCGCTAATTAACTAATTTTTTTTTTAAAAAAAGGCTTCAACGACTGCATTTTTGTTCACAACTCCGTCAATTTCAGAAAGTTAACTTGATCCACCTGGAAGGAAGCTGCTCAGATCCCTTGGCTTGACTGCACATTTTGCAATCCTCCATGCAAGGTCCGCGATTTCCTGAAATTCATTCAACATGTTACCAGAAAATACCATTGTTGTTAAACTATTGTTTGAGAAGTGAAGCACACCTTAAAATAATTATCCACCTTTCACCCTTTTCTGGTTTATTTCTTCTCCTACATGTCTTTGCGAACATCAAAACTTCAAATGAGAATGAGAAGGGAGTAGTGATTTGGCACTGAACGGGCCAGACCATGCAGGCAAAAGCAGGTTCTCATTCTCTGAGTTGGAGCGTTACGATGATCCCGCTGGCTGTAACTTGATCCTTACACTGAAGTGCATTTACTCTCAGTACTCCTTGGACAGAAATCCACTTCTTTCCATTTCCTTCTCCTTTGCGTGCTGTTCTCGCGTTGGAGGTCCATTGCAGGAATGGACCTAAAATTGTATTTCCTCCGTATCGTTGCGGCTATCTCTCCAGAAAACTTTGTGCCCGCAGTTGCAGTGTCTCATTCTGACATGTTTTCACACAAAATGCACAAATAGTTTGCTTAATAAGTTTACTGTGAAATGAAATGAAATATCTTTATTGTCATTGCATAGTACAATTTGTCATGCACCAGTACAGCGAAAATGAGTTTGCAACTCTCATACTCAATGCTATAAAACAACAAATGAAATAAATAAACAATAGATAAAATCAAGTAACCAGCCAGAATAAGCAATGTCCAGCAGTACAAAAGCACAACTCAGATGCATGACAGCCATAAAACCAGTATTAAAGTAGCAATGTAACAAATTTATGGATGATGCTTGATCGATTGGTTCAGAGCAATTATAGCTCTGGGGAAGAAGCTGTTTTTCAGTCTGGAAGTGAGGGCATAGAAAATCTTATAACGTCTGACAGATGGAAGAAGATCAAACAGATGATTGCATGGGTGTGTATTGTCCTTACAGATGATTGTAGCTTTCGTTAGGCAGCGAGATCAGTAGGTGTCCTCCAGGGCTGGGAGCTGTGTCCCGAAGATCTTCTGTGCGCCAGAGATGATCCACTGAAGTGCTTTCCTATCAGCTGCTGTACAACTGAGATACCACACAGAGATGCAGTATGTTAAGATGCTCTCTATGGTGCAGCAGTAAAAGATCACCAGCATCTGTTCAGGTCGACCAGCTTTCCTCAGCGTCCTGAGGAAAAACAAGCAATGCTGTGCTTTCTTAACTATTGTTGTGGTGTTAGTGGACCATGTAAGGTTTTTTGAGATGACCTTACATGGTCCACTATGCAAATACTTGGCATCTCTTAGATCATATTGGGAACAAATATACTAACCCTGCGTGCTCCATGGGCTCCTGACACACATCAAGGCTTAAAGAAGGAAAAATTGAAGGGTGATTCTCTGATCCTGCCTTCTCTGCAAGGAGCCACGCTCAACAGGGGTGCAACTATAGGGTAGGGAATTCCATGTGGTATTCCTGTTCTTCATTCTCTGTGAGCAACTCGTGTAGACCCCTACTGTGCTCTCCAGTTATCTAATTTGGCACACTTCCTCTGAGCTTGGAGAAAAAGACTCTTTCTTTCTGCTTAGCCCAATTGCTGTTAACTGGTGGTCAGCCGTGTTAAATGATTGAGCGTAATTTTAACAAGAAGCAAATTAAGCAGTCGCAAAAAGCAGAAATTAATTCCATTTACTTTCAAAAGGATGGGGTGGATTTTCTCCTGGACTGGATTCTAGGCAACCAACCAGAGACAGGCCAGCTGGAGATCCGGGCCCACTTTGAGGTCTAGGCCTCCTTCTCCTGGGCTGATGAATTCTGGTCAAAGTGTGAAGGAGAAGCCTTGTAGTTCTGGGCTAAAGTATCAAGTGGCTGCACAATCTCAAGATGTTTAGGGCAGAGGCGTGGAGCTGAGAGGATAGGGGTGTATGTGGTGGTGGAGCAGAGAGTCAGAACTCTCCAAACTCCTCTGTGCCCTATTTAAAAGATAGGTAGGTGCCTTTTGATTCACTGGCTTAGAAACCATGTAGTCCTTCTTGGATTGTGCAATGTTGATGCTCTGCTGAGGTGTGCTCCATCATTGAAACCTTTTTGTCATTTCAGCATGCTCTGTAGTTGAGAGCTGCTCCAGTCAGTTAGCACTGTCCTGCCATTTAAGTTCAAAGTTCAAAGTAAATTTATTATTAAAGTACATATATGTTACCATATACAGTACTGTGCAAAAGTCTGAGGCACATACAGGGCTTATAAAAAGTATAAAACTTCCCCTTGGAAGTTTTCATGTTTTATCGTTTTACAACATTGTATCACAATGGATTTAGTTTGGCTATTTTTGATACTGATCAACAGAAGAAGACTTTTTTGTATCAAAGTGAAAACAGATCTCCACAATGTGATCGGAAAATAATTGATTGCAAAAGAATTCCCTCCCTTTAATATAACACACAAAATCATCACTGGTGCAGCCAATTGGTTTTAGAAGTCACATAATTAGTTAAATGGAGATCACTGTGTGCAGTCAAAGTGTTTCAATTGATTGCATCTGGAAGGTCCAACTGCAGGTGAGTCAGTATCCTGGCAAAATCTACGCCATGTAGACAAAAGGAATCTATTTTATTCTGTATACTGTGCGTATTCAAATACACTTTCAATCCTGTACTCACCCTTGTTGATTTTGCCCGCCTTTTACGTTACAACTCATCCTGTTGACGGCAATCTTGCCCTATCAAAAGCCCCTCCTCACTACACATTGCCTCTGTTTGTAAACCAGCTACCTCATCTTCAGCACTATCATCCGTCTTTCCTACAATTCTTCTTGTGTTGAAATATAGGCAGCTCCGGACATGAATCGCGCCATGCTTAACCTTTTCATTCCTAACGTTGTCTGAGGTCTTACCAACCTCTCCACTAACTCTTTTGGCACTCTGGTTCCCGTGCCCCTGCAACTCTAGTGTAAACATCTCCCCCCACCCCACCCCGCTCCCCCTACAGCATTAACAAACCTTCCCGCAGGGATATTAATCCCCCTCCAGTTCAGGTGCAAACCATCCCTTCTGTACAGGTCCCACCTTCCCTGGAAGAGAGCCCAATGGTCCAAAAATCTTACGCCCTCCCTCCTACACCAACTCCTTAGCCATGTGTTAAACTGTATAATTTCCATAGTTCTGACCTCATTAGCATGTGGCATGGGTAGAAATCCTGACAATCCTCAGATCACAGCCCTGGAGTCCTGCTCTTTAACTCAGCACCTAACCCCATGAACTCCCTGTGCAGAACCTCGTCCCTCCTCCTACCCATGACACACGGGCCACAATTTCTGGCTGTTCACCCTCCCACTTAAGTATACTGAGGATTCGATCCGAGATATCCCGGACCCTGGTACCCAGGAGGCAACGTACCATCCGGGAATCTCGTTTTCGCCCACAAGAGCTCCTGTCCATTTCCCTTAACTAACCAATCCTCTATCAACACAGCATGCCCCTTCTCCACCTCCCACCCCTTCCCTTCGGAGTCACAGAGGCAGATTCATTGCCAGAGACACAACCACTGTGACTTTCCTCTGTTAGGTCATCCCCCCCACCCTTTCACCTAATGGTATCCAAACTGATATATTTGTTGTTGAGGGGGATGGCCACAGGGGTACTCTGCACTGGCTCCTTAACCCCTTTCCCCCTGCTGACTGTCACCCAGTTTCCTGTGTCCTGCACCTTGGGTGTAACTACCTCTCTATATGTCCTACCTATCACCCCCTCGGCCTCCCAAATGATCCAGAGTCCATCCGGTTCCAGCTCCAGCTCCTGAATGTGGAGTGTTAGAAGCTGCAGCTGGATGCATTTCTCATAGTTATAGTCATCAGGGACACTGGAGGTCTCCCTGCCTTCCCACATCCCGCAAGAGGAGCATTCCACTATCCTGCCTGGCATCCCCACCATCCTAGATGAGCAGGTATGAAGAAGGGAATGAGAAAAAAAACTTAACCTTGCGCTTTTCTTATCTTTGCTTTCTCTGAGTGAAGTCTCTCTTCGCTAAAGCCTCAAAGAGCTGAAGCTTCAAGATCACAGGTCTGACTCTGTCCACTCTGACTATGGCCACTGCACTCGCCACTGCCTTCCTTTCATTTA
Organism: Mobula birostris; assembly: GCF_030028105.1. Taxonomy (NCBI): domain Eukaryota; kingdom Metazoa; phylum Chordata; class Chondrichthyes; order Myliobatiformes; family Myliobatidae; genus Mobula; species Mobula birostris. The sequence goes on from NC_092400.1 coordinate 23,511,696, forward strand.
CTAAATTGGTCGTTGGTCAAAGCTCTTTTTCGCTGCAGTGACCCCCTGCCGCCTGTTATCCTCGGGCAATGGAACTGATTGAAAGTCTGCTCCTCTCAAAACTTCCAGTATCCAGGTTGGCCGATGGTCAAAGCTCTTTTACTCTTGATTAATCTAGTTTGATTAAGCATTCCTGTTCAATTAAATAATCCATTATAGGTTGTATGTACAGTTTGTATAAATATGTTAATTGCATATGTCATCACGCTACCACTTGATGCATGCACACCTCACTAAAAGTAAAAAGACAAAGTTCGTGTCTTCCCTTGAATTTAATGTTTTGAAGTTACAAAACATACCCCTGAAACGTATTGAAACGTATAAAATCCTAAAGGGATTGGACAGGCTAGATGCAGGAAGATTGTTCCCGATATTGGGGAAGTCCAGAACAAGGGGTCACAGATTGAGGATAAAGGGGAAGCCTTTTAGGACCGAGATGAGGAAAAACTTCTTCACACAGAGAGTGATGAATCTGTGGAATTCTCTGCCACAGGAAACAGTTGAGGCCAGTTCATTGGCTATATTTAAGAGGGAGTTAGATATGGCCCTTGTGGCTACGGGGATCAGGGGGTATGGAGGGAAGGCTGGTGCAGGGTTCTGAGTTGGATGATCATCCATGATCATACTGAATGGCGGTGCAGGCTCGAAGGGCCGAATGGCCTACTCCTGCACCTATTTTCTATGTTTCTATGTTTCTACTGTGCAGTTCAAACTGTTTCTGCCCACAGTTACGATATAATCTAAAGCACCTCCTGCCTCTTACCCTTATTCTGAACTTTATTCTGTGAGGCGTCTCCCACATACCTTTGCCACCTCAAAGGATATGTTATAAACAGCTGTTTTCGACCAATTGTAACAGTTACCATGAATTCCTGTCAGCGACCAAATGATTCGGGCTGAAGTTACAGCTGAGGATCAGGAAATCACCAGCCGGACCTTTGCTTCTACTTTGGGGTCAACACTAGAACAAAGATATTGGACAACTTACTTATGGCCATCTAAACGGCTAGTTTCCCCTGGGAAGTGGAAATCCAGAGCCTTTCATTACCTTGGGATTTTCTAAAACGTTTAACAGCCAAAGAATCACGTCTGACCTCTGGACACTGCTTTAGGGTCAGAACCACAGAAGAGAGATGGTGTACAGGAAGCTGCCATCTATGCGATAACTAATGGATCGTTTGTTTACATTGATGTGGGTAAGCATGGGCCAGGACACCAGAAAACAATCCAATGGCACTTTCAGAATTAATGTCACAGGACCTTTCGCATTCCCCTGGAGGAGCACAGAGTGTAATATTTCATTTGAAATATCTGCATGCAGTAGCTGTTTATTTTGGGGATCTGAGTATGGCTGTTAAAGCCAGTTGTTATTGTCCAACTCTTAAATGTCCTTGAGGTGGTGGTCGTGTGCTACCTTCTTTTAAACAATGCTGTGTTTAAGAAGTTGGCCACCACCACCTCAAGGGCAAAAAAAAAACACCAGACTTGCCTGTCAGGCCTCAATCCTGAATTTAAAATTTAACCCCCCCCCCACCCCCCACCAGTGCTGCACACGGCAAACGTATAGTTCCATACCTGAGGAAGCTACTTTTCCCGTGTTACTCTCCCAAATGTTAACATCACTTTGTAAGGGATAAATGATTGAGACTGATCATTTCCGTAAGTTCAAGGTCAAAGTAAATTTGTTATATATGTTACCTGAGGTTCATTACTTCAACACAAGTTGGTATTCCATATCAGAATCAGGATTAACATCACTGGCTTATGTTGTGAAATTTGTCGTTATGCAGCAGCAGTATATTTCAATACATAATAATAAAAAAAAATAAATTGCAGTGAGTTTTTTTAAAATATTGAAGTAAATAAGTAATGGAAAAAGAAAAAAGAAAAGTAGTGAGGTAGTGTTCATGGGTTCAATGTCCATTCAGAAAGATGATGGTGGAGGGGAAGAAACTATTCCTGGATTGTTGAGTGTGTGCCGTCAGGCTCCTGTACCTCCTTCCTGATGGGAGAAACGACAGGACGATACGTTCTGGGTGATGGGAGTTCTTAATGCCCTCTTTTTGAGACATCGCTCCCTGAAGATGTCCTGGATGCTGGGGAGGCTAATGTCCGTGAAGGATACCGTCACCTATCACTTGTTACCAACCGGGGAATGAATGACCAGGCCAAGATCTTTTTTTACTCTGTCAAGTGCAAGTGTTCTTTCTAATTGCCAGCTTTAATTCTGTTTCGAAGATGTCGGATGTTCGTTTCCGAGCAGTGCCTTTCTCTAATAGCGGGAATTAAAGCACTTTAACAGCAATACAATGTGGTATGATTAGCTGTGAATTAATTTAGTGACAAGGTTATGAGCTAGAGTTACATACAGCATATGTATATAATAAATGTGAGCGGGTGGCACACTTCCTTATAAAAATAAGTTGGCTCAGTTGGGATTAGGATTGCATTCTTTGGCAGGCTCTGGCCTCTTGAATGATTCCAAGCAGATTAACTTTTTTTCTCTCTTGCGGCTTCTTGGCGAACACTGTGACTTGTGACTTTTGTTTCCAATAAAAATGTTCTTCAAAGCTGCTCTGGATTTTATTAGTCCTTTGTTTGTTTTTTTATATACATTTAACAGCAGCAGTAGTGAAATGCGGTGCTAAAAGATAACTCCAGCTGAACGATTGGATTTAATCATTTTATGGAAATATGGCCATACTATATCGGCTGCTGTGCCGTGGGCAAATATCCAACTGCACTTGTATTTGTTGAAGGAACAAGTTTTTACCTTGAACGTTTGGGAGGAATGTGCATAGATTGAGTTCAGGGAGGAGGAGAAGATGGCAGCGCGTGCGGCCACTCCGGTGGTGATGTCTGTTATTTGTTAAGTAAGGTACCGTGCACAATTCTGATTTGATGGAGACAGACGTGAGAGTACGGAGGAACATCTGGAGAAACCTCTGAAATGCCCGCTTCGCTGCCGCTGCTACTGTGTGGTCCGGAATCTCCGGAGGAGAAGGCCCCGAATCCTCGACTTTGCTTGTTTCAGCGGCCGGGGCTAGGTCGAAGGCGCTCGGCAGAGGCTGGCGCTCGGGAGGCTGTATCGGAGGGGCTGGTCAGAGGCTCGAAGTTTTCGGACGGACGGACTCAGTGTCGGCTGTGGTCAGGTGCTTCCAAGGCATCGGCAGTTGTTGGTGCCTGGAGGTTTATGGCAGGGAGATTCTCACTTTGCTGCCTGCTATCAGGGACTGGGGAGTCGATTAGGACTTTGAGACTTTTTTTTTACCATGTCCATGGTCTGCTCTTTATCAAATTATGGTATTGCTTTGCACTGCTGTAACTATATGTTATAATTATGTGGTTCTGTCAGTGTTAGTCTTTGGACTCTTCCACCCCCACCGATGACCCCGTCTTCAACCCTCCTCTTCTTCATGGACACCCCGCTCTGGTCTTCTGCCTGCTCTGGATCTCTTTATCGCTAACTGCCGACGGGACATCAATTGTCTCGACTTCACCGCACCTTGTCCCCATTCCAACCTCACTCCTTCGGAACACTCTGCTCTCCACTCCCTCCGCACTAATCCTAACCTTATTATTAAACCCGCCGATAAGGGGGGTGCTGTTGTAGTCTGGCGTACTGACCTCTACCTTGCCGAGGCACAGCGACAACTCGCGGATACCTCCTCTTATTTACCCCTCGATCGTGACCCCACTAAGGAGCACCAGACCATTGTCTCCCACACCATCACCGACTTTATCCGCTCAGGGGATCTCCCATCCACGGCTACCAACCTTATAGTTCCCACACCTCGCACTTCCCGTTTCTACCTCCTACCCAAGATCCACAAACCTGCCTGTCCTGGCCGACCTATTGTCTCAGCTTGCTCCTGCCCCACCGAACTCGTTTCTGCATACCTCGACACGGTTTTATCCCCCCTTGTTCAATCCCTTCCGCCCTATGTTCTCATGCTCTTAAACTTTTCGATGATTTTAAGTTCCCTGTTCCCCACCGCTTTATTTTCACCATGGATGTCCAGTTCCTATATACTTCCATCCCCCATCAGGAAGGTCTCAAAGCTCTACGCTTCTTTTTGGATTCCAGACCTAATCAGTTCCCCTCTACCACCACTCTGCTCCGTCTAGCGGAATTAGTCCTTACTCTTAATAATTTCTCCTTTGGCTCCTCCCACTTCCTCCAAACTAAAGGTGTAGCTATGGGCACCCGTATGGGTCCTAGCTATGCCTGCCTTTTTGTTGGGTTTGTGGAACAATCTATGTTCCGTGCCTATTCTGGTATCTGTCCCCCACTTTTCCTTCGCTACATCGATGACTGCATTGGCACTGCTTCCTGCACGCATGCTGAGCTCGTTGACTTTATTAACTTTGCCTCCAACTTTCACCCTGCCCTCAAGTTTACCTGGTCCATTTCCGACACCTCCCTCCCCTTTCTAGATCTTTCTGTCTCTGTCTCTGGAGACAGCTTATCCACTGATGTCTACTATAAGCCTACTGACTCTCACAGCTATCTGGACTATTCCTCTTCTCACCCTGTCTCTTGCAAGAACGCCATCCCCTTCTCGCAATTCCTCCGTCTCCGCCGCATCTGCTCTCAGGATGAGACTTTTCATTCTAGGACGAGGGAGATGTCTTCCTTTTTTAAAGAAAGGGGCTTCCCTTCCTCCACTATCAACTCTGCTCTTAAACGCATCTCCCCCATTTCACGTACATCTGCTCTCACTCCATCCTCTCGCCACCCCACTAGGAATAGGGTTCCCCTGGTCCTCACCTACCACCCCACCAGCCTCCGGGTCCAACATATTATTCTCCGTAACTTCTGCCACCTCCAACGGGATCCCACCACTAAGCACATCTTTCCCTCCCCCCCTCTCTCTGCATTCCACAGGGATCGCTCCCTACGCAACTCCCTTGTCCATTCGTCCCCTCCATCCCTCCCCACTGATCTCCCTCCTGGCACTTACCCATGTAAGCGGAACAAGTGCCACACATGCCCTTACACTTCCTCCCTTACCACCATTCAGGGCCCCAAACAGTCCTTCCAGGTGAGGCAACACTTCACCTCTGAGTTGACTGGGGTGATATACTGCGTCTGGTGCTCCCGATGTGGCCTTTTATATATTGGCGAGACCCGACGCAGACTGGGAGACCGCTTTGCTGAACATCTACGCTCTGTCCACCAGAGAAAGCAGGATCTCCCAGTGGCCACACATTATAATTCCACATCCCATTCCCATTCCGACATGTCTATCCACAGCCTCCTCTACTGTAAAGATGAAGCCACACTCAGGTTGGAGGAACAACACCTTATATTCCGTCTGGGTAGCCTCCAACCTGATGGCATGAACATCGACTTCTCTAACTTCCGCTAATGCCCCAACTCCCCCTCGTACCCCATCTATTACTTTTTTTTATGCACACATTCTTTCTCTCACTCTCCTTTTTCTCCCTCTGTCCCTCTGAATATACCCCTTGCCCATCCTCTGGGTCCCCCCCCCCCTTGTCTTTCTTCCCGGACCTCCTGTCCCATGATCCTCTCGTATCCCTTTTGCCTATTACCTGTCCAGCTCTTGGCTCTATCCCTCCCCCTCCTGTCTTCTCCTATCATTTCCGATCTCCCCCTCCCCCTCCAACTTTCAAATCCCTTACTCACTCTTCCTTCAGTTAGTCCTGACGAAGGGTCTCGGCCTGAAACGTCGACTGCACCTCTTCCTAGAGATGCTGCCTGGCCTGCTGCGTTCACCAGCAACTTTTATGTGCGTTGCTTGTATTTCCAGCATCTGCAGAATTCCTGTTGTTCCCGTTAGGGCAGAGTATTTAGTAGTTACGAAGAACTGGCTATTCAGATCTCGCAACTAAACTGATATGTAAAGCCACTCCATTGAAGGTGAAAAATGGGCAACTCTAGATCCCAACCACAAATCCAATTCTAACTTGTTCATTATTTTGTATTTCTGTCTCATCTGAATAGAAAATTAAATACTTGAGCAATATATTTACCAATATCACCAGCTCTCAGCTGAGAACTGGTTACAAATTAATTCACAAATTCGATATGTGGGGTATATCCTGCAAGTTATAAGTGTTTGGACAGAGATTGTATCTCCTCAGGGAGTAGGTCACCAGTACACTTACTTCAATGGATTTAAATTGTCAATGCTCAGGAATCATTCTGTCACTTTGGCTCACTGGAGCAAAGAAAGTTAGAATCAATTGGTGGACCACTTTGTCGAGCACCTCCACGCTAACAATCCGCCACAAGTGGGACTTCATGTTGGCCAAACATTTTAATTCCCATTTCCATTCTGACATGTTGGTTCATGGCCTTGTTCCTCAGGGTGGAGGAGCAACACCTTATATTCCATCTGGGTTCCCACCAATCTGATGGTATGAATATCAAATTCTCCTTCCCCTTCCCCCTTTCTTTATTCGCCACTTTGACCCTTTACTTCTTCTCACCTGCCTATAACTTCCCCCTGGGTTCCCTCCTCCTTCCCTTTCTCCGATGGTCCACTCTCCTCTCCTGTCAGATTCCTTCTTCTCCAGCCCTTGACGTTCCCCGCCCACCTGGTTTCACCTATCACCTTCCAGCTAGCCCCATTCACCTCCCCCCACCTTTTTATTCTGGCATCTTCCCCCTTCCCTCTCAGTCCTGAAGAAGGATCTCGGCTCGAGATGTTGACTATCTATTCATTTCTATAGATGCTGCCTGACCTGCTGAATTCCTCCAGCACGAGGAATTCTGCAGATGCTGGAAATTCAATCAATACACATCAAAGTTGCTGGTGAACGCAGCAGGCTTGCTGAATTCCTCCAGCATTTTGTGTGTGTTGCTGAGAACCAGTTGATTAAAGAATAGTTATGAATCTGCCATTGACTCACCCTTTGAAGTAGCCTTTAATTCGCTCTGCCCAGTGTTATCGCTCACCAAGGCTGCTCAGTGCATGATACATTAGGACTGGATTCAGATTATCCTTCCTGCTTGAACTGAGCTTGTCCTCTCACAGTCAGGCCTGAGGCTCACATACCAAAGAATGTTTCCTTTGATGAAGTAACAAGGAACAATAATTTTGAAGGGTGATGATTGACAGAACGCAGGGGGAGGCTTAGATGGTTCCTGTGCATCAATTCAGCGAGAAGCTGGATTACAGGAATTCCTGTACCAGTCCAGGAGCTATGGTATGCAGCTAATGAAACCCAAGGGTTACAATGCTTTAGGAAGCTATTGAGAAGCAAATGCTTTGATCTCATATTAATCAATAAACTCTGTTTGAAACAACAATTGAATGAAGGTTCGGGATACAAAGGACATGTACTCTACAGTATGTGTGTGTGCACAGAAAAATATATCTCACCCCGCCCCCGTCCCTCTTCCTTTCCTCTTCTCTCTCTTCTCTCTTTTTCTCTGCCTCTCTCCCAATCTCTGTCCTCCTCTTCCTCACCATCACCCTCTCCTCCCTCCCAATTTCCCTCTCCCTCTTCCTCTCCAGCTCTCCCTCTCTCCCAATCTCTGACCCCTCTCCCACCCTCCCACATACCACCCCCATGGCCATGCCTTTGATTAGTTTCACACTAATTTCAATTATGCTTTTCTTTCCCAAGAATTAGTGAGAGAAAATGTTCAGCCTTAAACACTATATGGTGTGACGGGGTCCTGAATTACCCCTATGATCTGTGCTTTTGAAAAGGGAGAGAGAGAGAGAGGTGTTCATAATAAATTCATGAAAAAATAGTGACCCAACCATTTGGTCTATTATCAAAGCTGCCCTTCAAATTTATCAATGTTGCCTCATTTAGAGAGTTTCATCAGGTGCACCAGAACAATTGATTTGCCGGTGCTGAAAGAGTCAGCAATGCTTTCAAAGTTTATATTAAGTTTGCTGTGTTTGCCTGAGTGATTTTTTAAAAATATTAAAACTGAGTTCAAAAACAGGTCCTCCTGGTGAAAGAGGAAAACATGGATCTCCTGGCCAGGACGGTATGTAAATATATACATACTTGGGAGGAAAAAATACAAATATTAAAATTCCAAGTCTCAGGACATAAGAACAACAAGCAGTTGCTAATCTTGTTTCACTTTTCACTTATTTCGTATGTTCCATTCAAATTTCCACAAATCCCTCCTGATGTGAAAACCATGTTGGCCACTGGTATGTAGTAGGCATTGCCCCATTTCGATATTTCCCTTTGATTTAGAAATTTGTTTGATGTCTTTCCGCAAACTTTAGCACATTTTAATAACTTTTTGGAAGATGATCTATAATCGCTGCACAGACAATAAACATTTTGGCAAAACCTCCCAAATGGAGCAATGCAGATGGCTTTTAGAATCAGGGACTTTGAATAAATGGCATGGCTTCTTCCTAACATACTCCACCATGAGTTACAGCATCTGAACTGTAGTTTTTGTAAACTTTGCTTTGCGTCAGCCATGCTTTATATGATTGTTAACCGTTTATGAGATATCTAGAAGGAGTATCTCCCATGGTGGCCCGATGAGTTGCTATGATTGTGAGCTTGAGAAAGAAACAAAAATTAGGCAAAGATCCTACTTGCTCTTCATTGAGCCCTGCCGGAACGTCTTTGGTGAGCTGCTTTGGGACTGGATCTCATCACCTTTGTTGTCACAGACAGTGAGAACTAGCTTCACACATGCACGACTTTGGTTTTGGTGAAGCAGCAGAGAAAGAGAGAAAGAGCTGAGAGGTGGAACAAAGACCATACTTGGAGTTTGCTTGGGAGTGTTGGGAGAGGTTCACGTATTATTTTACATTGTATGATTAAAATTGACGTAATTGAGTTTATTTCAGTGTAGAGTTCTGTGGGTTGAGGGGCCTGTTCTTGTGCTGTACTGTTCTATATTCTCAGTTTGCAAAATTTAAACAGCATGTTACATTTTGCGGGTGAAAATTAAGTCAAACACATGAACTCCGATTTGTACTGTTTGTGTACCTTATCCTATAGTATTTCAAAGTCTAAATCAAGGAACTGTTTTCCTCTACATTACCATCTTTGTTATTGGGTATATAAAATAGTGCTTTATTTTATACCAAATGAAACATTTCCTTGATAATCAATTGCCTTCATCTTACTTTAGTCATTGTTAATTTTGGTGAAAAAAAAGAATAGCAAATATCAAAATGCAATCATCAGCATCATTATGTGTGACGACTATGATTGTTCTTGGCAATTTTTTTTACAGAAGTGGTTTGCCATTGCCTTCTTCAGGGCAAAGTCTTTACAAGATGGGTGACCCCAGCCATTATCAATACTCTTCAGAAATTGTCTGCCTGGCTTGTGATATGCACCGGCTGCTCATATGACCATCCATCACCTGCTCCCATGGTTTCGCGTGACCCTGATCGGGGAGGCTAAGGAGGTGTCACACTTTGCCCAAGGTGACCTGCAGCCTAGTGTAGTGATACAGAGCCTTACACCTCCTTTGGTAGAGACATATCTCCAATCGGCCACCCAATTGTTAGCAAGAAAAACTACTGACATAACCAAAAAAGTCTGTGCTGCATGGAATTATCTGCTCACTTTTCAATTTGTATTTGACTGCCTATTTTGTGTGCTGCTTCCTAATAAGGCGAGTGAAAGCAACATAACTTCAATATCAGTCACTGCAAAGAGCATTCCTCCTCCAACCATTCTCCCTTTGCTGTGCAGACAACCTAACCTTTGCCCTACCGAACTATTCACAGCACAGTCAAGAGGCCACGAGGAAGATACTCGTCTTTGGTCAGGGGCTAAATGGGCGGTATCATAGCTGCTCTCCCCCTCCTCCTCCCACTTTCAAATCTCTTACTATCTCTTCTTTCATTTAGTCCTGATGAAAGGTCTCGGCCCGAAACGTCAACTATACCTCTTCCTAGAAATGCTGCCTGGCCTGCTGCGTTCACCAGCAATTTTTGTGTGTGTTGTATCATAGCTGCTGTCCATTTTAGTCAGCTTCCAGCATCTGGTTTCATTGACTTCAATGTTTGACTGATACTGTGTTGTACATTTAGCATTGCCAACAAAGGATGAATTTCTAGTGAGCTGTGTAGAACACAAGCCAACACCCTGCTGTTCTGCAGTAGTTTGTGCTTTGCGTTCATTTTAGTGCTTCACCCCTGATATCAATAATCCCTTCTCCAAATAATTTATAAATTTTGGTCCTTATTTTATTGTCTCCTAATAGCCTGAGCAAATTGTTTAGTCATTCTTAAGTACATTGGCAGAGTTTGGAAGAAACTTGGCTACATTCGCATAAAACAGAGAAACAAAAGATAGGTTCAAGTTTTCCACAAGGGCAGGTTACAGCATATATAATTTCAAAAATCAGATCGAATGTAAAATATGAATAATAATTTAAATTACAGGATTTGCTTTCGTATTTGGAGGGGGACAAAACTGCAGACACTGGAAATCTGAAACAGAAACAGACAATACTATTAACACAAGAGATTCTGCAGATGCTGGAAATCCAAAGCAACACACGCAAAATGCTGGAAGAACTCAGCAGGTCAGGCAGCATCTATGGAAATGAATAGATGGTCGACATTTTGAGCTGAGACCCTTCTTCAGGACCGGAAAGGAAGGGGGAAGATGCCGGAATAAAAAGGCGGGAGGTGGGCGGAAAGAGGCTAGTCCCAATTCTGCTCCCAGACCTGGAGTATCTCGCAGTTAAGTGCCACCCATTTTACCTGCCACAGGAGATTTCTGCGGTCATTTTAGTAGTGGGGTACATTCCACCTCAGACCAATGTCGAGCAGGCTCTAGGTGATCTGAGCAATAGGATCAACATGCACGGAACAGCATATCCTGACCCTTCTCCATCATTTTTGGGGTTTTAACCAGGCCAGCTGAAAAAGACAGTGAAACAGGTCATTGCAATAGCAGAGGAAACAACACACTGGACCATTGCTACACCACCATCAAGAATGCCTACTGTGCTATTCCACACCCTCACTTCGGGAAGTCTGATCACCTGGCTGTACTTCTACTCCCTGAGCATAGGCAGAGACTGAAGACTGCAGCACCAGCAGTAAGGACCAAGATGGTTTGGACAAGGGAAGCACAGGAGCGCCTACAGGACTGCTTTGAATCGGTGGACTGGACTGTATTCAGGAATTTATATTCGAATCTGGATGAGTATGGCACAGTTGTTACCGACTTCATTAAAACCTGTGTGGATGAGTGTGTGCCCACAAAGACTTACTGTACATTCCCAAACCAAAAGCCATAGATGAACCAGGAGGCATGTTGTCTGCTGAAGGTTAGATCTGTGGCATTTAAGTCTGGTGATCCAGGTCTGTACAAAAAAAACAGGTATGACTTGCATTGGGCTATTTCAAGAGTGAAGAGACAATTCCGAACAAGGTTGGAGGTGGCATCGGATGCACGCGAACTCTGGCAGGGTTTGCAGGACGTTACTTCCTACAAAGCGAAACCCAGTAGCATGAATAGCAGTGATGCTTCACCACCAGATGAACTCAATGCCTCCTATGCCCATTTTGAAAGGGAGATCCCTGCTGAACCCTGTGACCCTGTGATCTCTGTCACAGAGGCCGATATCAGGCTGTCCTTCAGGAGGGTGACCCCTCATAAGGCAGCAGACTCTGAAAGAGTTTCTAGTAAGACTCTGAAAACCTGTGCCAACCAACTGGCGGGAGTATTCAAGGACATTTTCATCCTCTCACTGCTACAGGCAGAATTTCCCACTTGCTTCAAAAAGGCAACAATTACAAAAGTGCCTAAGAGGAATAATGTGAGCTGCCTTAATGACCATCTCCCAGCAGCACTCACATGTAAGGTGATGAAATGCTTTGAGAGGTTGGTCATGGCGAGAATTGACTCCAGCCTCAGCAAGGACCTGGACCCATTGTAATTTGCCTCTCACCACAATAGGTCTACGGCAGATACAATCTCAATGGTTCATCACGTGGCCTAGATCACCTGAACAATACAGACACCTGTGTCAGGATGCTGTTCATTGACTATAGCTCAGCATTTAACACCACCATTCCCACAGTCCTGATCAATAAACTACAGAACCTGGGCCTCTGTACCTCCGTCTGCAATTGGATCCTCAACTTCCTAACTGGAAAACCACAACCTGTGCAGTTTGGTGGTAGTAGCTCCTCCTCACTGAGGTTCAATACTGGTGCACCTTAGGGGTGGGTGCTTAGCCCACTGTTCTACTTTCCATATACACATGACCGTGTGGCTAGGCATAGCTCAAATATCATCTATAAACTTGTTGATGACACATCCATTGTTGGTAGAATCTCAGATGGAGATGAGAGGGTGTACAGGAGTGAGATATACCAGCTAGTTGAGTGGTGTCACAACAACAACCTTGCACGCAGCATCAGTAAGATGAAAGCACTGGTTGTGATTGCGATGACTGTCTGGTATGGAGGGGTAGGGGCTACTTCACAGGGTCAAAAGAAGGGTACAGATAATTGTAAAATTAGTCAGCTCCATCGTGGGTACCAGCCTCTATAGTACCCAAGACATCTTCAAGGAGCAATGCCTCAGAAAGGCGACATGCATTATTAAGGACCCCCATCACCCAGGACATACCCTCTTCTCATTGCTACCATCAGGAAGGAAGTACAGAAGGAAGTGATTCAGGAACAGCTTCTTCCCCTCTGCCATCTGATTCCTAAATAGACATTGAACCCATGGACACCATCTCACTTTCTTTTTTTATATATAGTGTTTCAGTTTTGCACTATTTTTAATCTCTTTAATATACATACTTTTTGCTGTTGGACCCCGGCCATATTCCACCGAAATACAACACTGGACATCACGGAAGGTTGTTCCTGCTTGTGGCCATCGAACTTTGCAGCTCCTCCCGTGGAGGGTCAGACACCCTGAACCAATAGACTGGTCCTGGACCTATTTCCATCTGGCATAGTTTGCATTTTGTTGTTTGATTGTTTGTGGTTTTTGTATTGCTATATTTATGCTCTATTCTTGGCTGGTGCTGCTGTAACGAAACCTAATTTCCCTTGAGATCAATAAAGTATATCTATCTATCTATAAGTATATATACGTACTGAGTGTTGGCACGTGGTCAAGTGGTTAAGGCATTCGTCTAGTGATCTGAAGGTCACTAGTTCGAGCCTTGGCTGAGGCAGTGTGTTGTATCCTTGAGCAAGGCACTTAATCACACATTGCTCTGTGACGACACCGGTGCCAAGCTGTATGGGTCCTAATACCCTTCCCTTGGACAACATCGGTGGCATGGAGAGGGGAGACTCGCAGCATGGGCAACTGCCGGTCTTCCATACAACCTTGCCCAAGCCTGCTCCCTGGAAACCTTCCAAGTCGCAAATCCATGGTCTCACATGACTAACGGATGCCTAAATATACTTACTGAAATTGATTGACTGATTGATTGATTTCAATATTATGTATTGTGTTGAACCACTGCTGCTAAGTTAACAAATTTCACAACTCATGCTGGTGATAATAAACCTGATTCTGATTCTGTAAGGTGTTTGGTGAAGCCAGGTGGGTGGGAAAGGTGCAGGGCTGGAGAAGAAAGAATCTGACAGGAGAGGAGAGTGGACAATAGGAGAAAGGGAAGGAGGAAGGGACCCGGGAGGAAGTAATCGGCTGATGAGAAGAAGTGAAAGAGATTAGGAAATAGAGGAAGGGTGGGAGCGGAATTGTTTACCGAAGAAGAAAATACTGTAAATATCTATTTATTGATTGATTTCTATTGTAAACATTTATTTATTTGTTTATCAAGATTCGGTGCAGGATAGGCCCTTCTGACCCTTTCAGCTCTGCAGTCCCCTAACTTAACCCTAGCCTGACCAATTAACCTACCAATCGCTACATCTCAGACTGTGGGAGGAAACCGGAGAACCCGGAGGAAACCCTTGCGGTCACGGAGAGGTCGTAGAACTCCTTACAGGCAGCAGCGGGTTGCTGGTACTGTAAAGTATCGTGCTAAGCACTACGTTACCATACCGCCCCAGTATTCAGCAGGTCGGGCAGCCTCAGTGAGAGAGGGATGATGATTCAAGTTGGCTGGTAATCTTTCATTAGAATCGGCGGACGTGTTCATTGGGATTGCTGTTCTCCAAGTAATTTGTCAATGTATACCACGCGAGCAAAACAGCTTAGTTAGACTGCAGTGATATTGCAGAAGACTAAAGGTATTACAAATGGTCACAGCTCAATTGCATTCAAGAAAAAATTTTTGTTACCAATATCGTAACTTCCGCGGGAATGGTTGTGAATTATGTTGTACAAGCATTCAGGGTTGAACAGTATATTATTTTTGTACTTTAATGAATATACTTCTTCCACGTAGCACCTAAATACCTAAATTATACGTTGATAATTTTAGCATGGAGTGAAAAATGCTGGTGGTGGTTGTCCACCGTGTCCGACGATGACAGGAGACCTGTTCAGGAGAGTTTTTAAAGTGGAAGAGCCATTGTACTGGGGCAGTCCCACTCGACCTCAGAGTTCCGGGTCCAGTGGTGAGAACCAGAGTCCTCCTTGGCTGCAGTGGATGACTGTGGCATCTCTGTGCTTTGCCATGCCCTCCGCTCTCCACAGATCATTGAAGTGCCACCTTCATAGCCATTGGATCTCATCCGCCCAGTCCGCCAGAGCTGACAGGAGTAATAGACAATTCACTGTAAAGTATAAACCAAAGGAATCTTGCCTTTCCCCTTTGAGTATTTGGGTATAACGTACAAAAGGTTCAATGTACAGTATATTTTTCACCTTGTATATTGATCAAAGCACTCAACTTCTGCTCAAAGCTGAGGATGGGGTAAAACCAGCTGTAAAACTGTAAGTGATCTTGATTGGCTTTAATTGTCTCTACCATTAAATGTTTCTAAAAAAAAACACATTGAAATAAATAATCTTTCAAAATAAATCAAATAAAAATATAAATAATTAAAATCATTGAAAGAAGCAACATAGCTCCCAATCCTTGTAGCCTTTCTGTCCCCATTCTAACTTGCGGAACTTCATATCCCACAGGAATGACCTGGCACAGGATCCCAATGTAAAACAGGGAAATTGCAGCAAGGCTGTGCTTGTATGGAATTGGCACTGGCAGACTTGGCCTTCAGAGCTTATCAATAAATCCTGGGTGTTTGCATTTGACTGGATGTGCTTACAAGTCCAAAACTTGTGCAGTTTCAATGCCTGAAGAGCCAACAGTCAGTAATATCTAGCCCAGTAATATCTATCTGCAAATGCTGATGTTCAAAATTCGAAGTACGTTGATTATCAAAGAAAGTATACTACGTACACCCTTGAGGTTCATCTCCTTACAGTCAGCCGCAAAACAAAGAAACCTGATAGAACCCATTGAAAAGAGATCGTCAAACACCCAATGTGCCGGGAAAAAAAATAGTGGAACCAATAAAAGGAAGCAAATAGCATTCAGAACGGAAGTTCACAGATGTGAGTCCATAGCCACAAGGCCAGTCAGAGCCAATCCAGGTTTGTTGCAGGCCATAGCCTCAGTTCAGCGCAGATGTTAATGGTGGACTCAGAAATTCCTGCACAATGCACACTCGCGGTAAAGAATTGCACTATTACTGAATCATTCAGCAATGTTCTAGAATGCCAGATTTACTCTTAGAGTCAGCATTGCCATGGTGCTTGGAGTCAAGATTGTTAATTCTGTGCTAATTGGAACGAAATACTAGAATACTATCTTTTAAGACCAGGGATTTGTTTGTTTATTTATTTACAAGGCACAATTGATCTACCAGCTGAGGAGTCCATGTTATTGTACTAGGGAACTGTTGACAACAATAGGATAAGAGATGCCCTTGAGCTTGGTGCTATGTGCTTTCAAGCTTCTCTGATCTTCTGCCCAGTGGTTAGGTGTGGTGGGCTTGGGGGGTTTATTTATTTATTGAGATGCAGTGCGGATTAGGCCCAATTTCGAGCCACATTGCCCAGCAATCCCCCGATTTAATCCTAGCCTAATCGGAGGGCAATTTACAACGTAGAACCTACCGACTGGTACATCTTTGGACTGTGGGAAGAAACTGGAGCACCCAGAGGAAACCCACACGGTCACAGGAAGAACGTCCAAATTCCTCACAGGCAGCTAGTAATGTCTTATGTGATGAAGAACAGACAAAAGCATGAATATGTGGATGATGTCATTGTGGTGCTCAGAAGCTCACACAACCGGTCGTCAGATCAGCATACATCTTAGTTTGTTTTGACGCCACAATGAGAGGTATTTTCATGTTTTGGATCTAGTGACACCTTCTGCTTCGAAGTCTGAAAGGAATTAGTGTGACAAGTCAAGCCTTGAAGATTGTCTCAGAGATATCTGATCCTTCTTGTGCCATCACTGGAGTTAAAAACTGCCCATTACTGGGCTTTGCCGTCCACGTGACCGTGGCACGGTGAGTGCTGGGAGCAGTGTTAACAGTAAGCTGCTCGGAGCTGGCGTACAAATGCTGTGATTCACCTGTCCACAAGGCTATCGGAGATGGCGCATGCCCAGGCACGTGAAAAGTTACAGGGGAAATATCATCACCCAGCTAGCAGTCCACTCATTGATATGTATTGGAGAGCCTTGCTCTGAGATATAGTCAATCATTTATTCAATGAATCATCCTATCACTTCCACTGTTTTAACGTA
This sequence comes from Mobula birostris, assembly GCF_030028105.1. Taxonomy (NCBI): domain Eukaryota; kingdom Metazoa; phylum Chordata; class Chondrichthyes; order Myliobatiformes; family Myliobatidae; genus Mobula; species Mobula birostris. The sequence goes on from NC_092400.1 coordinate 23,528,374, forward strand.
TAACAACAGGGAATGAGGCCCCCCGATGTCGACTATGGATATTGCGTCCAGCTTGCCTCCATGATCCGTACGCCGTGGCCGGATGACATGGAAAGTAAGCTGTTGCCCCTGCAGCAGGCTCCCTCTCTCCACGCAGCTGATGAATCCAAAGCAACAGCAGAGACCGATACAGTTTGGCACCAGTGGCGTCACAGGAGTTGCCAGTCAGCACTGAACTCAAAGTAGGGCTGCCTTAGGGAATAGCTCTGGGTTTTTCCCTCAGGGTTATTCCCGAAGCCAGCGCTATGAGTGGGTATAGTCGCAAGGCAATGGAGATTTAAGATCAGAGCTTTCCTTCTGCTAGAGGAGCTACCAACTACAGCTATCGAGCCACATCTGCCCGGACAACAAGGAATATGTTAAGATTATCTATACCATTGTCTATTTAATGCCACGATGGGATATATTATACCTCTCTAATTCCCACAGATATTTACATGCTTTGTTGTCTGAGGATTGCCTTTAATTTTTTTTTTCTCTGCCCTTATTAATAACTCCAGGTCCAAGGGGTGAACCAGGTATTCGTGGTCCATCTGGGGTCCCAGGAGTACAAGGGCCTGTCGGGCCACCAGGTTAGTGGTTCCTGTGAAAGCAAAATACTGCAGAGGCTGCTACTCTGAGATAAAAACAAGAAGCTGCTAGAAATACTTGGCAAGTTGGGCAGTATCTATGGAGGGATAAGCAGAAAGAACATTTCAGGTCAATCATCAATGGTTTCTTTACAGTGCTCGAAGCTGAGCAGCCAATTTGTTATGTTTATTTGGTGCCTGAGCAAAAGAAAGTAGTAACGCTTATGCAAGTGAATAATTAAAACACATTTTCATTGAATTATAAATTGCTGTGGAAAGATAAAAAGGATTCTTCATCTTCCACTTATGTTCTCAATATTTATTGCTTATTTATTATTATTATTTATTTCTTTTTGTACTTGCACAGTTTCTTGTCTTTTGTACGCTGGTTGAACGCCCAAGTTGGTGTGGTCTTCCATTGTTAAGGTTATTATTCTATCATGGATTTATTGAGTATGCCTGCAAGAAAATAAATCTCTAAGTTCAAAAGTAAATTCATTATTGAAGTACATATATGTCACCATCTACAACCCTGAGATTGATTTTCTTAAAGGCATACTCAACAAAATCCATAATAGAATGATAACCATAACAGACTCAATGAAAAAGGTGCACACTGGTAGGACACTGGTAGAATTGGTGACATATACGTACTTCTATAATAAACTTACTTTTAACTTTAAAATGAAAAGACAAATCTGCTTTGTGTCCCTCGTACTGAGTTAGAAGGAGTTGGCCCTTGCACCTATCAATAAGTCCTTCTGAGCAAATCAGGTCTTTCCCATTTGATGAGAAAATCTGCAGATGCTGGAAATCCAAGCTTCACACACAAAATGCTGGAGGAGCTCAGCAGGCATGGAAAAGAACAAGAAGAAGACATTTCGGCCGAGGTCCTTTCCCATATGATACTGAGTGACCATGAAGGCAACTCTGGAGACATCATCATTGCAAATGCTGGATAGAATCGTAGTTTGTTCATTCGTTATGTGCAATGCCATATGATGTGGGTGATCGTGGTCTTTCCATGACCGTGATTGTTCTTTCCAAATTTTTCTACAGAAAATGACTTCTACAGAAGTCATTTGCCATTGCCGCCTTCTGGGCAGTGTCTTTACAAGGTGGGTGACCCTAGCCATTATCAATACACTTCAGAGATTGTCTGCCTGACGTCAGTGGTCACATAACCAGGACTTGTGATATGCACCAGCTGCTCATACGACCATCCACCACCTGCTCCCATGGCTTCACATGACCCTGATTGGGGGGGGCCAAGTGGGTGCTACACCTTACCCAAGGGTGACCTGCAGGCTAGCGGAGGGAAGGAGCGCCTTACACCTCCTTTGGTAGAGACATATCTCCACCCCGCCGCCCAGAATACTGGATCTTTTGCATCCTGTCGGTTTCCTAGTGTATCTGGCCATCTGATCAGCAGGAACTGCTGCAGACTTTAAACAGCAAGGTGACTGCTTCAATTGCAGCAGCCGAAGAACATCTCTCTTTTCTAGGTTGGTAAGTAACTACTGGATAAGATACTTGTCTCTTCCTCCCAGCTAGACAACTCTTCCCAGTCACCCAAAGTTGGCTTCTCAGTCTAGACCACAATCCCTCCCTGTCGAGACTGCACTCCAGCCCTTTTAGGCCGCTGCTCCTCCAATTTCAGGCTATCCTCTTCTCTGTCAAGAATTTCCCTCATAGAGTATGACAGCACAGAAACAGGCCCTTTAGTCCATCTAATCCATGCCAAACTATTATTCTGTCTAGATTCATCAACCTCCACCTGGACCACGGCCCTTGTAAACCTCCCATCTTAACCGAATTTCTCTTAGTCTGGGTCACTACCCATCCTAACTATTTCTAACCACTGTTTTCCTTCCTTTGGATCATTCAGTTTCCCAGATCCTCTTCAAGGTTTTTCTGAGGGCCAAAAATGGAAGCAGAGCAGTTAGTCATAAAATTGTCTTTTCCTTCTGAGTTTCCTAAGATCACCCACTGGGTGTCAGCAGCTGACATGTCGGCTGGTAGCTGGGTTGAAAGCTGAACAGAATGGATGCGTTGGGCCTCTTGTTTTGCACTGACTACATCTCAAAGCTTTATACTGTCTGTAGAGCGCCCGTAGCAAATAAAGTTCAAAGTAAATTTATTGTCAAAGTGCATATATGTCACCATATACAACCCTGAGATCCATTCTGCTCTGGGCAAACTCAGCCAATCTATAGAATAGTAACTATAACAGGATCAGTGAAAATCAACCAGAGTGCAGAAGACAACAAACTGTGAAAAAAAGGCAAATATAAAGAAGTAGTAATAAATATTGAGAACATGCGATAACGAGATAAAGACTCCTTGAAGTGAGATCATTGACTGCTGGAACATCTCAACGGATGGGCAAGTGTGTGCAGTTAACCCCTTTGTTCAAGAGCCTAATGGCTGAGGGGTAGTAACTGTTCTTGAACCTGGTGGTACAAGTCCTGAGGCTCTTGTACCGTCCACCTGAAGGCAGCCACAAGAAAGGGGCCTGGCCTGGTTAGTAGGGATCTCTGATGGTGGATGCTGCTTTCCCGCAACAGCGTAAATGTGCTCAATGGTTGGGACGGCTTTACTCATGATGTACGGGGCAAATCCACTTGAAAACTAACTAAAAGTCGCTGAGAGGCTAAGGGAGGGAGTATTGATTGAATTCCAAGTTGAGAAGTTGGCTTAATCCTGTATTGCAAACCAACAATAAAATCATTCAACTCTTCCATAATTCATGTAAAGCAAAAAGGAGCAAAATGAGTGTAATTGGATCAAATTCAAACAATGACAAGCAGTCAAACACAAGTGTAATTGGATTAAATTCAAATGCGACCGGAAAGTTAAAAATATGCGCTCCCTTGGCTCTCCCCCTCTCTACATGCCAAGCAGGTGAACAGGTGACCATTCATTCATTTTCACCACCCCCAAACTCACGTGACAAATTACCCTAACCCAGAGTGAGGATACACAACACAGACAGACAGTAAATGGCAACACACACAAAATGCTGGAGGAACTCAGCAGGCCAGGCAGCATCAACAGAAAGGAGTACAGTCAGCGTTTCAGGCCGAGACCCTTCAGCAGGACTGGAAAAAAAGATGAGGATTCAGAGTAAGAAAGTGGGGGGAAGGGAGGAAGAAATACAAGGTAGTAGGTGATAGGTGGAACCGGGAGGGAGAAGAAGGGAAGTAAGGAGCTGAGAAATCGATTGGTGAAAGACATAAAGGGTTGGAGAAGGGGGAATCTGATAGGAGAGGGTAGAAGGCCATGGGAGAAAGGGAAAGGGGAGGAGCACCAGAGGGAGGTGATGGGCAGGTAAGGAGATAAGGTGAGAAAGGGAAATGGGAATGGAAAATGGTGATGAGGAGGGACATTACCAGAAGTTCAAGAAATTGATGTTCATGCTATCATGTTGGAGCCACCCAGATGAAATATAAGGTGTTTCTCCTCTGACCTCATCGCAACAGTAGAGGAGGCCATGGACTGACATGTCGGAATGGGAATAGTATGTGGAATTAAAATGGGTGGCCATCGGGAGATCCCGCTTTTTCTGGCGAACGAAGCGTAGGTGCTCAGCAGAGCCATCTCCCAATCTGCACCAGGTCTCGCCGATATACAGGAGGCCAGACCGGGAGCACCAGATGCAGTAGGTGACCCCAACAGACTCACAGGTGAAGTGTCACCTCACCTGGAAGGACTCTTCGGGGCCCTGAACAGTAGTGAGGGAGGAGGTGTTGGGGCAGGTGTGGTACTTGTTCCACTTGCAAGGGTAAGTTCCAGGAGGGAGATCAGTGGAGAGGGACAAATGGACAAGGGAGTCGTGTAGGGAGTGATCACTGTGGAATGCAGAAGTAGGGGGAGGGAAAGGTGTGCCTCCATTTGAGGGGGAAGGCTTCCCTCCTTCACTATTCTCATTCCCATTTACCTCTCTTACCTCATCTCCTTACCTGTTCATCACCTCCCTCTGGTGCTCCTCCCCCTTCTCTTTCTTCCGTCTCCTTCTCTTTCTACCCTCTCCTAACATATTCCCCCTTCTCCAGCACTTTATCTCTTTCACGTACCAGCTTCCCAGCTCTTTACTTCACCCCTCCCCCTCTCCCGGTTTCACCTACCACCTTGTACTTCTTCCTCCCCTCCATCACCTGCTTGCTCTAACTTCTCATCTTTCTTTCTAGTTCTGAAGAAGGGTCTCAGCCCAAAACGTTGACTGTTTACTCATTTCCACATATGCTGCCTGACCTGCTGAGTTCCTCCAGCATTTTGTGTGTGTTGCTTTGGATTTCCAGCACCTGCAGATGTTTCCTTTTTTGTGATTAAACAATAAATAGAAACATGGATCTATTGCTCTCCCAGTTACTCTCTCAAAACTTTGGATTTGATCAGAAAGTTTTTCATTTTTCTTGCTTTACTCTCAACATGGGCTGCCCAGTCCCCCTTTTTTTTTCTTTTTTATTATTTTTTGTTTTTGTTTATAGAGAATAGTGGGTGTTTTTCCCTATATATAAAATCATGTTTTTTTGATCTTTTTTCTCTTTTTATGAAATGATAAGAGGAGTATTTTATTTTTTATTCTATACTATTAGATTAATACTATGTATGATCTTGAGAATATTTATTTTACCTTTTACATGTATTGTTATCAATATAGATATCTAAGATAATCCTCTTCCTGTTCATATATATGTACTTTTTTAAAATTAATAAAAGGATTGCGAAAGAACCAAAGAAAGAAACATGGCTCCTACAGTGCCTTTATCATGAAATGTGATATACAAGGGGAAAGTTTCTTCAAATTTTCTTTGAAAGGTGCAACTAAAAACATGGATTTTTTTTTTAATAACATAAAATGCAACTAAATGCTCTGGGAGAATTGTATCAGACCCAAAAAGGGATGGGGAGTGTTGGATTAGAAAACATTTCTTAACCAGGGCATGGTTGAAATTTTGAGTTCTCAGCTACAAACCATTGCTGAAGCAAGACACATAAATTCCTCCAAAAAGGGAATTCAGCAGTTGCCAGAAAAGCAGTGTAACTAACTGACTGCTGTCACATTCTGTGATCTTTTCCTCTTATTAGTCATGGTTCTTGTGCTTTGGGAACAAATGGCCACTTGGGCGCATAATGTTTTTAATTTTTGAAGCAAGGTTTGAGCTCATTCCAGCATTGTGCAACTCTTCAACAGATCCCTGCTGCCAGAAGGTTAATAAGTTCCTTGTCGAGATACTACGCTGTCTATTACTGGACAGTATCAGATTTTACTTATGAATTCATTCCTGGGATGTAGTCATTGCTGGAAAAGCTGATATTTATTGCCCATCCCTAATTGTCTTTCAGCCAAGGGTAATTAAGGGCTAACCACTTTGCTTTGCATCCATGTGCCAACTGGGCAAGGAGGCTAGGTTCCTTTTCTTAAACCTTATTACTGAACCAGACGGGTTTTCAGAACAATCTAGTGTTTCGAAGTCCAAAGCGCTTTTATTATCAAAGTATGCATACTATATACAATCTTGACATTTGTCTCCTTACAGGCAGCCACAAAACAAAGAAAACCCAAAAGAACCCATTTTTAAAAAAGAATATGAAACACCCAAATGCACACAAGGGGAAAAAAAAAACTGTGCGAACAGTAAAGTTAAGCAAATAGCATTCGGAACTGAAGTTTTATGAAAGACACGAGGCCAGGCGTCACTGTAGCTGGAGCAGGCCACAGCGTCAGTTCATTGCAGAGCTGAGTAAACATCGTGAGACCACGGGTGCAAAGCCAGATATCACTGCCATCTTTAGTGGTAGTGACTTTGCACTTCTTTAATAAATTAAATTTAAATTATCCAGACATCTGTTTATTCATGTATCGACTATGTCTATATTAATTTGCCCTGAGGAGCAGTCTTCCTGAACCACTGCAGTCCTTTTGAGGAAGGCCCTCACACAGCACTGATGGGAGGACATTTTAAGATTTAGGCCCAAGGACAATGAAGTTCCGGGTCAGAACTGTTTGTGGATTGGAAAGGAACCAGAAGGTGATATTTCTCCAACAGGACCACAGCCTTGCCGTAGGGTGTGGAGGCTTGTGTGCCTCAATGACCCAGAGAGCTATGTTGGCTGGAGTCAGGGCCTTGTGGTTTGACTCTTGGTAGGGTCACCCATGTCAAAGGTCAAAGGGTAGATGCCAGACTAAGAGCGGTCCACCAGACCTCCAGGTTCAGGGGTGCAGCTCAGGGCTAACAACCCTGACTGGTCAACAAACAATGTTATGGAAACAGCAGTGAAGGATCCTTCTATACAGACAGAGATGGAAGACCTTCATTGCTGGCCTAAACGCCAACAGGCAGTAAGTAAGTAAGAAGGTGCAATTACCTCAACATCTCTCTTAATCTAAGAGATTATGGGTTTGGGAGGTGTTGACGGCGTAGCCTGGCAGAGGACAGTCTGGAGATGGTATGTGCTGCAGACAGGTAGTGGCAGAGGGAATGGATGTGTGGAGAAGGGCTTAGGGTCCTTCTCTGGTCAGCTGCTTTGACCCCGATTGTGTTGAGCTGTTGAGAGTTGCTGGAGCTGGCTAGGTAAGTAGTGGATATGCCCTCACACTGCTAAACCTGCGCATAGGAGGGTCGCCTTGCAGCACACCGTGTCGCTGACCTGCCCTTGTAATAATGGTATTTATGCCACTGTGCCTCTCGAGTTTCTGGTCAGTGGTGATCACCAGGATGGGCGACTCAGTAACTGTTATGTTTTGTAACTAAAAAAACATTAAACTAATTCAAAGGAAGACACGGGAGTCCGAAACGTGGGTCGAACTTCAAGTTTACTTTAAGCGTGGCGCGCAAGTATCAAGTGGTAATGTGATGACATATGCAATTCACATATTTTTACATATAACCTGTAATTAATTATTTAAACAAATAACAATAAACTTAATCAAACAATATACAAGATTACCCATGCAAACAACAGGAATTCTGCAGATGCTGGAAATTCAAGCAACACACATCAAAGCTGCTGGTGTACACAGCAGACCAGGCAGCATCTCTAGGAAGAGGTACAGTCGACGTTTCAAGCCGAGACCCTTCGTCAGGACTAATTACCCAAATGTTACTGAAATACACAGCAGTAATACTACTGAATGTGATAGACAATTGGTTGGATTCTCTCTAGCTCTGTTTATTAGTGCCTGGCATTTTTGTTGAGCAGTGTTAGTCCAGATTATTAACAACATTTAAATTCTTGTCATGGTGGGAATTGAACTTCTAGATCACCAGCCTAGTAACTTAAGCACCGTGCCACCATCAGCAAGGCCTTGTCACGATGGTTGCTGGCAGAACGAGACGCAGATGGGGGGAATGGCTGGCTCTGTCAGGGTGAGTGCTGGCTATGGCTCAACCCCGCTGCGGAGGGACGGCAGACTCCCCGTGCAGAGGAGGAGACAGGAGGTTAGACCGAGGAATACCAGCAGAGCATCGGAGGCAAGATCGAGCGACACCGCGAGACAAATCATTCTTCACAAACGCAAGGACTCCGCTCCAGTGCTAAATGAGAGTCCCCTTTAAATAATCGCAAAATGCGGGAAACCCTTGCCAGCCCCCCCCCCCAGCATTCTTCTAAATTCCAGGGAGTACAGGCCCAAAGCTGCCAAACACTACTTAAATGTTAACCCCTTCATTCCCGGAATCATCCTCGTGAACGTCCTCTAGACTCTCTCCAATGACAGCACATCCTTTCCGAGATATGGAGCCCAAAACCGTTGACAAAAGTGCAGCCTGACTGCTGTCTTATAAAGGCTCAGCATTGATTTTATATTCTATTCCCCTTGAAATAAATGCCAACATAGAATGCTGCTCCTTCACCCCACATCCAGAGGAAACCCCACAGTTTGAGTATTTATACTTCATTGCAAAGTTTGGATTCAATTTCTTCAAAAATTTTGAAGGCCATCCCAGCATTATTTAACAATAGTCCAGGCTTCCATAAATTCCTATGTTGTGTTTATTTCTTATCAAATTTTTAGCATGTCAGCCAAAACAATCACATTGCAAATATTCTTGTAACAGAGTCTCGGTTATTAAGAACAGTTAACACTATGCACAGCATAGTACTTTGGTTTACTTTGGAATGCTCTGTCATGGAGAGAATGCTGATGATTTGAACGTTCTCCGTTGTTTATTTCATTCACAGTAAGTAGTTTTGGCGCTCTTTGCTCTCGTTCTAAGGAACTTTGTATTTGAATAAAAATACTGCTTCTTTAAAACTGCAGCTGTCACCTATAAGTTGTAACCAATGTTTAAAGGAAGTTTCATAACTTAACCATACATTAAATCAAAATAAAGAAGCCATTAAGTTTATTGTTCCATAACTTTTCCTCTGTGCAGGTGTTTATGAAGGAGTTAATTTTATACCCAAAACTTTGAAGTATCTCATTCATATTTTCCAAGTGCCTTCAGTGAAAATGTATTTCATCCAGACATTGATTTCTTTGGTGAGATTCAAAGTGCAAAATTAACACTGAAGGAAGATGTAGAAATTTAATCACAGACAAGACAATATCTGCAGATTCTGGAAATCCAAGCAACACACACAAAATGCTGGAGGAGCCCAGCAGTCCTACTGAAGGGTTTCGGCCCAAAACATTGACAGTCCTGCTGAAGGAATTCAGCCCGAAATGTCGACTGTACTCTTTTTCCATAGATGCTGCCTGGCCTGCTGAGTTCTTCCAGCATTTTGTGTGTGTTATAGAAATTTCACATTCTTTGAGGAAATTCTTTCAGTGAAAGTGTCCTGCTTTTGAAAGTAAAAATTGAAATTAAATTTGCCTGAAAGCTACTTTCTCCTCTTTCTCCCACTTCTCTCTTTAAGTTTTTGCTCCATATCAGTGTGAGCATGTGCAACATACTTTGCCCATAGATGCTATTACTGAAGAGGAAGTTCATCATACAATGCCTAAGCAGGGAACTAGATGATAAGGCGGTATCTCATTGAAACATATTAAATATTGAAAGGCCTAGATAGAGTGGATGTGGGGAGGATGTTTCCTATGTGGGGATGTCCAGGTCCACATGGCATACAGGGGACATCCACTTAGCACAGAGATGAGGAGAAATTGCTTTAGCCAGAGGGTGGTGAATCTGTGGAATTCATTGCTGCAGATGGCTGTGGAGGCCAAGTCATTGGATATATTTAAAGCAGATTAATCAGGGCATCAAAGGTTACGTGACGATGACAGGAGAATGGGATTGAGAGGGATAATAAATCAGCCATGTTGGAATGCTGGAGCAGACTTGATGGGCCGAAATGCCTAATTCTGCTCTTATGTCTTGTGCTCTTTACCAGAGTGTATCCAGTGGCATTTTCTGAAATGCCACTTGAAGTGGACTTCCTTCTAATAAATTGTGGAGAAGTAAGACCTTTTCAGACATGCTACAATATGCTTTCATTGTTAACGGTGTTATGTCCTTTGACCGGGGGAGTTATTTCACTGACACCACTGTGTTTCTGTGGGACAGGTGGGACTTTCCAGATGTCCCAATTAAAAGCAACACAGGACCCTCTCTGTTTAATTATGATGCATGTATATCTTAAATTGCCCGTTTGCCATAAAGTTATAGCGACATAGTGACTGACCTTCAGAGCTGTGTGGGTCAATTCTGGGTAGAGGGTTTGAGATTTGGGTCAGATATTGTGACACAGCTGTAGTAACAGGAAATTAAAGTGGTTTCTCGACAGTCTTTGCTCCCTCAGCCAGCTGACTCTCAAGAAAAGGTCCGTCTGCTGGGTCCTTGGTGTTCTGAGACATTGTGTGGTGTTAGTGATTTCCACCGCTTACTTAAGCTGCGAATGGCTTCAAATGGATCATCTGGCCCAATCACAGGCAGGAAAATGATACCTGGATAAATATTTTGTTGAAACAGGTGTAGCATGCATTGGTCAAAACAGATCAAAGAAAATTAATATTCCTTTCTTTTTTATTATTTTTCTTATAGCAATTTTTGCCACTCTGACCTTTTAATAAATCACTATAACTTTCCTGCTGATATAATTATCTCCTGTTGCCTGTGACATTCTGGGGGCAGTAGGGTGGACTGAATTAGAAGTTGTTTCCTTGCTTTGGTAACAAGAGAATCTTGCTTCATATTGATTCTTTTTTCTTGCAATAGACCATAAGACATTGGAGCAGAATTAGGCCATTCAGCCCGTCGAGTCGGCCGCACCATTTGATCATGGCTGATCTACTTCCCTCTCAACACCATTCTCCTGCCTTCTCCCTGTAACCTTTCACGCCTGGACTTACCAAAAATATATCATCCTCTGCTTTAAATACGTTCAATGACCTGGCCTCCACAGCTGCCTGTGGTAACGAATCCCACAGATTCTCCATCCTCTGGCTAAGCAGAAGCCGGCTGGTGGTGTAGTGGCATCTGCACCGGACTTCGAGGCGAGTGGTCCTGGGTTCGAATCCGGTCGGCCCTTTGCACGCTTTCCATCCGTGCTGGGTTGAGTGTCAAGCTAGCAACTCAGCCTCATAAAAAAACAGACAAATGCTAACAGAATGGCAAGGTTTCCAGCCGATATGCCACAAAGCGAAGAGAGAAATAACAAGACCTGGCTAAATAGTGAATGTATCTGTATCATGAGTGAGGTACAGAGACGTGGTGTGTACAAGTACAACGAGCCGTGAGTTTTCCCATTAAGGTGATCCAACCCTCCTGAACTGATTTTGCCATTAAATATGGAAAATGTTGGATCTGCGACCAATTAGGAGTCAGAACGTTTTACGTCCGCATATAAAGAGGAGTCTGTGATTCAGAAATACTTGCTCTGTGAGATCTGCCAGCATGAAGTTGTAATCGCACACTGCTGAACTCTCGTGGAGCATCTCCAAACAGAATACATTTGAAACATTTTTGTATCAGAAATACTTTATGGCAAAATGGGAGAAAAAGACACTTGAATGACTGACAGTTAATTCACTCCAAAAGCCAAGTATATGAGTACTGAGCAAAAGACTTAATAACATATTTATAGCTGGGGTTCCAAAGGCTTCTGCTCAGTACCGTAGTGATTTTATGTATTGCACTGTACTGCTGCTGCAAAAAAAAAACACAAATTTCATCACGTATGTGAGTGATCATAAATCTGATTCAGGTACGGGTCTCTAGAAACAGAGAAACATAGAAAATAGGTGCAGGAGTAGGCCATTCGGCCCTTCGAGCCTGCACCGCCATTCAGTATGATCATGGCTGATCATCCAACTCAGAACCCTGTACCAGCCTTCCCTCCATACTCCCTGATCCCTTTAGCCACAAGGGCCATATCTAACTCCCTCTTAAATATAGCTAATGAACTGGCCTCAACTGTTTCCTGTGGCAGAGAATTCCACAGATTCACCACTCTCTGTGTGAAGAAGTTTTTTCTAATCTCGGTCCTAAAAGGCTTCCCCTTTATCCTCAAACTGTGACCCCTCGTTCTGGACTTCCCCATCATCGGGAACAATCTTCCTGCATCTAGCCTGTCCAATCCCTTTAGGATTTTATACGTTTCAATCAGATCCCCCCTCAATCTTCTAAATTCCAACGAGTATAAGCCTAGTTCATCCAGTCTTTCATCATATGAAAGTCCTGCCATCCCAGGAATCAATCTGGTGAACCTTCTTTGTACTCCCTCTATGACAAGGATGCCTTTCCTCAGATTAGGGGACCAAAACTGCACACAATACTCCAGGTGTGGCCTCACCAAGGCCTTGTACAACTGCAGTAGTACCTCCCTGCTCCTGTACTCGAATCCTCTCGCTATAAATGCCAGCATACCATTCACCTTTTTCACCGCCTGCTGTACCTGCATGCTCACTTTCAATGACTGGTGTATAATGACACCCAGGTCTCATTGCACCTCCCCTTTTCCTAATCGGCCACCATTCAGATAATAATCTGTTTTCTTGTTTTTGCCACCAAAGTGGATAACTTCACATTTATCCACATTAAATTGCATCTGCCATGAATCTGCCCACTCACTTAACCTATCCAAGTCACCCCGCATCCTCTTAGCATCCTCCTCACAGCTAACACTGCCACCCAGCTTCGTGTCATCCGCAAACTTGGAGATGCTGCATTTAATTCCCTCATCCAAGTTATTAATATATATTGTAATTCTCTATTGTGGATTGAGAGTGGGAAGGGGGCAGGGAGAGGGGTATCAAGGTTGGGAAAAGGGCAAGGGAGAGGGGAGGGAGCAGGAAGCACCAGAGAGACATTCTGTAATGATCAATAAACCAATTGTTTGGAATCAAATGACCTTGCCTGGTTCTCAGGGCTCGACCACCACAACTCCCCCGCCCCACCCCACCCCTGATGCTCCTTCTTTGCTACCTGTCCCACACACCTCCCGTGGCGCTCCACCCTCACCATTCCCAACGTCCTTTGTGCCCGCCAGATTTACAAACTTGCTCTCCATTCCATGTTGACAAATGCAGTCCTGTGCAAAAGTCACCCTAGTTACACATGCGTGCCTAAGACTTTTGCACAGTACTGGGTATATGAAACACCTTTTAGCAAAGTGAGAAACGAAGACACCTGAACGTCTTGCAATTAATTCACTCAAAAACCCAAGTATATACTGGGCATGTATTGTTATGAGAACTCTTGAAAATTTAGCAAGAGAATGGTGGAATCCCAGGAGAAAGTTGGTTGTCTGCACCACTCCACTGGGAGTTATTATTATTGCCATTTGAAGTTGCAGCAGGCAATTAGGAGAACAATATAGGAGCTCAGAGTCGCTGTGTTTTGAAATCACCTTCATTTATTTGTCACATAGCTGACCTTTCCCTCATTATGCTGCAGAAGGAAAACCATGTGCCTTCATATAATTCCTGGTGGAGTTTCAGCACATCCTGAAGCACTCAACAAATTTACCCACTGTTGTCATGTGATCAAGCCTAGCAGCTACCTTCTGCACAACGGAGTCTCATAGGCAACACATGCATGAATAAATTGGTTCCTTGTAGTGACAGTATACAACAGATTTCAGTTCCTACAGGACCTACCGAGAAAATATAGCAAATGTAATCCGATGTTTTCCTGGAGTTTGGAGCCTTGCAAAAAAAGAACACAACTTGCATTTAAAAGTGTTATTAATTATTATAACGTGTCCTACAACTGATTTTTTCCTTCGCTGATCCAACAATCAGAAACATTAATGGTCGCTCTTCGATCTCTAAACTTTGTGAAGTTAGCTACATAATTTGTCTTTGTTGCAGACATGAGGAAATAAATCACAGGTGACCCCTGCGTCACAACAGTTTACCCTTATAGTTCTTGAATCAGAAGGGATAACTTCAATGAATTTCACTTGACCCATCATTGAAATGTTCCCTCAACCTATGGACTCTCTTGTAAGGAATCTTCATCTCATGTTCTCAATATTTATTGCTTATTTATTTATTATCATTGTTTCTTCTTTTGGTATTTGCACAGTTAGTTGTCTTCTGCACTACGGTTGAACTCCCCTGGTTAGACGGCCTTTCATTGATTCTGTTACACAGTAGTTCTATAGATTTATTGACTATGCCCACGAGAAACGGAATCTCAGAGTTGTATATAGTGACATATATAATAAAATTTACTTTGAACTTCTGAACTTTCAATTCATAAATCACTTACACAGATTTGAGGTACAAATAAAATTTGCTCTCATGGAATTTATTTGGGGTGGGTGAGAATCAAAAAAGTAAATATATATATTTTTTTAATTTAACTCCCATTTCTTGGTGAGGGTTCTCATTACGGAAAACTGATAAGGACCATTTTTGGATCATGAGGATCTCCTTCATTGAGCTGGCCCATTTGACTGAAAACCTCATGCGAATTTATTTCATTCATTTACCAGGTCCGCCAGGGCGTCAAGGTCCAACTGGTTCAGCAGGAATTCCAGGTACCAGAGGTCTACCGGGACCCCCAGGTCCTCCGGGACCCCCAGGGCCCGCAGGACCATCACGTGCTGACATTCCTTATCTAGGATCAACTGACCTCGGATACACATCGACCAACAATGGCAAGTACATGATTGCTTTCCTCACAGCAGCCGAGCACTGTAGCCCTACACCTCGGCTTGCAGAGTATGCTTCTTTCATTTAATTTGATTTATTCCATTGTTAAAAGAACATGTAGACAGCTGTGATTCATGGCTTCATTACTCAGACTATGAAGGCACCTGCTGTGCGCAGCCAACTGCCCGCCAGCGCTTCCATCAGATCCTTGCAAATTTGTCTTCTCCACTCTGCATGATACGAGTTTGCAGCTCCGTTCCTGGTGGACTTCGATCCCCAGGACAAAACTACAAAAGCTCGGCAAGTGGCTCTGCGAAAATTGCCAGCCGTTCAAAAATGCTGATGGAGGAGAAAGTATAAAAATATATATTGGTATGGGATTGGAAGCCTCCTGGGAACGCTAGTGTTGGAAGCATTAAGGAATATTGTAATCTAAGTGCGGTTGTATTCCATCCTACTTGGAGTTCTTGATGACGATAATGAGTGTCAAACATGACTGATATATTCAAGTATAGCGTAAATCCAATGAGATTTAAATCCTAAGTTTTAAGTTGGCTGGTGCATGAATATGAAAATACTCCTGGCATGTTTAGAGAATAAAAGGCATGGTTGCAGTGAGGACCTCTATTAAGTACGATTTAAGTGCTACTAGTCACCCTTGCTGTGTTATCGCATGGACGGGAGTAGGTCCGAAGAGGGTGTGAGGGGTAAGTTTTTTACTCAGAGAGTGGTGGTTTCCCGGAATGCACTGCCTGTACGGTGGGAGAGGCAAAAACATCAGAGGGTTTTCAGGTAGACACATGGTTTAGATAGCCAAATGAATATGAGGGAGACGGAGGGATATGGACACTTTGTAGATAGGAGGATTAGTTTTTTTTAATTTACTTTTTAGCTGATTCAGCATAACATTGTGGGCTGGAGGGCCTGTTCCTGTGGAACACAGTACGGGCCATTCAGCTCACAGTGTTATACCAATGTTGATGCCAGTTTAATACTAAATATCCTTCTATGTATCACCCATATCCCTTTGATGTTATTTCATATGCACTTTAATAGTGTTTACAGGCTTCATCAATTATTGTACCTTGCCAAGGAGCAGCGGCACAGAATTATTAACACATCCAAATAAAGCTGAAATGGAGTAACAATTAACAAATTTCCAACCTTGGATATTCTACCCCGCAGATACTTTTCTGGCTGAAATATCTGTATGGCTGTTTGTTGGTTTAGATTGGATTTCCTGGATATTTATTGCTTCCTGGCCAGTCCTTTGTACACCTCCCAGGGCCCATGTAATTCCAGTTTTTTTTTTGATAAATATATAGCAAAGCAATAGAATTCACTCCATATGGTTTCAAGAAATGGCTGAAAATGCCCAGCTTTAGGACATCACTGAGGGGTCTAACAGCAGTCAAGAACCAAGTATACACCAGCACACTTGATTAATGTCCAGTTCACCGTCAGTGCACGTGGCTTCGGTGTGTACCTTCTACAACATGTATTGTAGGCAATCATCCACCGTACTATGACAATACCTCCCAAGCCAACAACCTCTACCTACTTTGTCAAGAGCTGTCGGTACAATGGTGTGTGTCTTGTGAGTAGGAACTCTACCCAGAAGAATTGCAGAGATTCAGTGTGGCAATTCATCACCATTTCCTGAAGGCCAGTAACAGATGGGCAAACAAAATTGCTGGTCTCACTGCTACCTAAACCCTTAAACGAATTGTTAAAAAGTTGGACTATCTTGCTATGAGGTTATTGTTTCTAGGTTCAGTCCTCACCACCAGAGGATTAGTACAGCTCAATAAGTACCACCTCAGTTTCTCAATAACCATTAGGAATGTGCAATAAAACTAGAAAATGCCTAAGACACTCAGCTGATCAGGCAGCATCTATAGATAGGGGAACATCTCACCTGCATCAGAACCAACCCTGTGGTGCCCATATCTTAAAAATTGAATTTTATAAGTACACAACACACCCTACTAATCTGAAGAAGACACTTTCCCTAATTCAGGATGTAAGAGGAGTGAGATAATAGCTTGGAATTTGTTGCTAACAAGTCATTTTAGGAACAGAGAAAATTTTCTGCTGCTGCCCGCTGCGGCAGTCCAGATGAGAAGGAGGCGCCGGAGGCGGTGTAGCATGGCGTCTGTGCTCGGTTGGGGGTAGCTTCTCCTATTGGTGCTGCCCTCCAGTGTTGAATCAGTGGAATTACAGGTGGACTGCTGGGAACTATCAATTTGCAGGACTTTTCACTCAGGGTCTTGAACTAAAAATGTGTTTTCTTGTGTAGCTATGTTCTTTTATCCTCTCTCTCATTATTTTGAATGCACATGTATGTTTTTGCACCTTGGCCCTTGAGGAACACGGTGTTGTTCGGTTGTATCCAAGTATGGTATGAATGACAATTAAACTTGATTTGATTTTACAGTATTATTTGCCCATTTTAAACTGTTACTTGTGTATATTACTTATTGTATTTACAAACTTAAGTTTTACCAAGTTGTTACTAATAGATTAACTCACCATTAAATGACACTCTTGTGGCAACCCACTTTCTGGCACACACGAACCGGCTCACAACAGCGCACGCAGGCAGAGGGCCGGCCCCAAAAAGGGTGCCAGGCCATCTTCACCAGCAGGGGGAAAATCCCGCGCGCAGAAAGGGTCTGGGAATATGCATTTCCCACAGCAATCCCGCCCAGGGAGGGCGGGAACGGGAAGGCTTTAAAGCGGGCCGCGAAGTTTGAATAAATCTCTTTCATCGCAACTCTAACTCACCGACTCCGTGTGGTTATTCTAGCGCTGTGTGTAGCACATCGCTACACTCTCACCTTTCTTAATTGAGGTTCTTATGTTAGGTAACTTTGTAAGTGCTACACTCAGCTTAGCATTGACCCATGTTGACCAAGCAAGAAATCTGATCCAGTTCCAGCCCTCTGCCAAATGAACTGCTATCATCGAGATTGATGCCAATAACATTTGTTGCCTCCAACTCTTTTTCCAATTTACTGCCAATTAACTTGCACAATGATCTCAATATTTTGGCATTGAAGTAACTACCACAATGCAGAGAGGAATAAACTTCACCAGGTATCCAGTATATTGCAGATTTTGTCTTAATGACATGTATCCAAAGAACCTACAGATTGAAGTCATATAATACAGTTTGAACATCCCTTATCCAAGAATCCAAAGTCCGAAAATCTTCCAAATCCCCAAAATTTTTGAATGCTTTTTTTGAAAATTCCACAAGGCACTAGGAAGATTCCCAAGTGATGGACAGGTCCCTGCGCACCACAGACAGTTCCAGGTAGTGACCTCACACACCCTGAACGGGGCGCTGTTGGCGCAGTTAGTTTTCAGCAGTCATCATTGTCAGACCTCTGTGCATCTCTCACAGAGATTATCATGTGTTTTGTGCTTATTCTCTGCTCTGTGTTGTGAAGATATTATATAAAACAACCTTCAGAGTATATGTACAAGCTGTGTATGAAATGTTAATGGATTTCGTGTTTAGAATTGGGTCCCATCCCCAAGCTGTCTCATTATATAAATGCAAATGTTCCAAAATCCAAAAAAAATCCAAAATCCAAAACATTACCGACACCAAGCATTTCTGATAAGTGGTGGTCAACCTGCATGAGGAAATCTTGTCATTTCTTAAACTGAAAAATACATAATCTGCTTTTATAAAAATGGGGATTGCAGTTGTAGGTTAATGTGAGCGGTGGAAACGTACGTAATTCACTATCGCCGATATTGGTGGTCTGATGTGATGACATAATTACGTGAAGTTTTTTAACCGCACTTTATACTCTGTGTTTGGAGAACAATTAATGAGTTGTTACAGTTTTCCTTCAGCTTAAAACGTCTCCCCGTTTTACTTCTGAAATCCTGCATTGGTGACCCCAATGGTCTAGGATGATTACTGAGTATTCAACATATCGGCCAAAGCAGTTGCTTTGAAACTGCCGGCGTTTTGGGAACAAAATGCCGCCATTTGGTTTGCACAAGACGAGGTGCAATTTGCGCTGCAAGAAACCTATGTGGATGACATCAGATATTACTATTTAGTAGCCTTGCTCAGTAATTCCACTGCATCGAAAATGGTGAACTTCTGGAACGCCTGCCTGAAAACGATTAATATCAATCGCTGAAAACTCACCTTTTACAGACTTCACGACTATCGGAGTCTGAGCGCGCCAAACAGTTGCTGTTCTTGCCCAGCCTGGGTGATGCTAGATCTTCAGAGCTATTGGACCGCATGCCACCTCTCCTAGGAAATCATCACCCTTGTTTTATTTTTAAAGAACTCTTCATGCAACGAATCCCTGATCCAGTCTGTATAGCCCTCATTAATTAACCCTTGAAGGACTATAGGGAGCTTGCTAAAATGGCTGATAGTCAACATTCAGCCAGGCAGAGACACATCATTCCTCCTCTTTTCCCTGCCTCATTAAGCCCGGTCAGCAGGGCCTTCAACGCACATACACCCATAGCTGTGAAACAGACGATAGTGCTTTTACCAGGCTCGCTTTGATATGAACGCTAGGAAGTGCCAACTGCCTTGCAACTTTGACAGTGCCAGTGC
Organism: Mobula birostris; assembly: GCF_030028105.1. Classification (NCBI taxonomy): domain Eukaryota; kingdom Metazoa; phylum Chordata; class Chondrichthyes; order Myliobatiformes; family Myliobatidae; genus Mobula; species Mobula birostris. The sequence continues at coordinate 23,547,629 of NC_092400.1, forward strand.
ATCCGGACATCAGAGGCCTGTGAACACGTGGGTTCCAGCTGCCAAGGTCATCTACTGTTCATTACGGACGCCCTTTCAGGGTGACGCTTCCTGTGTGACATGGGTGCTCGAGAGAGCGTGCTGCCAGCGTCGCCATCTGATCAGAAGGCAAAGAGTGACCAAACTTCGCTGGAGGCTGCCAATGCCAGCAGGATCCAGACCTACAGGACACTATGGGTGACACTCTGTTCAGTGGGCGACATTACACACGGGACTTCATCCTGGCTAAAGTGGCTAGACCTCTGCTTGGCTCAGATTTCCTGTGTGCCCAAGGACTGTTGGTCGATCTTAAGAACTGCTGGCTTGTGGATGTTAAAGACTTTGGGTCGTTACCCTGCTCCCCCAGTAAGTTCCCCACAACAACTCTGTCAAGCACATGCACCACCACTTGTGAGTTTACTCGACTGCTGGGTGACTTCCCAAACCTCACCAAGCCCACGTTCTCCACTACAGTCGCAAAACATGGAGTCTTTCCCTCCAATTCATGCCCGCGTGCATAGACTGGACCCAGAAAAGCTGGCAATCGCGAAGGCTGAGCTTGCCAACATGGAAAGACTTGGCATTGTACGCCAGCCGAGAGGCTCCTGGGCTTCACCGCTCCATATGGTCCCTAAGTCCGATGGTGGTTGCTGCCCATGTGGCGATTACCAATGCCTTAACAAGATCACCACCCCCTGTCCCACACATCCAAGACTTTTCAGCATATTCGGCCGAAAGTTAATTTTTTCTAAAGTTGACTTAGTTAGGGGCTACCATCCTCTGTGCTCGGAAGACATTCCCAAAACAGCTGTGATATCCCCATTTGGCCTCCTTGAGTTACTGCGCAGAAAAAATGCAGCACAGACTTTCCAGCAGCTGATGGATTCTGAATGAAAAGATTTAGATTTTCTTTTTGTTTACCTGGATGACATACTTGTCACCAGTCCAAATCTGAACTTGTATCCCACGTCCGCACACTTTTCAGGCATTTAATCCAACAGGAGTTAATCATTAACCCTGCTAAATGCCAGTCTGGGTTATCCACCATTGACTTTCTTGGCCATCGCATCTCCGCTGAATGTGCGAAACTCCTCCCGTAAGGAGTAGCCACTGTTATGGGTTTCCCACCATGTCGCACTACTAAAAAACTGCAAGAGTTTTTAGGCATTCTGAATTTCTGTCACCGCTTCATTCCACAAGCTGATGAACTTTTGCTCCCTAGGTGTAGTGCCCTTAAAGGCAATGGCCCCAGACACGTGTTTGACTGGTCAGCAGACATGACCCGAGCATTTTGATGATACCAAACGAGCTCTTTCCAATGCAACCCTACTGGTGCACCCACTCCCCAACGCACTTGTAGCCATTCCTAGTGATGTTTCAGACTTTGCCATGGGTGCAGTGCATGACCAGTTTGTCAAAGCATTTTGGCAGCTGCTCGCCTGCTTCAACCAGCAGTTCTGTCCCCACAGAAAGGGAAGTACAGTAGGTTTGACCGTGAGCTTCTCAGTCTCTATCTGGCTGTCAGCCATTTTTCTTTTCTTCTAGAGGGTCGCCATTTCACCACCAAGCTATGGACTCAGAGGTCCAGGCTTACTGAACAGCAGTCTCGAGCCTGCAGGGGGCTGACAGACATTACAGTTCAATCATGACAGGTGTTTTAAACAGAGAGGCATTTTGTTTTGTTCAGCTCTGACGTAAACTGTGATCTTCCTTCACTCACCACCAATAAAATATTTACTTAATAGAGGAAATCTGGAATAAAAACAGGAAATGCTGAGAAGGTCAGACGGCATCTGTTAAGACAAAGGGGTAATGATTCTGCTGGAAGGATGTCGTCAAAGTAATTATACTCTGGCCACAAAGTAACTGAATGTTGTTGGATTTTAAGAAGGTCTTTAACAAAGTGCCACTCATGAGGCTGTTTAACAAGATAAGCACCCTTTGTATTACAGGAAAGATACTAGCATGGATAGAAGATTGGCTGATTGTCAAGAGGTAAAGAGTGGGAATAAAATGGAACCTATTCTCGTGGGTGTATGGTCATGCACTTCGGTAGAAGGAATAAAGGTGTAGACTGTGAGAAAATTCAAAAGTCCGACCTGCAAAGAGACTTGGGAATCCTTATGCAGGATTCCCTGAAGGTTAACTTGCAGGTTGAGTCAGTGGTAAGGAGGGAAAATGCAATGTTAATATCCATTTCAAGAGGACTAGAATGTAAGAGTCCACTCTATTGAGGCATTTCAATATTTGTTAGGTATCAATAAGGTCACTCCTCATTCTTCTGGTTTCCAGTGACTGCTGACCCAGAGGCACTAAACTCTCCTCATACCCTGGGGTCATTTTCGTGAATCTCCTTTGAGGAATCTCTTTGTGTTTAAAGCAAATCTGCTTCACTTGTTCATTCTTCAACTCTTCACTCCAACCCTCTACTGCTCTTTAATCCTTACGCCCTCCTTATTTCCCATGGACCCATTCCTCAACCTCTTCATTCCACCTCTTCCTCAGCTCCTCACATCCTCCTTCTTTTCCACCTCCTCATTCCTCAACCTCTTCATATCTCCTCATCCTTCCTGTTTCGCCAGAGGGTGGCGGATCTGTGGAATTCATTGCCACAGGCAGCTGTGGAAACCAAAGCCAGGTCACCAGGTGCATTTAAGGCTGAGGTTGATCAGCCGTGATGAAATTGAGGAGCAAATTCAATGGGCCAAATGGCCTAATTTTACCCCTAGATATACCTTATGGTATTCTGTTTAAAAATCCATCAGCCTGAGGTGATTTTGGTGAGTTAGGTTTTGCTGATGCTTAAAGCAGTTCCGATTATCTATAGAAGCTTTAAAGCTCCTATGTCTTACTGTCTTATGGTCATACGTTCACATCTCATCATGATAATTTCTTCACCAAGCTTTTGTTCTTTCCTAGTTGGCTTTAACAGAAATGACAGTACTGTGCAGAAGTCCCCAGCACATATAGAGAGCTAGGGTGCCTAAGTGCTGCATATCTATTGCTATCAAAGCCAAATTTGAGTTTATTGTCACATCTACAAATACATGTATGCACAGGTGCAGTGAAAAATATGCATCATGTGCACATAACAACATATAATCAGCATTCACAAGAAAAACATGAATTAAACATAAATTCTACACAATTTGACCAAAATTAAAGTCCGTTTTAATGCAAGCTGGTCAAAGTGGTCATAGTAATCTGTAGTGATTAGTGTTTTGCCAGTTGGTTTGAGAGCCAGGTGGCTAAGGAATGTAGCTGTCTTGAACCTTTTTTTTTAAGCGTGTCGTACCAGACATTCAGCCATTCTTGTCTGGCACGTGGTGTCAGGATTAACCGGGTCACTTTATGAGCGTTCCTGACTCAACCCTTGTACTTTTTATGAGGCCGAGTGGCTAGCTCAACACTCAACCCGGCACAGATGGAAAGTGTTCTTGGGGGTGGACCAACCTGGATTCGAACTCGGGAACCTTCGCTCCGGAGTCCAGCTCTGATCTCACTGCGCCATCAGCCAGATTCTGGACCTGGTGCTGTGGGATTCAGGCTTCTGTACCTCCTGCCCAATGGTAGCCACGAAAAGGTGGCATGCTATATTTACTGCTGTTTGTTATTTATGCCTGGTGAAATTATTTATAACTTGTGAAAGTATCAGAACTAATCTGTTCTTAGCACTCCATGGATGAGAACAATAAAACCTCATGTATTTGGCCTTGAAAGAACAGATAGATGATCAAGACACTGTGAATCTGAAAGTTTAGAAAACAGTTCTGATGTGTTTTTGCTCAGTTACCGTATACTTTCTCCGTCCTTTAACGTGAAACACTACCTTTAGCACTGTTGGCTTTGCTTCGTATAGGAAGATTAATTAACACTGAATGATGCATCAGCATTAACCAATAGACCTGCCCAAGTTCTTCATTTGGGGTTTTATGTCAAAATCAAATGTGTCTCACCCACGAGGCTACAGCCTGCAAACTAGCAATGCAACATTGTCATTGTACATCAATTAAAGCTTTAAGCTTTACCTTTGGTCAGCAAGTTCAACTTAACCTGGGTAATTTTTGTACAAGAATCACCCCTTGTAATAATTATCAGTGAGGCACAGAGAATCTGTATTTACTGACAAGTAACTTTTATCGTCTCAACTAAGAAGCACATGGGTACACAAACTATCTACCTGTGTGCTCCCCACCAGAATCCCTGACCCTCCATGAACAGTCAATGGAGAGAAAAAATTACCCGGGAAAGGAGCCTATGCTGGCCTGGCGTTCTGCATGATTCTAATCTCCACGTGTCCACGGGATCCTCCTTATCCGCAATGCTTGGTCCCTGGTTGCTGGAGAGTTATTGCCCCTACATATTTGGAGCTCCTGACGCTTCTCGTGTTCCTTATCAGTTGATCTGATGGATGTCCATCCCATTGGCTCTAGGTCACCTGACCTACCTGGGTCACCTTCTTGCTGGTTCTTGTCCAGGGCTGCAGCCAACATTGTTTCATGGTTCTGCTCATCCCAGCCTTCTGTATTTGTGTCTTTAAACTCTGACTGGTTCAAGCCAGTTAAATGAGGCAACCCAGACAGAATCTAACGGGATTACACATTGCTCCTTTTGTAGGTCTGGCATTTTACATAATAAGTAGCTACCCATCTGAGGCTACGTCCACACTAGGCCGGATAATTTTGAAAGCGAAGCTTTTTCTCTTCATTTTGACCCTCTGTCCACACTAAAACGGCGAATTCATCCCCCGAAAACGGAGATTTTCAGAAACGGTCTCCAGAGTGAAGAAATCTGAAAATGCTGAATATCCGTTGTAGTGTGTACGGGGTAAACGGAGAGATTTAAAAACGCTGTCATGACAACACCACAACAACAATGCTTTTTCTGCTTCTGCTTGGTACTGCGCAAGCACTACGATATGGTTGTTATAACGCGCAGTCGGTGTGAATGGCGTGAGAGTTAAGTTGTAAAGTGAGCTTTTTTGACTATTTAAAAACGCTGTCATGACGTGCCAGAAAAGACGGCCACAGCGCGGCATTTCGTTGTTTTCTTGAACGCAACCCCCCACGTAACCTAACAACTTCAGAACAGACGGCAACGAGACTGAAGCCAGAAGAGTTAGAAATGTACTCACCAAATACTTTGACCCATAGCTTACTGAATAAATAAGTATACTCACTTTGCCCTGTTTTCTGTCTTTGCTTATATGAAGGTGGTTTACCTATTTATGCAAGTACTTCTCTGACAACAGATGTGTAACAGCCTAATGTAACATTGTATGGAAATACAAGATAACACTGATGCAGACATGTTTTATACATTTAACAAGGTGCTTTACTAATGCAGCAGAGTTAGTCAGTTTTTCAATGTTCGTCGTCAGCTGGGTCATACTGTCCGTGAACTCCCTGTCGGTTGCTTCCATACGCTCCAGTATTTGTTGTTTTTTAGTTTTAAGTCCTCCTGCGCGAGAGCCAAGAACATTCCTTTAAAATTTTTCTACTCTGTAACTGGACAAACGCGCACTGAGTATATCGTTTCCTCTTCACTTGTTTTCTGTGTGTCCTGCACGTGCCCAGTAGAGGAGATTCGCCCAAATATCTGTCTAATGTGGACAGAGATATTTTGAAAAACGCTTAGTGTGGACGCCTGTTGTTTTTACTCGAAACCGACGTTTTCAAAATTATCCAGCGTAATGTAGACGTAGCCTGAGAATGGTTTCAGGTTTAGCAGCTCATCACCTGAAGCTCCTTGTGTCCACATTCAATTGCTCTGATTAGATCATCCCAGAGCAATCAGTTCAGAGTTCAAAAAATGGTGCAAAACAAAGACAAGTGATTTGTCTGCTTCCAATGTCCTTGATTCATTAAATCCACTAATTATAAACTATAGTTTTGTCTGGCCAACATTTTCGTCACTCTAAACCGGTCTATTGCCGTCGACCAATACCATTAAGCAAGGCGTCCGTGGACCCCGGGCTGGGAACAGCCACTCTACATCATTGCCAAAGATGGTTAGTGATACCTGGATGATGGGGGCTGTAGGCATGGTGAATGGCTGTACAAGCCTAAAATGTCAAAAGAAATATATTGCTACAATAGAGGTCTTTTAACTTGGGTGGGAGGGGGTTTATAGTTCAGTTGCTTAGGCAGTCGTCCTGCTGTTCACTTGAAACCTTCCCCTTAAACCAGGGGTTCCCAACCTTTATTGTGCCATGGACCAATACCATTAAACAAGGGGTCCATCTCGACTCCAGGCTGGATATCCCTGCCTTAAGTTATCTTGCCTGTTTCAATCCCTCAATTTCTTATGCAGTTTGGTAGTATTAACCATATCCATCTACTGCTATCAAACCACTCCAGCTTTCTTACCGCAACACCCTTCCTTTGGCACCTTCCGTACCAAGCAACCCCACCCCCCACCCCCCTATTTTTGACCTCAATCTCAACCTCAGACTGGAGCATAACAATTGTCTGAGCCAGGTAGTTTTCTTTCCACTTCCCCGTGTAAACATATTTAAAGTTCAAAGTAAATGTTTTAACCAAAGGACGTAGATGTCACCTTATACAACCCTGAGGTTCGCTTTCATACAGGCGTACTCAGTAAATCCAAGAGCCTTAATAGAATCTATGAAAGACTGCACCTGTTGGACATACTTAAGATAATTTGTTTCACGGTGTAAAGAAAAAGTAAAATGTGATTTCCCCCTTGGTATATGCTAAAATAAAACTGAAGTCTACAAGATAAAATGGTGTTAGCTTGGAGTGGAATAGTTTGGAGAAAGCCCACCGCAATGTTTTGAGGAAGTTAAGGGAGTACAAGTTTACAGCCCTAACAGTGGAAAATTAACAAACCTAACTTAGTTCAATTTGCATAATATGCCTTAGCATTGCAAAATAGCCTACACTACCTCAGACTTCAGTTAATAAAAGAAAACCAATCTTCTTAGATTCAGAGTCTGGTTTAAAACTTGATCTTGCAATTTCCTGTCTTTGTTTTATTCCATCCTGGGGCTGTGGTATGTTGTACCATACTCAGTGGCTGGTGCCAGGGTGAGGGCAAACACAGGAGTGAAATGGTTCGCCGTTACTGAAACATTGATCGTAACTCATGCTAAACCTGAGGCCTCCGTTGGTCAGGGTCAGCCAAAGCATGTTGTCTAGATACGCAAGCCTGGGCAGTACAATATGGAGATCAAGCTGTTGCCCATGTAGCAAGCTCCCCATCTCCACATATCCAATGAAGTCAAAGGAATGCCACATACCAATACAGTTTGGCACCAGCAGCATCGCAGGAGTTGCCAGTCAGTGTTGAACCCAACGTAGGACTGACTTAGGGACTCTAGCCCCAGATACCTCCCTCAGCATCTACTCCTGAAGCCTTCCCCATGAGTGGGTGTAGCCGCAAGGCAGTGGAGATTTGAATCAGAGTTTTCCTTCTCCTAGATGAGCTGCCAGCTACAGCTGACGAACCCTATCTGCCTGAAATGACTGGTTTTAAGGCACCAGTAGCCCGCTTTTGCCCCTTCTCCTGTCAGTAGAAATAGTTCCACGGGGGTTAGTAGCTAAGCCACACATGAAGGCCAGGAGCTGGACGTCGATGTCAGAGGCTACTTGAAGGATTGGGAGCATCTAATAGATCATGGGAGCTTGTCCCCATTACCAACCCCGCCCCACCCACCAGCTATAACAACCTTAAGGAACCAGCCTGTTAAATACTTTTAACTTTGGTAAATGATTCTTTTAATGCTGACCTAAGCCCATCTATTCACACACACACAGTTCTTGGCAATTAACTGTACTGATGGTGGATAATCTAGAAATAAACTGTATGTGGATAAGACTGCAGCAGAGTTAAAAATGGGATCAATGTATATTGAATGTAAAGATGAGTTAGCATGGTGAATTTTGCTTAAACACCTATTAAGAGCTTTTTGCCCCACCCACCCACTCTCACCTCACCTGGTTTCACCTATCACCCGCCAGCTTTAACTTCCCTCCACTCTCATATTCTGGCATCTGCTCCCTTCCTTTCCAGTCCTGATGAGGAGCCTTGGCCTGAAATGTCGACTGTTTATCCCCCACCACGGGTGTTGAGTTTCTCTGGCATTTTGTGTGTGCTGCTCTGAAATTACATGCATCTGCAGAATCTCTTTGTGTTCATGTCCCGGATGGTAAGTTAAGGTGCCTGCTTCGTAGAGCGAGTGAGACAACTATACGTGGCCGGAGGCATGCTTGTATCGAGTTGTGTACGCTTGTTAGACATCTCATTGTTCCAGTGCTAGAGAAAGGAAAATCTTTGACCTCAAAGATTGTAACTACGAGGGGTGATTGATAAGTTCATGACCTAAGGTAGAAGGAGTCAATTTTAGAAAAGCTAGTACATTTATTTTTTAACATAGTCCCCTCCTACATGTACACACTTAGTCCAGTGGTCGCGGAGCATACAGATCCCTTCTTTGTAGAAGTGCTCCACAGCAGGGGTGATTGATAAGTTTGTGGCCTAAGGTAGAAAGGGATGAGTTATTAACTTCAAACTTTCTGCATTATCACTCAAAGAGCTGAACTGCACGTGTATGTAATGAGAGCGTCTCGGACCTCCAGGTGGTCCACAGCAGGGGTGATTGATAAGTTCATGTCCTTAGGTAGAGGAGATGAGTTATACAGCTCTTGTTACATGCATGTGCAGTTCAACTCTTTGAGTGAAAATGCAGGAAGTTTGAAGTTACTAACTCATCTTCTTCTACCTTAGGCCACAAACTTATCTATCACCCCTGCTGCGGACCACTTTCTGGAGGTCCAAGACGCCGACTTCTACAAAGAAGGGATCTGTATGCTCCGCAACAACTGGACTAAGTGTGTACATGTAAGAAAAATAAATGTACTAGGTTTTCTATAATTGACTCCTTCCACCTTAGGCCACGAACTTATCAATCACCCCTCGTAAGATGAGGGAGATAATGACAGAACACTTCCCCTCCCCTAAATACTTTGCAAACAAGATTTAATACAGATTATCGGAATGGAATAAAAGCAATGTTGCGGGCTGTAAAATTGCAACAGTGACTGTTTGTGGTCATCCCTCTCGCCATGGAAGGGGCTGACACCTCTCTGTACCCTGTTGGTGCGAGAGAGAGAGAGACTGTGGCATGTCGAATTGCCAGGTGAACAATAGTTTTTGTCAGACTGCAGATCATGGTCTTTCTTTCCCCTCACTGGTTTTTCACCTGGCACCTACCAGCTTTCTCCTTCCCACCCTCCCCCCACCTTATTTATAGGGCCTCTGTCCCTTCCCTCTTCAGTCCTGACGAAGGGCTCCGGCCCGAAACGTTGACTGATCGTTTCCACGGATGCTGCTCGACCTGCTGAGTTCCTCCAGCGTGTTGTGAGTGTTGCTTTGACCCCAGCATCTGCAGTTTATTTTGTGCTCATGGTCTCTCTTTGGAGGCTTTGCTGTTGCTTACTTGGTGAGTAGTGGGTGGCGGGTGCTGGCACAAGTGGGGTGAGAGGTTGATGTTTTGCTACTGTTTGTGCACTGGGGGACGGGGGGCTTTAGGGTTCTAACATTTTACTGTCATTCATTCTTTGGGGTTCTCTTCTGTGTTGTAGCTGTCTGCGAAGAGTAAGAATTTCAGGTTGTATACTATATCCAGTCTCTGACATTAAATGGAACCGTTGAGCCATATTCCACTCCAGGGAACTGCTCACAGCTTAATTCTTGAGCCAGCTTTGTTTTGACTTCAGGTTGTATGTAAGTGCATTGCAATCTAAAACTGTCAACTGTCACCATAGAAAGCATTCTTCTAGGGTGCATCACAACCTGGTATGGAAGTTGTCCTGTCCAAGACCGAAAGAAGCTGCAGAAGATCGTGAGCACGGCGCAGCACATCACACAAACCAATCTTCCGTCCGTGGACTCACTTTACACCGCATGCTGTCGGAGCTGTGCTACCAGGATAATCAAAGACATGACCCACCGAGCCAACACACTTTTCGCCCCTCTTCCCTCCGGGAGAAGGCTCAGGAGATTGAAGACTCATGTGGCCAGATTTGGAAACAGCTTCTTTCCAACTGAGATACGACTGCTGAACGGATCCTGACCCGGATCTGGGCCATACCCTCCAAATATCCGGACCTGCCTCTTGGTTTTTTTGCACTACCTTACTTTCCATTTTTCTATTTTCTATTTATGATTTATAATTTAAATTTTTAATATTTACTAATTTTACTATTTTTTTTAATGCGGTAATGCACCATTAAGCTGGATGCCAACCGCCGTAAAACAAGATACTATTTTTAATATTTAATATTTGTAATCCAGGGAGTGGGAAGCACAGAATCAAATATCACTGTGATGATTGTATGTTCTAGTACCAATTGTTTGGTGACAATAAAGTATAAAGTATGTTATGATGCTAAGAACATTTGCTATTCAGTCTTGGGGTTAAGTTCATATTCCTGGGCTAACAATCCCTACACTGTAGTGAATTATGTCAGGTTTTTTTTTTAATTATGTCAGTAAAGGTTTTGGCCTGAAACCTGGGTTGAAACATCAACTGTTCATTCTTCTCCCGAGATGCTGCCTGAACTGCTGAATTCCGCCAGCATTTTGTGTGTGCATGGCTTTGGATTTGCAGCATCTGCCGAATCTCTTGTGCTTATGATTTGCACTCTCAACTTGCCTTACACCCGGGATGGTACCCTATCTCTTGAGATTAAACCTGTGGATATTTCTCTGATCTGTACACGAGTGCACAAATTAAGAAAGGTGACCGTATATAACACCTTGCAGACTACTCGTGATGCACATTGCTTCAGAACTTAGAACGGCCATCTTACAACTCAAGAGCCCTGGCTTTGATCGTGACCTCAGCTGTGGCCCGTGTGCCGTTTGCATGTTCTCTCTGTGACCACATGAATTCCCTACGGGCATTTCGGTTTCCTCTCACAACTCAAAAGGTGAGCTGGTATGTTTTAACTTCCCCCCTGTGGATGGTGGGGTGGAGATACATCTCTACCAAAGGAGCTGTAAGGCGTTCCTTCCCTCCACTAGCCTGCAGGTCACCCATAGTCAGGGTGTAACACTTGCTTAGCCCCCCACCCCCGTTCAGGGTCATGTGAAGCCACTGGAGCAGATGTTGGATGGTTGTATGAGCAGATCACAAGTCCTGGTTATGCGACCACTGATGCCAGGCATACAATCTCCGAACAGTATTGATAATGGCTGGGGTCACCCATCTTGTAAAGACACTGCCCAGAAGAAGACACATCTGTAGAAAAATTTGCCACGAACAATCATGGTCATGGGACCATAATTGCCCACATCATACGACACAGCACATAATGATGAAGATGATGATCGTGCCTACCTCAACCACTTCCTCTGGCAGCTCATTCCACATTGATACCACCCTTAAAGTTAAAAAATGCTGCCTCTCATGTTTCTATTAACATGAACCTGTGCTCTCTGGCTCTTGCTTCGCCAACAACGGGGAAAAAACTGGAAAGCAGTCTCTTAACATGCTATCTCTTCCAAAGAATCCCCCTTCTGCCACAGAAGTCTGAATTAGTTGACCACCCACCTTACCCCAGCCAACCTTGAAAACATTGCAACCCCAACTTGTCCCCAGTCTACCCTCCCCACCTCCTGATAATGGTGGAGCTAGCAGAGGGAAAGTACTTGGGTGCATGATATGCAAGGCAGTTGCTATTGGACTACACGTCTTGAGTCCTGCATTGTTGCCAGGTCAGTATACCCTTTTAAGTTGGATGTATTTTCTCGGTTGGTTTCTTGCCAACATTCAGTAATTACTAAGCTTCTCCTGCCCTCTAGTGGTCAAATTATAACTGAAACAACAAGTAACAGCAGGTTTCCAATTACTGATATCTTGTGAACTCTGTTGCTTTGTGGCAGCCTACAGTTCATTCTGTCGTTATGTGCCAAGTGTGCGATTGTGGTCTTTCCATGACCAGGATTGTTCTTGGCAAATTTTTCTACAGAAATAGTTTGCCATTGCCTTCTTCTGGGCAGTATCTTTACAAGACAGGTGACCCCAACCATTGTCAATACTCTTCAGAGATTGTCTAAGCAGCAGGCTAGCAGAGGGAAGGAGCACCTTACACCTCCTTTATTAGAGACCTATCTCCACCCCACCACCCACAGTAGTACAGTGCAAGATATTTTTTTTTTAAAAAACTATAGGCTACAATAAATAAATAAACAGTTTGAAAGTGGTATAGTGGAGGTAATGTTCATAGACCATTCAAAAATCTGATGGCAGAGGGGAAGAAGTGATTCTTAAAATGTTGAGTGTGGGTCTTCAGCCATGCATCAGATGGTGTTGCAGTGTTTTAGTATATCTGAGCCTACAGTGCATAGGACCAACTACAAAAGTAAAATGGCTTCTGGGTGATGGCAAAGTACCTTTGCAATAAAAAGTTTACCGTGGATTTAACAATAGAGCTTTGAAACACAAGTCTTTGTGTGACTGATTAAGTTCAAGAGCGGAGGAGTGTGTGGGATAGGAAGCCATCTGTACCAACTTTCATGATCCAACTTCTTTAAAAAGAACAAAAGACAAGAAGTTTGGAAGTTTACTCTTCAAGTCCTACCCCCTCATCTTGGAAGGTCAAATGGTAGGTCTTGAGGAAGTATTCATGAACAGATAGACCCTGAGATACAAGTCTGTAGATCCCTGAAGGTGAAAATACAGATGGAGAGCAAACCTTGCCTTCATCAGATTGGCATCAAATATAGCAGCAGGGATGTCATGTTACAATCTACCTTATAAATCATTTCTTAAGCCACAGTCAGAGTATTGTGTGTAGATCTGGTTGCCACATCATAGGAAGGATACAGTGATGCTGAGGATGAGCCTCACCAGGATATCGCCTGGATAGGAGAAGTTCGATTGTGAAGAGAAATTGGAATTGTTTTCCCTGTAGCAGAACAGACCGAGAGGTAACCTGATAGAGTTATAGAAAATTTAAAAAATTAACAGATGGAAAGTTTTTGTTCGACCAGTCAGGGTAGATAGCCCTGAGCTGAACCCCTGAACCTGGAAGACCGGTTGCCCGGTCATAGTCTGGCCTCTGACCTGTGACCTATCTGGCATAGGTGACCCTATCAAGAGCTAAACCATAAAGCCCTGGCTCCAGCCAGCTTAGCCCTGTGGGTCACTGAGGCATGCAAGGCTCCAAGCCACAACAAGGTTGTAGTCCTCCTGGAGGTGCTGGCAATTAACATATATTCAATGGTAAAAGGAAACATCTTCCTTTCCTCAGCAGGAACAATTTGAAGCACATAACTTACATAGACAGATATAATGAGCTCTTGCCTTTAGTTACACTGCTTGGTTTCTCTAATTGATAGAGCACGTAGTCAGAATCTTTTCCCCATTGTGGAGATGTCCGAAACAAGAAGGCATCAGTATAAGGTGGTAGAAAGGAGACTGAAAGGGGATTTAGGGAGGAAATACATGTGGAGTGACTGAAATCTGACTAATCTGCCCCCGCTCAAGAGTTTTCCCCATTTTCTTAACCTAGGCAGACAGGTAAACTCCAATCCTAGCACAGTTGTGCTTGAAGGCAGTTTTTTTGTTCACCAATGCTTTACAGTACGCAAGGAGCTGAGTAAAAAGACAGTGCTTCTAGGCGTTCTCATGAAAGATGGATTCAAATATTGATTAAAATTCCTTTGACTCCTAACAACGTACTTCTGACTAATGCAACACACACAAAATGCTGGAAGAACTCAGCAGGCCAGGCAGCATCTATGGGAAAAAGTAAACAGTCAAAGTTTCAGGCCAAGACCCTTCATCAGGACTGGTGAAGGGTCTCAGCCTGAAATGTCAACTGTTTACTCATTTCCACAGATGCTGCCGGGCCTGCTGAGTTCCTCCAGCACTTTACATGTGTTGCTTTGGATTTCCAGCATCTGCGAATTTTTCATGTTTGAGCTTCTAACTAATAGTGTCTAAATGAAATGTACGAACAATATAAAAATAGCCAACCTGATGTCAAAGGTCAATTGTGTAAGCAGTGAGATCTAGTAGCTAGAAATAAAATAACTAACCAAATCAGGAAGGACATAACACTGACACTTGTATGTGGAGGCAGACACTCTGACAACATCTGAGTTGTCAAGGCATTAGAAGGCTATGGGACCAAATGCAGGTAAGACGGACTGATACAAATAAATCCAATGGTCAGTCGAAAACCTGTTTGATTAGTGTCTACCTTAGGGCTACGTACCCCCAACCTGAAAAGAAGGAATTTACAGTTCACATACAGTGAATGTAAAACTGTGTGGTGCGATTGGCTTCTGAAATTCAGTTTCATTGACATCTGTGGAACGAAATTTCAGAATTGAAGTATAGCTCACAGCCCAGGCCTAATCAGCACCATCGTTGTCATAATGTGCCGTGTCATAATGTGCCATGTCTTATGACGTGAACGATCATGGTCTTTCCGTGACCATGATTGTTCTTGGCAAATTTTTCTACAGAAGTGGTTTTCCATTGCCTTCTTCTGGGAAGTGTCTTTACAAGACTGGTGACTCCAGCCATTATCAATACACTTCAAAGATTTCATGCCTGGTGTCAGTGGTCGCATAACCAAGACTTGTGATGTGCACCAGCTGCTCATACGACCATCCACCACCCGCTCCCATGATTTCACATGACCCTGATCGGGGGCTAAGTAGGGTGCTGCACCTTCCCCAAGGGTGACCTGCAGCCTAGTGCAGTGATGCAGCACCTTACACCTTCTTTAGTAGCGACATATCTCCAATCCGCCACCCAATTGTCAGCAAGAAAAATTACTGAGATAACCAAAAAAAGGTTTGCACTGCATGGAATTATCTGCTCACTTTTCAACTGCCGATTTTGTGTGCTGCTTCCCAATAAGGAGAGTGAAAGCAACATAACTTCAATATCAGTCACTGCAAAGAGCGTTCCTCCTCCAACCAAGTGCCGAATGGTAAAATTGTATTTTGTGGTTTTGGTAACTTAGTCCTCACACTGACCTGAATATGATGTCATCTGGATGCAAGAGGTCACAAATATTGAGCATTTTACATAATAAACAAAAACTTCCTGAGCATCAGTGGCTGATCCATGCAGTGCCTGGGTGGATCAGATTCTGATGTCGACGTGGCTCTATCAGAAATATGCTGGAGTTCGGAAAGCTGTCTCGTTCACACATCTAGCTCATACCAAGTCCAACAAGAAGTCCTGAGCTTTCGTATTTGTTCAGGGGATGTGGATCTCCAGTGACCCATATTGGTGAGCCTAGGATCATCCAATATGGGGATTACAGATTTCTGTCCTGACAGTGAACAGGGATCTACTAGATTTCTGATGACCTTTTGTTTTAAGTTGCATATTCATTGTGCCATGGTGGGATTCGAATTCTGGGTGACAGTACAGTACTTTTAATTCCCTGTGCAGTGGTAAGGGGGTCAATTACCCTTGGCACTTGGTCCCTCAGTTTTACAGCAGCCAGGGTTGGCAAACAAACTGTGACGTAAACAGAAAATGCAGGAAATCTCAGCAAGCAAGGCAGCACTTTTGGAAGCAAAAACAGTTAAAATCTCAGGCTGAAGTCCCTTCCGCAAGTATAAGCTGCGAGGCCATTCACATGAATGGGCTTGCGATCTTCATTTAAGGGTAAGAGTTATTAAGTGTTCTATTTAGTTTTAATGATTTTCCTTTGGATTTATGGTTCTAATTTATTTACAGGATTCAAATACATTTTAACATTGTTCCATTTTTATCTTTATTCACATTTATAAGGTCAAAAGGAGGCCCATCAGCCCATTTAGCCCATGCTGAATCACTTAAACTGTGTATTCCCATCGACCTGCACCAGGACCATAGCTCTCCATAGCCCTACCATCCGTACACCTATCCAGACTTCTCTTGAATGTTGAAATCCCTTGCGCTGGCAGCTCGTTCCACACTCTCATTTCCCCTCATGCTCTCCTTAAACATTTTACATTTCCTTTTGCTTCTCGTAATTATTTAAAGGAAATGAGGAGTCAGAGGTCATCAAGACCAGGCTAGACCAGGAGCTACTCATAGTTTGGTGCCCACACCTCCTACCAAAGGGCTGAAGCAGCCAGAACTCCAAGACGATGCCTGTCTCAGCCGCTTAACAGCGGGGTAAGGGCGAGGGACAAATGCAGATGATAGGTCAGATTAAGCACAATCTGTCCCATTAAGGCTGAGTGAGTATCGCACATTGAAACCCGAAGGTACTCTGCCACGTTTGTGCTCAGTGTCATTTCCCTATCAGCAAAACCAGATTGTGCGAAGAATCTTACACTGCAAGTGGGACTGCAAAGCTCCAGGCCTGATTTCAGAACTGTAATAATGATAAGATAATGCCAGTTCTTTTCAGAATGAGATTGGTACTACAGGGAGTTATCAGAAGCTGGATTTGAAATAAGAAAATAAAGATTTCTGTATGATGCACCATGAGAATTAATGGAACTGACTTACAGTCATTCACAGGCAGCTCTCAGCTCCATCCGTGGATGGTATAACATTCACGCCAAACAGTTCAGCTCAGCCGACACTCAGCTGTTCAAGAAAGTTTCTGGCTATTATCCGGTAGCCAGTAAGTTTAGTTACATCTTAAAGCTGATTCAGCTAAACAGGAAGCAAATTGTTTTCCTCACCCTTCTCATTTACCAACAAAAAGTTAGCTGAAAAGCTCCTTTTAAAAGGCGGCAAGTGAAGATAAGCCTGATTTGGCTTGTGAAGAGATTAGCTTTGCCAAAATGCTTCAGAACGAAAAATGTTAATCCACAGTATTGAAAATATGACCTTTTCCCCCAGTTTGAATCATTTACGATTGTTGACAAATATTGGGAGAAAAATTGAAAGGGAAGCAACTTCAAGTGTCTTTGGAATTACTGTCATCTAAAACGAAATTCATAGCTATTTGTTCTGTTATTTAGGATATAACAGCACAGTTTCTGCATCTTAAATTGCTTTGAGATAAGACCATAAAATGTAGGAGTAAAATTAGGCCAATTGGTCCATCGAGTCTTCTCCGCCATTTCATCGTGGCTAATCCGTTTTTCCTCTCAACCCCAATCTCATGCCTCCTCCCCGGGTCCCTTCATGCCCTGACCAATCAAGAATCAATAAACCTCTGCCTTAAATACCTGTAAAGACTTGCCTCCACAGCCACCTGTGGCAATGAATTCCACAGATTTGAAACTTTCTGGCTGATGAAATTCCTCCTCATTTCCGTTCTAAAAGGACACACCTCTATTAAGAGGCTGTGTCCTCTGGACCTAGATTCTCTCACCATAGGAAGCATCCTCTCCACATCCATTCTATCAAGGCCTTTCAACATTTGATAGACTGCAATGAAGTCACCCTTCATTTTCCTGAATTTTTGTGAATACAGGCCCAGAGCCGTCAATCACTCTTCATATGACAAGTCATTCAATCCTGGAATAATTTTCCCGAACCCCCTTTGAACCCTCTCCAGTGACAGTACATCCTTTCTATGATAAGGGGCCCAAAACTGCTCACAATACTCTTGTGCTTTATAAAGCATCAGCACTACATCCTTGCTTTTATATTCAAGTCCTCTTGAAATGAATGCTAACATTGCATTTGCCTTCCTCACCACAGACTCAACCTGCAAATCAACCTATAGGGAATCCTGCACAAGGACTCCCCAAATCCCTTTGCACCTCACATTTTTGAATTTTGTCTCTATTTAGAAAGTAGTCTTCTCTTTTATTTCTTCTATCAAAGTACATGATAATACAATTCCCGACACTGTATTTCATCAGCCACATCTTTGCCCATTTTTCTAATATGTCTAGGTCCTTCTGTAGCTCTCTAATTCCTCAAAACTTTCTGCTCCTCTACCTATCTTCGTATCATCCACAAACTTGGCAACTAAGCCATCAATTCTGTCATCCAAATCGTTGACATATAACTTAAAAAGAAGCAGTCCCACTAGTCACCGGCAGGCAACCAGAAAAGGCTCCCTTTATTCCCACTCTTTGCCTCCTGCCACTCTGCCACTGCTTAATTCATGCTAGAATCTTTCCTGTAATACCAGGGGTCCTAACTTGTTAAGCAGCCTCATGTGTGGCACTTTGTCAAATGTCTTCTGAAAATCCAAGTGCACAACTTCCATCTATTCTCTTTGTCAATCCTGCTTGTTATTTCTTCAAAGAATTCCAACAGATTTGTTAGGCAAAATTTTCCCTTAAGGAAACCATTCTGATTTTGGCTTATTTTATCATGTGCCCCCAAGTACCCCGAAACCATATTCTTAGCAATCGACTCCAACATCTTCCCAAACACTGAAGTCAGACTAACTGGCCTATACTTTCCTTTCTTCTGCCTCTCCCCCTTCTTGAAAAGTGAAGTGACATTTGCAATTTTTTAGTGTTCGGGAACCATTCCGGAATCTAGTGATTGGTGAAAGACTACTAATACCTCCACAATCTCTTCAGCCACTTCTTTCTAAACCCTGAGGTGTACACCATCTGGTCCAGGTGATTTATCTACCTTCAGACCTTTCAGTTTCCCTAGAACCTTCTCCCCGGTATCGGCAACTTCACACACTTCTGCCCCCGACACTCTAGAATTTCCAGCATACTGCTAGTGCCTTCCACAGTGAGGACTGATGCGAAATACTTATTCAGTTCGATCACCATTTCATTGCTCCCATTACTACATCTCCTGCATCATTTTCCAGCAGTCCAATATCCACTCTCATCTCTCTTTTACACCTTTATTTTGGTATCCTCTTTAATTTTACTGGCTAGCTTACTTTCATATTCTATCTTTTCCTTCTTAATGACTTTTTTAGTTGCCTTCTGTTGGTTTTTGAAAGCTTCCCCAGCCTATAACTCTCCACTATTTTTTGCTGTATTGTATACTCTCTCTCTCTCTTTCTCTCTCTCTCTTCTCTATCTCTCTCTCTTTCTCTCTCTCTCTCTCCTTCTTTCTCTCTCCCTCTTTCTCTCTCTCTCTCTCTCTCTCTCTCTCTCTTTCTCTCTCTCTCTCTCTCTCTCTCTTTGGCTTTTATGTTGGCTTTGACTTCTCTTGATAGTCACAGTTATGTCATCTTTCCTTTAGAATACTTCTTTCTCTTTCGGATGTACATATCCTGCACCTTCCGAATTGTTTCCAGAAATTACAGCCATTGCTAATTTTTCAACACCCCGCCAGTGTTCTTTTCCAATTAATTTTGGCCATCTTATCGCTCATGCCTCTGTAAATCCCTTTACTCCACTGTAATACTGATACATCTGACTTTAGCTCTATCATTTTATGATCACTTCCCCTAAGGGTTCTTTTACCTTAAACTCTCTAATCAATTCCGGTTTATTGCACAACACCCAATCCAGAATAGCTTCCGGTTTATTGCACAACCCAAAGTGGGCTCAACTACGAACTGCTCTAGAAAGCCATCTTAGAGGCATTCTCAAAATTTTCCCTCTTGGAATCCCACACCAACCTAATTTTCCCAATCTTCCTGCATGTGAATGCCATGACTATTGTAACATTGCCCTTTTGGCAAGCATTTTCTATCTCCCTTGTAACTTGCAGGCAATGTACTTACTACTGTTTGGGGGTCTGTATACAACTCCCATCAGGGTCTTTTTACCCTAGCTTTACCTGTAGGGTCACGTAATTGGGGGAAATGTGCATAATTCACAACTGCCGACATTGAGTTGGGGTTTCACTTTAAGAGGCTGGTCATGATCATGTAAAGGGTTTTTAGTGCACTTTGGGTTCAGTTTTTTGGTGTTCAGTAAATGGTTTCATTGGTGAAACATGAATTGAGCCTCCGCTTGTATGAACCAAGCGATGGCATCTTGCTCCCAAATCTTCCCCAGTTTCAAAGCAAGTCGTTGGCCGACTTGTTCAATGACTTTGAAATCATGCTAGAGCATCGGGATCATCGGCCAAAGCAATTGCTTTGAAACTGGGGAGGGTTGGAAGCAAAATTCCCTCGCTTTGTTCATATAAGCGGACACTCAATGTGCGCTTCAAGAAATCTCCGCCGACAACACCAAATATTTCTGTGTAGTATCGTCGCTCACTGACTCCATGGCTCCAAAAGTGATAGGTCTACCAGAATACCCACCTGAGCACGATACATACTGATCGCTGAAAACTCAGCTTTTACAGACTTTTGGACTGTGGGAGTCTGAGTGCACCAAACAGTTGCTCACCTTGCCCGCCCTCGGTGATGATAAGGCCTCGGAGCTAATGTACCACATGCTGTCTCTCCCCGCACGCCAATCGAACAGCCTTTGGGCTTCGGCCCCCCATATGGTCCCTAAGTCTGATGGTGGTTGCCGCCCATGTGGCAATTACTGACACCTTAAGGAGGTCACAACCCCCCCAACCGTTATCCAGTCCCACACATCTAAGGTTTTTCAGCACGTTTAGCCAGAAAGTCAGTTTTTTCCAAAGTCACCTTAGTTAGGGGCAACCATCAGTTGCCTCTGTGCTTGGAGGACATTCCCAAAACAGCTGTGATTACTCCATTTGGCTTTTCTGAGTTTCTGCACATGTCATTTGGACTGAAAAATGTGGCACAGACTTTCCAACGGCTGATGGACTCTGTATTAAAAGACTTAGATTGTCTTTTAGTTTACCTGGATGACATACCTGTCACCAGTGCATCCAAATCTGAGCATCTCCACATATTTTCAAGTGTTTAAGCCAACATGGGCTGATTATTAACCCTGCTAAATGCCACTTTGGGTTGTCAGCCATTGACTTTCTTTGCCATCGCATCTCCGCAGAAGGTGCAAAACCCCTCCCATCAAAAGTAGCCGCTATTATGGATTTCTCACCGCCCTGCACTGCAATGAAACTACAGGAGTTTTTGGGCATGGTGAATTTCTATCGCCGCTTCATTCCATGAGCTGCTGAACTTACGCTTGCCCTCTGAGTCTGTCACCTCTTTCTAATGATTTGATTTCATTTTTACCAAGAGGGCCATGCCATCCTCTCTGCCTTCCTGCCTGTCCTTTAGATACAACGTGTATCCTTAGACATTAAGTTCCCAGCTATATTCTTCCAGCCTCAATTCAGTGATGCCCCCAACATCATACATGCCAATCTGTAACTGTACCTTATTCTGAATACTGCATGCATTCAAATATAACACCTTCAGTCCTGTATTCACCCTTTTCAATTTTGTCTGCCTTTACATTGCATTTCATCTTGTTGACTGTAATTTTGCCTATCGTCAACCTCTCCTTGCTAGGAGTCTCACTACATATTGCCTCTGTTTGTAAACCAACTACCTCATCCTCAGAACTCTCACCCTGGTTCCCGTCCTCCTGCCAAATTAATTTAAACCCTCCTAAACAACCCTAGCAAGCCTGCCCGCAAGGATATAGGTCCCCCTCGGGTTCAGGTGTAACCCATCCCTTTTGTTCAGGTTCAGAAAAGATCCCAATGATCCATAAATCTGAACTCGTACCCCTGCTCCAGTTCCTCAGCCACACATTCACCTTCCAAGTTATCCTATTCTTACCCTCACTGGCACGTGGCAACGGCAGCAATCTAGAGATTACTACGCTGAAGCTCCTCTTTCTTAGTTTTCTACTTAGCTATCTAAAATCTTTCTTCAGGACCCCTTCACCTTGTTTACCTATGTCATTGGTGCCAATATGCACAAAGACTTCTGGCTGCTGATCCTCACCCTTGAGAATGCCATGGACCTGAACCGAGACATCCCTGACCCTGGCACCTGGGAGGCAGCATACCATCCGGGTGTCACTATTGCACCCACAGAACCTCATCTCTCTGTTCCTCTGACTGTGGATCTCCCATCACCACTGCAGTCCTCTTCACCCCTCTGCTCTTCTGAGCCACTCCATGCCAGAGACCCAGTCACTGGGGCACTCTCCTAGTGGGTCGCCCCCTCAACCGTATCAAAATTATTGAGAGAACGACCACGGGTGTACACCGCACTGGCTGTGCATTTCCCTTCCTTCTCCTGACAGTCACACAGTTACCTGTCTCCTGCAACCTAGAGGTGACTAACTCCCTGTCGCTCCCGTCTGTCACTTCCCCGTTCGTCCGTAAGAGCCAAAGGTCATCGAGCCGCAGCTCCAGTTCCTTAATACGTTCTCGTAGGAACTGCAGCTCAGTGCACCCTGTGCAATGTTTTTTTTCCGGGAAGCTGGAGGTCTCCCACACACAGTACAATACACAGCCCCTGGAGCCAATCTCACTGCACTAGCTCTGCCCTAACAGGAGAAGAATGAACAAATAAGAACAAAAAGAGAAACTTGCCAGATACTTTATCTCGCCCAAGCCTGATCTCACCTAAGCCTAATGAGCCAAAGCCATTCTAAACACTGGCACACTCAGAAGAATGCCCCCTCAGCTTGCATTAGTATAATTTTTATTTTGCCCTTTCTAATGAAGCCTGTTCAGCGATTGCTTGCAGTGCAACTCTGAGAAACTGCCGCAAAACTCTGCCTTTTAAATCTTGATTGCGGATCCGATTGAAAAGGTAGCTCTCTTTACCTTTTCCTGCCTGGTGATTGGTTACAGTGCAACCTGATGTAAGGATTTTTGTTTGACAGTGGAGTGCAGTGTATTTCTTGGTATTTAATCATTGTGCTAAAAATGCTCCCCAAGCCACACAGCATCTATGGAGAGAGGACTACTACTATGTCGACTCAGGCCTAGGGGGCCGGCGTCGGGCACGATGACTGACTCTCCACTTCTCCCTCTCCCTCATCAGTGTGTTCAGTTCATCTACATTAGTTGCGCCGCTGTCAGAGAGAGGAAGACAGACTTAACAGTGACGGGTTGAAAAAAGCTGGGGTCCGAATGAGTTTTGATTTGGATAGAAATTGGTAGGAGACAGAGAGAGAATTACAGAAAGTATTCAAAGTACGTTTATTATCAAAGTATGCATATATTACACAACCTTGCCTCCGTACAATCAGCCACAAACTAAGAAACCCAAAAGAACCTATTTTTAAAAAGACCATCAAACAGCCAATGTGCAGAGAGAAAAGAAACACATCATGCAAACAATAAATTTAAGCCAATAGCAATCAGAACAATAAAGCCCAAAGCCAAGGGGAGAGAAAAATGAATGGAAGTATGAAAGTAAACATTGTGTCATTGCCAAGGGAGCCTGAAAATGATCCAAAGATGCAATCTCCATTGTAGGTCCAAGACTCTTAAGCATCATCGGCTGCCCAGCCCTTACAGTGAAGCAGCTGAAATCCATGTGGTTAAGCCTCTGATCATTTTCCAAGGTTGCTTGAACATAATTCATCAGAAATAGGAGAGTTCTGCTCCCGAACTGATGACTCACTGTCCTGGACTGTGCTGCAGTTTAGCTGACTGTTCCACAAGAAATTATTGGCTAACACCATTGTGTCTGCCTGCACGGAGGCTAGGAACTGAGGAATAGACTGGATGTCAGATGCTAGTGTATCTGATCGATCTCCTGCTCATGTCAGAGTTTTACCATGCTCTTTCTGAAATGCATTTCACATTTGGCCCCTAAAAATGTATACTCTTGGATTTGAATGAGGCTATTAATCTGGATGGAAGAGTTTAGTGCCTTGTGTTTTTTTAATTTTAATTAATATTAATATTTTGATTATGGAAACTCATTTGTTTTACATAAAACTTTTATGATCTTTTAAATAATTTTCAATTGAAAATTTTGTTGTATACACTGGAAATTAGAAGGATGAGAGGGGATCTGATTGAAACATATAAGATTATTAAGGGATTGGACACGCTAGAGGCAGGAAACATGTTCCTGATGTTGGGGGAGTCCAAAACCAGAGGCCACAGTTTAAGAATAAGGGGTAGACAATTTAGAATGGAGTTGAGGAGAAACTTTTTCACACAGAGGGTTGTGGTTCTGTGGAATGCTCTGCCTCAGAAGGCAGTGGAGGCCAATTCTCTGGATTCTTTCAAAAAAGAGTTAGATAGAGCTGTTAAAGATAGCAGAGTGAAGGGATATGGGGAGAAGGCAGGCAAAGGGTACTGATTGTGGATGATCAGCCATGATCACAGTGAATGGCAGTGCTGGCTCGAAGGTCTGAATGGCCTACTCCTGCACCTATTGTCTAGTGTTTAGACAATGTCCTTTTCATCAGGTGACATTTAGCACCAATTAAAATGGTCTTTGACAGTGTCAGCTCTTCACAGATAGTTCAGAGTCAGATCCTTATCCACTGTTTGAGGCCTAATTAACATCTACAGTCTGTTGCACAGCCACGACAAAGGGGCACTGCAACCCATTTTGTCCCCTTGGCCAGCTCATTCAATATTAATTTGTCACTCGGCTTTCTCAGGCAGCTGTACTGTGTGAACCTGCGATGGGTATTTTATCAGGTTTTTACAGTTTAATCTGTTCCGCTGTAAACAGAGAAAGTAAAGCTCAGTTTATCCAAAGAGGAGTTGCTCTTGACATAAAATGGCAGACCTGCTTGTCAGTCAAGCCAAAAGTTTTCTGGGTATTAGTTATCAGCCAAGGATTTCCTGTTAGTTATCTTTCCCAGTCATTCTTCTCCAAAGTGAGTTTCTGTTCTCCAGTGTAGTTGCTCCAATTGCATTCTGTTAATTGACTCCTTGAGTCGCCAGTACACAAACAGGAAAAGGCTGGCAAAATGTCAGCAGGGCCATTTGCCTTTTGTGATCATGCATGTGTGTATGCAAAATCCCACTCATACATTTCCATATAAACTCATGATGTCTCAGCAAAATCATGTACATATTAAACAGTATATGTTGATCTTGAGAGTTTTTGCTGAGGAGTAGTAAGTATGACAACTTGGGGGGGGGGGGAGCATGAATGACTTTGTCCATTTATCTTCTGATGAGAATCAAGGTCCCTGAGTCAAATTTCATTAAAATCAAAAAGTGTGATAGAACACAAACACAAGAAAGTCTGCAGATGCTAGAAATCCAAAACAATACACACAAAAATGTGAAGGAACTCAGCAGGACAGGCAGACGTTTCAGGCTGAAACCCTTCTTTAGGACTGAGAAAGAAGGGGGAAGATGCCAGAATAAAAAGGTGGGGGAGGGGAAGGTGTCTAGCTGGAAGGTGATAGGTGAAGCCAGGTGGGTGGGAAAGGTCGAGGGCTGGAGAAGAAGGAACCTGATACGAGAGGAGAGTGGACAATAGGAGAAAGGGAAGGAGGAGAGGACCTGGCGGATATAATAGGCAGGTAAGAAGAGGTGAAAGGTTAGGGTGGGGAATAGAGGACGTGGGGGAGGGGGTACGGGGGGGGGGGCGGAGTTTGTTCTCTGGAAGGAGAAATAAAACCGGAAAGCGCGATAGAAGATTGACGTCTGATCATCTAATGTCTCTTCATCCATGGGTCGTATAGGAGTCATTCATCTGTTTATTGTCAGTCTATGTTGTGTATCCTCACTCTGGGTTAAACTAATCTGTCATGTGGGTTTGGGTGGTGGTAGAGATAAATGAATATAGTCACCTGTTCACCTGCATGGCAGCATAGCGCCCACCGCTGCCTGTAAGGAGTTTGCATGTTCTCCCCGTGACCGCGTGGGTTTCCTCCGGGTGCTCCAGTTTCCTCCCACAGACCAAAGACGTACCGGTTGGTAGGTTATTTGGTCTTTGTAAATTGTCCCGTGATTAGGCTAGGATTAAATCGAGAGTTTGCTGTGTGGTGCGGCTCGAAAGGCCAGAAGGGCCTATTCCTTGCTGTATCTCAAAAAAATAAAAATATAGAGAGGGGGTGAGTAGGGAGCACCTATTTTGTTGCCTGCTCGTCTTTGTTTAAATTTGATCCAATTACACTCGTCACACTTGTTTTTGTCTTACATGAATTACGGAAGATTTGAATGATTTTATTGTTGGTTTGTAGGAAAGAACTAAATGTGCATTTCGACTTGAAATTCAGGTAGCTGGAAGCACGTCATACAGTGCAATACTCCCTCACTTAGCCTCTCAGCGACCTTGAGTTTGTTTTTAAGTAGTCGCTACGGGTGGTTGAGATCTGAACTCACCAGCTGAAGGGGTAGTGGAAGTTGGACACTCATCACATTGAAGTTACATGTGTTTAGACTTGAAGAGCCATGAACTGCAAGGCCAAGGGCCCTGAAAAGTAGCACGTTGCTGGAGGTTTCTCTTTTTGGTCTAGCATAATTTTAATGGGTCAAATAGCCTCCACCTGTGCTAAGAATTTTCTGTGATTCACCTTGTAGGAAAATCCTATGCTCCATCAGTGTCACCTGTGCTTTTGGCTGTCTGTTCCTCACCTCTAGAAATTCCTCCATGGATTTCTCTATCTCTCTTTTCCTTTAATTCACTCAGCACACCGTACTATCACACTTGGCTCAATGTCAAATTTTGCTTTATGACAGAGATGTGAAGCACTTGGCACGTCTTACTGTTCTAGTTACGTAAATTTTTCATGCTGTAACCTGGGTGGTGGGGTGGAGATACATCGCTACCAAAGGAGGTGTAAAGTGTTCCTTCCCTCCCCTAGCCTCCAAGTCGCCCCTTGACAAGGTGTAGCAGCTGCTCAGCCCCACAATCAGGGTTACGTGAAACCATGGGAGTAGGTGGTGGACGGTCATATGAGCAGCTAGTGCATATTACAAGTCCTGGTTACATGACCACTGACACAAGGCAGACAATCTCTGAAGAGCAAACAACAGGAATTCTGCAGATGCTGGAAATTCAAGCAATACACATCAAAGTTGCTGGTGAACGCAGCATGCCAGGCAGCAACTCTAGGAAGAGGTGCTTCCTAGAGATGCCGCCTGGCCTGCTGCAATCTCTGAAGAGTATTGATAATGTCTTGGGTCACCTCTCTTATAAACAAGGCAATGATAACCACTTCTGCAGAAAAATTGCTAAGATCAATCATGGTCATGAAACCATGATCGCCCATATCATACGACACAGCACAAAACGATGATGTCATATGACATGGCCCATAATGATGATGAATTTCAGTCATTTATATGATGCCACTTTTGACCTGAAAGTTACCGCTTACTTATCTTGGAAACAGTTTTTGGAAGGAAAGTTTTAAGCATAGTATAATGTATATCCAGAATTATTAAGGTAATTTCTCCAACAGGCAAAAGTTACAAATAGAGAGCAAGTTATTCCAAGTGGCACGGCTTGTCCGTTAACTGGATAAGTGGTTTCCCCTTCACGTTCAACATGGCAAAGGTATCCCCATCACGATTAATAGTCAAAGCCATAGTAGAAATTTGGGAGTATTCCATATGATATCTGGAACATCCATTCTACACGATTCTCATCCCACTATGCCACACAAATTAGAATGTTATTCGCCATGTACCATTATAAAGATCAGATAACGTCAAAGTTCAATGTTCAAAGTTTACTATCATATACAACACTGAGATTCATTTTCTTGCGGGCTTACTGAATAAACGTATAGAATATTAACCGTAACGGAATGAATGAAAGACCGCCCATCTACAGCGTCCAAGCAGAGTGCAGAAGACAACAAACTGTGCAAATGCAAAAATGAATAAATAATAAATAAAGCAATAAATATCAAGAACATGAGATGAAGAGTCCCTGAAAGTGAATCTATTGGTTGTGGGAGCATTTCAGTGATGGGGCAAGTGGAGTGTAGTTTGGTTCAAGAGCCTGGTGTTGTGAGTCAGCAGATGATGCTTCCATGGGATGCAAGGAAGAGAAATAGTGTGGCATTGTGATATCAGGTATCTTCATAAGATTTGAGTGACTCCTCAAGTTTGTTCTTCCTCTTCCTGGCAGTCCTGAGTGGCACAACCCTGCGGTTTCAGCAAAGTTCAAGGCTGACTGCTCTAATGGTTGACATGCTCTCAGCATGCTCTCAGTCTGGTTTGCTTCGCCCATGAGACCATTTGACTTGGTCTTGTCTAGAGGCAAACTCAGTGACCAGCACTCAAGGGAGCATATGAAGGAGGGGTTACTGACTGAAGGGGTTTTGGGTGGGCAGCCCTTTGTTCAGACGTTCCATTCTGATGTTCTTTACCCCTAGCAGCCCCGCAAAGCACCACCGCCTGTAACTGAATCAGTGAGTCACTGCCCCACCTGGGAAAACCGTTGGGTGTCCCTGGATAGAGGAAGGGAAGGGTCAGCTCCTGCATTTCCTGCAGTGGAAAGTGTTGTGAGAAGGGCGAGGCTGCGGGAAGCAGGAGGCTGGATCAGGGAGTTGGAAAGGGAATGGTCCCTTCGGAATGTTGAAAGGGAAGAATGGAATGTGCCTGGTGATGAAATCTCATTGAAAATGATAATAGTTATGAAGGATGATATGCAAAGCCTGGGGCTGAAGAAATAGAGAGGAAACAGTCCACTTGCAGTATCCAGGAAGAGAAGGGTTGAGAGGAGAAAATAGATGAGTTGTGTCCAAGGTATCTGTAGGGTATGGCAGAAGGGTTCAAAAAGAAGGAAAACATCCTGTGTGGAAAATTCCCTGACTTCATCCCCTGAGGCCTGAGATGGTCATTCTGTCAGAAACCTCGAAGCGGGTAGTCATGGTAGAATTGACAGTGCCTTGGGAAGACTGCATTGAGGAGGCATCTGAGCGTAAGAAAGCCAAATACCTGGAGCTGGTAGAGCAGTGCCAGGGACAGGGGTGGAGGGCACGATGTGAGCCTATAGAGGTGGGGTGCAGAGTTTTTGCTGGCTGCTCGCTCTGAAGAACCTACTCTCTCCTTGGCATTAAGAGGGCTGCAAAGAGAAGACCCATCAGGACCGTCACAGAGGCTGCTGTACAAGCCGCCAGCTGGCTGTGCATCAAGAGGTGTGAACTGCTAACCAATGTTGCTTGGACACAAGCCTGATCAACCCCGGCTGGGTCGCCAGGGTGAGGGTGGCTGATGTTGGAAGACTCCAAACACCCGATGACCTCAGGTTACATCACTGATGATGTTTCCTGAGGATATATCTCAGCATCAGCATTTATTTTGCAGTTTTATTATTCCTTTGTATCTCCTCCAGCTATCTACCCTTAACTGTGGTGGAACAAAGGACCCTATGGAAAATTCTGGCAATCCTGGACAATGTTTCTCTCCCTCTGCATGCCACCTTGGCTGAACGGAGGAGTGTGTTTAGTAATAGACTACTATGCTGCTCCAAAGAGCACAATATGAGGTCATTTTTACCCTCAGCCATTAGGCTCTATAATGAGTCAACCTATAGCCAGGAAAGTGATGACTCCCTCCTGTTAGACTGTTTGAGGTAACTTATTTTTTATTCTTTCTTACTTCTCTTCTAATACTTGTATATCTGTGCATTTGTAATGCTATTGTGACACTGTGATTTCCTTTGGGATCAATAACACTATGTCTGTCTCTCTCTCTTTCTCTATTTCTTTCTCTCACTCTCACTGTCCCTCTCTCTCCCTTCCTCCCTCCCTTAGACAGTAATATATTTCTCTTTCCCCCAATGCTATCAAACCTGTTGATGTTTCCTGCATGGTCGGTTTTGACTTGATATTACCGTTTTATATATATATATATAGTAATTTTTCATTCATTGCTGACTTTATATGCACTAACTAGTATGAGTGTATGGAAGGAGGGAGTTCTCATTTCAAGTTATTTGAGGTCCCTAACTCCAATCGTCCTGCTTTCAATCATGCTGGTTAACTTTCTGGGCTCCCCAAGTATTAGTTGCAATAGAGCAGTAGTTTGTCCCCAGTTTCTTGTCCCAAGGTGGGGATCTGTTCTCTCTTCACAAAGGAAGAAGGAAGAAAAGCAAGTGATATTATAAGTTGAACGGATGGACTTATAATGGAGAGGCACGATGTTGCATTAAGATGAGATTGAATGATGGAGGTGACTGGACAGAACAGGATGTGAAAAAATTTAAAGAAAAACGACATGCTAGCGCCTAGCATAATGCTATTATGGTGCCAGTGACGTGGGTTCTATTCAGCTTCTGCCTGTGAGGAGATTGTACGTTCGCCCCGTGTCTGTGTGGGTTTCCTCCGGGTGCTCTGGTTTCCTCCCACATTCTGAAGACCTATAATTAAGTAGGTCAGATGGGTGTAATTGGGCTTGTTGGGTTGGAAGAGCCTGCTATCTGCTGTATACCTACAAATTTAAAAAAATTAAAATTAAAAACTTACCTGCAAGTTTCCTTTCTGTCTGACTTTTAGTGATCTTCAAGCAAGTTTACAGTCAAGTCACAAGACTCCATTAAAAATTATTCATCAGCAAAGGAAATTGATATTGAAGTGGGAAACCATTTTTTTTTGGAAAGGTTCAGGTGTCACAGATTCGGTTTCAGCAGGACATTTAAAGGAGATTTAGTCAGCTGAATGAACAAAAGGAATATTAAAGAGAGTGAAGAATGGGCAGAGAAAACGACTGCAGCTGGAAGAATTATTTGGCCATATTCATGATTTTTTTCGCTTCATTATTTTGTGCTTTGCTTCGATGGTGAGTGAGAGCCTCTCAGTCCTCAAGTAGGGGGACTCAAAGTGATGCAGAAAATTGTAAGTCGAAACAACGAGCTGCTGGTGTCCCACTCTCGTTTTGTTGCAGGAGCAACCTCTCTCTCGCTAGTGAGAGAGAGAGACTGTCTGTGATACCAAAGCACTGGGTCATGGACTGTAGTTTTTTGACGGACTATAGATCATGGTCTCTTCTAGGGGTGTTTTGCTATTGCTTGAATGGTGGATGGGGGGTACTCTTGCTGGAGCAAGAAGCGGGGGGAATGTTGATGCACTTCCTGCTACTTGTGCATGGGAGGGGAGGGCGCTTAGGGGTTCTGACATTTCTGTCATTCATAGGGTTTTCTCTGTTTCGTGGATGTCTGTGAAGAGTAAAAATTTCAGGTTGTATACTGATATTCCCTGATACTAAATTGAACCTCTGAACCACTGTTTTAGCAGTGAATGTTCCTTACGAATTAATTTGTATTTAAAATATGTTGTCGGGCTGTGGATAATTATTTCCCACATGGTGTAACAAGTGAAAACTTTCCCATATAAATATTGTATTGAAGAAACATATTGCCAGCTGGGGGCAAGCCAAGCTCTACTGTAGTTATTTCAGTTATCAAAGGGATAATAAATCTGACAAAAGAAGTGATGCATTGCAAATGTTGGAGATCTGAAATAAAATGATGGAAAAACTCAGGAGGTCTTTTTGAATCTGTTAATATTTTAATCCAATGCCTTTTCATTAGAACTGGTGAAAGCCCTGATTATATATTATTTTCCACTTTTATTAAAAATACTGAATGCCTTGACTGGTTCATGTTTTCTGAAATATGAATAGTTGCTTTATTTTCCATTGGTGTTGTCTAGTGGAAGAAGTTTCCTTGCTTTGCCTCCATGGTCTATGGCAGGAGGAGAAGATGGCGGCGCGACGCAGCTCACAGCGGCCACTCCGGTGGTGATGTCTGTAATTTGTCAAGTAGGGTGCCGTGCACAATCCTGATTTGATCGAGATGGATGTGAGAGCACGGAGGAACATCTGGTGAAACTTCTGAAATGCCTGCTTGGCTGCTGCTGCTACTGTGTGGTCCAGAATCTCCGGAGGAGAAGGCCCCGAGTCCTCGGCTTTACTTGTTGCTCGGCCGCCGGGGTGGGGTCGAGGCGCTCGGCAGAGGATGGTGCCCGGAGAGGCTGTGTCGGAGAGGCTGGTTGGAGGCTCGACGTTTTCGGACGGACTCAGAGTTGGCTATGGTCGGGTGCTTCCAGGGTGCTGCATCGGCAAGTTTGCGGCGCTGGACGTTCATAGCAGGGAGAGTTTCTCCCTTCTACCATCTGTGTGAGATGATGAGGCTATCGGGACTTTGAGACTTTTTTTTTACCGTGCCCATGGTCTGCTCTTTATCAAATTACGATATTGCTTTGCACTGTTGTAACTATATGTTATAATTATGTGTTTTTTGTCAGTCTTAGTCTTGGTTTCTCTTGTGTTTTCTTGTGATATCATTCTGGAGGAACATTGTATCATTTCTTAATGCCTGCATTTCTAAATGACAATAAATGGGGACTGAGTGTCCTCATAATCTTAAAAAAATATATACTGAGAACATGAGTTGTAGAGTCCTTGAAAGTGAGTCCGTAGGTTGTGGAATCAGCTCAGTGTCAAGGTGAGTGAAGGTATCCACACTCGTTCAGGAGCCTGATGGTTGAAGGGTAATTAACAACGTATGAACTTACACTATTCAGCCAGGGGTACCTCAGAATCATCAGAGCCATATCACAAGAGCAGGGCTGCCATCTTTTTTGTCTTTATAACACTGGACAACAAACTTTTTTTGAAAGTGTTGCTTCCTCAGAGTTTTTTTTTGTTTATGATAGACCACTTGAAGCTGAACATAAGTATAATTTTAGACTACTTGTACCATGTAGGAATTTGGAGAAACAAGAAATTAACTTTTATTGACTATAATGCATTTAATTGCATAACACTTTGCAATAGTTCAACTAAGCTAAAAATGTTTTGTTGATGATTTTCATTTGTACTCAGTGCCTGAGGCTTCTTGCTTAAGCAGCCAACAATAATCAGCCAGCATTGATAGATTCCAGTTGCCCTGATCCCGTTTGTCCATGACCGCAATGTCCTGCTGAAACCTTTCACCATGATCGTCACTGACAGCACCAAGATTCGCAGTGGAAAAAGTCTAAATGGGAATGCAGAAAATGAATCTTTCGTGCTATGTTGCACTTCATGGCTTCGTATGCTTGAAGCACGTTGTCAACCAGCTGCTCATAGTTTGGTTCTCTGTAGTTGTCTAGAAATTTTTCAACAATATCCTTGAATGCTTTCCATGTGATTTTCTCCAGTCCCACTAGAAGTTCTTTGACTTGCCTGTCATTGATGACCTGTTTGATTTGTGGACCAACCTTCCTTCATCTTGACATCAGTTATTTTGTCCTGAAATAACAAATATAGGCAATTTTTTAAAAATGGTGCATGCTGGGGAACTTACATGATGATTTTCATGACCAACAGCCCAAAATCCATAAAATACACCCAAAAGTATTCAGGAAGCAGAATCTTGGTTGGTCAGTGTAATTGGTCAATTTCTGTACATCAACTGTTTCAATGGCTCATTTTGGAAACTTAGTTATGCAATAATGTGGAACTCTGTCGGAGAAATGAGGAAGAACTTCCATCCACTGCCCATTAGGCTGAGTTAGCTGATGTTGGTCCTCTAAAATGGCCGTGGTGTCTACCACCCAGTTGATTTGCAGAATATCCTTTCAGTCAGTGAACAGAGTAAAGACAGGCTCCAGTTTGGCTCTAATGGTTATCAGGGGGAATAACTCATGCCGTCCAGACCTGTCATAAAGAATCCCTCCTCAGGCAAAGAATTTTTAACAAAGAAGCTTAAAAAGGAAGGTACACGTTTGCATCAACAAGCATCTAGGTTGAGACACAAAAGGTTTTAGTGAAGTTTTGTGTGAAAGGAAATTCTCCAAGCCTCAATGTGGACTATAGTGACAGAATTGTTTTTCGCCGCAGGTGATTCCGTCTTGTCAAATACCTTCACAGACACAGTTGTAACTGGTGTTCGAGGGCCCCCGGGACCACCAGGACCGATGGGACCTATGGGTAAGTTTTGCGCCATGGTCACACGTTATCTTCGATTTCCCTATTGAATTATCCAATAAAATTCCATCCTTTGGGCCAGCCTTAAAATAATATTGTGGGGATAGAATTTCATGAGTGCACTGATTATTAAATAATGAAATCTGAGGTGGCATTGGTTGGTTTCTGTATCTGCCGTTTCATTATGTAGCAAGTCCATGCTGCTATTTGTGTTATGCAGATGTTTCTCTCTCCCCAAAGGCAAAACTAGGAGCATGATCAATGTGAGTGTTGCTAGTATGTTTTTTAGCACCAACGTTGGTGACAGGCTTCTGTGGAAGCTTATTAAAGGGGTAGTGAAAAACAAAAAAGAAAATTGTAATGAAGATGTATTCTTGAAAAGTTATATTTTGAAAAATGTATAATGTTTATTCATGGATATAAAAGTGAATTGCACATCAGAACATAGAACATAGAATAGTACAGCACATTACAGGCCCTTCAGCCCACAAAGTTGTGCCGACCCTCAAACCCTGCCTCCCATATAAGCCCCCACCTTAAGTTCCTCCATATACCTGTCTAGTAGTCTCTTAAATTTCACTAGTGTATCTGCCTCCACCACTGACTCAGGCAGTGCATTCCACGCACCAACCACTCTCTGAGTAAAAAACCTTCCTCTAATATCCCCCTTGAACTTCCCACCCCTACCTTAAAGCCATGTCCTCTTGTACTGAGCAGTGGTGCCCTGGGGAAGAGGCACTGGCTATCCACTCTATCTATTCCTCTTATTATCTTGTACACCTCTATCATGTCTCCTCTCATCCTCCTTCTCTCCAAAGAGTAAAGCCCTAGCTCCCTTAATCTCTGATCATAATGCATACTTTCTAAACCAGGCAGCATCCTGGTAAATCTCCTCTGTACCCTTTCCAACATTTCCACATCCTTCCTATAGTGAGGCGACCAGAACTGGACACAGTACTCCAAGTGCAGCCTAACCAGAGTTTTATAGAGCTGCATCATTACATCACGACTCTTAAGCTCTATCCCTCGACTTAAGTCAAGGGAAAAGAAAAGAAAACCTTAAGTCATATGCATGTTAAAACTTTACTTACCATTAAGTGAAAAAAGCAACAGATTTGGACCAGATGGCTTTATATATTTATGCTTTATCAACTTTAGCCATGTATCTCTGGGGGAAAAAAATCATTGGAAAAGCGGAAACACATTAATTAAGCCTAACTATTCAATAACTTTAGAATATTTTAGAATTTTTTGAGGATGTAACTAGTAGAGTGGATAGCAGAGAACCAGTGGATGTGGTGTATTTGGATTTTCAAAAGGCTTTTGACAAGGTCCCACACAGGAGATTAGTGTGCAAACTTAAAGCACACGGTATTGGGGGTAAGGTATTGATGTGGGTAGAGAATTGGTTGGCAGACAGGAAGCAAAGAGTGGGAATAAACGGGACCTTTTCAGAATGGCAGGCGGTGACTAGTGGGATACCGCAAGGCTCAGTGCTGGGACCCCAGTTGTTTACAATATATATTAATGACTTAGATGAAGGAATTAAATGCAGCATCTCCAAGTTTGCGGATGACACGAAGCTGGGCGGCAGTGTTAGCTGTGAGGAGGATGCTAAGAGGATGCAGGGTGACTTGGATAGGTTAGGTGAGTGGGCAAATTCATGGCAGATGCAATTTAATGTGGATAAATGTGAGGTTATCCACTTTGGTGGCAAAAACAGGAAAACAGATTATTATCTGAATGGTGGCCAATTAGGAAAAGGGGAGGTGCAACGAGACCTGGGTGTCATTATACACCTGTCATTGAAAGTGGGCATGCAGGTACAGCAGGCGGTGAAAAAGGCGAATGGTATGCTGGCATTCATAGCAAGAGGATTCGAGTACAGGAGCAGGGAGGTACTACTGCAGTTGTACAAGGCCTTGGTGAGACCACACCTGGAGTATTTTGTGCAGTTTTGGTCCCCTAATCTGAGGAAAGCCATTCTTGCCATAGAGGGAGTACAAAGAAGGTTCACCAGATTGATTCCTGGGATGGCAGGACTTTCATATGAGGAAAGACTGGATCGACTAGGCTTATATTCATTGGAATTTAGAAGATTGAGGGGAGATCTTATTGAAATGTATAAAATCCTAAACGGATTGGACAGGCTAGATGCAGGAAGATTGTTCCCAATGTTGGGGAAGTCCAGAACGAGGTGTCACAGTCTGAGGATAAAAGGAAAGCCTTTTAGGACCGAGATTAGGAAAAACTTCTTCACACAGAGAGTGGTGAATCTGTGGAATTCTCTGCCACAGGAAACAGTTGAGGCCAGTTCATTGGCTATATTTAAGAGGGTGTTAGATATGGCCCTTGTGGCTACGGGGATCAGGGGGTATGGAGGGAAGGCAGGTACAGGGTTCTGAGTTGGATGATCAGCCATGATCATACTGAATGGCAGTGCAGGCTCAAAGGGCCGAATGGCCTACTGCTGCACCTATTTTCTGTGTTTCTATAACTAAGTTATTTGCAATTTATCGTTGAAATATAATTGTCTTACACTGTTAGCACTTGTCAACTGTAACTGTAACATATTTGTCAAAAACAAGAGAAAATCTGCAGATGCTGGAAATCCAAGCAACACACACAAAATGCTGGAGGAACTCAGCAGGCCAGGCAGCATCTATGGAAAAGAGTACAGTCGACATTTTGGCCCCAGCTCCTTCATCAGTCCTGCTTACCTCAACTGTTTACTCTTTTCCATTGATGCTGCCTGGCCTGCTGAGTTCCAGCAGCATTTTGTGCCTGTTGCATATTTGTCGTCTGTAGTTCTCCGTAGGTTGTTTCATCAATAATGTTCGCTGGTTGATTATGTGCCGTGTTGTAGCACGTGGGTGATCATGATCTGTGATCATGCTTGTTCTTGTAAAGTTTTTCTACAGAAGTGGTTTGCCATTACCTTCTTCTGGGCAGAGTCTTTATAAGAGGGGTGACCCCAGCCATTGTCAATACTCTTAAAAGATCAGTGGTCATATAACCAGGACTTGTGATACGCACCAGCTACTCTTACGACCATCCACCACCTGCTCTCATGGTCTGATCGGGGTCGGGGGGGGGGGAGTGGTTTACACCTTCACCCAAGGGTGACCTGCAGGCTAGAGGAGGGAAGGAGCATCTTACACCTCCTTTGATAGAGATGTATCTCCACCCCGCCATCAAATTATTATTTCTGGTTTCCCAAGAAAGCTACCGAAGTATGACGCCGGACATGCCATTTCACAGAAAAATCAAATTCAAATGCAAGCCTGAATTGGAATTTTGAACCTGGGATGATCCTTTCCATTGGGGAGAACAGTTGGGCACGTGCTATGAGATCCCAAGCTGTGTGATTCAATTGGGACAATGCATAATAGAGCAAATAAACAGAGCCAAGGCACCGAGTTTTCACGCAACTAACTTGCCGAAGGATGGAAAGAATGGAAGGGAGAACTTACACAGTATATTGAACTAGATGTGGAAGTTAAACCGGAGGTAATTAAAGTGGAGATATTATGCATCTCGTTGGCCAGAAGGGTGGAGGATTGTACCATAAAGCCCAGGAGAATGATTCTGATGCATTACAAGCATTTTACAAATTGTCTATAAGTGAAACATTTGACCTTTATTGGTTACTCAAATGCAGCCAGGAGCAAGGGGAATCCATTGATACTATTAACCGATCTATGGTTGTCAGCACACAGTTGCTTTTTCACAGGTTTAAAGGTCTTGCTCCAGAGACCAATACATCACCAGCTGAGATTTTTAACAGACTGAGGCCTTGAAGCACCCAGCATCTCTGCTGAAATTTCTCTGTTGTACTGTTCGTTCCAAAGTTGCAAATGGTGTCTTGAAACAGGGCTGAGAAATGGCAGATGGAGTTTAACCCAGATTAATATGAGGTATTGCACCCTGGTAGGGCAAATGCAAGGAGATAGTGCACAGTTAAAGGCAAGACCATAAGATCCTTAATAGTGCTACTGAGCAGAGAGACTTTGGGATCCAGGTTCATATCTCCTTGGCAGTGGCTACACAGGTCGATAATGTGGTTAAGAAGGCTTATGGAATGCTTGCTTTTATTAGTCAAGGCACTGAGTTCAAAAATCAAGAGGTTACGCAGCAACTTTATAAAATACTGGTTAGGCCATATCTGGAGTATTGCGTACATTTCTGGTCACCCCACTATAGGAAGGATATTGAGGTTTTGGAGAGGGCGCAGAAGAGGTTTACCGGGATGCTGCCTGTTTTTAGCAGACATGTGTGTGGGCATGTGGCCAAGTGGTTAAGGCATTGGACTAGCGACCTGAGGGTCGTGAGTTCGAGCCCCAGCGGAGGCAGCGTATTGTGTCCCTGAGCAAGGCACTTAATCACACATTGCTTTGCGACAACACTGGTGCCAAGCTGTATGGGTCCTAATGCCCTTCCCTCGGACAACATTGGTGTCGTGGAGAGGGGAGACTTGCAGCTTGGGCAACTGCCAGTCTTCCATACAACCTTGCCCAGGCCTGCGCCCTGGAGAGTGAAGACTTTCCGGGCGCAGATCTATGGTCTCACAAGACTAACAGATGCCTTTAACTTTAAGCTATCATGAGAGGCTGGATAAATTTGGGCTGTTTTCTCTGGAGCGCCAGAGGCTGACGGGAGATCTGAAAGAGGTTTACAAGATTATGAGCATCTTGTATAGAGTGGACAGAAAGTATCTGTTTCCCAGGGTAGAAATATCTAATACCAGAGGATGTGCAATGAAGGTGAGAGGGGATAGGTACAAGGGGGATGTGAGGGGTAAGTGTTGTGCTCAGAGTGGTGGATGCCTGGAATGGTGGCAGAGGCAAATACATTAGAGGCTTTTAAGAGCCGTTTGGTTTGGCACGTGGATATAAGGAAGGGGGGTGAAATAGGGATATGGTGTGGTGGGAGGGTTTAGTGTTTGTGTTTTTTTGATTTGCTTTTTAGTTGGTTCGGTACAATATTGTGGGCCGAATGGCCTGGCCTGTGCTGTGCTGTTCTAGGTTGATTATGCTCCTAGTTTTACCTATGGGGTGTAGCAAACATCTACTCACTTTGAAGGATTTGATGGAATCCAGGAGTCCACGTAGCAGGAACTGCCATAAGAAAGTCTTGATTCTGCTAAAGTGTAAGAGAGCTACAGAGTCGTCTAAAGCTAAGCTGGAAACGGTGGATGACAAGACAAGCATAAGTAGAAAAAAGAAACTATTGCCAGAGTTATTTAGATTGTTACAAGTACTGTATAATGAACAGCAACAACAGTGGCTGAAAAAGAAACGTCCACTATGCGAATGTGCACGATGTGGACTTGGAAATGATTTATTTTAACAAGTAAAGATGAGAAAGACATTGAAAGTTTGTGGAGTGGTTAAAATGACATGTATGTGACTGGAGGCATGGCTAGATTTAGAATACTATTTGACAGCAATGTAACTGGCACCAAAAATGTCAATGCAGAGAAAGGAACAGCCACTAGATAGGTCGATGCCAAGAGGCTGGTACAAGGACAGTCAATGAGATTTCAACTGGACACTGTAACAATGTGTAATGCTCACCAGAAACAAACCATCAACTCTGAGACAGTACAGCTGAAACTAAACCAGTCATGAGCTTTTAATGTACAACTAGATTGCCCTAAATCCAGCTGAGGCTTGGTCTCTGAAGGTGTTAAACCCAAAAATCTCAAGCGAATGACTATTGGATTTGACTATTAGAGGGCATGAAAGTATCAGACCCTTACCTGGGCGAAGCTCGGTACAGCGGCTGAGACTGAGGAAGATGCAACATGGCAGGATCGGTAAGATTATTTAATCACTTTAGCTGCACAACTGACAGATGATTGTGCAGATGAGCGCATGGTAGTGTAGTGGTTAGCACAGTGCTTTACAGTACGGGCAAGACAGGTTCAATTCCCACCTCTGCAAGGAGTTTATACGTTCTTCCCGTGACCATGTAGATTACGTCTGGGTGCTCCAGTTTCCCCCCACAGTCCAAAGGCACACCGGTTGGTACATTAATTGGTCATTGCAAATTGTTCTGTGATAAGGCTCGGATTAAATCTGGGGATTGCAGGGCGGCGTGACTCAAAGGGACAGAAGGGCCTATTTCATGCTGTATCAATTAATCAATCAATCAATCAATAAATGTCTTTCATGGAATAGGGTATATGGAAAGTGAAAACTTCTTCATGTCTGATGAGTTAAAGAAGCTGTTAAGGGCTGTTTCCTTGGCTGTCAAGGAGAGGCTTAAGTCTAAGTTGGAGAGACCTGTGGTGAGGAGACAGGACACTCCTACTCATTGATTATTCAGTTTTGTGTATATTCGGAACTCAAACTTCCAACTTACCTAGAATAATGAGACCTTGCTGGAGTCTGAAGAGGGCCGATGCTCTATAAAAGGAAAAGAAGATGTTCTGGCAGACAGGAGTAGTACTGCAAGGAAGGAATGGGTCTTGACATGAAAAGCTTGATGTGAAAAGCGCGTATTTAGCCTGTTTCAATACATCATTTGCAATTTTGGAATCAACAGTGCAACAGAAAAAAAATCAGTGGGGGTGATGTGCTTCAAAGTCTGGTAAAAAATCTCAGGAGGTGACGCATTGACCTCTGGAGAATGAAAAATAGTGGAAGAACTTGAGTTGCACGAACACCGGAAGCTGAGAGCCCTGATGACCAAGTGCAAGCAATGGAGGTTGAATAAGCTAAAACTGAAATTCAAAAGCAGGATGCCTCCTTCACGATGATTTGATTCGTAGAGCTGGCCTGAAGCCAGTTCCAGCAAAATTCAAGCCAGTGAAGGACATTACAAGAGGAAAATGCTGTCTGTGTTTCAAACTGTCTCCAATGGGACGAACTGTGTGAGCCATTCAGAGAACTGACCAAGGAGACTGTTGACAGTGATGTTGATTGGACACACACACAAACTCTCTCTCTGGCTATCCATCCCATAGGATGATGATGGTTCCTTTCAGTCAGTTAGTGGGGTGCTACTCCACTCCTCAGAAAGGATCAGTGTGTGCATGAGTGGATTTTAGGTGAGTAGGGGGTTGCACAGGTCCAGACCCAGCCTCTCGACATCCCCTCCCAGATCCAGTGGCATGGTGGGGCCCAAGACGGCTGGGGGAAGTTCTGCTGCAGTGAATGGCCAGACCAAGCTTCAATGCAAGGGATGTCCTTTCCGCGCTTCACGGCATGTGTTTGCTAGATGGCCGTTGACCCTCCGAGAGGGTTCATCCGCCCTTTGACAGGTCTTGTTTATCGTCCTGCAGTGTGCCTAGCCACCCTCCTCACCAGGCAAGCCTGGTGGGGGAGCCGGTTTAGTCTCCGACCACCCGACCATGCGGCAGGTAGTACACCAGTAGCACTCAGACCAGTGACCTGACCAGAACACACACAAACTATTGAACAAGTGAGTAAAGAGCCTGTGTTATGATACCTTCATGGTAAGTATTGAGCATGGTTTACCATAAACAATGTTGTGAATAGCAAATGGCAGCTTAATCCTTGATGATATTACCTCGCTTTCCACAGAGCACTGGAATGGAGGAAAGTACTGTATTCTAGAGCGCCTTCGAAGCTGAGAGTCCTAGCCTTGTGCAGTTCAACAATATGAGAGACGAAGAGTAGTGTAAAAATGTGTAGGACAGCTAAACGTGGCCAAAAGAAGACAAACACGCTGCTGCTCTAAAGATGCCAAGCACCTGCCATAGCGAAGAGAAGTGGACATAGCTAAGTTGAAGTGCATGTCACACCAACATTAGATGTAGTAACTAAGCACACACCCCACCAGGGGTTATGGCACTGGAGGGAATCCCATATCAAAGTAATAGGACTATCCTTCAAAGACCATAGAGGACAGTTGTTTGACTAATGAAAATATGGCAGAATGCACTGCTAAACACACAGAGCAAGACGTTACGATATTTCAAGGACTTTATGCCAAAGTAGAAGATATAAATAATGGAGGGCTATCTGGAAGTTTTATTTCCTTCCATTTTTCAATATAAAAGGAAGCACTAAACTTAAAGGACAAAAGTAATGCATGTTCATGGACAATAATGGTGTAATCTCTTTAAAGTTTGCTAACTGGAAGCTAGTATTGGAACAGGGTTCGGTAAGAAACCAGGTCAAGGATGTTTGGAAAAGAAAACAACTATAAGAAGGATGCTAGCTGCCTCCATAAGCTGTTTCATGGACAAAGTACCTTTGTTAACAATTTAATGTATTATCTAGTGTTGGCGCGTGGCCAAGTGGTTAAGGCATTCGTCTGGTGATCTGAAGGTCACTAGTTTGAGCCTTGGCTGAGGCAGAGTGTTGTGTCCTTGAGCAAGGCAATTAACTGGTGCCAAGCTGTATGGGTCCTAATGCCCTTCCCTTGGACAACATTGGTGGTGTGGAGAGGGGAGACTTGCAGCATGGGCAGCTGCCGGTCTTCCATACAACCTTGCCCAGGCCTGCACCCGCGAAACCTTCCAAGGTGCAAATCCATGGTCTCACGAGACTAATGGATGCCTATATAAATGTATTATCTATGCCTTAGTGACTAAGATTAATGCTGAAATAACACCTGTACAATTATGTGAGATGAGGCTTATTGTCCCCTGCTGCCAATGGGTCAGTTTTCAGCAGATATGAGAATGGGGTGTGGCTCTGATGTTCCCACCGTCCGCTTAACATCACTGAGTTGCTATCGGCTTCTGCCATCAGACCA
Organism: Mobula birostris; assembly: GCF_030028105.1. Taxonomy (NCBI): domain Eukaryota; kingdom Metazoa; phylum Chordata; class Chondrichthyes; order Myliobatiformes; family Myliobatidae; genus Mobula; species Mobula birostris. The sequence continues at coordinate 23,589,942 of NC_092400.1, forward strand.
CAGTACCATTCTGTGACTCATTACAAAGAACTCACCCAGCAAAGAAGTTCTGATATACAACAATGAAGAGTCACTATTGTATAGAGCAGAGGGTTCCCAATCTTTTTTATGCCATGGACCAATACTATTAAGCAAGGAATCCATGGACCCCAGGTCATGAACCTCTGGTATAGAGGTTAAAGGCATGTAGGAGATCACTGGATATGGACAGAGTACAGACCGTGTGTTTAGTGGCATTTCAGCAAATTTGAATGAAATCTATAAAAACCATTATTTCTGATGGCCTTGTCTGATCCTTTTCACACATCTACATTTGTTCCTTATAGTGTTTAATGTTTGGCAAGGTTTTGTATACCTATCAGCTTTAAGGACTGGCAGATATTAAAGACATTGTTTTTTTGAAAATGTCTAGGTTCACCCGGACCACAAGGACCCATGGGACCACCTGGGCCTCCTGGAAAAGATGTAAGTCATCACTGGGTAGCAGTGCCAAAATTTTTCCAATTTCACAGCGTATCCACTCTTTGTCACATAGTGACTGGTGTCCTTACTCAAAAATATAAAATTGAAACATAATATAGCACAAAATGAGTAGTGAATTCTGTTTTCTCATTAACGGACTTGGCCATGATAAATCAAAGACCATTGAATCCTCACATTATCATTTCCTAGAGAAAGAAAACTAGGTAACTGAATTAGGTCACTGAATGAGTACCATATCGTAAAGACCTTTTGTTTCACTCTTTCTTCTAATATACCTTTTTGTGCACAGGGAGCGCCTGGACGAGCGGGTTTACCAGGGCTAGAAGGACCTAAAGGTGAAAAAGGAGACCGAGTAAGTAGCATTTATGTCCCTGAAGTTGGAGCACAACATGAGCAAGGTACCAAAAGTGCAATTTGGGAGTGCAGCAGTAATTGCTGTTCCAGCTGATTAATTGAGAGAAGAAATAAGACCTCAAACATGCACCTTCATGCAGAAGTGCCAGGTGAATGATACTCACCCTCTACCTCCCCAGCATTACCTATACCAGCTAATTTGACTCACTGCCCATGGTATGTGACCTAGGTATCACAGAAGCCGTGGGTCTTGAAAACATTTCAGCTGTGGTATTTAAGACTTGTGATCTGTGCCAACTGTACTGCAAGTCTGAGCTATTCCAATACAACTGGAGAACTTATATGTACTTGACAGTGTGAAAAATAGTTCGGGTTATGTCTTGATCATAAAAAGTAAGACTCAATCATCATCACAGTGACAAACTCTCAATATTAGATGATACTTTGGCACAATAACCAATTTCAAGTGAGCTGCCATAATTACTTGTCAATATTAGTACCTTCCATTCTTGTGATCTCTACCTGCTAATGGAACAGCACAATCACTGTCAAATTCTCCTCCAAGTCATGTGATGACCATGGACTTCCATCCTTTGTTGTGTCTGGGTCATTGAACTGACCATTGACATTATAACATGGATGTTGACCCATTGTCTGGGTCTTTGAATTGACCATTGACATTATAATATGGATGTCCATCCATTGTCTAGGTCTACCATCTGACGTTATAACACTGATGTTGTCTTCTTCACAAAGATTCATCCCTTTTAAAGAGATTAGCTTTATTTGTCACATGAATATTGAAACGTACAGTGAAATGCGTCATTCACATCCTTTCAAATCAGTGAGGATGCTGCAGGAGGCAACCTACAAGTGTTGCCACACTTTCAACACTGACATAACAAGCCACAATTCACTAATCCTAAACATCTGGTATGTCACTGGAATGTGGGAGAAACCAGGGGACTCGGAAGGAACCCACACAATCACAGGGAAAATGTACAAACCCCTTACAGACAGCATAGAATTGAACCTCGTCTGGTGATCACTGGGGCTGTAAAGTGATGCACTAACCACTAGGCTACCGGGCCGCCCTTTGAGAAGTTTTGTTTAGAGGATAGCTTACCAAATATCAAGACAGACCAGAATTGTCTGCCTTGAGAGTGACGCTACCATCTATTTTTTTTTAAATAGTGTATTTTTTTATTCTATGTACTGATACAAGGCTGATGATGAAAGATCATACAAAGACTCAAAAGCCAGCAGGTTTGACCTAAGCTGAAATGGCAGCTATTTAGAAGTGACTGCGTCCTTGTAGTGGACTGGTTTTGGCACTCTCTGCAGCTATATGATAGACCACGTTGGCAGCGCAAGTAAGCCAGTACGGAAGCACACGTCCATGCATTCGGTTCTGTTGATTCACTTCTGATTGGATCTTGGGTCAGCTACTAATGGTACTTGACTGTTGCTGGAAAGTACAACATGCACCATTTTGGTGAGTGCTGACAACTGTTGCTTGATTTTAGTCCGTGCCACCATCCCTCCTTTTCTGTAGTCCTCTGTTGGGTGCTGGGATTGGAAGACTTGGATATAATGATCCAGTTCCATCAGGTTGGAGCTACAAACATTCGTGGCATTGAAAATCTTTCATTTCTAACCCCAAATAACACACCAATCTTTATAGAGCGATCAATTTCAATTTTCTGGGTGTCATTAACTCTGAGGACCTGACCTGTACCAAGCAAATCAACGCAGCCATAAAGAAGGCAAGACAGCAGCTATATGTCATTACGAGTTTGAGGAGATTTGGTATGTCACCAAAAGCACTCGCGAATTTCCACAGGCGTACCGTGGAGAGCATTCTAACTGGCGGCATCGCTATCTGGTATGGGGAGGGGGCAGCTGCTACTGCACAGGATTGAAGTAAGCTGGCGAGAGTTGTAAGATTAGTCAGCTCCATCATGGGCACTGGTCTCTGTTGCATCCAAGGCATCTTCAAGGAGTAGTGCCTCAAAAAGTCGGTATCCATCATTAAGGACCCCCATCACCCGGGGCATGCCCTCTTCTCATTGCTACTGTCTGGGAGGACATACAGAAGCCTGAAGGCACACACCCAACAATTCAAGAGCAGCTTCTTCCCCTCTGCCATCTGGTTTCTGAATGCACATTGAACCCATGAACAGTACACACCATATTTCACAGCTTTTTTTCTCTCTCTATTATTGTGTATTGCATTCTACTGCTGCCGCAAGGTTAACAAATTTCATGACAAATGCTGGTGATATTAAACCTGATTCTGATGTGACTGCTTTCAAAGAGAATACTTTCAATGAGAAATTTCCAACCATGAAGGTTAACTTTGTTTTACCCTTTCTCATCGGCCAGCTCTGTCCAAATCTAGTTTCTGCTCTTTGCTGCTGCCGGCCCTATATTTTAAATAACGATGTAACTTTGTGACTCACCATATGTGGGAATTTTTTTTTATTAATCCATACCACATGCATTGTAAATATCACAGACTTGAGTAGCACCACAGTCTCGTTGTCTTGAGCAATGACGGTAAAGTTCTGTTCTATTCTATTCCATCAAGTGGCTACATCGTGAGTGAAATTTGTGTTTAATTCTCCATCAGGGCCCTTCTGGATATCCTGGAGAAAGGGGTTACAGAGGAGAAACAGTAAGTTAGATCCTACCAGACTTTCAGGACTGTTTTTCCACTCTTTTAACTCAGTCTGATTGTGCATGCTGTACACCTTGACTTGTAACGAGATGACCAGGAGGGTTGGCAAATGCTCCAGACCACTAAGATGTGTTCGGGTAGGAGGGGAGGGTGCTGACCAGAAGTGTACGTCAAGGGAAGAAGTTGGGGTTGATGGGAGGATCTCACTAGGAGGATAACAGTAAGTTCATAGCCTGGTGATGCAATATTGTACCCTCGCTCCCTCTCCCATACACCCCATCACTCCCTCCCCACCTCTGACCACAACTAATAATCTTAAATCCATGTCTTTTCAATGAATTATGCATTTTGATGGCAGCACAGTGATTCTGAACACTCTAACACCAGTCCTTGCTGAGGGAAATCAAGCTAACACAAGGAATGGAAAACCCTACAAAAAGTAGTGGATGTAGCCCAGTCCATCACGGGTAAAGCCCTCCCCAGCCACTGAGCACATCTACACGCAACGTTGTCACAGGAAAGCAGCATCCATCCCAGGGACCCCGCCACCACCACTACTGTCTTCTCTCTTCTCACTGCTGCCATCAGGAAAAAGGTACAGGAGCCTAACGACTCACAACACCAAGTTCAGCAACAGGTTTTACCCCTGAACCTTCAGACTCTTGAACCAAATGGGATAACTTCACTCGACTTCACCTGCCCCTTCAATGAAATGTTCCCACAGCCTACGGACTCACTTTCAAAGTCTCTTCATCTCATGGTCTCAATATTTATAGCTTATTTATTTTTTAATGTTATTTACTTACTTTTGTATTTGCACAGACTGGTGCCTTTTACACGGTGGTTGAACACCCAGATTGGTGCAGTCTTTCATTGATTCTGTTATGGTTATTATTCTATTATGGATTTACTGGGTATGCCCACAAGAAAATGAGTCTCAGGGTGGTGTATGGTGACATATAACTACTTTGATAATAAATTTACTTTGAACTTTGAATGGGTTTCAAGTAGATAAATGTTCAATTCAGTGTGCTTATTTTTATGGAAAATTTTAACAGCAGAGGGAAATCAATACACAGAGAGTCCTTTACCCTGTTTATCTCGACATCTTGAGCTACCAAGATATCAAAATTCTTAACTCAGTGGAGATGGCTGAATCAAAGCCTGATTTTGCCACTAGAAACAAGTGATGTCTTTTACCTCAGAACAGACAACATTGTGATGTGGTTATAACTTGTCAGCAGTTGCTGACAACTAGTGAGTGCATTATCCAAGAATTCCCAGCCTTCGTGCTGATATATTCAGGGAAATATTGCACATACATGGAGACAGGCTTTTGTGAAACAATGCATATTTATCGTAACTCTATGATCAGTGTCTTAGTGTGTAAGTTTGAATTTCATTACATCTGTACGACAAACGTCTACAAATAGAGTCAGCATTGCTCCTGAAAGGATGCATCGTTTGTTATGATTAATGGTCATAGATTAAATGGGGTGAAAGTAGGCTCAGAGAAATCGGTGACTGATTCTCCAAGTAACTGTACACAGGCAGTGGAAGTAAAAATATATTCAAACTGTACCCTGTCTATTTCACATTTGTTTTGTTAACTTCTCCTTTTTCACGAGGCGAGTTGGATTACAGAGAGGTATTTCTTTTGTAGATTGTCTATTCCATAAACTTACTTAATCTTTTTATTCCATTTCTTCACTTGGACGTTTTATCCTTCCTGTGTTACCTAGAAGTATTTTGTTTTGAGATATACCATAAAGGTTAAGGGGTGACTTAATATCAAAGATACCATAGAAACTTCTTCCACTGATTGGGGAGTCTAACAGATGGAGAAAAGGTAAAGATTACACCTGGTCCTTTGCGATAGATATTGGGAAGCATTTCAAAGTTTAATGCTCAGAGTAAGCTTATTATCAAATATGTCAGCATATACAACCTGGAGATTCATTTTCTTGTGGGCATTCACAGTAAATACAAAGAAGCACAATGAAAGACCACACTTTACGAGACGGACAAGCACCAATGTGCAAAAGACAACAGACTGCACAAATACAAAAAGCAAAGTAATAATAATAAAATTAGCAATAGGTATTAAGACCATGAGATGAAGAGTCCTTGAAAGTGAGTCCACAGGTTGTGGGATGGGTGGGTGAAGTTGAGTGAAGTTAAACACAATGGTAGAATTTTTTTAAGCTCTTCCATAAACAGATGTCAATAGTAAAAAGCAACTTGAGTTAGTTCAATAGTTAATCGGGAATCTGGATCTCACTGAGATCCTCGTTAGCCAGAAGTACAAAGAACTATAGCAATAAGGCAAGTAAATGGAGCTTGGTTACAAATTAGACAAGAAAACTAAATAATCCATTTGGTAAGGGTCTTGGCCCAAAACGTCAACTGTATATTCCCCTCCATGGATGCTGCCTGACCTGCTGAGTTCCTCCTGTATTGTGTGTGTGTTGCTCTGGATTTCCAGCATCTGCAGAACCTCTTTTGTTCCAGTTGCACTGTTATTTTGATTATTTCAACTTGTGCTCAAACCGTTTGACAGCAGAGTGCATTTTCCGCTCTTTGCAGGATTGGACAGGTTAGAAGTACAATACTTCCCTGCACTAACCCTTAAGCCAAAAACCCAACCTCAGAACCGTGCACTAGTGTTGATGAGTGTTTTAATCTCTCTTGAAGGACCCGGTGACTGACTGCAGTATTCTTCACACATAAGACATAGGAGCAGAATTAGGCCATTCAGCCCTTCGACCATTCAGCTCCACCATTCTATCATGGCTGATTTATTAGAAATCTCAAACCCATTCTCCTACCCTTTCCCTGTAAAATTTGACACCCTGACTAATCAAGAACCTCCACTTACAAACACCCAATGACTTGGCCTCCACAGCCGTATGTGGTAATGAATTCCACAGATTCAGTACCCTCTGCCTGAAGAAATTCCTCTTCATCTTTATTTTAATTGGATGTCCCTGTATTCTGAGCCCCATTCTCCTCATCTGCCTAACTCCTCCTGTTTCGTCAGCACAATCTGGCCCTCTACCTATCATTGTATTGTCTGCAAAGCTGGCCACAAAGCCATCAAAATGTCATCCAAATCTGTGGTATATAACGTGAAAAGAAGCAGTCTCCCAACACCAACCACTACAGAATACCACTAGTCACAGGCAGCCAACCAGAAAAGGCTCCCTTTGTTCCCACTCTTTGCCTCCTGCCAGTCAGCCGATCTTCTATCCATGCTAGTATCTTTTCTGTACCACCATCAGATCTTGTTAAGCAGCCTCACATGCACCATATTGCCAATGGCCTTCTGAAAATCCAACTACACAACATCCACTTACTCTCCTTTGTCCACCTTGCTTGTTATTATCACAAATAATTCCAACAGATTTGTTCGGCAAGATTTCCCCTTGCTGACTTTGGCCTATTTTATCACGTGCCTCCACGTACCCCAAATCCTCATCCATAATATTGGACTCCAACGTCTTCCCAACTACTGAAGTCAGGCTAACTGGCCTATAATTTCCTCTTTTCTGCCTCCTATTGTGTTCACTCACTTATACAACTGATGAGACCCGAAGCCAGGGGATAGAAGACAAAGCTGGAACTCAAAATACCCCCTTATTCTGTAAAACCACACAACTACAAAAATCTTAGAACTCAACAGTACATCCCAAGGCTGAGACTGTATAAGGCATTGCTCAGACTGCACAGTTCTGGTGTCCTTATCTAAGAAAAGATACACCAGCATTGGAGAGGGTCCAAAGGTTTATGAGAATTATTCCGGGAATTAATGTATGACTGTTTGATGGCTCTGAGCCTGTACTGGCTGGAGTTTAGAAGAATGAGGAGGGATTCCATTGATACTTATCAAATATTGAAAGGCCTACACAGAGTGGGTGTGGACAGGATGTTTCATATAGTGGGTAAGTCTAGGACCAGAGGGCACAGCCTCAGAATAGAGCGGCATCCATTTAGAACAGAGATGAGAATGAATTTCTTTCACCAGAGAGTGGTGAATCCATGGAATTCATTGCCACGATCGGCTACGGAAATCAAGTCATTGAATATATTTAAAGTGGAGGTTGATAGGTTCTTGGTTAGTCAAAGTTTCCAGGGAGAAAGTAGGAGACTGGGGTTGAGAGAGATAATAAATCAGCCATGATGAATTTGTAGAGGAGACCTGACAGGCTGAGTGGCCTAGTTCTTCTCCTGTGTCTTATGGTCTCCCTACTCTAACACTGGCCCACTCACGTAAAGGCCGCTCCCACAATGCCCACGCCATTTAAACTTAACAACTTTATTTTTTATTGGCCCTTGCCAAATACCTAATTATGCACAATCCAATGTCTCCTCAGAAACTGTGATGAATGCCCCGACGGTCTCCGCTCACTTCTTTTGATCTCTCTCTCTCTCTCCTGCTACACAATCCACAGTCTCTTCACAACTGTGGTGCACAGAATGACCCTGTTTAATCATTATCATTATTGCCGTAAATCTAATCACATCGTTACATATCAAACTGATCATATTCTTAACTGCAGCCTAATCGGTTGATCTCTCTAACGCCAGAGATCCGTGGAGGCAACTTTAGCATTTTGTCCCAAAGTCAAATGCATATGGAGGCCTAATTAGATTAGATTAGATTAGACTCAACTTTATTGTCATTGTGCTGAGTACAGATACAATTAACATATAACCAGAAATGCAAAGAATACTGTTATTTACAAAATAACTGCGAATAAAAAGTAAGTGCTACAGCACACAAATATAAAAGTACTGAGACAGTACAATACAGATGCAATACTGCTTAGCGCTGTGATGTGAGGTTCAGCCGGGTCACAGCCTCAGGGAAGAAGCTCTTCCTGTGCCTGCTGGTGCGGAGCGGAGGCTCCTGTAGCGCCTACCGGATGGGAGGAGAGTAAAAAGTCCATGGTTAGGGTGAGATGCATCCCTGATAATGCTTTTACTACTACAGTGTAAATAATTGCTACTTACACTGTAACAATGTGGGCACGTGGCCAAGTAGTTAAGGCATTGGACTAGCTACCTGAAGGTCGTGAGTTCAAGCCCCAGCCGAGGGAACGTGTTGTGTCCTTGAGCAAGGCACTTAATCACATATTGCTCTGCGATGACACTGGTGTCAAGCTGTATGGGTCCTAATGCCCTTCCTTTGGACAACATTGGTGTTATGGAGAGGGGAGACTTGCAGCATGGGCAGCTTCCGGTCTTCCATACAACCTTGCCCAGGCCTGTGCCCTGGAGAGTGAAGACTTTCCAGATGCAGATCCATGGTCTCGCAAGACTAACGGATGCCTTTACTTTACACTGTAGCACAAGCAGAAACTAACTTCTCAACATAACCCAGGCAACTAACCTGAAAGGCTCCGGTTTGCATGTTTAGCAGCTCATTAGGTGTGATATTGACCAACCTCACAATTAGGCCAGGAAGAAAAAGATCTCTTCAATATGCAAAACCTCAGCACAAATTCAGACTTTGTAAATAAAAACAGATTAGTTTCTTTTTGCATCCCCACTTGCTGGGTGTGCAGGTACTTTCATTACACTATAAAAGATTGATAATTTAAATATTCAATCATTAAGGACCCCCACCACCTGGAACATGCCCTCTTCCCATTGCTACCATCAGGGAGGAGGTACAGGAGCCAGAAGGCACACACTCAATGATTCAGGAACAGCTTCTTCCCCTCTGCCATCTGATTTCTGAATGGACGTTGAACCCATGACCACTACCTCACTACTTTTTTGATCTCTGCTTTTGCACTACTGATTTATTGAGATACAGTGCAGAGTAGGCTCTTCCGGGGTTTGCAATATACATCATGAAATTCTTTTTCTTCGCAAACATCCACGAAAACAGAGGAGTGCCCCAAAGAATGAATAACAGTTAAATGTTAGAACCCCAAAGCCCCCCCGCTCCCCCTCACACACATAAGCAGCAGGAAGGCAACGACCACCCCCCCACCCTGCAAAAAAGTATCAGCGCCCTCCACTGATGCAGCAAGCATCAATAAAGACACAGATTTGCAGTACCTCAATGACTAATCGTTCACCCAGTAATTCGACATACCACAGGCTCCCTCTCTCTCCCTAATGAGGGAAAAAAAGGTGTCCCCATTTCACAACGAGACGGAGACATAACAAACAACCTGCTGATCTACGAAGTTAAAAGTCTGTTGCATCGCTTTTTCCAAGCTCTGCCCCCAGCAGCTAGCCCACTGTTCCCGATGTTCCGTGTTCTGCTGCCGCACAACATATTTTATTACCTCTGCCGGTGATGTTAAACCTGATTCTGATCCAGATTATTTGTTATATCGTATAGGGGGAGCCAGGAACAAAAGGAGAACCCGGAGATAAAGGACCACCGGTAAGACACTATTGATTAAACTTCCTCATAACTGGAAAAGAACTTCATGTAATTAATTAATAACCATGCTCCATTTAACGTGAAACTTAAAAATACACTATAATATCATCGTCAAAAGTACAAACTACAGAATATTTGATAGTAAGCATTTAGAGTTCTGTAGGCTTGTTAAGATCTAATTCAGCATCATTTCATTACTGCATTAAATAAGAGTGTTTTGATTGTTTGCTTTTGAAGATCATTTACAAAAGGTATACTCTCCTGTTACTGATATAGGATGCATGAGTATTGGAGCCAATTGATAATTGTGTGAGTGCACCAAATTTACTAACATCCACATATCTAGCAGTCTTGATCTTTGTTGTTCTGGCAAGCTGGCAAATGTAAAAAAAAATCATTACCAAATGTTGTATGATTAGTAATGTAAATTGTTCCAGTTTTCACATAAAATCATTAATACCTTTGCAGATACACGATTATAAATCTGCAGTATTGTGAGCAGTTTTGGGCCCCTTATCTAAGAAAGGATGTGCTGATATTGGAGAGGGATCAAAGGAGGTTCACAAAAATGATTCTGTGATTGAAAGGCTTACCCATATGAGGAGTGTTTGATGGCTCTGGGCCTGTACTCACTAGGATTCAGAAGAATGAGGTGGTAGTTTGGGGTGGGAAATCTTGTTGAAGCCCATCGAATGTCAAAAGACCTTGGAAGAGTAGATGTGGAGAGGATGTTTTCTATGGTAGGGGAGTCTAAGACCAGAGGATACAACCTCACAATAGAGGCACAATTATTTAGAATGGAGATGAGGAGGAATTTCTTTAGCCAGGAATCTGTGGAATTCGTTGCCACAGGTGGCTATGGTGGGCAAGTCATTGGGTATATTTAAGGCAGAGATTGATTGATTCTTGACTAGTCAGGGTATGAGGGATACGGGGAGAAGGCAGGAGATTGGGGCTAAGAGGAAAAGTGAGCAGACTCAATGGGCCTAATTCTGCTCTTATATACCGTATATTTTATGGTATCCTGTTTAAAAATCTATCTGCTTGCTGTGATTTTGGGGCAGTAAGTTTCCCTGGCATTTAAAGCAATCCCCCATAACCAGGTTCTCTTTTGACTTTCCCACAATCTCCCACAAGACATCTGTCAAAAGCCAAAAGATGCCCGAAAGCAAAGTGCTTCAGACGTTGGAAATGTCTTAAAAAATAAATTTCTGGAATTCGTCACCAAGTCAGGCAGCATCTGTTGAGAGCAAGTGGAGACAAGCATGATAACTATTCATCAGAATGTAGAAATTTGGAGTTGCTCCTTTGCCGATAGGAAGTAAGTAATGATGTGATGACTTGGCTGGCCCTCCAGTTCCTCTGAGTTCTCTCCTGAACCCCTCTACAAGTGAAAACTTGTACAAGAGGAATAGACTTAGTTATCCATGCTACTTCGTTTAGGAACTTCTCTGACCCCCTAACTCAAACCATCTCCAGGTTAGTATCATATCTCAGCGTATTGATTATCACTTACTTTTAGGTGGTTTGCAAAGTAAACTGAGTAAGGTTTCTGTGACATTGTACTCAAACATCAGAATTTCTGAGAACTAATCCATTGCAATTTAATGTCTGGTTGCAGAGAGTATCTTGTGGAGATCACAATGATAAAGGCAATAGGCTCATAGAGTGCTGCGGCACAGAAGCAGGCCCTGCGGCCTATCTAGTCTGTGCCGGCCCGGTCTTCTGCCTTGTCCTATCTACCTGCACCCATACCATTGCCCTCCAAACCTCTGTCATCCATGTATATAGCTATCAAAACACCTCTTAAATGACAATGATGGTGTCTAGTGTAATGATCATAAAGTGTCAAGTTTAGGCTAGACCAGGGGTTCCCAACCTTTTTTATGCCCTACCATTAACCAAGGGGTCTGTTAACCTCAAGCTGGGAAACTCTGGGCTAAAGCTTAGAACATAGGCTAAAGCATGAACATGCCTTTTGACCCACAATGTCAACCTAACGAAATCGGTCTGGTTGCATCCCTGCCTGCTTACGTTCAAGATTCAAGTCTATTTATCACGTGTACGTCAAAACGTGCAGTGAAATGCGTCATTTGCGTTAACAGCCAACACACTCAAGAGTGTGCTGTGGGGCAGCCCACAAGTGTTGCCACACACTCCGGCACCAACGTGGGATGCCCATGATGCTTGGCAGAGCAAAGCAGGACTCAACGAGCAACAAGACAACAGCCACAAAACAAGCCCCCCATCCCCATCCCTCCCCCTCAATCACTCACATACACAGTCTTCTAAATCCAGGACAGGCCATCTTCTTCAGCTTTCCAACTCGAATGGATCTAAATGTCCCCTACATGTTGCTATTGTATCTGCTTGTACCATCTACCCAGCAGTGCATTCCTGGCCTCTACCACTCACACTATGGGGAAAAAAAAATTGCCATGTACATCTCCTTTAAATCTTCCCCTCTCTCCCCTTAGACCTATACCTTCTAGAATTTGGCATTTCCACTCTGAAAAAGATTCTATCTATCCATGCCTCTGATAACTTTACATATTTCCAACAGGTTGTCCTTCAGCCTCAAACACTCCAAAGAAAATAATCCAAGTTTGTCCAGCCTCCGTTACAGCTAATATTCTCTAACCCAGGCGACCCGTCCTTCTGAACCTGCTCTGCACCTTCTCCAAAACTTCCACCTCCTTCCCGTCGTGTAGGAACCAGACCTGCACGCAATGCTCTAAAGGTGACCTGACCAGAGAAAATTTACATGGATGTTGCCGAGTCTGTCGGACCTGAGTTAGAAAGAAAGACTGAGTAGGTTAGGATTTTATTCCTTGGAACGTAGAAGATTGAGAAGAGATTTGATAGAGGTATACAAAATTATGAGGGGTAAAGATAGGGAAAATGCAAGCAGGCTTTTTCCACTGAGGTTGGGTGGGATTACAACCATAGGCCATGGGTTAAGGGTGAAAGGTGAAAGGTTTAAGGGGAACCTGAAGGGAACTTCTTCACTCGTAGTGTGCTGAGAGTGTGAATCGAGCTCCCAGTGCAAGTGATGCATGTATACTCGATTTCAATGTTAAAGAGAGGTTTGGATAGGCACATGGATGGTAGGGTTATGGAGGGCTATGGGCCCATTTCAGGTCAATGGGAGTAGGCAGTTTAAATAGATCAGCATAGATTAGATGGGCCAAAGGCCCTGTTTCTGTGCTATATCTTTCTATGACTCTGAGGTTTCATACAGCTGCAACATGACTTCCCAGCGTTTATACTCAATACCCTGATTGATGGCACACACCTGATTTACCACTCTATCCATTGGTGTTACCACTTAAAAGGATTGAAAGGCTTATCATATGAGGAGTGTTTGATGGCTCTGGGCCTGTACGCACTGAAATTTAGAAGAACAAGGAGGGATCTCATTGAAACCTATTTAATGTTGAAAGGCCTAGATAGAGTGGATGTGGAGAGGATGGTAGAGAAGTCTAGGACCAGAGGGCACAATCTCATAACAGAGGGACACCAATTTAGAATGGAGATGAGGAAGAATTTCTTTAGCCTGAAGGTGGTGAATCTGTGGAATTCGTTGCCACAGGCAGCTGTGGAGGCCAGGCCATTGACCGTATTTGAGAGTGACCTGGCCTCCACAGAGGGCGATAGTTTCTTGATAAATCAGGGCGTGAAAGGTTACGGGAAGAAAGCAGGAGAATGGGGTTGAGAGGGAAATGGATCAGCAACGGCCTAATTCTGCTCCAATGTCTTATGGTCTGAAAGGCAGCCCGGGCTAGCATCCTAAGATCCCTCTGTACTTCAATGCCCCTATGAGTCATGCCATTTATTGTATACCTTTCTCTTGCATTTGACCTCCCAGTTCACACTTGTCTAAATTAAACTCCGTCTGCCATTTCTCTGCCCAAGTTTCCAACTGCTCTATTTGCTACTGTGCTGGGAGCCTTCCGCACCATTCACAACCCCACCAGTTGTGCAATCTGTAAAGGTGGAATTATTTTTAAGACCTTTGTACAAACCTCATTTCACTAGCTTTCACTGACCTGACCTCCTTCTCCCTTGCTGTTCGCTGATATGTAGATTAGCACAGGGAAAAGCTCTGTGAATGTGTCTTGACACTCTGTGGCAATGTCATCTAAGGGTCATGCTGCCAACTTCATGTTGAGGCATTGCTGCAAAGGCAACGTCAACGTTGTGGATACAAGCGAGAGAGGCCATTTGATTACTTCAGAGGATTATAACACCTTCCTATTAGACCAATGTTCATCTGTTACTTAAATAAAGATCTTTCCCCTCCAATAATGCCGCTAAAAGCCCACACCAAATATTAGCTAAAGGAATGCATTGAAGGTGAGAGGGGGTAGGTTCAAAGGGGATGAGAGAGAGGAGTAAGTTTTTTACTCCAAGAGTGATGGTTGCCTGGAATGCACTGCCTGGTATGGCGATAGAGGCAAATATATTAGAGGCTTTTAAGAGACGTTTGGATAAGCACGTGGATGGAGGGATATGGACATGGTGTAGGCAGGAGGGATTAGTGTTTGGGCGTTTCTGATTTGCTTTTTAGCTGGTTCGGCACAACATTATGGGCCAAATCTCCCGCTCCTGTGCTGTACTCTTCTACGTTCTACGAATGCTTTCCCTAAATTAGTGTTAAACTTTCCATCTGCCATTGGGTATTTGCACTGTCGTGTTTGTTAGTTCTGTTGAAATAGTATCTTGCTTTACCTTGGAGAAAATGACTCTCTTTCACTCCTCGCCCCCCCAAAATTTGCCATACCATCTGGGCAACGGGAGTCACACTTTATATATCTGCAGTTCTGATAGGAAGCCTTGCTCAATAACAACACACAATAGAATTAAATTTGGGGAACTTTCTGCGTGAATTTCTGATCAACTGAGCTTCAGGTTCATACCCTTAATAACCTTTGAGTAGCTAATTGTCCGTAGAAATTTAATCTCACAGCTTTTGGGATGGGTGCCCAGTGTGGCTGCTACTGACCCAGGCACAACACGTGGAAGAGAGAATCAGAGAGAAACCAGGGTTTCAAAGTATGAAACAGAAAATGATGTTACACTGATAATGCAGATACAGTTCTGCTCTTCCAAGGAAACCTTCTGAGTATTCGTCTACTACAATAAACTGGTAATAACAGCGTAGCTGCTCAGTCCTGTTTGCGTGGGCGGGGTGGATTTCTTAGAACCACCAACAACACGAACTGTAACTTGCTCCTTATCAATTCCTCCTGGTTCACAAGGTCAGGGATTATGGACCTAGAATTTCTATTCCAGTAACTGCCCTTTTGATGTGAGCAACCTTGTTTTGAGATTCTAGCCAAAACCCCTCCTTGTGGTTTGGCAAATCCCCCACTTTTGTGTCACTTGAGACCAAGCATCTTCATCCAAAGGTAAGGGAAGGAAAGCTATGCTGACTATCTACTTCCACCACACAGCATTGTGGTCTAAGTCTGACAGCAAGTTATCCATATACATTTTCTATTGTGGATGATGGGTAACCATGGATTAACACGACTGTTTTCATTAACTTTAGAGTTTGGTTTTGTTGAGCTAATGACTTACTCAGTAAATGATCCTATATTTTAACAAATACAACAGAATCATTATAAGTGCAATAGGCTTTAATGAATTTCCCATTCTATAAATTCTTGATGATCTGCCTTAGTGTTTTCTTTTGGGGCTGAATGCTGAGATTGTATCCCCTCACTGAATTCACTTCTTTTTTAAAAAATTCTGTAAAACTTTTTGAAATCAAAACTTGCATTTTGCTTTCTTCTGAGACGGTATCTTTGGTGGTCATGAAACAATTATGTTCTTGGTATTACTGAAGCGAAGCTGTTGCAATCTATTCTCAAACTCAAAATATATTTCCTAATTATGGATACAGAGGTGGTTTCTAGGCTCATTGTTTAGCATTGATGATTTTGTTCTATATATTTTATGTTTATTTAAAGTCTATACTTTGTTGATTCCTAAAAATACCACATGACTGAAAGAAAGAATGCTTATGAAAATTGTTTTGGGGTGTTTTGCTCTCTGAAACTGAGTGCAGATAACTTTAAGTAAACTTGGCAAATTATGCCAGTCATATTATAAATGTGCCAATAAATCATTTACCTGTTCCTCATGCAACAGGAAGGGGATACAGCTGTGGAAATGTCATTAAAACTGTCCTCCATTCATGTTGTCTTGTTGCATGACTTACCATATTGTGTACGTTGCCTGATTCTAATAATTTGCATCTGGCTGCTTCATTAAACAGAGAAATATTAGCATGCTGATGTGTCGTCACTTCACGTCTGCCTTGTGAAACATTTCAAGTAATAATAATATGTAATAAGATATAGTTTGCATCATTACTAAACAAAATATCACCATTGCTTGAGGAAAAGTGAAAAGTTTGAAAATAATGTTTTGCATTTTCCTGAGGGAATAATTTGATTGATTTGATAAGAAAAGTGTACTGAGCTAGCTTGTTTGGTAGTCTTCTTGAAACATCCGAACTCTTGATGAATGCATTGTTATGACTACTTAAAAGTACTATCTAGTGTTTGCGGTTTAGAGACTGAAATGGAACGTGCATGCTGCTGTCTCTGTCGTTTAGTCGTTCATATGGAATGCTGATATTGAGGCCAATCCCTACCAAACAAAAAGGAGGATATGACAGCAAGCCAGTTGCTGGCATTTCCCTTGATGGCTGTATCTGTCTTCCACAGGGGGAAGGTATACACCAAATCCGGGAAGCTTTGAAGATTTTAGCAGAGAGGGTATTAATCTTGGAGACTATGATTGGTATTCATGGTGAGTAAAGGGAATAGATCAACATTTGCACTGAGTCTTGTGGCCAAGCACAACAGAATACACAACGGAAGGTTAAAGATGAACTGTTTCGCTTATTTGGAACATTATTACCAGATTGAATTGTCTCAATCACATTAGATATAAGGAAGGAATTAAAATTAAAAGGACGTTACCACAATATCAACAAAAAAAATCTTCCTTGTTGTGTGTCTGAGTGTGATGTTCAGTTCTCAGTACAAATCAGTGCTGTAATGATGCTATGTATGTGTGTGTGTGTGTGTGTGTGTCTGTGTGTATGTGTGTGGGAGTAACCAAATACCCAGACACTGGAACAGTGGGAACCAAGAAGGCCTGCGACTTAATCCAAAATAATCTCTTATACTGTAACAAAAAAATGATAACAAAAGCCTGCAAATAGCATTGAAAATTTGCCATATTTACCAGCTAATCATTTGTTAAAAAAAAGTTGTAAATAATAATTAATAAAATATTGAAAATGGTTAGAACACAGCTGACCTGGTTCCCGAGTCCTGGTCAAAACTAGTTTTTAACTGGGGAACAAAACATTTTCTGTTGCTGTTTTCGATCTCCACCAGGCTGTTAGTTGGCAGATGTTCCAAGATCTTCAAGCTGAATTAGAAGTTCTGGCTAGAAGGGTAACCTTACTGGAAGCCATCGTGTGGCCAGGTAACCAAGTGGTCAAACATTAAAAGTTGCAGTATTCATGCTTATGAATGACTTCTATTTTTATACTGGCTAACAATCCTCCACAGATTTGGATGGGAGTGATGCAGAGAAGGATTTAGTTATCCTTCTTTTGTTAAGTATGGAATTTTAAATAATTTCAATGAAAACAAGCCAATGCACACACTCAAGAAAATCTACAGATGCTGGAAATCCAAAGCAATGCACACAAAACGCTGGAGGAACTCAGTAGGTCAGGCAACATCTATGGAAAAGAGTAGACAGTCAACATTTCAGGCTGCAACCCTTCTTCAGGACTTCAGAATATCAACTGTTTACTCTTTTCCATAGATGGTGCCTGGCCTGCAGACTTCCTCCAGCGTTTTGTGTGTGTTGCTAATACACGATTGCTCTTTGAACTCAGTGTAATGCTGACAAATAACATGTAAATTAAAGCCATCGACTTAAGGCACCAGGAAGCATATCCCTCATATTGATCATGATATAGATACATTTTCATGATCTTATACAAAGCTGAAAATTTTAACAATTTATACATACAAGATAGTACTTAGATGCTGGAAACTCAAGAGTAACACATACCAGATGCTGGAGGAACTCAGCAGGTGAGGCAGCATCTATAGAGAGGAATAAAGGGCCGACATTTTGGGCCAAGACTTTGTTGCCAGTCTTCTTCCTGCTCTCACTTTCACCTGATTCATTTCTAACTCCTTAACTGACACGACTGTATCCATCTCACTCCATACCTCTTTCTGTTTGTAAGCCCCACTTATCCCAGCCAAAGCAAGGATAAGGTTCTCTTTGTTGTTACTTTCATAGAAACATAGAAAATAGGTGCAGGAGTAGGTCATTCGGCCCTTCGAGCCTGCACCGCCATTCAGTATGATCATGGCTGATCATCCAACTCAGAACCCTGCACCAGCCTTCCCTCCATACCCCCTGATCCCTTTAGCCACAAGGGCCATATCTAACTCCCTCTTAAATATAGCCAATGAACTGGCCTCAACTGTTTCCTGTGGCAGAGAATTCCACAGATTCACCACTCTCTGTGTGAAGAAGTTTTTCCTAATCTCGGTCCTGAAAGGCTTCCCCTTTATCCTCAAACTGTGACCCCTCGTTCTGGACTTCCCCAACATTGGGAACAATCTTCCTGCATCTACCCTGTCCAATCCCTTTAGGATTTTATACATTTCAATCAGATTCCCCCCTCAATCTTCTAAATTCCAACGAGTATAAGCCTAGTTCATCCAGTCTTTCATCATATGAAAGTCCTGCCATCCCAGGAATCAATCTGGTGAACCTTCTTTGTATTCCCCCTATGGCAAGGATGTCTTTCCTCAGATTAGGGGACCAAAACTGCACACAATACTCCAGGTGTGGTCTCACCAAGGCCTTGTACAACTGCAGTAGTACCTCCCTGCTCCTGTACTCGAATCCTCTCGCTATAAATGCCAGCATACCATTTGCCTTTTTCACCGCCTGCTGTACCTGCATGCCCACTTTCAATGACTGGTGTATAATGTATACACCAGTATTTTCCACCCCTCCAGGCTTCATATTCAAAAGATCATCATCCGTAATTGCTGCCAGTGTCACTATTGGCATTTTGCCCTCCCCTTTCCACCATTTCCTCTATGATTCCCTAGCTCACTCATTCATCTCCTCTGATGCCCACTCACCTTGTCACAGCACCCTCCTATGTAACCACAAGTGATGCCTTTTCACTTTTTGCCACCATCCACAGAACCAAACAAGTCTTTCTAATTACTTCATTCTAATCTGATCTGGCACTACGGTAGCATAGCGGTTAGAGCGGACACTATTAGAGCTCGGGGCATCAGAGTTCAGAGTTCAATCCCAGCATCCTCTGCATGGAATGCGTGGGTTTCCTCCCACAGTCGGAAGACATACTGCTTTGTACGTTAATTGGTCGATTTCACTTTGCAAAGCAGCTCTGCTTACTCTGTGAGGATGTGTCTGATATTCCACTGTCCAACCCACTCCACACTTGGACCTCTCCCACCAGTCCAGCAAAATCCAACATAACATAAAGTGTGTCACTTTGCAGCTCTGGGGACTCAACAATAAATTCCGCTGATTTTGGATAGCCAGCCTCCTGACTACAGGTCACCACGCTGTAGAAGTAACTCTGACTCTTCTTCCAGACTTTCTTTCTCACAGCTGCTGCCTGACTTGCTTGGTATTTTCAACATTCTTCTTTATTTCACATTACGGGTAACCCTGTTCAAAGTAATTGAGTGATTTGTTTCCCCCTTATGAGCATTAAAATGTAACACTCCCCCTCCCCCGCCTTTCATGGATGGCCGCTGCTTGCTGGAAGAGCACCTCCCACGTCATTTGCCGACTGACTGAGGAAAGTGAGTCAGTGCTTTTAAAGACATCTTTCTGACTGCCTCAAAAAGGAGTAGGAAGATGGAATGGGAAGCAGGAAAATGGAAAGCAAGAAGGATAAAGCAAGTTGAGTGAGTGGGGCAGATCGTGGTTTTGCTGAAGAGTTCACCCTGACTATGATTAGCATTGTGTCAGCACGAGTGATTGCAGGTGCCAGCCATCTGATCCATAGATCAAGGGTTATACACAGAACCTGGCCAAGTGGTTAAGGCGTCGGTCTAGTGATCTGAAGGTCGCTAGTTCGAGCCTCAGCTGAGGCAGCGTGTTGTGTCCTTGAGCAAGGCACTTAACCACACATTGCTCTGCGACGACATCGGTGCCAAGCTGTATCGGCCCTAGCGCCCTTCCCTTGGACAACATTGGTGGCATGGAGAGGGGAGACTTGCAGCATGGGCAACTGCCGGTCTTCCATACAACCTTGCCCAGGTCTGCGCCCTGGAAACCTTCCAAGGCACAAATCCATGGTCTCACGAGACTAATGGATGCTTATTATTATTATACATAGAACATAGAAATCTACAACACACTACAGGACCTTCGGCTCACAATGTTGTGCCGACCATGTAATCTACTCTAGAAACTGTCTAGAGTTTCCCTAGCGCATAGCCCTTTATTTTTCTAAGCTCCATGTACCTATCTAACAGACTCTTAAAAGACCCTGTTGTATCCACTTCCACCACCGCCATCGGCAGTGCATTCCATGCACCCACCACTCTCTGTGTGAAAAAGTTACCCCTGACATCCCCTTGAAACCTTAAGGTTTCAAGCACCTTAAAACTACGCCCCCTCTTGTTAGCCATTTCAACCCTGGGAAAAGGCCTCTGGCTATCCACATGATCAATGCCCCTCATCATCTTATACACCTCTATCAGGTCACCGCTCATCCTCCATCGCTCCAAGGAGAAAAGGCCAAGTTCACTCAACCTGGTAACCTATTCTCATAAGGTATGCCCTTCAATCCAGGTAACATTCTTGTAAATCTCCCCTGCACTCTCTCTATAGTATCCACATCCTTCCTGTAGTGAGGTGACCAGAACTGAACACAGTGGTCTTATATAGCTGTAACACTACCTTGCAGCTCTTGAACTCAATCCCATGGCTGATGAATGCCAACACACCACACACCTTCTTAACAACACTGTCAACCTGCGTGGCAGCTTTGAATGTCCTATGGACACAGACCCCAAGATCTCTCAGATCCTCCACACTGCCAAGAGTCTTACTATTAATATTATATTCTGTCTTCAAATTTGACCTACCAAAATGAATCACTTCACACTTATCTGAGTTGAAGTCCATCTGTCACTTCTCAGCCCAGTTCTGCATCCATCAATGTCCCACTGTAACCTCTGACAACCCTCTAGACTATCCACAACACCCCCATAATGAAGTATTGTTACTGGTTCACAGAATTCTTGATTTTTACAGAGGGCTGCTGCTCATTTTTAATTAAAAAATGTACTTTGGAATGATGTCCAGGTTCAAACTCATTTCATTGAGAGCTTTTGGCACATCGGCATTCATTAGTGTGGGCGTTGAGTTTCAAAGTTGGGAGTTTATGTTGTAGTTGTACGAGGCATTAGTAATACAGGTTGAGTACTCCTTACCAAAATGCTTGGGGCTGGAATGCTTCAGATTTTGGATTTTTTCAGATATCACATAATGAGATAGCTTGGGATCGCCATCATTTCTGACTCTGAATTTATGTGCTTCTGGTAAGCAGTCTTTGTCTTACAGTTGTTCATCACACATACATACTTAACAATAAAAAATATTACATGCCATTAATATATTGAAAATATAATGTGAGCGTTGTAACAAAAGCAGCACAACAGCATCGGGAGAGGATACCTGAATATGCTGTTAATCGACAACAAACCACGTCAGGCTTTCCCTTATGACACTGTATTTGTATTTCACTTATTCTTAGGTTTTATGGAAGATATAAAAACAATCAGCACTGTAAGCTTGTTCTAGTTTTAGATTTTCATCAGCAGCGATCTTCGCAAACTCTAATGAATGCCTCTGCTGCTTCGTAATCAGTAGACCCTTTACCTTTTAAATCTTTAAAAATTTAATGGCGTGCCTTTTCTTACATTTCTGCAACCAGAATATTCTGAATATTCACAATTACTTTCAATTCTCAGTTCATCGTGATAGATCTTTGGTTGTTTCATGATCGGCATACCATTAAATGACATATGTTTGTTGCATCTGTGCACAACCTCATATCAATTCAAGAAAGCACGGACGCGGGAGATGGCTTTAATGGGTGTATACATATTGCAGCGAAAGAGAGAGAGAACAACATGCATGCATAGACAATAGCGCATGTGCAGAAAACAGATCAGTGCATAGTGCTGTGGGGCGAGTTATTGCCCTGAAAGAAATCCATCCATACATTACACTTCCTCCCCCTTTAGATTAATCCAACATAAAACTGTATATGTACAAAACATTCAATTTCCTTTTAATAAACATGCTTTCACAATAGCAGTGCAAAACTAACTTCACAGTTTTGAAGGTTCAGTCTGTTGGGTGGTGCTCTGTTTCTTTCAGGTTAGTGCCTCTGGGCCTGTGGAGTGGCATCAGGTTTGGTAGTTGTCTTCTCCAAGACAACGTCCTCAGTTTCTGGTGTCGCGTTGCTGTCAGTGACACCTTCACTGAGAAGTAAGTCCGATGACTGTAATGTGTCCGTCTTAATGGATGCAGTCGACTCAGGTGTCTTCTTCGGTTGAGCGTCCAGTACCTGATCCACATGACCTCTCCACGTCTGATCTCCAACATCCTCTGTGTACATCAGTGGTCCAGTTCTTGTAGCCTTCTTGCCAGGTGTCCAGTTGTCTGCTCGGTAACCACACGCTAGGACTTCCTGTCCAATTTTGAAGCTCCTTGCTGCTTCACTTGACAACTGGCTAAACTGTTTATTCTGCACTTCCCTCTGTTGGTCTGGTTTCCGGAGGTCAATGCGAAATCTCAGATTCCTGCTCATGAACAGCATTGCAAGTGTTTGTCGTCACATGAACGGAAATCCAATACACAAAAAGGAAGTTGTCCACCTTGGGCTGTAGAGAAATGTCCTCCTTGTCCAATGCTTTAATGAACTCCTTGAAGGTTCAGATCAATGTTTCAGCTAACCCATTCGTTGCTGAGTGGTGATGAGCTGACTTAAAATATCTGATGCCATTTTTCTTCATGAACAGTCAGAATACTTCTGACCTGTATTGTGGTCCATTGCCACTCACAATTTGTCCTGATAAGCCATTTCTGGCAAAGGTAGTCCTCAGGCCAGAAGCATTCTTTGCTGCGGTGGTTGACTTCATTGGTATAACCTCCAGCCACTTTGAATGAGCACCCACAGCAATAAGGAATGTCCCAGCAAAGTAAATACGTACTCTTTGCCGTGGTGAAAACAGCCACTCCCATGGGTTATAACAGTGCCTGTGGGTGTGCATTTTAAACTTTTTGGATTCTTGAACAGCTTTTGGCCAAGACTTTGATCCGTTTATCTATTCCCTTCTCAAACACCTTCTGATTACCATTAAGTAGCTGTGACAGCCTCTGGTTAGTGCTACCATTTGGGCTGCAGTTGCCTGTTGATGCCACACTGAGAGCTTTGATTGTGTGGCAGTCTAGTTGGATTTTTTTCAACCATTCCCATCTTAAAAGTGCTATCCTTCCACTTTTCACGCATAAAGATCTAACTGTTGTGTTTGGCCTACATCACATTTACTTTGTTTACCTTTGGGACACACTTCTTTGCCTGTGTAAGCCTTTAGAATCTCTAAAGTCTTCTCTTATGGTAGCTTAGAAAACAGTCTGTTGTAGTGAGCCTCTGGAATTATGGACAAAGCTGACCCCTGTATCCAGCTCCATTTTCAGTTTTACACCAGACACATCTATTGTGATCCAGATGATTTTGTGATCTGCTTCAGTTATACTTTGCAGTTCTAGGCATGACAGTTCACCTTTGTCAGACGCCATGTTGTCTGATTCTGTTTTACATTCAGTAACTTTATACAGTTGCTTCGTTTTGTGTTTAAGACTTTCCACTCGGTTGAGCTTTTTGTTTGCCTTGCACACTCTCTCTATGTGACCTTGTCTGTGACACTTAATGCAAACTTTTTCCTTGAACCAACAGTCATTTGCATCATGCCACATCGATAACATTTTTGGCTTTTTACATCATTCAGGGACATTTTGTGCACTTCACCTTCTGGCCTCCTTTTCTGTAGTTCTACTGCATCCTTTGCCGCAGTCTCTAACGATACTGCAATGGTCAATGGCCGTTCTAAGGTTAGGTTCTCTTTTGGACAATAGCCTCTTTTGAGCGCTTTGACTATGCACGCTACATTCAAGCCTGTCCCTTAATGCATCAGAAAGTTCATCTCTAAAGTCACAGTACTGAGAAAGTTTGCGCAGTTCTGCAATGTATTCAGAAATGCTTTCATCTTTTTTCCTGGTTCCTCTTGTAAAATGTAAATCTCTCAGCTATTACCAATGGTTTAGGGCTCAAGTGATTTTGTAAAATTGTAACAATTTTGTCGAACATCTTGCTTGCTGGCTTTGCAAGGGTTACTAAGTGGCGTAAGAGACTGTATGTTCTTGGGCCCATTACGCTAAGAAGCGTAGGGCTTTCTTTTGCTCCCCAACATTGTTCGCATTACAATACTGTTCGACCCTCTCAATATATGACTCCCAGTCTTCATTAGCACTATCAAATTTGTCAACTTTCCCGACTGAAGCCATCACTACATTATTTTTCACTTTAAGTTTAGTGCGTCTTTCACTGTTACTCACGAGTCCTTCGGCTTTCTTGTGTTTTTTAACAATCACTGTTGCATCCCGTAATCATGCCATAACTGTCAGTGCAATACTTTCTGGCATTCATACTCGTTGCCAATTTGTTGTCCCTGTGTACAGCTACATATAGATTAAATAAAACCACCGATGCAGGAGACAGCTTTAACTGACGAGTGAGACAGAAAGAGAGAATACAATGCGCATGTGTAGACAAACCGCATGCATAGACAACAGATCAATATGTAGCGCTAAAGGTGGGGGAGGTCATTGCTCTAATAGAAATAAATCCATACATTACAATCTTTACTCCGACATTGACAAATCCACTTTTTCAATACACATTCAAGATCTTCATTTTTTGTTTTATACAGTGTTTTTATACTTTTCATTAACTTCTGCTTATTATATATGCGAGGTCACTTCTCAGAACTGTCTGTAATGTGCAGTGGCCTGCATATCGCCTAGGAACCTTCCCAGTGCCTTATGCAACTTTCCATTTCTGATGTCATCTCCAAAAAAAATTATTATTTCAGAGGTTTTTGGATTTTTGAATTTTGGAAAAGGAGTACTTAACCTGTACCATACCTGGAGTGTTGTGTTCAGTTTTGGGCACCGTACTAAAGGGAAAACGTTATTAAACTATAAAGAGGATAGACAAGGATGTTGCCAGGACTTGAAGGACTAAGTTACAGGGGAGAGTTTGGTCAGGCTAGAATTTTTTTTCCTTGGAACGTAGCTGATCTTTTGAGGTATATAAAATCATGAGAGACATAAATAGGGTGAAGGCAGTCAGTCCCAGGTTAGGGGAATCAAGAACCAAAGGTCTAAGGTGAGAGAGGAAAGATTCAATAAGAACTTGAGGAACCACTTTTCACATAGAACTATGAACTGCCAGAGTGAGTGGTGGAGGCAGGTACAATAATAACTTTTAAAAGACAGCACATGGATAGGAAAGATTTTGAAGGATGGAACCAGCTTCGATGAGCTTCTTGGTAGCATGGACCATTTGAGCCTCCTTCTGCAATGTATGACTCTACGACTTTAGTTAAAAAAGTTGTATTTCATGACCTTTTATTACAGTTTCTATTGGATTAAAGGCACTCCACTTTCTTAGCAGACATTTAAAATTTTAAAAAACTATCATATCTTGCAACAGATTACATTGTAATGTACTTTTTAAGAGCATCTCTTCATGTTCATTAATCCACTTCATTGGGATATCTTCGCTTGCTTTTTCTCATTCCGTAGATCTAAATTGACAAATCAAAATGGATTTTTTAAAAGCATCTACATCAGCATCTGCAAATTTTCTCTTGTTTATGATTTTTAAAATATAGTTTTTAGTTTTTTTTAAGTAAGGTAGGAAGGTCACATACGACTATATCCCACCCTAGTCAGGAGGATTAATGGACATTCATTGTATACCACACTGTTGAATGGAATTATAAACATGATGCCTAATTCTAACAAACAAAACACCTTATATTAAAATCAAGGGGCAACTGACATAACATTAATATTTAAATGAAAAATTCATGTTTATTTGAAATGAAACAATAAGTTGAATATATAATAACATATGGTTGTCACCATGTTAAATTTTTAAAATAACTTTTTGGTTATGTCTTTGGTGATAACTATTCAAAGTGTGGCAGGGTCAAGATACACCTGTACCAAAAGAAATGTTAGGTGCTCCTTCCCTCCGCTAGCCTGCAGGTCACCCTTGGGCAAGGTGTAACACCAGCTTAGCCCCCCCGATCAGAGTCATCTTAAACCATGGGAGCAGGTGATGGATGGTCGTATAAGCAGCTGGTGCATATCACAAGTCCTGGTTATGCGACCACTGACGTCCAGCAGTCAAGCTCTGAAGAGTATTGATAATGGCTGGGGTCATCCATCTTGTAAAGACACTGCCCAAAAGGAGACAGTGGCAAACCACTTCTGTAGAAAAATTTGCCAAGAACAATCATGGTCATGGAAAGAACATGATCGCCTATGTCATGACATGGCACATAACAACATAATCTTTGAAATGGAATATCTTTGCCTTTAAGCTTGGTCAAAGATTATATTAATAGCAAAGAAAATTGATGTTTTAATAATAGATATATCATAATTATATTCCCCAAAATAATTTACTGTGTTTTTATTGCAATAATAGTACTAGTACTACAATCTAGGTTTTATTGAGGCGAGAGTGTGTTTGCGTGATTCAAACTCTGTACAAGGGGATGGTAATGGAAACTGCAACTTTTAATATAATACACATAAAGAAAATATATGTACAATCCTTTGCACTAACTTGCAAAGAAAATATTAACATGTTGTGTTGTTTAATTGGCTAAGTTTAAAGTTTAATGCATTAGTTGTGTAGCATAAGTTTACATTTGTGTTTAATGTCTCTGCAGTTATTAGAATTTAATGATTTTCTTCAAGTGACATGGATTTAACATCAAGTGAATTCAACATTAGGAAAAAAAATATAACTTTGAGTAACCAAAGCACATTCTGAATCATTGAACATATGATGAAATGATTTCATGTTAAGCATATAAATAATTTTACTATTAACAAAAATAAGAAAGCCAAAAGGCCTTTTAAAGTACCAATACAAAATTTGCTTCAAGTAGTGTGTTCTCAGTGGGTTCCTTTTTACACTATCACTTTTTTTATAATCCTGCACTCAAGGGTGATGCAAAGTCCTTGTTTAATTATCATAGCACTTAGCAAACTGAATTGTGAAACTCAAACCTTACATCATAATGCTTTTTATTCCGTGTTCTCCTCCTTGCTTCCTTCTTTGCCTGACACAGTGAATTGGATATATTGTGATAAAAGCATCATATTGAAATGACAGATTCTGTGATGCACAACCTATTAAAATAAAATGGTTGGTTTGACAGAAGCTTTCCACCTTATCACAGATCCCAGCCTTTCAACAGAACACATTTATCAAACTATCAGTCTAGTTCCATAATCATCTGACAATCATCTTAAACAACTGACTGATTTTCCTTTCTGCTTTTGTTGTTTTCCTGAGAAGAATATTACTTCCTTTTTTTACCCTGGCTCCCGGTGTAAGTGGGTTTCCGTCTGTCTGTCATTTTCCTTGCTGGATGTTAATTTTATTTGTAATCTATTCACAATGTTGTTTGTGATTGTGTTTCTATGGTAAATTCTCTGTTTCCTAGTACACATCTGACAGGGGTTGGTTAAGCAAATGTACTGGTTAACACAGTGTCAGTCAGGGTACTCCATAGCTCTGCCCTCTGTTGGTTTCATTGTTCACTCAGAAGTGCTGGTTACTGGAGTATGCCAGCTCATGAAATGATAGGTGACCTAGCTTTTCTACCATGTTTTAAACAAAATATACCTAGATTTACTCTGTTGGACTAAAGTGACATGAGTTAAAAATCTGAAATTAATGTTGAAAATTCTAGAAACACACTTAAAGCCTTTCATAATCTGAAAAAAACAGATCAAGCTACATTCCTAGAAAACTTCTGTAGGGCCAATTTTCCCTAATGCAAAGCCACCTCATCTGCACTGGCACCTAGAATTCTGAAAAATAAAATTATGATCATTTATTTACTTTTTGTCACATATGTTTAGTGAAGAAAATTTTATTTTTTTAATCTTAGATTTTTGGTAGTGATTTGTGAATTCCATAAGGACAGATTTCTTTTTCTGAGCTGGTGTATCATGTTGGTTGTCTATACCAATCATTATATCGGCATGAGGCATATCTAATGTGCTTTCAGAAAGAGGGTGTTTTCCGTCTTAATTGCTAAAATTTATTAGAGTATTGGTCTAGTTCAGGGGTTCCCAATCTGGGATACATGGACCCCCTGCTTAATAGTATTGGTCCATGACAAAAAATGGTTGAAAACCCCTGGTCTAGCTCAATAATCAACTGGAGAGTAGTTATGGAAAGTAATTTGTTTTTGTTTTGTCCTCATTGGAAATATTAACCATTATATGGGTATCCTGGGTATTCCTAGATTTACTGTTTTTATTGCAAAGTTTAGAGAAATACATTTGTTAGATTTGCCTAATGAACATCAAAGTATATCTTTATGAAACAATGGTTGTTGAAGACATAATACAAAATAAAAACTAAAATTTTGTGAAGATAGCCATTAAATAATGAGTGGAGAGAAATAACTCAATTAATATCTTGTAGAATATAATAATTTTCATATCATAACTATTTATAGTCCATATAGATCTTTATGAATAAATTTTGTTTTCTCTCCATCCTTTCACATCATTTATATTGAAAAGAAAGAATCATTAAACTGATAAAGTTTTATTTTAGTACCAGTGCATGTGTGCAGTCAAATGAATATTTCTAAATTACATAATTCAATTTTCAATCTCTGGCAACCCTGAAGAAAACAATGCTCCCAAAAAGACTGTGAAAACTCCATTTTCCAAATTACTGCCTTGTCCATAAATTTCTTGAGGTGGTGCTGTTAGTGAACTGAAAATATGCAGCTGTGTTTTCAAATAATCAAAATATAATAGTGACTGCATTCATTAATACCTATTTCGCACCCAGTTTTTTGCAGTCACTATTTAATAGCGTGTGTTGTCAATAAAACCACCTTTTACCCTCTGAACTTACTGCATTGTCTTTGTCACAGAACCTGATCATGGGTCTGGGGTAGATCCTTACGCTACCATACCTCCAAATTTCTTCAGAGGCAAGCGAGGCAGCTTTGCCGCCTACAAGATTATCTCGCACAGGCTTGCACACAAAACTGAAGAAAAATGATGAAGGACAAATGTAAATGTCAGCCAGTGTAAGCAATGTGGTGCCTCCCCTGCAACAACAGGTGGTAAACTGGGTAAGCAGATTACCAAGCAGCTGGAACTGTTATGTTTGTCCTGTGTGTAATACAGCAACGGACTAACTTGATTTGCCCCGTTAACTGTGGCATTTTCCTCTATGCGTACTGAAAACGATTTAAATTCTAGGCTGCTTTCCTAATGGGAATCTCAGAGATAAGGTATAGATTATCACACATTGGTTCACCACGGTTGGCTATTCTGTGTGTTCTTCTTAATGAACACAACCTCTGGTGAATATTACATACAGCAGCCTTTGATGTTTCCTCTCCTTTGAAAATGTTTACTTTGCCTTTTACTTTGTATCACAAGTAGATTAATGATTCCAAATTTCTGTATAATCATACTATTGCCATCATCTGACATTATGTACTTCAATCATAGTTTAATTACATGGAAAAGATTGTTATTTTTTAATGAGACACTGTCCCTTGGCCACCTTCCATCTTGTTTCACAAGATTGTTTAATGTCATTTACTGTACACAAGTGTAAAGAGCATGAAGTAATTGTTACTCCAATGCAGCACAAAAAAAACAAAGGATTAAGAACACAATAATAATAATTTTTAAAAGCTTAATAAATATGAATACTACATAAGATAGCTTCTATGCATTCATCCATAAAGTGACACTAGGTAATATGTAAAGTGACTGACTGGAAATAATAAAGTAGTGATGGAGTTCGTGGGTGGAGGTGTTGATCAGCCTTATTGCTTGGGGAGAGTAACTGTCTTTGTGTCTGGTGCTCCTGGTATGGATGGGAGTGGGACAAACAGTCTGTAAGTAAGCGGAGTATCTCTAAAAATGCATAACTGCTGATTGAAGGTAGAATTATTCACTCTTGTTTATATTCAGATTGAGATAGATTTGCCCACTGACCTCTGCCTACTCAGGGTATTCACACTTCTGTCTTTGAAAATGGATTTGCCAGCAGTGATTAGGATGTAAACTATTTTAGAACAAGAACAGGGATTCACATTACTTTTCCTCTCTTTGAGGTGTTTCCATAAGAGCAAAGCACACAAATTTGACACTTCGCCGATAGTGTAAGATTTGGTTTCAGGGTTCACCTCCTCCCAGTCCTTCACCCCTTCATTATTTATGAGTGAAAATTACAATCACGGTGCATTTAAATAATTTTTTTACAACTGGAATGAATGTTTTGGAGATACTTAAAAAATGGGACATGTTTCTTAGGTTATATTAAAACTGTTTTGTTTTTATCCTGTTACATTAAGAAACTAAGGGATAGGAAAAGATATTTTTAAAGAGCTGTTGCATTTGTTTTCCCGTGACCAAAATAAACTCAATTTAGAAATTTTATGCACAACACTAAAACTATGGATGCCTCATCGACACATTAAAGACTGTCTTTTCCTATCCTATCTGAACATTAGATTTCTGCAATTTTTATCTTATTAGTTGTGTATTTCGAGTTCTAACAGTCAAATATTAAAATAGCCAATCAACAAAACATATGGATAACTTTTACATCCATTCAATACACACCAGGGAAATGGGGATTACATCAAACTAAAAAGGACATCTCACCATATAAGCATGAAGACATACTACAAGTAGTTATTTCCAGATATCTCTGAATTTGTACTTGAAGGTAGCATTTCAATTATGGTCATTTAAATGTGTCTTACTGGTGCTAAGTGTGCAGTGTTTAATTTTGTAATTAAAGCAACTTGCGACTCTGATTTGGTTTGTATTTGTTTATCTGCGGAATTTTGTATCTTGACTATGTGCTTTTAATGCAGGTTGCTTGCGAAAGTATTCACTTACTCACTATATGTACAATGTGCAACTTGTGATGCCACTGTGTTTTCATGATGCAGTTTTTAAGGCGTACAGTACTTACTTCCATGTACAGAACAATGTTTTATACCACCTATGACATGTGTGTCAAAAATATTCATTAAAAGGTAAATTAATTCTTTTGAGCTTTTCATTATGTTGTGCTTTTTGCATTATGTTTGAAGTTATTAAGCAATATTAATGAGTCACGTATCACTGCAGCGGGGCTTGGGTCCTAATGCAAGGCACGATCCAGTATTTGGACAATTTAAACACCAGCCAAATAGACTGGAAAGGTAGGGTGCCAGGACCAGAGGTGAGGGTCAGGACAATATCACTCGCTCTCCGCTGCGATGAGGCTGTGAGGCTGCTTCAGCTGCTGTGCTTTGTATCTGTGAGCTTCACAGCGATTTGCCCCACTAATGTGATGAACTGAGACTGAGGCTTTTTGGGCCTACTCCGGAAATTCGGATCTATGGACTCAATTTGGTCCGAAATGCTTTTGCTTGCTTCTATTGCTTGCACAATTTGTGTTTTTTCTCTTTCTTTGCACATTGGGTATGAATCTTTCTTCTTTTTAAAAATTGGATTCTTTTGGGTTTCTTTCTTTGTGGCTGCCTGTAAGCTAGGGTTGCCAACTGTCCCGTATTGGCCGGGACATCCCATATATTGGGCTAAATTGGTTTGTCCCATACGGGACCGCCCTTGTCCCGTATTTCCCCCGCTAAGGTAGAGCGTTCCTATGAAGCCTTTCGTGCCAAAATAGCGTAAAGTGAAGAAGCAATTACCATTAATTTATATGGGAAAAATTTTTGAGCGTTCCCAGACCCAAAAAATAACACATAAAACCTAAAATAACACTAACATATAGTAACGGCAGGAATGATATGATAAATACACAGCCTACATAAAGTAGAAATAATGTATGTACAGTGTAGTTTCACTTAATAGAAATCGGGAAGATTAAGCCAAATTGATTTGTAGGAAAAAAATATCAGCACATACACGCATGCGCATGTCATGTATGTGCACGTCACATGTGCACACAGGTGCCTGTGCAAGGCTTCATGGTCACGGTAGTCTTTCTCGGGGTAAACACAAGTGCCCCGTATTTGACTGCTACTTTTGTCCCCTATTTGGGAGTGAGAAAGTTGGCAACCCTACTGTAAGCAGACAAATATCAAGGTTGTATCATTTGTACATACCTTGATAATAAATGTACTTTGAACCCATGATTATATATTCAAAAGATTATAAGATATACAAGTATAATTAGGGTGTTTAGCCCATTGAGTCTACTCCAACATTTCATAATGGATACACGAGGAAACCTGGAAATTCAAGCAACACACACAAAATGCTGGTGGAACGCAGCAAGCCAAACAGCATCCATATTTCATAATGGATGATCCATTTTCCCCCTCAGCTCTAGTCTCTTGCCTTCTCCCCTTATTCCTTCATGCCCTAACTAATCAAGAATCTATCAACCTCTGCCTTAAATATACCCTTTGACTTGGTTTCCACACCCATCTGTGGCAACGAATTGCAGGTTCACCACTGTGTGGCTAGAAAATATTCCTCCTCATCTCCGTTCTAAAAGGACGCCCTTCTATTCTGAGGTTGTGACCTCTGGTCTTAGACTCCCCTACCACAGGAAACGTCCTCTCCACATCCACTCTATCAGGGCACCTCAACAACACTTACTAATCACTTATCTCTTGCACTGAACTGTTAGCCCCCAATAGCATACCTGTCCACAATGTTCTGCCTGGTGCAGGTCTGACATCGGGACTGACTCACTAGATTCTTCAGTCAAGCAAAGAGAAACGGAGAAAGTTTCCAATTGTGTTCCTCAATTTTGTCCTGACGCCTGCAAACTCCAGGTGGAATACAAAAAATATTGAAGAGTCCAACTAATCCTTTATCATGGTTGCAAAGGCCCAACTAAACCTCCCCTTGAACAGAGCCGTCACTCCATTCGCCGCTTACTGAATGGGACTGGAGCCAGCGAAGAATGGCCCACTACTACCATTTTCTCAAGTTTGATTCATTGTCATCACTTTCTGACTCGCATGTAACAAAGCTCATTCAGTTATCAGCACCAGATGTCTGAAATTGAGTTCAAATACCCGAGTAGTCTATGTTTTTAACACAGGTTGTTGTAACAGAGGTTCTTAACCCTTTTTAAGCCAAGGACCCCTTTGGCAGTCCGGTGAAGCCTATGGACCCCTTCTCAGAATAATGTATTTAAATATATAAGATTAAATACATAGGATTACAAAATAAACCAAGTATATTGAAATACAGTTAGAAAAATATTTTAAGGCACAGACTTGTGATGTAGTAATATATATGCTTTTTTATTAACACATTAAATAACAACACTGTATATTTAAAATATAGGCAAGTTAAATTCAAATTTTGTTTTTTAAAGATGTATTAGTGTGAAGGCAGTATAAGACCATTAAACTGTGGGGTGGTCATTGACAAAGCAACACACGTCATGTTGGATATCCATTTGAAAGTATCTGTGATTTCTATTGGTGGCAAAGTCACAGGCACTGCTAATACTGTGGTTTGTTCCCTACAGTCATAATCGAAGGAGATGCTAAATTTCAGTTAGAGATCAGTGCAAATAAAGATCTAAATTTTTTCCCATCCAAGTTCACGAACCCCCTGGAATCTATCCATGGACCCCCAAAGGGTCTGTGGATCCCAGGTTAAGAACCACAGTATTATAATATGTAATAACATTCATTTTTGGAGTCCATTTTTGTATGATTATTTAATAGATATAATTTTTGATAGATTTTATTTCCTCAAAATACTTTGCTGCATGAAGTATCAAATTCTGCTTTTGGAATAACAACATTTTAACAAGATGAAGGCAAAAATAAGCTTCTGAAGGAACATAGATAATAAATTTACTCTGAACTAAGTTTGTATATGTTGTCATATACTACCTTGAGATTCATTTTCTTGCCGACATTCACAGGGAAAGAGAAATACATAGAATTATTACAAAATCTATTCAAGAACAACTGAGAAACAATGAATTGGCAAAAAAGGAAAAACTGTGCAAACAAAAATAACATCAAGAATATGAGTCCTTGTAGGTCAAAGAATCTGGTAATAGGCAGTATCTGTAGAAGCAAATGGGTAATCAGAATTTCAGGTTGAAACCCTGCATTAGTTGACAATTCCTTTCCCTTCACAGATGCTGCCTGACCAACTGAAATTCTCCAACAGTTCAATTTTTGCTACAGAACTCAGCACCTGTGATCTCTTGCGTCTGCTTTTTAATGCCCAATTGCCTCCGAGATGGCATAGTACCTAGGTTTCATCACCTAAGTTACAGAGGAAGGTTGAACAAGTTGGATCTTTATTCTTTGGAGCATAGAATGTTGAGGTGGGACTTGACAGAGGTATTTAAAATTATGAGGGGGATTGATAGAGTTGACGCGGATAGGCTTTTTCCATTGAGAGTGGGGGAGATTCAAACAAGAGGACATGAGTTGAGAGTTAAAGGGCAAAAGTTTAGGGATGAGGAGGAACTTCTTTACTCAGAGAGTGGTAGCTGTGTGGAACGAGCTTCCAGCAGAAGTGGTTGAGGCAGGTTTGATGTTGTCGTTTAAAGTTAAATTGAACAGCTATATGGACAGGAAAGGAATGGAGGGTTATGGGCTGAGTGCAGGTTGGTGGGACTAGGTGAGAGTAAGAGTTCAGCACGGACTAGAAGGGCCGAGATGGCCTGTTTCCGTGCTGTAATTGTTATATGGTTATATCGTATGTTGACTTTTTGTGGAAAGCTGTGGGATTCATGGGTCAACCAGTGGCACAACCAGTGAAACCATCACCTTGCGGTGCTGGATGCCCTGGTTCTATCCTAACCTTGGGTGATGTCTGTGTGGAGTCTGCATGTTCTCCCTGTGAATGTGTGTGTTCCCTCCAGGCATTCAAGCTTCTGAGCACATCACAAAGAATTGTGGGTTAATAGGATGTTTGGCCACTATAGACTGCCCTGAGTATGGAAGTAATGGAATCTGGGCGAGTTGATTGGAATGTGGGGAACAGAAAAAGTGTAAATTGATTGATGTAGGTTCGTGGGGAGCATTGAAAAAATATACAAGTTGCTGAATGTAAATTGGTAGTTGGTCAACATGGTTTGTGAGCTAAAAGGCCTACTTCTATGTTAAAAAGGTCTGAATTGTGACCTGCACAAACTAGCATAGAATGTCTATATTTAGCACTTCTTTCAATAATTTGTGCACACTTTGCCATCATTTAGTGGATATTCAACTGGATAGCGCTTTACCCTTTGTTGTCACAATGGCATCTTCTCCAACTTGGTCTTCTACCAGGAGATTGATGGCACCCTCCACCTTCCCTGAAGCAGCCAGAGCTAAAACAGCCTTTTCAGTTGAAAACCCCATCTGCTGTAACTGCTGTAGTCTGAGAGAAGGACAATGAAAGCATAGATTGAAGAAGCTGTATTTTACATATAGTAGTGTGTGCAGTACTCATCATCAAAACAATGGGCTGAATCTTGCCAACTTTTGTTAATAGTTTCAACCATAACTGAAATAAGTTGCAGATTTCTGTGTAAAGGCAGTGAAATTATAGGAAATTGGCACATCCAGAAGGCTGAGTATGCTGAACTCTATGTGGATGAGATTCCCCACGTAAGCATGAAATTTGCAGCCGAATCCTAGAACTACCCCTTAATTTGTAGAACAAAGATATGAGAGACAACATTCCTATCATTATCTTTCTGTAATGTTTTAATGTATTAAATTTTAGTTTTATTAGAAATTATTTTTGAAAATAAACATAATTTACTTCAATTTTAATAGATTTTAAATATCTCTGAATATCATAGAACATAGAATAGTACAGCACAGTACAGGCCCTTCGGCCCACAATGTTGTGCCGACCCTCAAACCCTGCCTCCCATATAAGCCCCCACCTTAGATTCCTCCATATACCTGTCTAGTAGTCTCTCAAACTTCACTAGTGTATCTGCCTCCACCACTGACTCAGGCAGTGCATTCCATGCACCAACCACTCTCCGAGTAAAAAACATTCCTCTAATATCCCCCTTGAACTTCCCACCCCTTACCTTAAAGCCATGTCCTTTTGTATTGAGCAGTGGTGCCCTGGGGAAGAGGCGCAGGCTATCCACTCTATCTATTCCTCTTATTATCTTGTACACCTCTATCATGTCTCCTCTCATCCTCCTTCTCTCCATAGAGTAAA
Organism: Mobula birostris; assembly: GCF_030028105.1. Classification (NCBI taxonomy): domain Eukaryota; kingdom Metazoa; phylum Chordata; class Chondrichthyes; order Myliobatiformes; family Myliobatidae; genus Mobula; species Mobula birostris. The sequence goes on from NC_092400.1 coordinate 23,626,514, forward strand.
GCCCTAGCTCCCTTAATCTCTGATCATAATGCATACTTTCTAAACCAGGCAGCATCCTGGTAAATCTCCCCTGTACCCTTTCCAATGCTTCCACATCCTTGCTATAGTGAGGTGACCAGAACTGGACACAGTACTCCAAGTGTGGCCTAACCAGAGTTTTATAGAGCTGCATCATTACATCGCGACTCTTAAACTCTATCCCTCGACTTATGAAAGCTAGCACCCCATAAGCTTTCTTAACTACCCTATCCACCTGTGAGGCAACTTTCAGGGATCTGTGGACATGTACCCCGAGATCCCTCTGCTCCTCCACACTACCAAGTATCCTGCCATTTACTTTGTACTCTGCCTTGGAGTTTGTCCTTCCAAAGTGTACCACCTCACACTTCTCTGGTTTGAACTCCATCTACAACTTCTCAGCCCACTTCTGCATCCTATCAATGTCTCTCTGCAAATTTTGACAATCCTCTACACTATCTACAACACCACCAACCTTTGTGTCATATGCAAACTTGCCAACCCACCCTTCTACCCCCACATCCAGGTCGTTAATAAAAATCACAAAAAGTAGAGGTCCCAGAACAGATCCTCGAGGGACATCACTAGTCACAATCCTCCAATCTGAATGTACTCCCTCCAACACCACCCTCTGCCTTCTGCAGGCAAGCCAATTCTGAATCCACCTGGCCAAACTTCCTTGGATCCCATGCCTTCTAACTTTCTGAATAAGCCTACCGTGTGGAACCTTGTCAAATGCTTTACTAAAATCCATATAGATCACATCCACTGCACTATCCTCATCTATATGCCTGGTCACCTCCTCAAAGAACTCTATCAGGCTTGTTAGACACGATCTGCCCTTCACAAAGCCATGCTGACTGTCCCTGATCAGACCATGATTCTCTAAATGCCTATAGATCCTATCTCTAAGAATCTTTTCCAACAGCTTTCCCACCACAGACGTAAAGCTCACTGGTCTATAATTACCCGGACTATCCCTACTACCTTTTTTGAACAAGGGAACAACATTCACCTCCCTCCAATCCTCCGGTACCATTCCCGTGGACAACGAGGACATAAAGATCCTAGCCAGAGGTTCAGCAATCTCTTCTCTCGCCTTGTGGAGCAGCCTGGGGAATATTCCGTCAGGCCTCGGGGACTTATCTGTCCTAATGTATTTTAACAACTCCAACACCTCCTTTCCCTTAATATCAACATGCTCCAGAACATCAACCTCACTCATATTGTCCTCACCATCATCAAGTTCCCTCTCATTGGTGAATACCGAAGAGAAGTATTCAATGAGGACCTCGCTCACTCCCACAGCCTCCAGGCACATCTCCCCACCTTTCTCTCCAATCAGTCCTACCTTCGATCCTGTCATCCTTTTTTTCTTCACATAATTGAAGAATGCCTTGGGGTTTTCCTTTACCCTACTCGCCAAGGCCTTCTCATGCCCCCTTCTTGCTCTCCTCAGCCCCTTCTTAAGCTCCTTTCTTGCTTCCCTATATTCCTCAATAGACCCATCTGATCCTTGCTTCCTAAACCTCATGTATGCTGCCTTCTTCCACCTGACTAGATTTTCCACCTCACTTGTCACCCATGGTTCCTTCACCCTACCATTCTTTATCTTCCTCACCGGGACAAATTTATCCCTTACATCCCGCAAGAGATCTCGAAACATCGACCACATGTCCATAGTACATTTCCCTGCAAAAACATCATCCCAATTCACACCCGCAAGTTCTAGCCTTATAGCCTCATAATTTGCCTTTCGCCAATTAAAAATTTTCCTGTCCTCTTTGATTCTATCCTTTTCCATGATAATTATAAATTCCAGGGAGCAGTGGTCACTGTCCCCCAGATGCTCACCCACTGAGAGATCTGTGACCTGACCTGGTTCATTACCTAGTACTAGCTGTAGTATGGCATTCCCCCTGGTCGGCCTGTCCACATACTGTGACAGGAATCCATCCTGGACACACTTAACAAATTCTGCCCCATCTAAACTCTTGGAACTAATCAGGTGCCAATCAATTTTAGGGAAGTTAAAGTCACCCATGATAACAACCCTGTTATTTTTGCACCTTTCCAAAATCTGCCTCCCAGTCTGCTCCTCTGTATCTCTGCTGCTACCAGGGGGCCTATAGAATACCCCCAGTAGAGTAACTGCTCCCTTCTTGTTCCTGACTTCCACCCATATTGACTCAAAAGAGGATCCTGCTACATTACCCACCCTTTCTGTAGCTGTAATAGTATCCCTGACCAGTAATGCCACCCCTCCTCCGCTTTTTCCCCCTCTCTATCCCTTTTAAAGCACTGAAATCCAGGAATATTGAGAATCCATTCCTGCCCTGGTGCCAGCCAAGTCTCTGTAATGGCCACTACATCATAATTCCATGTATGTATCCAAGCTCTCAGTTCATCGCCTTTGTTCCTGATGCTTCTTGCATTGAGGTACACACATTTCAGCCCTTCTACCTTACAGTCTTTACACCGTTTATTCTGCTTCTCTTTCCTTAAAGCCTCTCTGTATGTTAGATCTGGCTTTACTCCATGCACTTCTTTCACTGCTCTATCGCTCTGGGTCCCATCCCCCTCGCAAATTAGTTTAAACCCTCCCGAACCATGCTAGCAAACCTACCTGCAAGGATATTGCTCCCCCTCGAGTTCAGGTGCAACCCATCCAATCTGTACAGGTCCCACCTTCCCCAGAAGAGATCCCAATGTCTAAAAATCTAAATCCCTGCTCCCTGCACCAACATCTCAGCCACGCATTCAACTGCCATCTCCTCCAATTCTTACCAGCTCTGTCACGTAGCACTGGCAGCAATCCTGAGAACGTCAGCCTTGAGGTCCTGTTCTTCAGCCTTCTGCCTAATTCCGAAACTCACACTTCAGGACCTCATCCCTCTTCCTGCCTATGTCGTTAGTCCCAACATGTATCACAACTTCTGGTTGCTTTCCCTCTCGTACCAGGATGTCGTGCACCCGGTCAGAGACATCCCGGACCCTGGCACCCGGGAGGCAACAAACAATGCGGGTGTCCTTCTCACGTCCACAAAATCTCCCGTCTGCTCCCCTGACTATAGAGTCTCCAATGACGACAGCTCTCCCCTTCGCCGCCCCACCCTTCTGCACCACAGGGTCGGACTCAGTGCCGGAGGCCCTGCCACCATGGCTCACACCTGGTCGGTCGTCCCCGCCAACAGTATCCAGGACGGTAAACTTATTATTCAGGGGAATGGCTACAGGGGTGCTCTGCTCTACCTGTCTGCTCACCTTCGCTTTCCCCCCTCTGACTGTCACCCAACGACCTGCTTCCGACAGCCTAGGTGTGACTACCTCCCTGTAGCTCTCATCAATGACTGCCTCATTCTCCCTTATGAGTCGAAGGTCATCCAGCTGCTGCTCCAGATTCCTTACACGGTCTTCCAGATCGCTCAGCGGTATGCACTTCTGGCAGATGTGACTCTGCGGGAGAGGGGAGTTCCCCCAAGACTGCCACATCTCACATGAGAGGCACATCACCGTCTCAGGAAACATTGTAAAAACTAACTGCGAGCTAGCTTGTCCTCTGCCTCTTCTCGTTGAAGCCTCTCAAGTCAAAGCCTCAAAGCTCCACTCCTTCACTGGCCCACTCATGCACTGGCTGCTTCGCTTGAGCTATCCCTCTATTTATCTGTTTGAGCTTTTCAAAATGTTTGGTCACCTGACCTCGACTGCCCAATCAGCTGCTTTCTGCTGAGTCTGAGCTATTCAAATCTTGATTGTCTAATCAACGGCTTTCTGCTGATCTATTCAAATCTTGATTGACTTGATTGCACGGACCAACTGCCAAAACTGCCAGAATCTCTCGAGTCAAAGCCTCAAAACTCCACTCCCTCACTGGCCCACTCACGCACTGGCCGCTTTCCACACAGAAAATTAACCCTTCAAAAATTTTAATGGATAAACCCTGAGAGCAGCTTCCAATTTCCAAATATGTATCAGTTTGTGGAAACCTAATTACCTATAATCTTCAAAGCATCCTCCACTTGAAATTAAATGTTGTTCTAAACAAAATATTCGTATACTTTTGGAGATAATTAAGGAAATGTGCTGAACAGCAAACAGAAGTTAAATAAGCAATGAATCCTTGGAGTGCACCCCTTCCTCCACACGGAGATTAAATTTCTGGATTAGTTGCTCCATTGACTAACTAGATAGATTATTTCCTTCGCAGTGTATTGTACTGTCACACTGGTTTATACCAGGTACCCAACTTTAATATTTGTGGGCATTTTAGCTTAGAAAATGACTGGAAGTAGTGGCTTATGGAGTTTGGGATTTACAAACCAGACATTAATTTTGAGAAACCCGCAAATAAACAGACCCAGAGTTAAGTAAGGAAAATTATTTTTTTTTTAAAAATCAGCAGATGCTGGAAAACTAAAACAAAAACAGAAAATGCTGAAATACTCAACAGGTCAGGCTACATCTGGACGAAGAGAAAAAGAGCCAATGCTTCAGCTCACAGATCCTTGTCAGCTGATCATTTGTATCCAAAAGCATTTTAAATATAATCTAACCATTTCTGAAATTTTGCTTTTGGAAGCATTTCTCTAGACATGTGATTCCAGGACTTGATAAGAGTAAAAACTAGGAACCAGAGTGATACCCAGTGCAAATTAGAGGACCATTATCTCATATGTGATCTGGGTCATCTACAATACAATGGTATGAAGAATAAATTTTCTAATTTCTTATCTCCTGTCTTCCCCACTCTCTCTCTTTCTGATCCATCTCCAGTCCCCCCATCTTTGTCCCCTTTCCCTTACGCTCTTTTAAGGCCCCATTGCCCATTTTCACCCTCTTCCTCCTGGTTCCACACACCTTAAGGCATCCGCTAGTCTTGCGAGACCATGGATCTGCACCTGGAAAGTCTTCACTCTCCAGGGCGCAGGCCTGGGCAAGGTTGTATGGAAGACCGGAAGCTGCCCATGCTGCAAGTCTCCCCTCTCCACGACACCAATGTTGTCCAAGGGAAGGGCATTAGGACCCATACAGCTTGGCACCAGTGTCATCGTGATTAAGTGCCTTGCTCAAGGACACAACACGCTGCCTCAGCTAGGGCTTGAACTCACGACCTTCAGGTCGCTAGTCCAATGGCTTAACCACTTGGCCACGTCCACACACCTATGACCCATACATTTCACCCAGCAGATCCCCTCCCCCATCTGGTTCTCTCTGCCCCTACCTCTCCGCTAAAGATCCCTGAATTCATCATTGATTTATCAGATCCCAGCACTGCTGGTGTTTACATTCCTGTTGATCACCTGCTAGCAGCTGTCGCCACCTTCACCCTCCCCTCGTGTCACGTGGGGAGGGGGGGTGAGGTTCAGTTTATTTGCCTGTCCAAATCTGCTTCTGCTGTGTTGGTCATTGATTGGCCCATTTAAAAGTAGCGTCAGCTCTTTCCCTTCGGTTGCCTTGTGTGCCATGGCACCAGTGTCCGGTTTCAGGCACCCCAGGGGTATAAGAATAGCACGTGTGGGAGGCTTGGCCTTTCACTAATCAGCTTCTCACCCCTCCCCTCTTCATACTGGATCTTCCTTCTCCACTCTCAGCCCTCATTCCCTTACCCCTTACATATGGTGCTCGACTCACTGAGTTCCTCTATCAGTTTGGTTTTTTGAACCGGATTTAGCTGTTAATTCTGTTTGAAATTAAGAATTCTATGAAATAAAACTTAACACATTGCAAACTATTCTGTTGCCTTTCATTTGTTGGGAGTGACTCACCGTAGAGAGGACACTGAAGATTTAGGTACTTCCAGTTTCCTGCTCTGATCTGATTCTTTTAAGGACGCAGCAATACTAGCACGTAAAAGATCCTCATCTGTGAGAAGGCCGCATCGAGCAGCAGTGTAAATTTCATCTGGATTCATATGATGGAATTCAGGGAGACAATGACTTGGATCCAGCAGGTCAGAATATGCAGAACTGCAGGGATTATCAGAGTGTGCTTGGAAATTACTGGCTCCCATTGATCCAACGTGCAGTTGTGAAGAAGGCAATATTATCTGATTGGGGAGCTCAGTCCACTGAGAATCTATTTCAATGTTGCAGCTATTGCTATCTTTTGTAAAATGATCAATGGCTGTAAAATGCACTTGAGATGATGTGTGAGTTTTGGCCTCGGTAACAGGGTACCTGCAAATATGAAGGTACATATCAGCTTTTTCAAGTTAGTCATAACAGAATCAAAGCTGAAGTTATAAACAGATCATTACAGAACCAAATCTATATTTAATTCACATTATTCAGATGTAAACAAATAATTAGCCATAGAATGCTTAACATAATACACAATGCTTACTCATTAACAACAATTAGAGTACTATAAATAATTACAGGTCTCCTATTGGTTAGCTGAACCCCTTATGATTAAATGGAAAATACCACCAGGGTTACAAAATTAGATGAGAGATCAGAAAAGCTCAGGTTTGAGAGATCAGGTTTAATATCACTGGCATTAGACATGAAATTTGTTAACTTTGTGGCAGCAGTACAATACATGATAAATACAGGGAAAAAACTGAATTGCAGTAAATATATATAGATACACACACCTACATAATAGTTAAATTAGAGAAGTAGTGCAAAAACAGAAATTTTAAAAAAGTAGTGAGGTAGTTTTCATTGGTTCAATGTCCATTTAGGAATCGGATGGCAGAGGGGAAGAAGCTGTTCCTGAATCACTGAGTGTGTGCCTTCAGGCTTATGCACCTTCTTCCTGATGTTAACAGTGAGAAGAGGGCATGTCGTGGGTGATGGTCCGTCATGATTGAAGCCTCTTTTCTGAGACATCCTTGAAGATGTTTTGGATACTATGGAGGCCAGTCCCCATGATGGAGCTGACTAATTTTACATCTATATTGACTAATTGAACAAGTTTTCACCAACTGGAAAGACGTGTACAGAAATGAAATTCAGGATTTGATATTAAGAATACTAATCTTTCAAATACTTATCAATGACCTGGAATTGGATATACAGGACATATTTTCAATCTGCGCACATGATACGGAAGTTGGAAACAATGATGGATTTGCAGAAGTCTTCAGAAGAACAACAGGGGTGATTGAACCAACACAAAACACAAGCCTACTTGACCTTCTCACCAATAGACCAGTCATTGCTGCATTTCTGTATTAGTATTGGTAGGGATGATAAAGTCCTGTCTTCAGACCAAGGACATCTTCTGTCACAGGGGTAGGCAACCTACGGCCCGCGAAGGTATTTTGTCCGGCTTGTGAGCAAATATTGGGATACTATGCTTATCCGGCCCGTGAGCGATTTTTTCCTATTCTGCGTGTTTCACATGACCACACTGATGGACATGCATGGCATCTTGTGACACTGGCTCCAGGTTCCATTTTGTTCCAAACCAAACACTGGTATACACGAATGACGGGAAGGCAGACTACCTTATTAATACGTATTAGATACTCTCTGTGCACGTGCAGGTTTTCAGACGAGATTGTTCAAATTTGTAAACAGAAACAGCGTCACTGTGTTTTAACAAGAAATCCACGCTAAATATCCAGATAGTTACATGTGCTACGATACTTGTTGAATAATTCGCGTTTCAAAATAAAATCAAAGAAAAAACTTCCAATGGCAATGAATGCAAAAGGCATTCATTGAGTGCAGAAATTTCCAAGACACTTGGACACTAGATTACTTCTTCATCAAGCAAGCTGGGAAACCAGTTTGTCTCACTTGCCTAGAAAATGTTGTTGTGAAGACGGTGGCAAATATCAGGCAACATTACAAGACCTGCCATAGTGGAAGGAAAGCTGCAATTGTGAGTACCAGCTTCAAAAAGGAAATTGTGCACATTTTCCCACTTTTCAAAAAAAGTAAAGCACAAGATCCAGGCATTTTTGTGAATATGGTCCAAGAACTGAGAAAAGAGTTTTCATCTCATTTTGCTGATTTTTGCTTTCATGCAAATGAGTTCAAGCTGTTTGCTACTCCATTTGATGTGGAAGTGGACACTGCATCAGAAATTTTTCAAATGGAATTGATTGAGATGCAGTGTGGCGACATATTGAGATCGAAATTTCATTCTGAAGGCGTGGCAGTGCTGGACTTCTATAGAAAATATATTTATCCAAGTGGAAAGTATCCTAAATTAGTGGACCATGCAAAAAAGATGGCATCATTGTTTGGCAGCACTTATCTGTGTGAGCAATTATTTTCAAAAATGAGGCACAAGAAGAACCATTTGAGAACAAGATTGACTGATGCCCATCTGGATAATGTCTTGCTCTTGGCATCAACAAGTCTGACACCCAATAATGAGAAGCTTTCAAGCAACAAACAGCATCAAGTTTCACAGTGATTTATCGACGTTTTGCATTAAAAAAAATTATTATACTTAATTATACTCAATTATTATTATACTCAAAAATTATTATACTCAATGCATCATGTTCATACGTTTTATGTTTATAGATTTTTTGTGTTCTTTTAATAGATTCAAAAGATGCCTTGATTGAAATAAATTGCAACTAAACTGAGTTCTTTGGTTACTAATTGGCATCCTTGGTTAAGCACAAATGATTTTCCAGCATGCGTTATTCATTCATTTGAGGCAAAACATAACTAGATGTACTTAAATGGATAATTCCCATATTTCAAGTTTTTTATGGCATTTATCTAGCCCACCGTCCACTCATTAATACGCGATCCGGCCCACAGAGGCAAAAAGGTTGCCAACCCCTGTTCTATCAGGTTGTAAAGTACCACTTCTAAACTTGAGATTAAGAACAGATCACAAACTTTGTGGGCTGTCAGTTGCTTGATTACTCTAGCTACCATGCATCAAACACTAGATGACTGGTTTGAATTACACCAAAAATACTCCGTGTAAACCAAACTTTGAACTTGAAGACAGTTCAAAAAGAAACTCCAAGACATGAGGTGGCATGAAGCAAAATTTAATTGAAGTAATCGTAAACTGAAATCAAGTGGCACTCATGGGAGACTTTCTCCTGGATGGAGACAATTCCAGCACAAAGGGGAATGTTGGTTATTGTCAGAAGAGTTCATTTGAGAAAGATCAAGGACTCCACCATCTTCAGCTGCTATATCAGTTAATTTCCCCTCACCATCAGAAGTGTTTGCTTAACAATGTGCCCCATTAACAATTCTTCAGTCAGTGTCCGCAAGAAACAAGACTTGGGCTACGTCCACACTACGCCAGATAATTTTGAAAACGCCAGTTTCGAGTAAAAACGACAGGCGTCCACACTAAGTGTTTTTTCAGAATATCTCTGTCCACATTAGACAGATATTTGGGCGAATGGCCTCCTTCTGGGCATGCGCAGGACACACAGAAAACAAGTGAAGAGGAAACGGTATACTTGGTGCGCGTTTGTCCAGTTATGGAGTAGAAAAAGTTAAAAGGAATTGCTCTTGGCTCTCGCGCAGGAGGACTTAAAACTAAAACTCAAACAAAAACAAATACTGGAGTGCATGGAGGCAACCGACAGGGAGTTCACGGACAGTATGACCCAGCTGACGACGAACACTGAAAAACTGACTAACTCTGTTGCATTAATAAAGCACCTTGTTAAATGTATAAAACATAGAAACATAGAAAATAGGTGCAGGAGTAGGCCATTCGGCCCTTCGAGCCTGCACCGCCATTCAGTATGATCATGGCTGATCATCCAACTCAGAACCCTGTACCAGCCTTCTCTCCATACCCCCGATCCCTTTAGCCACAAGGGCCATATCTAACTCCCTCTTAAATATAGCCAATGAACTGGCCTCAACTGTTTCCTGTGGCAGAGAATTCCACAGATTCACCACTCTCTGTGTGAAGAAGTTTTTCCTAATCTCGGTCCTAAAAGGCTTCCCCTTTATCCTCAAACTGTGACCCCTCGTTCTGGACTTCCCCAACATCGGGAACAATCTTCCTGCATCTAGCCTGTCCAATCCCTTTAGGATTTTATCTGTTTCAATAAGATCCCCCCTCAATCTTCTAAATTCCAATGAGTATAAGCCTAGTTAATTCAGTCTTTCATCATATGAAAGTCCTGCAACCTTCTTTGTATTCCCTCTATGGCAAGGATGTCTTTCCTCAGATTAGGGGACCAAAACTGCACACAATACTCCAGGTGTGGTCTCACCAAGGCCTTGTACAACTGCAGTAGTACCTCCCTGCTCCTGTACTTGAATCCTCTTGCCATGAATGCCAGCATACCATTCGCCTTTTTCACCGCCTGCTGTACCTGCATGCCCACTTTCAATGACTGGTATATAATGACATCCAGGTCTCGTTGCACCTCCCCTTTTCCTAATCGGCCACCATTCAGATAATAATCTGTTTTCCTGTTTTTGCCACCAAAGTGGATAACCTCACATTTATCCACATTAAATTGCATCTGCCATGAACTTGCCCACTCACCTAACCTATCCAAGTCACCCTGCATCCTCTTAGCATCCTCCTCACAGCTAACACTGCCGCCCAGCTTCATGTCATCCGCAAACTTGGAGATGCTGCATTTAATTCCCCCATCTAAGTCATTAATATATATTGTAAACAACTGGGGTCCCAGCACTGAGCCTTGCGATACCCCACTAGTCACTGCCTGCCATTCTGAAAAGGTCCCGTTTATTCTCACTCTTTGCTTCCTGACTGCCAACCAATTCCCTATCCACATCAATATCTTACCCCCAATACCGTGTGCTTTAAGTTTGCACACTAATCTCCTGTGTGGGACCTTGTCAAAAGCCTTTTGAAAATCCAAATATACCACATCCACTGGTTCTCCCCTATCCACTCTACTAGTTACATCTTCAAAAAATTCTATGAGATTTGTCAGACATGATTTTCCTTTCACAAATCCATGCTGACTTTGTCCGATGATTTCACCGCTTTCCAAATGTGCTGTTATCACATCTTTGATAACTGACTCTAGCATTTTCCCCACCACCGATGTTAGGCTAACCGGTCTATAATTCCCTGGTTTCTCTCTCCCTCCTTTTTTAAAAAGTGGGGTTACATTAGCCACCCTCCAATCCTCAGGAACTAGTCCAGAATCTAAACATGTCTGCATCAGTGTTATCTTGTATTTCCATACAATGTTACATCAGGCTGTTACACATCTATTGTCAGAGGAGTACCTGCATAAATAGGTAAGCCACCTTGGTTCTTGGTTCTTGATCCTCCAAAATATTCCGCATGGAATTTAAACTGGAGGTGGCGGAGGGCGTTTTCTGTCCTTACCTTCATACGAGCAAGGACAGAAAACAGGGCAAAGTGAGTATACTTATTTATTCAGTAAGCTATGGGTCAAAATATTTGGTGAGTACATTTTTAACTCTTCTGGCTTCAGTCTCGTTGCCGTCTGTTCTGAAATTGTTAGGTTCTGCGAAGCGCAGAATCAAATATCACTGTGATGATTGTACGCTCCAGTATCAATTGTTTGGCGACAATAAAGTAATAATAATAATAACAATAAAACAATGAAATGCCGCGCTGCCACCATCTGTTCCGGTACACCCTGACAGCAGTTTAAAAAAGCTCCGGTTACCCCGTACACACTGCAACTGATATTGGGCGTTTTCAGATTTATTCACTCTGGAGACCATTTCTGAAAATCTCTGTTTTCGGGGGATGAAAACGCCGTTTTAGTGTGGACAGAGGGTCAAAACGAAGAGAAAAAGCTTCATTTTCAAAATTATCTGGCGTTGTGTGGGTATAGCCTTGGAAAACATCCTGGTCTGATCCAATTAGTGGTATGACACGGTGCCATGTAAATAGCAGTCAATGACCATCACAAACAAGAGTGCTGAACTGTGTCTCTTTATATTTAAAGGTTTAACAATCAGCATACTCTCTCACCCATGACAGATGATCACCACAGGTCAGGAACTTAAGGTGAGCATTCACAAACAACGCTGGGGTAACCACCACAGAGACAGAGTCTCCAGCTTCTAAATAACAAAAGCCTTTCAGCATCTTCAAATTGTGTCAGAAATGTGTTCCCGGCTTGCCTGCATGTGTGTAGCCTCAGCTACATTCAAGTTCAATATCATCCAGGAAAAAAATACCTGGCTTGTAGCCCAGCCTATTCAAAACTGCCGCATAATAGACAACACCCTGTTGGACCTCCTATGCATTCTCTACAATACAATAACGTCCTTACTATCAGAATGTTGCAACAGTACCAAAACATTCCTGCTCTTATATTCTATGGCTGAGCTAACAGGTATTCTGTACATCTATTCACCCTGTTAAACAATAGTGTCACCTTCAGGGATTCTTGTACGTTAAGATCTGTGTTGCTCAGTGCTCCATTGGGTCCTATTATTCATTGCGTCCTACCCTTATTGTTGTTCAGTCATTAAATTGAGTCCAACTCTTCGTGACCTCATGGACCATAGGGTCCATAGGGTTTTCATGGCAAGATACAAAAGTAGATTGCCAGGCTTTTCTTCCACACAGATACTGCTGCTGCCCAGGTTGGGAGCCGGCTGGGTTTGAACTCAGGACCATCTGTGTTCAAATCCAGTGCTGATGCCACTACACCGCCAGCTTATTCCATATTCCCAAATGCACGCTCACACTTATCAGTAGCAAATTTGTTCTACCATTGCTCAGCCTATCTTGCCAACTCATCAATATTGGCTTATACACTAAGACTACTCTCTTCGATATCAATAATACCATCAATCGTCACGCCTTCTGAAAATTTACTAACCTTACTTCCTATATGCACGCCCATATTATTAGTGTATATAGCAAACAGAAAGAGACACAGCATCAGCCCCTGTGGGGCACTACCGGTAAGAATTTACAACCACAAAAACAACATTCCACTATCACTGCAACCTATTGCCAAGACAATTTTGGATTCATTTGGCCAACTTGTCCTGATCCCATGGCAACTAACATTTTGGACCAGACTCCCACGTGCAACCTTGTCAAAGGCCTCAATTAAGTTCACGGAGATTTTCTTTGAAAGATTCAAGCAGAAAAGTGTGTGTCTCCGTCTCCTTCTCCTTCTAACAAAGCAACACTGAATATCTTGATTAATTCCAAATGTACTTTAATCCTGTCCTTCAGAGGTTCTTCCAATAGCTTCCTTTCCACGGAGGCCTCTTACCCTCCTTGAGTAAACGTACGACATTTGCTTCCCTCCAAGCAGCTGGCTCCTCTCCTATGGAAAGTGAACATCTGAAAGCACTTTCTGAGGAAGCTTAAACAAGCATCACTCCCCACTAACATCTTAACTACATTCTACAGAGGCGTGGTTGAGAGTGTGCTGACCTTTTGCATCACAACCTGGTACTCCAGCTGCAGTGCTGTCGACAAAAAAGCCTTGCAGAGGGTGGCTAGAGGAGCAGAGAAGGTTACTGGGGTCTCCCTACCTTCTGTCCAAGACCTCTTTCAGAGTCGATGCCTCCAGAAGACACGGTACATCATTAAAGACCCCTCACACCCTCTCCATGAACTGTTTGTTCGTCTGCCATCAGGCAAACGTTACAGGAGCATCAAAACTAAAACCACAAGGCTACTAAACAGCTTCCTCCCACAGGCAGTCAGACCACTAAATAGCTGCTCTACCTGACTCTGCTTTGGACACTTTTAACTTGCACTGGACACTTATAACTTGATTTTAACTGACATGTGGCTGTTGTGTTTTACTATTTATTGTTATGTTTATTATTTAGTGTTGCGTTTGTTACGTTATGATTGCACTTCTCCTGGGAAACGCTGTCTCATTCTGCCCTGCACAGCTGATGTACGGTTAGAATGACAATAAAGTTTTTTGAATCTTGAATCTCTGAATCAGAGCAAATTCTCATGTTGTCTCTCATACAACTGGTGCCATTAGTTTTTCTTTCTGATAAATTCTGGAGAAGGCACTATCAGTTCACAAATAAAGAAATTAAAACACATTTTCACCAATCCTTTAGATTGCAGGTGCATCCATCTATGAGAGTGTTAGAAGGGAGCACAGCACAGTTTCTGTGAAGACAGTTTCATCCTTACACCAGGAATATCCTTCATAGTTCTACTAGCATGTAAATACCATGGATTGGAAACTAATCTGATGTTTTAAGTCTGGGGTCCATGAGTTGCTGTGGGCCATTAGTGGCAGCAGAATGGCAGACAACCACAATATTTATCAGCATTGCCCAACATATTCCTAAACCAATTACCTTCAGCCTAAAAAATTGAAGAAAGTAGGAGGGCAAGTGTCTAAAATAAGGTATTAACCTGACAAGCAGCAGCACAAGATTATACAGCACCACAACTGCAGGATCAGACCAAACGTGTTACACCCAGCTATGAGAATGCTGGATAATTAAAACAAGTAACGGGAGAAGATTGTTCTGCATGTCCCTGACCTCAAGGAATGCTAAGCCCAAACAGTGAGCGTCCAAGACTAGTTAGAACAATGCATCTCAGCTCCTTCCTGAAGTTCTCCCATCACAAAGAATCTATCTTCCACCAATTTATTTATTTATTGAGATACAGCAAGAATTATGCCCTTCCAGCCCTTTGAGCTGCGCCGCCCAGCAATCCGATTTAATCTGAGCCTAGTCACGGGACAATTTACAATGACCAATTAACCTACTAACTGGTACGTCTTTGGGCTGTGGGAGGAAACGGGAACACTGGGAAGTAGTGGGACTCCCACGGCAGTCACGGGGAGAACGTAGAAACTCCTTACGGGCTGCAGCGGGCGCATATGCCAAGTGGATACAGCAAAGGCAAGTAAGCAAGAGCCAATTGTAGATGCCTACCTTGTTACTCTAAGTTCGTCCATACTTCTCCATGTCTGTGGAGTTATTGTTGGCCTGCTCTGTATCCTTTCTGCACGGTAATTAAGCTCTACTTCGATCCCCACAACAAACTGTGCCTTTCATGCACATTATTCCAGCACGGATAAAACACTGCTATCCACCCTATTATATGGGATTAACAAGGTACTGCCCCTCAAAAGAAGCAAGACATATCTGATCCAAATAACTGCTGCCTTTACGTGATGGAACCAATGGGAATTCTATGAAATGGCACTAAGTCCTAAATCTGAGCAAGAAATCAATCTTTGCTGATACAATTAGACTTTGACCCTGTGTTAAAATTTAGCAAACGGGCTGTTTACATTTTCAGTTTGTTACCAAGAGTGCAGCTTACCTATCATTGTGTTACTAAATGTATTTCATTCTGAAACCACGCTAGCTAGCAAAATTCTGTCCCATCATTGTCTTGTGGTTTTGTCCTTTACAATGAGTTCAGCTTTAAAATCAGTGATGTTGTGGTATCATTGCAAGGATGGAACAATGCGTCCTGCAAACAAGTTCCACTACGTAAAGTAATTGAACAATGCATTGGTGTTACCTTACTCGTATTTCAGCAACAGTTACAAATCAGGAAATACTTTTCTGGCTGCAATCCAAGAACAAGTATTACAACAAAATGCCATTGCACAAACACGAGAGCCTCTGTATATGCTGGAAAGCCAAGGCAACATGCACACAAAGTGTTGGAGGAACTTAGCAGATCAGGCAGCATTTATGTGTAATGTCTTGGTTACGATTTCTACTGCTATGCTGTGAGGTATTTTATTGTAGCAGTTTTCTGTAAAAGCAGTGTGCCCCGCCGGAAAATGTGCTTTGGCTTCTGCTGAAGGAGCCATGTTGTCCAACATAGGAATGCTGCACCAGTCGATCAGGATTACAGGATGTGAGGGAAGGTTTCAGAGAGCCGAGGGGAAGAGTTTTCTGAAGGGCAGTAGTCTGGTTTGAGGTCTTTTGGTGGGAACTGCAGAGCGGGGCACAAGGGACGATGCCGCAGAATGCCGTTGGAAGGAGAGTCCTCATTGCGAGGTGTGCATTGTGTAGATGAATGGCTCCAAGGAGGAAGGGCCAATACTCCTGAGAGAGAGCCAGTTCATTCGAGATGGGCTTCGAGGGAAGTTCTGAATGTTCGCGCAGACCATGGGTCCAGTGCCTAAGTAGATACAGCCCGACTACTCCAGAACGAGCTCCAACGTTTATGTGAACTTTGGACTGGTTTAACTGTAATGGGCCTCTTTATTTTTCTTTTTTTTTTCTGTAACTGTTCATTAAAGTTGAAAATTTGCTCAATATATTTTCTTTATAATTTTATACTGGTGTACGATCTGTCATTTCTGGGCTACTGATAGCTGTGTGTGGGCAGTATTTATGCAGCATTCACTACAACCTACGTTCCTTAATTGGAATATCCTAACTTTCCCGTTTGGTTGAACCCCAAATCGTACCTAAACGTATATTGTTTATGAAAGGTGGCCTTCTCACCGCCCCGTCATCTGTCTGTTAGCAAAGTTAGCCAAGTTTGTATACGAGCTCCGACGACAGGGTAGCATATGGAAAGGAATGAATCAATGTTTCAGGCCAAAACCCTCCATCAGGAATCAGACACTATACTTCCAAAAAATACACAAACACTGTATTTCCAAAAATAATCATGCAGAGGTTTCACCAATAGTTCTGTGAGTAACACCAAGTCCTTAATAAGGTCGACGATCTTAGTTGAAGAGGCAGCAAACCAGATAGTGCTGCCCTGCCTACTGCGCAGGCTCAGAAGTTGGAGCTTGCCCACTAAGTTGTTTTCCAGATCGAGCCGACCTCCCACAACCAAGAGGTATCCAGCAAGGTAAGGAGGGATTCCAGATGTGAGTACCACTAAAGCCCCATCCCCAAAATACTCCCAGCAGCTTTTGACAGCTCGTCACTGTCAGAGATTCAAAAACTTGCCAAATACATTTAAATAAGAATTTAAAATTACCTAAAACTTCTAAGAGAATAAATACAATTTTAAAAGAATGGGCAGTATTAACAAGTAAGGAAGAACATTAAAATGAGGTGGAAAAATTCAATCACTTACCTGTAGTTATATTTGGTTTTAGGCTTGGAAATGCGATAAATTAATCATACGCTCAGCAGCCATAGACCAGAAGGGTTAGGAGTAGAATTAAGCTATTCAGCCCATCATGTCTGTTCCATCCATTGAGATAAATCTAAAGCGCATCCAGCCATTCATTAGAGTACTCTGCTGCTGTAATGAACTCAGCAGCCACACAAGAGATCAGTACCTTGTCATCCAACCTCCAGTTTAGCTTGGACCTTCATACTTGGGTACGTGGTTGTCGGCATCTGAGAAATACTGAAGCCCCAGGGACTGATAACTGTCACTTAAATTTTGCCAGGCTGGAATGCTGGACCTGGCTTCTCCTGGTAGTCAAAACGTCAGAGGGGTGGACAAAATTGGAACTGAATTGCATCTCATATTTGTGGTCAAGATTCATAGATATGTTATTAGGGAGCACCTACAGTGGTATACTGCATGCTGAGGTGAAGACCTACAGGTGAGACATAAGTAACCTTGGTGTAGCACTGGGGTCCTTACCCTTTTTTATGCCATGGACCCCTTTGGCAGTCCGGTGAAGCCTATGGACCCCTTCTCAGAATAGTGTTTTGAAATATATAAAACAAAATGCATAAAATTACAAAATAAATCAATTATATTGAAATACACATCAAAATACTACTGTGGTTTTCTTGCCTACATTCATAATAGAAGGGAATGATAGATTAGTGAAAATAATTTTTTTCCTATCCGAGTTCACGGACCCCAGGTTAAGAACCAGTGGAGTAAGAAGAAAACTGTAGTAGGCTCAGGCATGTTCTTCTAAACAATAACATATTTTTCAAGGAAGTAACCATTAAAATCTGTGAATAGATCTAAAAGACCAACCTCCGACCTGATCAATTTAGGATCATCCATTTTAGGCCCAGTCAGAGCCCATGGTCCACTTCAGTTCCCAAGGTAGTTGTGAAAGGGAGACATTGAGGATGGTTAGACACATTCAGCTGCAAAAAGTGTGATTGTGAGAAGATCACAGAGTGACCGGAGGCTGCATTGAGCACAAAGGAATCAAAAAGGAATATTGCTTCTCTGCAATGGTGGTGTCCTTGTAGTACCAGGCAGTATGGAAACTGTACTTCCCTCAGTCACAGGACTCTGAAGAGAGTGGTGCGGACAGCCCAGCACACCTGTAGGTGTGAACTTCCTACTATTCAGGACATTTACAGAGACGTGTGTAAAAAGTGCCCTAAGAATCATTGGGGACCTGAGTCACCCCAACCACAAACTGTTCCAGCTGCAACCATCCGGGAAACGGTACCGCAGCATAAAATCCAGGACCAGCAGGCTCTGGGATAGCTTCTTCCACCAGGCCATCAGGCTGATTAATTCACACTGATACAACTGTATTTCTATGCTATATTGATGGTCCTGTTGTACATATTATTTATTACAAATCACTATAAATTGCACATTACACATTTAGATGGAGACGTAAGAAAGATTTTCGCTCCTCATGTATATGAAGGGTGTAAGTAATAAAGTCAATTCAATTCAGAGCCAATCGAATGCCAACCATTGAGTGAAGATTAGAGAGAAACGTGTACATATAAAGTACCTCTGCAACATTTTTAATCAATATTGTAAACAGACAAAGTATTAAACAACTAAGTTAAATATTGTGCTTACCTCTCAGTATTACTTGTGACAGTAAGACGATATTGGGCTGGAGAGAAGGTAAATGGAATCCAGGAATTATGTTGCAAAAATCTACAGATAGCCAGTCTTTCAACATATTCTACCACAAAGTCTGGCAACTCCAACCAAAATAAAAACCTGTAACTATCTGAATAAATAATGTCAAGGTCATTCAAGTAATAAAACACTGAGTAGCCAAAGTGTAGTGGTTAGTGGTCAGGACATTGGAGTTCAGAGTTCATTTCTGGCCTCATCTGTAAGGAGTTTGTCTGTTCTCCCCGTAACCAAGTGAGATTCCTCCTGATGCTCCAATTTCCTCCCACAGTCCAAAGACGTACCGGTTAGTAGGTCAATTGGTCAATGTGAATTTCCCCATGATTAGGTTGGGTGGGTTGCTGGCAGTGCGGCTTGAAGAGCCAAGAAAAGCCTATTCTACACTGCAACTCTAAATAAAAATCAATAAAGCTGACTTTTACCCTTCAAATTTGCACCTCTTATTTGCATTAAGGTAGCTTTGACTTCAAGTGCTTTTAGAAAGATAAGTTGCAGAAGGTTAAAAGTTTTACTTGCTCTGATCACATGATTGATTCTGACAGGTTGGGGATTCCTGTCACAGTAAAGGAGTGCACCTTATAACTTGGAGCAAATCACCAGTATCAGGAATATATTGGAGCAAGTGATGCTGTGGAAATAGTATCAAAAAGGAATATTGCTTCTCTGCAATGGTGGTGTCCTTATAGTACATTGTGGTTAATTTAAAATTCAACATACTATATAAATTTTGAAAAGTCGTGGGTATCTTGAACAACTTTTGTTCTTCTTTCCAAATAAACAAACTAAGTGATCCTCTACTTCCTGCAGCAGAATGGGAAACCCAAGTCTGAATGTGGAGCAGACCAAGGAAATGATTGTAGACCTTAGGAAGGTGTAGATGAACCAACCCCCTCTACGCATAATTGGCTCCTCTGTAGAAGAGTTAAGTGCACCAAGTTCCTGGGAGTTCATATCACCTCACCTGGTCCCTTAATATCAACTCCCTGAATAAGGCAGCACAGCAGCACCTCCACTTCCTAGGGAGATAGTGGCAAGCGAGGCTCCCCCCATCCCTCAACTTAACTGGAGCACCATTGACAAGCTGCATCTCCATCTAGTATGGGAGCAGCCGAGCATCAGATCAGAAGTCCCTACTGTGAGAACTGCCAAGAGGAATAGGGGTCACCGTACCATCCATCGGGGACATTTATCAGGAGTGCTGCATGCATAACGCCCTTAGTATTATCCCAGGACGCCACCCATCCATCTAGCTTCCACTTTGACATTATACCATCAGGCAGGAGATTCCAATGTAAAAAGAATGGTCAGGTTGGGAAACAGCTTCTTCCCACAGGCCATTAGGCTTCTGAGCTCCCTGTTGTATTGCATTTGAAGTGTCACCGGTTAATCTATACAGTAACTGACAAATTTAGTTTATGCACTTTACTTTATTTCTGCACAATTCATTTATAGATTTAATTTTTACTTTCCTAAGTTATTGTGTGCTATGTGTAATACTGTGCTCTACACCCTGGTCTGGAGAAACATTGTCTTGCTTGGCCATATACATGTATATAATTAAATGACAATAAACTTGACTTGACTTTCTCCATTACAGCGACATCTAAAACCAGGGGAATAAAGTTTAAGGTATTGAGTGTGAGGGTTGGAGAGGATCTGAGGAATATTTTTCTTCATCCAGAGGGTCATAGCAATCTGGAAAACACTGCCTGGACAAGTGTTTAAATCACCAAGACATTGACAGCAATGGACCAAGTGCTTGTAAATGGGATTAATGTAGATGGGTAATCGAGGGGCTGAAGGGCCTTTTCTGTGCTGTATGACTCAATGATTATTATTGATGAGTCACTCAAAGTATTTGAAAGACATTTCTCAAATCTTCCTACAAGGAACCCCTGCAGCACTTTCAGGAGAGGTGGGAAAAACACCCGGAACAAATCTAATGTGCTGCCTAACCCAGATCATAAATCATGTTTTGATATTTTCACTGTTTTTAGTAATAATATTTTAAATTACTAGATAGTTGAATAGAAGCCAACGCCCACATCTCCTACGTGAATTACTTTGAAAGCTCTAAATGAAGTTTCAAACCTGGAATCCTTTGGATATACACGATCGGCTTTCAATGTTTAGCTGTGACTCAGGGGGCACCATTCCCACCACTAAATTAGAAGGGTCCAGCTTCAAGCCAAACTCCAGAGATTTGTGGTCAAAGCTCTGGGGCAATATTGAAAGAAGGGCTACTCTGTTGACAGTACCATCTTTCAGATGAAATGTTAGACTAAGGTGTCTTCTACAGTCTCCAGATGAATGCAATTCATTCCATGGAAACAGATCAAGGGACCTTTGGTATCAAAGTCATGTCACTAAGAAGTACAAAAAACCTCCTGTCTATGAATTGGCTGCCAGATCTCCTTCAATACAACAGTGACTACAGTTACGAAGTACAGGTCGACCTTCACTAATCCGGCACCATTGGGACCTGAGGAGTGCCGGATTAGTGAAAATGCCAAATTACAGAAGGGTCACATTAAGCATATCAGTGCCAGATTATCGAAGGAACCGAATTACAGGTTGTCGGATTAGTGAAGGTCAACCCGTACTTAATTAGCTATGGAACTCATAATGGTATCTATTAAGCGGCCTAAACGGCAATATATAAAGTACTTTAACAAAAACTGAATACAATGTAGATCTGAATTACTGTACAATCAGAAAGGATACAGAGCAGACCAACAATAACTCCACAGATATGGAGAAATATGGAAGAACTTGGAATAACAAGGTAGGCAACTGCGAGGAGTATCCAAGGCACTGCTGCTGGACGGATTCCTGCTGCAGTGAAGGTCCGTTTCATTTCTGAACTACAGCAGCTTAGTGTCACCATAGCAAAATGAACACTCGTGAAACCACACACTGCTGTTTCTTCCAAGCTTAATAGTTTGCCCAAAAGCAGATAAAAAATTGCAGAAAAGACAGCAAAAATGATGGCGAGGTAAATGTATCGGATGGTACCCAACTGTTCCTCCAGATGGCTGCTCAGAAAAATTAGGAACACTACGTTGACGAGTAAAGTAAATATATTGTCATGACAGAAGCAGTAGCTCAGTAAACGGTGCACTGCAGGAATAAAACAGAATATTAGTTAATTTAATTCAACTAATGAGGCATGCTTTTGTTAAACATTGTTAGATACTTATGCAATATGCTACCATACGTCTTTTCTAACAAATTCATAAAATCTGACATTTACAGTGCACTTCTTGTAACATCAACAAAGTCTCCGGAGAGCTACTGAAGCTAGAGGATCTAGAAGTGTTTTATTCAACAAAAAAGAGCAGCAGGCACAACATTGAGACCCTCTTGGAGGAAGAAGTCTCCTGACCCTATATTACATGACATTGTTATATGCTAAAGATCAAAGGCATCAGTCGGATAATTTTATAGTTACACCGTATGTACAATGTTTCCTTTGAATTACATATAGTTTCCACACATCTCCTTCTTCGCACCCACACTCCAGACACCCAAAATGAACATTAATCAGTGTTGTCTGGCTTGCAATCAGCTCCAGAAGAACTATTGTTCAGGACTGCATTTTAAATTCAATCTACAATACATGTTCATGTCTGGAGATTGGTTGCTGGTGAAATTAATATTTGTTATATACCTTGACTCCAGAGTACACCTCAACACTTCATCTTAAGTTCAGATCCCATCATAGATCAAACGCAGTGAGCCTCAAGGGCTCTTCCTTGTTGAAATTCAAGATCTTTCCCTGGTTGAACCTGAATGCTTAGATAATGGTAAGATCAAACGGCAAACGAGCTTTTTGAACAAAATGCTGCTTGTGCCACTTGCCGGTAAGGACAAGATTAGGATAATTTGGCAGATGGAAGTGTAGTTGAGAAACTGGTGCAGAGGGCAGGGTTTCAGATTTTTGGATCATTGGGATCTCTTCAGGGGAAGATATGACCTGTACAAAATGGGCAGGTTATGCCTGAACCTAGGGAGGGGGTGCCAATATCCTTGTGGGCAGGTTTCCAAGAGCTGTTGTGGAGAGGTTTAAACTAATTTGGCAGGGAATGGGAACCAGGAATGACAGGCAGATGATAAGGGACAATAGTAGTCAGTTGCAGTGTAAAAGGGGGAGCAATATCAAAAAGGGTGACAGATACAGGACTGAAGGTGCTGTATTTGAATGCATGCAGTTCACAGAATAAGGTAGATAATCTTGTAGAGCAGTTAGAAATTGGCAGGTCTGTCATTTTGGGCATCACTGAGTCGTGGCTGAAACAAGATTATAGTTGGGAGTTTACTATCCATCTTGAATCAAAAATAGAGTTGGGTAGGTAGAGGGGTGGCATGGCACCATTGATTTAAAAAAAATGAAATTAAGTCCTTAGGAAGAGGTGACATAAGTTCGGAAGATGTAGAATCCTGGTGGGTAGAGTAAGTAAACTGCAAAAGTAAAGGGACCCTGATGGGAGTTACTGTATATACAGGCCTCCAAACAGTTGCCAGGATATGGGCTACAAATTACAACGGGAGACAGAAAAGGCATGTCAACAGGGCAATGTTACAATAGTCATGGGGGATTTCAAAATGCAGGAAGATTGACTAAATCAGGCTGGTGCTGTATCCCAAGAGAGTGGATTTGTAGAAGGCCTACAAGACAGCTTTTTAGAACAGCTTGTGGTTGAGCCCACTAGAGGAACAGCTATTCTGTATTGCATGTTATGTAATGAACCAGCCTTGATTAGTGAGCTTAATGTAAAGGAACCCTTAGGAGGCAGTGATCATGATATGATAGAATTCATGTTGCAATTTGAGAGAGAGAGAGAGAGAGAGAGAGAGAGAGAGAGAGAGAAAGAGAGAGAAGCTAAAGTCAGTTGTATCAGTATAACAGTGGAGTAAAGAGAATTACAGAGCAATCAGAGAGGTACTGGCCAAAGTTGATTGGAAGGGGACTAGCAGGGATGACAGCTGTGCAGCAATGGCTGAAGTTTCTGGGCACAGGGCAGAAACATCCCAAAGAAGAATAAGTATTCTAAAGGCAAGATGATGCAAGTGTGGCTGACAAGGGAAGTCAAAGCCAACGTAAAAGCCAGGGAGGGCACATAATAGAGCAAAAAGTAATGGGAAGTTACAGAATTGCAAAGCATTTAAAAACCAACAAAAGGCAACTAAAAAAGCTATCGGGGGGGGGGAGAGAAATATGAAGGTAAGCTAGCCAACGATATCAAAGAGGATACCAAAATTTTTTTCAGATATATAAAGAGTAAAACAGAAGCAAAAGTAAATATTGGACTGCTGTAAAATGACACTGGAGAGGTAGTAATGGAGGACAAAGAAATGGCAGATGAGCAGAATAAGTATTTTCCATCAGCTTGCACTACAGAACAAACTGGCAATATGCCAGAAGTTCAAAAGTGTCAGAGGCAGAAATGAGTGTAGTTGCTATTACTAAGGAGAAGGTGCTTGGGAAGCTGAAAGGTCTGAAGGTAGATAAGTCACCTGGATCAGTTGAACTATACTCCAGGGTTCTGAAGAAGATAACCCAAGAGATTGTGGAGGCACTAATAATGATCTTTCAAGAATCATTAATTTTTGAAATGGTTCCAGAGGACTGGAAAATTGCAAATGTCACTCCACTCTTCAAGAAGGGAGGAAGATAGAAGGAAGGAAACTATAGGTCAGTTGGCCTGACTTCAGTGGTTGGGAAGGTGTTGGAGTCGATCATTAAGGATGTAGTTTTGGGGTACTTGAAGGCACATGATAAAATAGGCCAAAGTCAGTATGAGTTCCTTAAGCTAAAATCTTGCCCAACAAATCTGTTGGAATTCTTTGAGGATAGACAAAGGAGAATCAGTGGATGTTGTGCACTTGGATTCTCAAGAAGCCTTTGACAAAGTGCCACACATTAGGCTGCTTAACAAGTTAAGAGCCAATGCAGGAAAGATACTAGCATAGATAAAGCATTGGTGTGATTGGCAGAAAGCAAAGAGTGGGAATAAAGGGAGCTTTTTCTGATTGGCTGCCAATGACGTGGTGTTCTGCAGGGGTCGGTGTTGGGATCGATTCGTCTTACATTGCATATCAAAGATTTGGATGATGGAATTGATGGCTTTGTGGCGAAGTTTGTGGACAATACGAAGATAGGTGGAGGGGCAGGTAGTGTTGAAGAAGCAGGGATGCTGCTGAAAGGCTTAGACGGAAGAGAAGAAAGGGCAAAAAAATGGCAGATGGAATACAGCGTCATGAAGTGTATGGTCATGCACTTTGGTAGAATGAATTAAAGCATAGATTATTTTCCAAATGGGGAGAAATTTCAAAACTCCGAGGTGCAGTGTCTTGGGAGTCCTAATGTAGGATTCCCTAAAGGTTAATTTGCAAGTTGAGTTGGTGGTGAGGACAGCAAATGCAATGTTAACATTCATCTCAAGAGGACTAGAATATAAAAGCAAGGATGTAATGCTGAGCTTTATAAGACACTGGTGAGGCCTCTCTTGAAGTATTGTGAACAGTTTCAGGCCCCTTATTTTAGAAAGGATGTGCTGGCTCTAGAGAGGGTTCAGAGAAGGTTCATGAAAATAATTCTAGGAATGAAAGACTTATTGTATGAGGAGCAATTGATGGATCTGGGCCTGTACTCATTGGAATTTAGAAGAATGGAGGGATCTCATTGAATGATGGAAAGCCTAGATAGAGTGATGCAATGGAGCAATCTCAGACCAGAGGGTCCAGCCTCAGAATATAGGGATGTCCATTTTGAACAAAGATGAGGAGGAATGTCTTCAGCCAGAACATGGTGAATCTGTGGAATTTGTGGCCACAGGCAGCTGTGGAGGCCAGACCATTGGGTGTATTTAAAGTGGATGTTGACAGTTTGTTGATTAGTCAGAACATGAATGGTTACGAGGAGAAGGCGGGAGAATGGGGTTGAGAGAGAAATGGATCCGCCATAATGAAATGACGGATCAGACTCAATGGGCCGAATGGCCTAATTCTGCTCCTATGCCTCATGGTCTTATTAGCAAAAACATCATGTTTAAACTGAAGAACAGCTACTGCAGATGGCTTCCACAGGAAAAAAAAACAGGCACTAACAGAAACTTTTTCCACAGGAAATACAGATTTTTTTTTCCTTAAATACCCAACCAGTATTCCCTTTCGGCTGCAATTCAGGGATTCTGAATATCTTACCCGAATCTCCTTTATTTTCCTCCTCTTCAAAAACACCGTAACACCATATGACATGGAAGCATAATTAGGCCATTCGGCCCATTGTGCCTGCTGCACCAGTCCATCATGGTGAATTTTATTAACCCTCTCAACCACATTCTCCTGCCTTCTCTCCTCAACCTCTGATGCTGTTAGTAATCAAGAACCTATCAACCTCCACTTTAAACATACCCAATGTCTTGGCCCACGCAGCTGTCTGTGATAAAAAAAAATCCAGAGATTCACCACCCTCTGGCTGAAGAAATGCCTCCTCATCTCTGTTTTAAAGGAACATCCTTCTATTCTGAGGCTGTGCTCTGTGGTCCTAGACTCCGTCACTGCAGGAAACATCCTCTCCACATCCCCACTATCTAGGCCTTTCAATATTCGATAGGTTTCAAGGAGATTGCCCCTCATTCTTCTAAGCTCCAGTGAGTACAGGCCCAGAGCCATCAATTGCTCCTCATACATTAATCCTTTCATTCTCGTGAACTTCCTCTAGACAGTTTGCTGAGAACAGTGACTTCCATATTCCCAACAAGGGGTGAAAAGGCAGGCTCAGTCAAGAAACTGATCCACTTACCTAGCCTATCCACTGAACATGCACACACCCAGTAACATGGACAGTAATCATGACCACCTCTGTGTACCACCCAAGGTCATCTCGGACCATCAGTCCAAGGTCAACTAGGTCAAAAGATTGAATCTGCAGCCTTCCTCCTGAAAAGAAATTTGTGTATGTTTCATATTTAATAGAGCTGCACTTCATTCTTTATTGAAATTTTTTAATTTTTTTCTTGTTATTTTGTTCTGAAAACTGCCTACTGGCAATTCACTAAATAATCTGTCAATTTTATGATATTTCAATATAAAGACTTCAGGGTATGTTTGTTGCATGACTGTTTCGAAAATGAAACAATACATCATAATGATCTATGTAAGTGCACAATAGACTTTGCATCACTTTCCCATATACTTAACAGTGTATCTACTGGATTTCCACATCATTGGTACAACCCAAACACATACATTAGGATAATTGTTTGAAAATCTAATGGAAGTTCATCAATATGCTCCACCCAAAATATATACTGTACATACAGCATATATTACTGATCACGGACACGCCTATCACAGTACTTTTTTTATTCCCTACTTCTGGCATTGTTATTCCAATAAATAATATCACATATAACCACTACTGACAAGTGAATCTTGCTTCTAACCTTTATTGGGATGCAGCGCAGAATAGGCCCTTCCAGCCACACCGCCCAGCAATCCCCCAATTTAATCTCAGCCTAATCACGGGGCAATTTATAATGACCAATTAACCTACTAACCAGTATGTCTTTGGACTGTGGGAGGAAACCCACGCAGTCACGGGGAGCACATACTCCTTTACAGGCAGCAGAGAGAATTGAACCCAGGTTGCCTATACTGTAAAGTATTGTGCTATCCACAACGTTCCTCTTGAACAACAAAGTCCTCTCAAGGGTGGCAGGGCAGAGATATGTCTCTACCGAAGTAGGTGTAAGGTACTCCTTATCTCTGCTCGCCTGCAGGGTCACCCTTGGGCAAGGTGTATCACTTATTTAGCCCCACTGATCAGGTTCATGTGAAGCCATGCTAGCAGGTGGTGGATGGTCGTATGAGCAGCCGGTACATATCGCAAGTCCTGGTTATGTGACCACTGACGGCAGACAGACAGTCTCTGAAGAGTATTGATAATGGCTGTGGTCGCCTGTCTAGGTTAATTCGCAGGTTGAGTCTGTGATGAGGGAGGCAGGTATGATGTTGCCATCTATTTCATGAGGACTAGAATATAAAAGCAAGGATGTAATGCTGAGACTTTATAAGGCACTGGTGATGCCTCACATGGAGTATTGTGAGCCGTTTCAGGCCTCTATCTTAGAAAGGATGTTCTGAAACTGGACAGCGTTCGTGAAAATGATTCCAGGATTGAATGGCTTGTCATTTGATGGCGCTGGTCCTGTATTCATTGGAATGAGGGCTGATCTCAATGAAACCTTTCGAATGGTGATATAGTGGATGTGAGACAGATGTGGAGAGGATGCTTCCTATGGTGGGAGTGTCTAGAACCAGAGGACACAGCTTCAGAATAGAGGGGCTTCCTTTTAGAACGGAGATGAGGAGGAAATTCTTCAGCCAGGGAGTGGTGAATTTGTTGAATTCTTTGCCACAGGCAGCTGTGGAGGCCAAGCCTTTATGTATATTCATGGCAGAGGTTGATAGATTCTTGATTGGTCAGGGTATGAAGGGATATGGCGAGAAGCCATGACAACATGGTGGAATAGACTCGATGGGCCAAATGGCCTAATTCTGCTCCTATATCTTATGGTCTTAAAAAGAAACTGCACATAAGGTGGCATTGGCAGAACAGTTTTGTAGAAAAATATGCTAAGAAGAATCATTTTCATGAAAAGACCACGATCGCCTATGTCAAACAACATGGCACATAACAAAGCCCATTCAGTCTCTTCGATCCACCCTGGCACTCAATTAAAAATCTGACCATTTTGTACTCCTATTTATCTAATCTGATTTTTCCACGTATTCTTCACCTAATAATATTTGTCCTTGAAAATCAAAAAAACTAGAAGATGCTGGAAATTTGATTACAGCACAGAAAAAGCTGGGAAATCTCAGCAATTTAGGCAGCATCAGTGAAAAGGAAAATAATCTTTTTTTTAAGCGTTTTTTCAGCCTCTTGTCAGAAATGGATAGGAAGATTTAGGAAGAGGTGCAAAGAGGTTTTCAGTAGGAGTGAAAACAGGGAGGGAAATGTAGAACAAAGGGAGTATCTGTGCTTAATGGGCACACTTATTAGCACATTAAACTACTAGGCCTATGTAACCAGTTGTTAATGGTAGGACTCGCCCATCAGATGAGACAGATAGCAGAATAAAAACAATACAATGCTCCCTCCTACATCATACATACACAGATACTCAAAGGCAACAAGAGAAGTTAATAAGGTGATTTAAACATGTGAAAAAAAATTTTTTATTGACTAAGGCAGAGAAAGTCAAAGCCAGATTATTGTTAGATCACTAGAACTATATGAGCAATAGTTAGATCACAATTTAAATACTGCATACAGTTCTAAGCATCACATTACAGAAAAAATGTAACTGTAATGGAGAAAGTACAGAAGAAATTTTTGAAAAAATTGCCAGAACTTTATAGCTACGAAAAGATTGGATGACTGAGGTATTAGTGGGGAGTTACTACAGGAATATAAAATTGAAAATAGTACATATAAAAGATATGTTTCCCAAGCAGAGGAATCAAAACTAGAGGTTATGAACTTAAAATATTTAATTTAGGAGAATAAGGAGTTTTCCCCCAACTCAGGGAGTTTACAGGTCTGGGACTCACTGCCTGAAAGGAGGCATTGCCACATAAATTCTGTTTGTGATAGATTTAAATCTGAGGTAGCTTCCTTGACACATATGTCCTGGTCTTGTCCTCTGCTAGGAAAATATTGGAAAGATATTTTTGATATTATTTCAGTAGTTCTGCGTATTGATTTACAACCTCACCCTATTACTGCAATTTTTGGACTACCATTGATAGACTCTAGTCGTTTATCCTTGTCAGTTTGTCATCTAATTGCATTTGTTACATTAATAGCCAGAAGATCTATTTTATTTAAATGGAAAGACTCTAACTCCCCCAACTACATTTCAATGGTTTTCCCAAACAATAGCATGCCTAAACTTGGAAAAAATTAGGAGTGGTACTATGGATCCTTCAGTTGAATTTGAAGAAACTTGGTGGCCATTTATTCAATATTTTCGTATGATGTAAGCTGACCCTTTCTGAATCCTTTGTAGTAACTTTTTTGTTCATGTATAGAGGAGCGGAGTTAAGGACAAATAATAATTTTAGCCGATGTAATATGACAGCCCAAGCTTTGTTTTTTTTCTTTAGTTTAGAGGGTTTTCTTTTTTTTTCCCCTTTATAAAATATCTTTTTCATGGTCAGTTACTTGAGATTGGGGGGCTAAACTATATTTGTTACATGGAATCTGTGCTTGTTCATGTTAACTGTTACTATTATAATCCCGATCTCTTTGTATCATCACTTTTATTTGTTATGTTTAATTTTGAAACTTAATAAAAAGATTGAAAAAGAAAGGAGTTAGAAACAAATAACATCATCCCATTTAAAATGTACTTGGATATCAACCTTTGGAGCCATGGCCTGTAAGGATAATGATACAGTACTGTTGTAATTAGGTTGGGTAGCTCTTTTCCAACTGCTTAGACAGAGTGGTTGAATGTCCTCTGTATTAAAATTTTCAAAGAATCTATTGTTAAAAATACTACAGCTTTTTTTTTGTCAAAATCCATTCCTAGCAAATAGGATTGAAAACTTTTGTTGGATATATTCTTAAAGATTTATCACATGACTTCCCAGTTCCAACCGCTGTGTCCAGTTAAGCGTCTCTTCTTTGGTTCGAATGTTTATTCCTTTCCGTAGATGCTGCCTAACCTGCTGAGTACCTCCAGCACATTGTGTGTGTTGCTCAAGATTTCAAGCATCTGCTGAATCAGTTGTGTTTACAATTTTGTTTTTCAGCCATTTCCTTTCAATTGAAAGGCAACACACTTGTACCTCTTCAAATTCAGAAAGTGATTTTCTCGCCACTGGGGACATTATGCACTTTGGTCAGTTGCTTTGATAAACACCATTCAATGAATAGCATTGCCCTGGGCAAATGATCCTGTCACTTTAATTCTGCATTTTACTCTAACCACTATGAACTCAGTCACCAGAAACCTAATAGAAAGAACATCAGTTACTCAGAGAGCAGTGCTAATACCTCACAGTTTCAGAGATCCAGGTTTGATCTGATCTTAGGTATTACTTTCACCAAGTATTTTCCTTTAGGTGCTCCTGCTCCTGTTTCCTCCCACACTCCAAAGATGTGCCCTTTGATAGTTTAACTGGTTATTGTAAACTGCCCCTAGTATAGGCCCGAGGGCAGGCTGTGCTGGTGGGAACAGAAGTTAATGGGGACATAAGAGATGGATGCTGCCTGACCTGTTGGACTCCTCCAGCACATTGTGTGTGTTGCTCTGGGTTTCCAGCACCTGCAGTACCTCGTGAGCATGATTGTGCCTTTTTCTTCTTTCACTTTTGGCAATGAACGGAATTGTCTTGGCTTAAGATCAGTGAGATGGTCTTCCACTCTGAGGTGAGGCATCTTTGCCTTGCCAGATTCCCATGCTTTCCTCCATATTTTACTGTGTTGCTGTTAACTTTTAAACTTCATTTGGAGTTGGGAGTGATAAAAAAACAAAGGGGATGATGGTGCAAGGAGGAAGGCAATGGTAAAGGTATAGAAGTTGAGTTCATGATAAAGGGTCTTGTCCTGAAGCGTTAACTGTTCCCATCCACGGATGCTGCCTCACCCTCTGGGGACAATCATACCCTTGTTTCCAAGATTGATAACAAATCATTAAAGTGTTAAGTGTAGCAACTTATTCCTAAATCTAGTCTAACTCCAAAATGAATTGTAATCTTTCCATTTTTGTAATTGATGGGCAATGGAAGAACTGGAACATACATCTTGCCGTTAATGATTTTTGTGCTCCTCCGAAAGAACAGGCACTCGTTAAGTTGGATTGGTTGGTGGGATTGCTTCAGGGGTCACCAATGCTGTTACATACCAATACTCCAGTTTACTACCTAGATGGCTAATGATCCATTTTGGCCAATTTGCCCCAAAATTTATTAGCCATTTTCGTTTCCAAAGATCATAATGTAAAGCATCTTAATGTATAACAACTTAATTCGATGCACCTAAACTGTGTGGCTATCCATCCAAAATTCTGTGACTGCCCAGCCAAACCTAAACATCCTTGTTTTCTACTTGACAGCAACAGCAGTGTTCTGATGAAACTATTGAACTAATAATCCAGAGCTCTAAATACACAATCCGAAGACATGAACCCCACTAACTAGGTAATTTAAATTCAGTAGAGACTTTAAATTATCTGGAGAATAATCCATAATGAAACAGAATGAAATAATTCTGAATGACGTAATCAAGAAAATGAGGTTGAGGATGTCAGAAACTGCAGATCTGACGCAAAAGAAAATCAATAATCAATGTTTCGAGTCAAATTCTTCATTGGTACATTCCATCAAGTAGATCAGGTTGTAGAAACCTAGAAAACCTACAATACAATACAGGCCCTTCGGCCCACAACGCTGTGCTGAGCATGTACTTACTTTAGAAATTACCTAGGGTTACCCATAGCCCTCTATTTTTCTAAGGTCCACGTACCTATCCCGGAGTCTCTTAAAAGACCCCGTTGTACCCACCTCCACCACCGTCACTGGCAGCCCATTCCACACACACATCACTCTCTTGTCTTATTTGTTGTTCTTCCATGTGCATTTTTATTATTTTATTGAGCTATTTAATGCCCTCATTCATGTGGTCTTTTATTCTCACATAAAAGCTTGGTGCATCACTTGGCAGCTTTAGCCCCGAATGTAAAAAAAACTATTCTTTAATAGATTGCAAATCTATTAAAGTTTCTGTGTAATGGCTGTTGTGCCTCTTAACTTTCTGGTCATCTCACTCGTGTTTTGTTCATTCCCCTTCCAGTATGGAGGAATTAGCATCATGGCAAGTACAGGTCTGTCAAGATGGTAGGCAAGTCTGTTATGAGGGTATAGAGTGAATGCAAGCAGGGTTTTTCTATTGAGGTTGGGTGGAACTACAACTAGAGGTGGTTAAGAGTGACAGGTGAAAAATTTGAGGGGAACATGAGGGGAAACTTTTTCACTCGGAGGGCCATGAGAGTGTGGTACAATCTGCCCACACGAGTGGTGCCTGTGAGCTTGATTGCAACACTTAAGAGAAGTTTGGTTAGGTACATGGATGGCAGAGGCAGGGAGGGCCATGGTCCCAGTGCAGGTCAATGGTAGCAGGTAGTTTAAATGGTTCAGCATAGACTAGATGGGCTGAAAGCCTACTTCTGTGCTGTATTTTTCTATTAATCTATAATCAAAGTCTTCAATAACTCATTTCAGGGAGGTAGCACCATCAATTTGCGGGAGACTCCCAGAACTTCCGGGAGAGGTGGGATGTCTGCAATAGCATAGCTCCTTAGCAGCTAGCCAGCTAGTTTAAAAAACGTTAGCTATGCTAATGAATGAATGACACCTGTTAAACTCACCTCAATATGTCTTTTATAGTCTTAACCCACCATGGGCACTGTTGCAAATAGTGCAGTGAGAAACACTGTCATTATTTTTGTCCCCTATTAGGCAGGGGTACACTTTAGTGTAGTCTGGGGTGACGTATGTTTTATATTTTCTTTTTTTGGAACACTCTGCCATGGTGCTCTCTCTCACGCGCTCGCTCTCTCTCTCGTGGTCGCTCTCTCGCTCTTGTTGTCTCTCTCACGCTCGCTCCCAGTCTCCCTCCGGGACATTGTATATAATTTGTGGGCATCAGGGAGCCACTATTAATATGCGGGAGACTCCCGGAACTTCCGGGAGAGGTGGGATGTCTGGGTAGAGGGAGCTCGTCAGCCTGGGAAGGCAATCCATCTAAGAGAGGAAAAACTCTTGATTTCAAACCTCCACTGCCTTACCCACTCATGGGAAAGGCTTCGGGAGTAAACTCGGAGGACAACTCCAGAGTTGGAGTCCCTTTCAACCTCGTTCTGGCAACTCCTGCGACGACACTGGTGCCAAGCTGTATCGGCCCTTGCCCTTCCCTTGGACAACATTGGTATCGTGGAGAGTGGAGACTTGCTGCATGGGCAACTGCCGGTCTTCCATACAACCTTGCCCAGGCCTGCGCGCTGGAGAGACTGAAGCAAGATTTTCCAGGCGCAGATCCATAGTCCCGTGAGATTAACGGATGCCACCACCAAACTAAACATAAAAGATTCTGCAAAAGCTGCAATTCTTGTGCAAGGGGAGGGGATGAACATTCTTTTCTCTAACTTCCTCCAACCCCTTTTCAATTTCCCATTCCGGTTCTCCTCTTAACCCTTTTCTGCCCATCACCCAGCCATCGCCTCCCTTTGGTGCCCCTCTTCTTTCCCTTTCTTCCATGCTCCACTTTCCTCTCCCTCTTCTTCAGCCCTTTACCTCTTATTTCACCCATCTTCCCCCTCACTTAGCTTCACCTATCACCTGTTAGCTTGCACTCCTTCCCCTCCCCCCTCTTATTCTGGCTTCTGCCCCCTTCATTTCCATTCCTGATGAAGGGTCTGGGCTGAAACATCGGCCATTTACTCCCCTCCATAGATGCTGCCTGATTTGCTGAGTTCCTCCAGCATTTTATGTGTGGCATATAGAAAGTGTCCTTACATACTGAAGACTTACAGCCTTTTTAACTGAGACAGTAATTCTAAAGCTGGTGATAAAACTACAAAAGATCCAGGGCTATAAGATCATAAATGGGGCACAATGCAAGGAGTTGCTTTTGAATGTCTGTCCTCTCACATAATGGAATCATTACAGTTGTCCATAGTTAAAATCAAAGGTTCACAATTGTTACCCTGGCAACCCATTGCTTAAAAAACTGCAGTAAAATGTTATCAATTGATCCACCAGTAAAGATACAAATAATTCTAATGCTATTTGCAATATGCACTTGGTAAATGTTAAGAGAATTGTTCTTCTTGTGTAAGTAAATATTCAGGTTTGTAATTCTCTTCCTTCACAACCTTGACTGCACTAATCCCCTAATCATCTTTGTCACTGCACTGGCCATCTCAACACTTATTAGTGGAATTGCTTCATTTAAGCTCATAATCTTGCTGGTTCTTGCTCCACAGTTTAAAACCTATTTATATAATGATCCATGTGTCTCTTTCTCCCCTAATCCTGCCATAAGCAGTGTTGAGGCACCTTGGTTGAGAACACTGTGGGTTCCAACTCCCTCATTAAACACACTCACTACTCACGTGAATGCACAATCTACAATTACTTGCTCTTTGGTTTATTGGAGACCTTTAGGATACTGATCTGGCAAAGCCCCGTTAGAAAAATTTCACTTCACATATGTTACCAACTGGATAAGCATCCCTCCCTTCTTCATAGTTTCACCCTGTGGTAGCTTACTCCAATGATCATCCTTGTCTGACACACTGTCTTTCCTAATTTTCTTCCTTTCAGGTGCAAGGTCCAGAAATCCCTCTCTAAATCCTTCCATTTCCCTTTCCTCTAACTTCTGGTATCAAATCCTGCCCAATAACACTTCTACAAAGCATAGAGTTGGTGTAGGGATGAGGAGAACTTATACAAACTTTTTAAATTTTCTTATATGATTTATGTTTTTTGTGATGTTGCGTATAAGATGCTATGTGCTTGTAATGCTATTGCAAGTAATTTTTTTCATTGCATCTGTACACATGACAAGAAACTGAATCCATTCATGTAAAAGCCACTATGTCAATTGGTTTTCTACAGCAAAACACCTTTCTAAACATGTGAGCAAAACAGAATCAAACTAGCAAGAAAATTATGAAAGAGGGCCTGAATCTTATTTTTTTTTCCTCTGGAAAGTACAAAAATAGCAAAAAGAAGTTTTTTTTTTAAAAGAGAGCTAGGGCAGCTGAGCAGAAACCTTTGTCATTAATGATAGTTCCAGGTGTGCAGGAGGAACTGTACAGGGTGATTAATATAGGTTTTAGATTCATTGTCCCCTTCAAATTCAAAATAATAGGATGCTCAGAAACACATCTGAAAATAGCAAGGTTGAAAATTCACTTTTGTGCTGAGAAAGTCCTCCGTTGTTTGACGTTAACTTGATTTTAACAAAAGTGAGCTTATTGCATAAACAAGGAAATTTGACTGGCCAAAGCCATTTCAAAAACACTTCTGATAGGCATTGAAAATCAAAGGTGGGCTGGAAATTTGAAATAAAAACAGAACTCAGCAGGTTGGACAGCATTTTTGAATAAAGAAAATTATTTAATATCTTAGGTCAATGGCCTTCTATCAGAATAATGACTTGAAGTACTGCCCTCTCACTTCATAGATGCTGCCTGATTTGCTGAGTATTTTCAGTATTTTGTTTTTACTTTTAAAATGCAGGTTATGTGGTTAAATAAATTAACACCCATTGGACTTCTTTATGCCTAAATGTATTGCTATAATTGTCAATATAATGAAAGAACTGGAGTTGAACTGTCCCAATCTTCAGTTTTTCATGTAGTATATAAGCAAACATATTGGTTACCCATTTTCTGAATATTTTGTTATGGCTAAGGAATAAACTTTTGCAGCTCTACTTTGGAAAATATCTCACTTTTCTACACTACATACTTCATCCATAAGTATAGACCTCCTACAACGTAGTAACCACTCAGTATATAGCACATAGCTAGTTTTCAGTGGACTACAAGCACATACAAGCTGCCATTCAAACTACTACTTAATTTGATGGTTAAAAAAAAAAGTGCAAAGTTCTTCAGGTCACCTCGTGAGTTCTGGGACGCAAGATTCAACTGGGATTTTGTTTACTTTGGAGAAAGCAACCCTCTTTCTACTGTTAAAAACAAACTGTGTCTGCCTTAAACAACAACGCACATCAGAAAATTAAAAGGCTAAAGATAAAAAGGCCTCGGCAGGTGTTGTGGTTTTACATTTCCAGACATCGGATCCATTAGAAATGCATTCATTAGACTACTTTGTAATTTGCTTTTAAATCCCGCCCCAGTTTTTAATACAGGTGGGAGAAGTACTGAATGAGTTTAATGTTTGTAAGGTAAAAAGCATCTTTTAATTCCAAGATGCTGCCTCTGTCGCTGTCCTGCGAATCTGAACTGAACTCGGAGAGAAATATCCCCGTTTTAACTCTCAAGCGGCTGAGGCCTAGCTACTTACCCTGGCACCGGCTGAGCACCGGGCCGGCACTCAAAGAAAAGGCCTCCTCAGCCCCGGTGAGCCAAGACAACACGATGAGGGAGATGAAGGCCGCGTTTGCGACCAGCAGCCTGGCCGCTCCATACCTCAGCCGCCAGCGGCCACCCCGTCCCAACAGCGGCATCTCCAGAGTGAGGCCCCAGCGTCCGTTTCACCGAGAGCTGCCCCGGGTCCGACAGCAACCCAAGAGCGGGCGGCTACTGCGGGGAAGCATCAGTGTAACCCGCCCGGTGATGGCGGACCGTTTAAAAACACATGGTTGCTAACACTACTCGTTGGGGAGGTGTGTGGGGTGGAAGAATGTGAGAAAGGGAGTCTTTTATTGTAGGTTTATTTCAAGCCAGCGCACAGAGGAGGAAATGTCCGCGCCAAGTCGCCAACTTTCAGAGGACGAAATGGCCGCGCGTTGCTATCGGTAGCCGGAACCATAAACACGGCCCCGGCTTCCCTCCATTGTTCCCTCCGAACGTGTTACTACGTGACGTAAGACGCACAGCCTCGTCACTGCCTGACGTCATCCTTAAATAGCGACGTGGAGCCTAACGTGAGCATTATCGTAAACCTCGCCCGCGAATCGGCAGGCGGGGGGGTTTCAACGGTTGTTCCTATATAGTGTAGTTTTACCCGCTGGAGCGTTTTTCACGTTCGAGGCACTCGGGATCGCGGTGGCCTGAGGAGAAGGATTTTTTTTCGTTGTGTGTGACTGTTACCGTCGGGCTGTTCCGGGGCGAGTTGCGCAAGGCGCCAAATCGGTGGTCGAGTCCGTCGAGTGTCCGCGCAGGCGCGTTGCGGCAGTCAGAGGTCGGAGAAGATGGCGTCGACGGGTAAGAGCGAGTCTCCCAACTGTTGGGCTCGGATTCAAACGCGCGGCCACCATCCGCCGTCCCGGTCGGCGGCGGGCGGGCCCTCGGACCGCACCCGCGCTCGCCCGCTGGTTTTTTCGCCGAGCTTTGAATTGGATTTAGCGGCGACTGTGGAGGTTTTATTGTGTGTGTGTGTGTCGAGGGCCGCGGTTTTATGCTCGGGCCAGGCCCCATCGCGTGTTGCAGGAGGAGGAGGAGGAGAAACGGGCGGGCGGCCGTTGGGGCTCCCCTCCCCTCCCCCCACCCCGCCGTCGTCAAGGCACAACCACCAACTCTCCCTCCACTGGCCGGCCCGCCCGTGCGAACTGCGCCACAAAGCCTTCGGGCCCGGCTGCTCTCACACACGAGCCGCCATCTCACTTCCCCAGCGGCCGGCTCCTTGCCCTTGGCTGCGCCGTCGCCCACTTTGCAGACGAAGGGGAAGTGTTTTTTTTTATGTGTTATCTATCCGTCTTGAGGCCTGGTCTGGATGGGGGGTGGGGGTGGAGGAATCAGATTGGCCAACGACCGGATTTCAATAATTAAAAAATATCAGTTCGTAACTACGGTCAAAATAGTTTCCTTGGAAATATTTTAAGATTGAAACTGTGTTCTGTAGATTCTCATTTTAAATGATGGCGGTGTAGATTTTCAGTTTTTTAAAGTGCCCCATTTTGAGAATGCGCGTACAGTTCAAGAAGTTGAGTTGTGTTTTATTTCGGCCTTTATTTTAAAGAAAGTAGTGGTTCCGTACGCGACAGCGGTTTGCCAAACTGGAGCCGTTCATTGGTCAGAATTTAATTTTTCTTCGTAGAAAGGCGCGATATGACAATAGTTTGAAAGGCAGCTAGATTACTGACATGCTTATCTTTTGCATTTTGTTAGTTTTTTTTTGTTTTGGGGATGGTGCTTTAGACGTCCTGAATTTGTTAAATGTTATTGAGGATCATGTTATTAAAGAAGCGTACCAAGTGTGTTTTCGTTCTTCCGTTGAAGTTATCCGGTGAAATTTTAGCACTGGGTTCCTAACATCTCGTAATAAGCTAATTTCTAAGATAATATTAACTGCGCTTTTTAAAAAAATAATTAGATTTCCTTTTCCTTAAAATATCCACACATGATTCCTTTAATCTGAAACTTGAGTTTTCCCTATATGCAATTTCTCCATCATTGTGGAACCTTATTTTTAAAACCTCAGAGCCCATCACATATGATCAGTATAAAACTTGTCAATCTAATATTGTCTGAAATGTGTGAAAAGTGTAGCATGTGTTATTTCTTTGGACAGGCACTTCAAGAGTTCTCCACCATTGTGGAGGCTTAATCGTTTTTTATAATCTCAGAGCCCAACAGAGCTGATCAGTATAAATTTGGTCAATATAGTGTCTCAAATGCTATTGTGCGAAAGGTATAAACAGAAGTTTTATTGTGAGAAAGTTTAATTTTATATTATGCTCATAACAGAATGGTCTGGAGACAGAAGCTGTCACTTTGCTAAAATTCTGACCTAATGTAGCTTGACCTCTTGTCATATGCCTCTATTTTTATTAGATTAAGATTAGGGTTTTTTACTTTTTCACACACCTCTTCTTGCGGTGTTGTTAATGATTGGCAGTTCAGATTTCAGTATTGACACTTGGAGTGACTTTTTGTTAATATAAATGGTGTGAAAGGTGACACTAAACACAAGTCCCCTACTTGACTGAAATTGAGTGACAGATTAGTCGGAAGGAGGTAACAACCACTATATTTTAAAGTAATTGCTTGCCCTAGATGTGGACATTTTGAGAATATCTCATATAGTAAGCAAACCAGTTGACCTTACTGTCTTGATCTGGTGAGAAAGTTGGTCTTTATGGAAAGAAATAGCAAAATTTTGAAAGACTT
The DNA here is from genome assembly GCF_030028105.1 of Mobula birostris. Lineage (NCBI taxonomy): Eukaryota > Metazoa > Chordata > Chondrichthyes > Myliobatiformes > Myliobatidae > Mobula > Mobula birostris. Next base: position 23,666,071 of record NC_092400.1, read on the forward strand.
GGCATTGTCTTTGGAAAGAGAAATGTTCAGATTTTTGGGTCTTTACTATTCATTAGATCCAAAAACCTTGCTGGATTAAAATTTTTATTTCCTCCCCCAAGCAAAGCTTTTAAAAAAATTAAACTGAATGAAGATTTCGCTGTCTGAATCACTCGAAACAACATATTCACTAGAAATGGAGAAGATACTGATTTATGTGTTTGTTTACTTTTGTATGTCTTAACCTTTTCCTTCAGTGTGGGAGGAAACGCTAAGAAGTGCACACATAGCATTTACAATACGTTTATTTCTGAAACAATTGATTTAGGGCTTCAGTTATCACATACATTGCAACATCAATGATGTACTTTTGCTGACCTTTTTCTCTTGCAACATTCAAATGCCTACAATTGTGAACACATGTTAAAACTGATAAAGTGAAACCATTTTCTTAAATATGAACAGTTCTAAAGTACTCATTTGTTTGAAGGTGGAAGTGTTCCATCTTTTTTGCCACATTTTATAAATAAGGAATTAAGCTTGATTGAATTGCATGTTTACTTTCATTGATATTGTTCACCATAGCTACAGAAAATTACCAAGTAATTTTGGGAATAAACTGATAAACCAAGCTTCCAGATGCAGGCCTTGATTATGGGTTGTGATGCTATCCCATTTTCCACAGTAGTGAATTTTTTTTTAGGAAAGCTGTAGCTTTTTCAATTGTCATACTTTGTCTAAATATGTAGTTTCTGTTGCGCATGGTTGCTCCAATCTTGTGTGGGGTGGGGGAATTGCACATGCTACAAACTTTCTCCACAAATGCTGCCTAACTTGCATTCCTAACATTTTCTTTTATTTTAACCTGATCTTTAATGGCAATTGCATTTGATGAATCTCATCCCCTTATATCAGAACGATGCAAGAGTGTAATCACTGTCCAGAAACCAACCTCAGACTTTTCCAGAATAGTTGCCTCACTTATAATAACGTTTAGGGATTTTTAACCTCTATGAAAATAAACTATATACAAAATGCTTGTTCTTTTTTGCATTTCAGACCATATTGTGTCACATTTTGTATATGGCACCTCATCCCCTGGGTAAGGGTACTTGTGTATTTCAATATTGCTGCATCATCCAGGGGTTGACTAAGAATGCCCAGCTGTATCATAAAGATTTAAATTACATTACCTGGAATACAAACAATTTTTTTGTAAAATCTATTTTACTTTATTTTTCTTTTCAGATTATAGTACCTATACTCAAGCTGCAGCTCAGCAAGGGTAAGTGTATCTGATGGACTTTATCGGAAATTTCATTGGTTGTCATGTCTTTGAAAATCGGTCTTTGGTTTCAAGTACTCAAGTAATGGCTTATATTTTCTAATTTAAAAATTGAAATAGATACAGCTTGTATTGTAATTATTAGGACAAACTGAAGTTCTTAATATTTCAGATTCAAGCTCTCAGCTGGATGATGATGGGTGGGTGGCAGTGAAATTAATCAGTTTTCCAGATGTCAGAATTCATTCAGAATTATTTTGTATTAATTTTTGGAGTTGAGTACTTTGTCTAATTCAGCGGTCCCCAACCACCGGGCCGCAAGGAAACAATATAATTTGGCAATAGGAGTCAGCTGCACCTTTCCTCATTTCTGGACTTATTTCCTGGCAGAATTTACATATTACTATTTAATTATTTATGGTGCAACTGTAACAAAAACCAATTTCCCCCGGGATCAATAAAGTATGACTATGACATTCCCTGTCACGCCCACTGTTGGGCTTGAATGCACGCAAGGTCATTACGCACGCGTCATCCATGTCAGCGCGGGAAGGAGATCAATGACGGTGGGCTGAAAAGTATGTTTGACATAACATCTCTGCCGGCATTCTGGATCAAAATCAGGACTGAATATCCTGAGATAGCTACAAAAGCACTGAAAACGTTGCGTCCATTTCCAACATACCTCTGCAATAAATACAACGAAAACTAAATTGTGGAATAGACTGGACATAAGGAACCCCCTTCGAGTATCACTGTCTTCCCATCACTCCTCAATGGGACAGTCTTGTTGCAGGAAAACAAGCCCAGGGCTCCCACTGATTCAGCGATATTGGTGTGTTGCAATGATTTTATATGTTCATACGGGGAAAATATGTGCTGTGTGTTTAATATTCAAATGTTACTTAAAATGTTATGATACTATTGACTTATATAACCATATAACAATTACAGCACGGAAACAGGCCATCCCTGCCCTTCTAGTCCGTGCTGAACGCCACTGTCACCTAGTCCCACCGACCTGCACTCAGCCCATAACCCTCCATTCCTTTCCTGTCTATATACCTATCCAATTTTTCTTTAAAGTATAATACCGAACCTGCCTCTACCACTTCTACTGGAAGTTCGTTCAACACTTACTTCAAACTCCCCGTCCTCCCCTGATAATTGACTTATCACTATATTCATGCGAGGAAAATATGCGCTGTGTGTTTAATATTAAGTTCGTTAGATAAACCCTTTTAGAAACGAATGTATTAGCCACTTATCACCTATATTGCGTTGGTGATTAACACCCCCCCCCCCCAATAGCAGAATGGCCAAAAACGATTTGTAGGAAAAAATTGGCACATACAGGCATGCGCACTGGTGCCTGCACAAGGCTTCATGGTCATTGTAGTCTTTCTCGGGGGTAAACTCAACGTATTTGACTGCTACTCTTGTTCGTTGGCAACCCTAACACCCCCCCCCCCCCCCCCCCCGGCCCTGGTCGGCCGGTCCGCAAGAATATTGTCAATATAAAACCGGTCCGCAGTGCGATAAAGGTTGGGGACCCCTGGTCTAATTCACACCATTACCCATACTTGATATTCATATTGTACTGTTCCATTTTCAAACATGGTTAAGCCCCTCTAAATGTTTTGTGTCACCCCCTAAAGGAATAGCCAAAATCCATTGTAAATATTATTGTAAATTTTATCTTTTAAATTCAATTTCGCTTTTACATGTGGCTGAGGTTTGGAAAAAACAAGCTGTAAACCACTTGTGCCATTAATTACTTTAAATACTTTAATTACTTTACCTTAAAGAATAGGTAGGGGTGCATTTTTTAACAACTAATGGAGCATAGATCTGGGTGAAGCAGCTAATCTCTAATATTTTGGTAGCTTGGGTATTCCATGTGCTTCATGACAGATGTTCTTGTCATGGGCATTTCTTGTCCCCAGTTTTCCTGAAGAGTCAAAGTAATTCCTGATACCAGCTAACTTGTGAGCACCATTTGGTTTGTACGGCTTTATCTGTGGGTAGGTTAGATGGACTGTTAATATTTCATGTAGCATTAACTAGGCCATTGCAATACTGGAGAATTTAACCTACATAAGTGAAGCTATGCAATAAGAGGCTATATTTCTATACAGATGTCCCCCACTTTACGAAAGTTCACTTTACGCCACCTCACTTTTATGAAAGACCTACATTAGTACCTGTTTTCACTAACCGAAAGAAATCCGAAGAGGATTTTTGCTTTTACGGAAAAAGGTGAAAAGCGAAAATAGTGTTCAGCGTTTGTTTTGCAGCGAGCTGTTATAGAGGCAGCGTGCGCCCCGAGCAGTGAGAGTGGCGAAAAGTGAAGCTCCTTCCCTGGGAACTACACTCAGCTTCAAGCCACCATAGTTTTGAACTGTGTGAGATTTTCACTACGATTGACAGTGCTGCAATGATTGCAGAAAAGTATGACTTTAATTTTGAAAGGGCACGTAGGTTTAGGGCAGGTTTGCAGGATGTTTTGAGTGCTTACAAAGAACTGTATGAGTGTGCTCGCTGTCTTCCTGATTCTGGTAAGTGGAACTACACTACATTATTTCTACTTTATGTAGGCTGTGTATTTATCATATCATTCCTGCTTTTACTATATGTTAGTGTTATTTTAGGTTTTATGTGTTTTGATAGGTTATTTTTTGGGTCTGGGAACGCTCAAAAATTTTTCCCATATAAATTAACTTTACGCCATTTTGGCTTATGAAAGGTTTCATAGGAATGCTCTACTTTTGGATAGCGGGGGGAACCTGTATATCATTTATCTAAAATATCAATCAGGCCTCCTTGGACCTTTTCACCAAGACAGTTGATGTCTTGTTAAAATGTGGATAAAGTCAGCCATTCGTGTATACTAAATGTAAAAGGTACGCTGTTATTTGAATAACTATGACTTTTACATGCAGTGTACATTTCTTGAAGTGACATCCATCCTTCAGTGATGATCAGATCCAGGATGGACAAATTTCCATTTGGTACATGCAGACAAATTCTATATAGCAATTCTTCTTGCAGTGCCAACTTGGTTATTATTGTGGTCATCTGCTTGAAATATAAAGAAATTCCTCCTCTGCTTCCAGATCAAAAGTTGAATATAAGTAAGAAACTGTATTTAAGTGCAAATTAATTGGGAGCAGACCCTAGGTGCTGAATGCTTCATAAATTGTTGAAGGTATTAAGTGTTTGCCTTGTTTTTAAACACATCTTCCCACTTTCTTAGGTTCAGCTAAATTATCTTTTTGCAGAATAGTTTATGTATTAATTGAATTGTGCAGGTCTGCTTATAGTTACTTTAATCAGTGTATTAGAAGTGCCATTTTGCACAAGTTGTGAAATTGGCACTTTCTGATACACTTAGTTGATTGGGCAGCATTTGTGGAAAGTGAATTGAGGTTACTGCTGGGAACTAGGAAAGAGGTGGTTTAATGTTGAGTTGCAGAGAATGTTATGGTATGAATAGCATGAATGGAGTCTCTAGGTAAGACCAGTACTGCTGTGGGGATAAGTTATTGAGGTCATTCAGTTGGTGGGTAAATTGAAGCTTTTCAGTGGGAATGGAACAAAGCCATGAGAAGAGGGCATTTGAAGAGAGAATAGACAAAGAAACATGATTAGATGAGCAGTACAAGGATGTGGAAAGGACTTCTTTTACTTGCCTCATTTTGTATCTTTTGGTTAATTTTGTTTAATTTTCAGTGTACAGTTTGGGTAACGGAAATTTGCCTTTGCAGAATTCATAAATCACTAAATATCGACTTTGTGAGGATAAAAAAAAACAAATTAACAAAATGTGGGGGGGGGGATTGTTGCATTAGGGAAAATAGTGATTCTGTAATATGTAGGAGCAGAATTGGGCCATATACTTCTCTGTTCAGTCATCGCTAATTTATTTTCCTACCTCTACATGTAACATTTGACACCCTTACTAACCAAGAATCTATCTATTTCTGCTTTAAACATACCCAGTGACTTGGTGTCCACAACCATATGTGGACAGAAAATCTGCGGATTCACCACCCTCTGGATAAAGAAATTCTTTCTCATCTCCGTTGGAAAGGGATGTTATTTTATTCTGAGCCTGTACCCTCTGATCCACATGCACTCTATCCAGGCCTATCAATAGTCACTAGGTTTCAATGAAATCCATTGTCCTTCTAAATTTCAGCAAGTACAGGGCCCTGTGCAATGAATTGCTCCTCAATCATTAACCCTATCATTCTTGCAAACCACCTCTGGAACCTCTCCAACACCAGTACATCCTTCCCTAGATATGGGACCCAAAACTACTTGCAATATTCCAAATATGGTCTGACCAGCACCTTACATAACCTCAGTGTTACACCTTGTTTCTGTAATCTAGTCATCTGAAATGAATGCTGACTGATTTTTACCTTCCTTGCTACCAACTCGACCTGAAGGTTACTCTTTAGGAAATCCTGAACTAGGACTCCTAAAGTCCCTCTACGCTTCCATTTTCTGAATTATCTTCCCATTTAGAAAATAGTCTAGCCAATTAGAATATTTATTCCTTCTACCAAAGTGCATGACCATACACTTACCTACACCGTATTCCATCTGCCACTTCTTTGCCTGTTTTCCCAACCTGCCCAAGTGCTTCTGCAGATTTGTTTCCTCAGCGTTACTTGCCTTTCCATCTGTATCAACTGGAAACTTGGACACAAAACCATCAATCCTGTCATCAGATTATTAGCATATAACATGAAAAGTAGCGGACCAAGCTGAACTGCAGAAAGTCAGAAGGGGCCCCCTTTATCTTCTATCTATGCTGGTATGTTTGCTTTCATACCTTGTGCTTCTGTTTTCAAGCCTTGTGTGGCATCTTGTTAAGGCCTTCTAAAAATCCAAGTATATAACCTTTATTGACTCTCCATCTCTTGGCTTGAATTTGATTAGCAATTCTGACACCTTTATCAGACAAGATCTCCCCTTAAAGATATCGTGCTGACTTCTATTAATTTTATCGTGTATTCCAAGTGTCCTGAAGCCTCATCCTTAATAATATCAACCACTGAAGTCATTTTAACTGGTCTTTTTGCCTCCATCCCTTAAAGGGTGGAATGACATTTGCTGTTTTCCTGTCTTGTGGAGCCGTTCCTGACTAGTGATTATTGAAAGATTACTACTGTCTCCCAAATATCATCTACCTCTTTCAGAACCCTGTGGTCCAGGTGACTTGTCTACCTATTAACCTTTCAGCTTCCCAAGCACCTTCCAGTAATGGTGACTACACTCACTTGTGCTCCCAACTCTCAAATTTTTGATGTGTTGCTGGTGACTTCCACTGTGAAATTTACAAAATACTCGTTCAGTTCATTGCCCATTCATTTGTTCCCCATTGCAATGCCCAATTTTATTCTTATACCTGAAAAATATTTGTATACTCTACATTATTGGCTTTCTTACCTTCATATTTCATCTTCCTTCCCCTGTTGCTTTTTAAAAGCTTCCCAATCCTCTGATTCCTTGCTTACAATGTTGCAAAAAAAAAAAAGCCCTCTATTGCTTTCATGCTGTCTGACTTCCCTTGTCAGCCACTGTTGCCTCTAGAATGCTGCTGCTGCTTTGGGATCATGCTGTTGCTGCTCTACCATGACCCCTGATTAGGGTCCCTTCCAATCAACTTTGGTCAGTCCTTTTTGTGCCTCTGTAGTAATACCAACATGTCTGATTTTTTTTTTTTGCTTCTCCCTCAAACTGAAGGATGAATTCTATCATATAATCACTGCCTTGAAGGGTTCCTTTAGTTCTCTTATCAAATCTGGTTCATTGCACAACCTTGAATGAAAAATTGCCGTTTCTCTAGTGGGCTCAACCATATGCTGTTTTACAAAGCAATCTAGTAGACATTCCTTCTCTTAGGGATCCAGTGCCATTTACCTTTTCTGATCCCTGTTCTAATTTGTAACCTACATTGTGGCAACTATTCAGAGGCCTGTATAAGATGCATCAAAGTCATCTTATCCTGCAGTTTAACTCCACTCATAAGGATCTTCCATTTCTGATCTTGAGTCACTTCTTGCTAAGGGTTTTATTTCATTTTTAACACCCCCTGCCTATTTGTTTTTCTTTCAACCGGCGACTCTGCCCAGTGTTACACCTGCCAATACCAGCAACTTTCTAGGAATTCAACTGCTGCGTAGCCTGAGGATGTCACTTCAACTTGCTCTCATCTGGTGACTACAAACCTGGTTGCAAGTCTCTTTACCTATCAATTCCTCCCCTGTCTTCTGCAATTCAAAGCAACTCGTTTCCTCTCTTTGCCAACTTTGACAAAAGGGGTCTGAGATTATTTGTATCTTTTAAGCAATGTGAACACACTGTATATCTTTGCAGGTATGGAACCTATGCGGCTCAGCCTACTCAAGCATATGGACAGACAACCCAAGTAAGATTTTGGCTCTTTTTTTTTGTGATATTGTATGTTAATTTTGAAGCCTTAAGTTTTAAGAATGTTGATAATTCGTTGAATTTCATTGAGCTTTAGCTTTTTGTGTATTGTTCCTTTATAACTTGAATTCAAATAGGCATATGCGCAGCAGAGTTATGGAGCCTATACTCAGCCTACTGATACAACATATACTCAAGCACAAACAACTGCAGCATATGGGCAGACAGCATATGCCACTGCATATGGGCAACCCCAGACTGGTAAGGGTTAACTTCTGTTAATTTTTTTAATTTTCATTTAAATTCTATGATTAATTCTTATCTTTTTGTTTTGCTGTCTGTTGTGCTTTCTTGAGTAGAAGGGACAAGTGCAGGTTAGAATGCCTGGTTGTTGTTGCATGGTTCATGTTGGCATTTTACATCAAACATTTGAAACTTCAATATAAAATTAACTGACTTGTCATGCATGCTCAATATTGTGATTAGACTGTCCTTGATGTTACAGGGAAAGAAATAATTTGCCCTTGAAATTAATTTTAAATTTTAGATTGGCTGGCATTCAGCCAATTATGAAATTTATACACAGTCCTTTGCTGTATATATGTACAGGTCCAAGACCAGCACAAGTGACAGCTGTTTAGAAAGGCATAATTTACCACTTGGGTATTTCTCAGTGTCAGCAAGTACAACTGGTAAATCTTCATTTGGCCCATTATACAAATTATATTCTAGTTGTGACTGATTAAAGTTTAGGAGTGACCAGAATTTATCCTTTTGAGGTGTTATCATGAAAGGTTATGTTTCTAAACATTGCCTGAATTAAAATGCATTTATTAAAAGGTTAATTGTATTGACTACATAACACTGAGTTAGAAAGGTGTGGCAATGTGTTGAATTCACAAGTTGAATTTGAAAAACATTAGTTCAATTAACGTTGATGGGGAAGTTCTTTTAGCCTTCTTGCTATTGCAAAATTGACTTTAGTTAAAGAAGTGTACTGACTTGGCTGAAAAAAATCTCCATTAAATGTGCCCATTTCCTGCTTGTTATCAGAAAATGAAGTAGGCATGAGAGTAAAATGCATTTGAGCTCTGTTTTCTGAGACTATTATGTTGCAAAGTGGGGGGTGTGCTGAAGTTCCGATTTCAGAGCATCTCTGGCTCATGCATGCAAGGATACTGGGGTAGCAACTTTGCTATCAGATACATTGTACGCTCTCTGTGGGGGGAAGTGACAAATCATATTAAAATTTCAGCTGCATTGGGCATTTTTGTAACGGCTTTAAAATACTGGGAGATGCAAGTAGAATCCTGCTTCCAAGCTTGTATATCATCTCATTGATTTCAGTAGTGCGAGTCCGGTATTGCAGCATTTACTTCTTAAGTCTATGGGTAAAACAAACATTTCCTAATTTATCCTTAATTTCGGGCCAGCAAAGCACTTCACACATTTTATGTCTAAAGGCATTTTTTTTAATCAAAAGATGCTAGTTGACGGGTCTGGTGCTCATTCTAGTGAGCATGAGCAATTAGCAATATGTTGAATTAAGTCTGCATATAAAACTATTGTAGAAATGTTAGTACATTTTTCTTTTCAATAGGTTATAGCGCACCAATTGCGCCTCAGGCTTATAGCCAGCCTGTGCAGGCTTACAGTACAACTGGATATGACAGCACTGGTACTCCACAAGCTACGTATGGTCAACAGCCAACCTATGGTCAGCAACCCACCTATGCTGCATATGGGCAACACACAGCTACAACGGTTGCACCTACCAGGTATAAGTCAGCTGTTTTATAGCTTGCAGGGAAGGTGTGAGAAAGGTTTTTATATTATAAAAAACTCCCGGAGTCTGTACATACTGTGCCAACGAATTATGCATGACTCATTGTCACTGGAACTCCTAATTGCTTAAGACCATATTCTGATTTTAATTTGGGGTGAATGAGTATTGAATTCTTTAAATGAATCATAACCTGGATAACTTATTTTGGCTATATTTAATATTTTTGGGGAAAATAGAAAAATGTAGACTTTTCCTGGCACACATGGCTTTTAGTGACTTTAGGTAAGATGTTACTTATTCAGTAATTTGTCTTAGAAAAGGTAATGTTGAGAAATTTGCATTTATGTGGTTCCCTATGATTAGAGCAGCTTCATTACTGCTAAAGAAGGCTACTCAAGTGTTTGCCCACTGGCAGGAATCACAGTTAATAATTTTTAGAAAATTTCAGAAGTTGGAAGCCTGGACAATTGTGTAAATTTATTTTAAATCCAGCTTTGTTAGATATTGCATAATCCAGTTAGATTTTAAACATGTTCTATCAAAATACAAAGTTATGTATATTTTCTGTCTTTAATTTCCTCTAACATATACCATTTTTGCTCTTTATCTCTAAACACCACTCTTTTGTCCACCCTGAGTCAATAGTAACTTTGTATGTAATTTATAATTGCTGACTTAAATTTCAGAGCACAAGATACAACCAAGCAAGATGATTACAGCCAACCAAGTACTGGTTATGCGCAATCTAATGTAGGATACAGCCAAACGAATTATGGATACCCTCAAATGAGTGTTCATGGAACTTATCCTCTTCAACCTCCCAGTGCTCCCCCATCTTTTCCTCCTACAAGGTAATTGTTTCATTTCTGATGTGATGTGAGGAAATGGATTTTCCAACATTACCCCAAATTCTTTCTCTTAATGATAATGTTTTGAAGGTTGACAGGTGTGTTTCTGCCCAACTGTCATATTTAAGATGAGAGAGGATGTCACATTGTTGGTAGAAAATGTACAATAAATAGTTTGGTGCCTTAAAACAGGAATTATTTCTCTCCCAAAACATTTTTTAAACTGCATTTGGGCAGTAACTTAAGTCATTGAGAGGGAGAATTTTGCGTTCTTCAGAGGATCTATTTCAGTGCATTATTTTGTATGTTTTAAATCTGTCATACGAGTTTGTTTCTTAAAATCCTTCAAATACATTTTGCTACTATTTCAATGTTAAATGTTTTTAGCTTGTGTATTCCATATTTTAACCCTTTGAAACAAATTTGAGTTAACTTTATTTTCAAGCTTGTGACCTTTGGCTATCGCTTGCCATCATTTTTTTTAATAGTTACAGTAGCACCACTCAGCCAACTGCCTATGATCAGAGCTCTTACAGCCAGCAGGCAAGTTATGGACAACAGGGGAGTAGCTATGCACCACCACCACCCCCAACTGGAGGATACAGCCAACAGCAACCACCTACAGGGTTTGGTCAGCAGTCTAGCTATGGACAGCAAACAGACTATAGCCAACAAAGCCAGTACAGTAAGTTTGACTTTTGTATGTTTTGGTAAAATAGTGCTAGTAGTATAAGTCACTTTGAAATTAAACAGTAACAGGCAACAAAGAAGCTAATAGTAGAATAAATTTTTTTTTGAAACTATTTTTTGAATTATTTGGGTTAAAATCCAGGCCAGTTGTAATGGAGTTGGCCAGGCCCATATTGTGCTTGATGCTTATCCTAAATTTCCTAATTATTGCCCTCAAATGTGATTAATACTAGTAAATTAACCAACAAAATGCTTATCTAGGTTCCTATAGGCAGGAGCAACCATCTACTAATAACATGAGTGGGTATGGACAAGACCAGAGTAGCTACGGAACCTCAAACAGTAGCTCTGAAAACCGTAGCAGAAGTCGTGGAAGCTATGATCAAGGAAGCAGAGGAAGTAGTTACAGTAGAGGTGGTCGGAGTGGACGAGGTGGCATGGGGTAAGATGACCTCTTCCTTTTGGAGAGATTAATACAAGAAATCACCCAGAGTAACAGTTAACAATACAGGGCTGAAAGCATTTAGCTGATTTGAAAGTACTGTAACAAAAATAACCTCTGGGTTTAACTGGCCACTTTCCCAAATAACTCATTGGAGTTATCAGGAACTAGATGTCCCCAAATGAGAAGTTTGCTTTTAAACTTTATATCTAAATTAATATAGATTTTAATTTTTTAAATCCATGGCCCATTAAAATCTTTGTCCGGGAATTTGTGACGTGAAATGATTACAGTTTTCAGCCCTGCTAATTTTCCAAAGGCAATGTCTAGCCTCTGTGGAATAGTTTGCTTTATCTTAATTTCCACTTATATAATGTAAAAGAAATTTAGATAAACTATAGATGTAATTTTGATTTGCTTTGAAATATGCATCTGGCAAATAAAATGTGGGATTTTGTTAAAACCTTTGAAACTAATTTGAATTGGTTGTCCTACGCTATGTAAATTTGAGGGAGGTTAACTTAAAACGTAGTATTTGCTCCACATAATATGACATTGCCTTCCTGGTGAAACCTTTAATCCTGAGATAAGTTGTGTTAAATTGTCCTTCGCTTTCTCTTTACATATTGCTACCACATAGGTGAGAATATTAATGTGTTTTGTTACAGTGTTTATATTTTGGAGTATCTCTCAAACATCACTACATCAATCTCATTAGTATTTTGGAAAGGGCATTATAGTCCCTTCCACCTACTTCCAGAATTAAAATATTTTGCAATGGCAAAATTATGGGGTGTGAAGTGGAACATCTTATAAATTTGTAATTATTTGGAGCCTGGATTCATTTTTAATAATCGTGCATTTATTTTATGTTGGTGTAGGCTTTGCTTTATGCATATGCCATACTTCATTTGAAAATCGATGTAGCAATTTTTGAAAGTTAGACTCCTTGTGGCCAGTTTTATTTTTGTTGCTAACACTCTACAAATGCAGAAATACAATTGTTGCACTATAATTTAGGAGAATATGATAAAGGTTTCACTTCAACGTCTGGAAGTTAACTTGACTATTTTAAGTTAATGGGGTTTCCATTTGCCTGGTACCTACGATATTTATATTTCTGAAAAAATGTGAATAACGTGAACCATTAATTTACTTGAATTTAAATAATTCCCGTACAATTACCTAAAAATAGAGGCAATGGAAACCCTATAGTCATTGCGTTTAAAGACTCCATTGTACTTGTTTACTAATCAACAAGGGAGCTGAAAGCATTATCGGGTTATGCCTTGTAATAGGCAGGGTCAGTGGAAAGTAGGAGTTATTTTACTAGTGTTCAATTTGAACTTGCCAGTAAGGGTTTTAAACAAGTATCACTTTAAATGGCGCCTTGTTCAAAAATGACTAATTTGAGTACAATCATTGTGCAACTTCAAATGAGCATTTTTTTTAAAGTCCCGAAACAACTGTAGTGATTTACCAATGCCAAATTTGTTGAAAGTAAATATCACCCTCTGTGTGTGAGGGCTATTTTAAATTGCTTGTGGGTTGAGTGTTTGTACCCTGTGTGTTCTGCCATGCCATTACAAACTCTAGTCCTTGTAAATGACCAATTTCAATCAAAGGAGCAGTTGGCCTTAATTTACTTGGGGTAGACAGGGGGAATGTTTGGCTAGTATTTATTTTACTCGGCGTCCCTACTGTGACTAGGGGCTGTAAGTATATGGGACCAAACAGACTGCTTGAATACCTGTCAAACATTGCCGTTGAACTTTGTGTGAAGAATGACCACTTGGATGCTGCATCAGAAAACTACTGATACTAATGGAGTCTTGTCCCACAATAGATAATTGATCTCCCTTTCTGAAACAATCTTGTGGATGTTATTCCTATCATTAAAAAACTAGCTTTTTTTTTCATGAGAGCACTTACTGAGAATTGAAGTTCCATATTTGCATTTGATGGGTACAGATACTCTGATTCCACTGACCCTGGCAACTTTATGCTACCTGGTGGTCATTAGTATGTTATCATCTAAGAGGTATTCTAGTGACTCTTAGCCTCCTCATTAAATGCAGTTTTGGCACTTGAGTGGATTGGGTAAATATTTCAAATCTGTGCTACATCCCACCACACACATTTTTGTGTTTTACTGTAACTGCTAAAGTGCTATGAAATTGTAGTAATTGGGAATCCACAAGTTGCCAATACAGCATTCAAAGCAAAGGTAAGTATCCTATTTTTCTATGTACAAAGGTACAAAAACTTGAAGTAGATCTAAACTTGGATCTGAACGTGCCTGTAATTCCTCATTTCTATTCATTTTAATGAAGACACAATTGGGTGTGTCTTGGTATCCTTCCAAGTAAAGGAAGCTTGGTGTAATAAATTAATAATCACTGTTTAATTGCAACACCTTTTTTTAAAAAATCCATCTGACGGGCATGTGGCAAAACAGCTTAGCTTGTCATATTAATGACCGTACTGACAATGCTGTATTTAAAACAGACCAGTTTGAAGTGTTGGTAACATGGATATTTAAATATAACCTACTGGGCTGTTTTTAAAAGAACATTCATGGGAAAATGGATGGATGGTGTGTGGTTGAGCTGCAAGCAGCTAAAAATCTCTGGGCTAAGCAGAATTAGCCTGCACCAGAGAGGGGTAGGAGGAATCAGCTGGAGATTTCACTCTATCATATTGGGAACATGTTAATGTTACCTATGGAGCAAAAGAGGTTCTGCTCTGTTAGTCTTTTATGGTTAAGCAGTTTTCCCTGCCATAAGTAGTTACTTCAGTGAAGTCCACAGCACTTATGGTCTGTACCCAATAAAACTTGAAATAGGGTGAAACTGCTCACATTTTTCTCCCTTCATAAATTATCCATTTGATTAGTTTTTGAGTTCGGAGCAAGAATAATATTATTATTATTATTGGGCACCACAGTGGCATAGCTGTTAGCGTGAAGCTATTACAGCTGGAGGTGTTCTGTGCTTTAGAGTTCAATTCTGGTGCTGTTCTGTAAGGAGTTTCTGTACCTCCTCTCTGTGGTATATGTGGGTGTTCCCCGTGTGTTCCAGTTTTCTCAGTCCAAAGACATGCTGGATAGGTTAATTAGTCATTGTAAATTCTCCAGTTATTAGGTTAGGGTTATGGGGTTGCTGAGATGGCATGGCTCAAAGGGCCAAAAGGGCCTACTCTGTGCAGTATCGCTAAATAAATAAAAATAATTAAACAAATAAAATACTCTCGTGAGTACAGCTAAGATATAAAATTGTGCCTTTACTAAATATTCACAAATAGTTGGTCAGCACTATTTCAAAACTATCCTCTACTGGTATCATTTAACTGACCTATACCTGTACAGTCCTATCCAGGATTTAAATCTTTGAATGTTTGATAGTACAATCGATGCACAGTTACCTGTTCCTACAGCTTTTTAAATGCAACTTGGGTTCAGGGTCTGAAATCCTCAATGTATTTTCTTAAAATCATGCAGTGGGTGGAAAAATGTACTACTTAATGGTAACTTGATTGTAAGGAATTTGTTGAGGTGCACAGATTGACAATCATTGACATTGGCGATACAGTCATTTGCTCATCTTGTGTAAAGATCCAAGTCTGCACTGGTGTCTCAAACTAAAAGTCAATATAAAATGAAGTACTACAATTAGGCTCTGCCTTTTTTGCAATGGAATTTTGAAGTTCACACTGCTGGGCCAGCGTTAGCATTTAGTTTTGTGATAAATTTGTTGACCATGTGGCTGCTGTATTTTGGGTACTTTACAAGATATTAACAAAAAGCATGTGATTGATCATACCATTTTCCCTTTCGGAATAAGGTTTTTCGTCCTCCTGATGACGGGATCATTTCCTCACCATTGACCCTTTCTTAAATTTTCAGTTTAGGTATAGGTTTAAATGTTTGTTTTTTTAAACTTCTAATTATGGGTAGAACTATGACTAATGTTTAAGCAGGAAAGATGAGTGCAGAGCTGTCTGGCTTTATAATAGCTAAAATTTAAATCGGTAGAAAACTATGGTTGGGTGTTGAGGGGTTAGCTTGCTTTTTATTGGGTTGAAATTTGTACATGTTACATTTAAAGGTTGGGGTGGGTATTTCCTGTTGGATTTGGAAATGGTCACACTTGTAAATGTTTAGTCAGGAAGTGAGGAGTTTACCATTTAAACGTGTTCTTTGGAAGAATTTAACTGTACAGAGCCTAAGCAGTACGATACTGCTTTCACTCCCTTGTTTGCAGGTAAGTATTAGAATGTAGTTTTTAATAATGCCAATACAGTATTTATTTTTAAATGCTTGAATATGGAAACTATGTTAACATGCTTTGTCGCATTTATATGCTACAGGTTACAAAGTGAGAGCCTTGTTTACACTTCAATACTTTAAACTATTTTGACTGAGCCGGCAGCATATTGAAAAGTGGGACTAGACACGTTTTCTACATATGTATGGACAAAAAAATGTGTATGGTGTATGCAAGTGGAGTAATACATAAAAGCATGGTATTGTACACTTGTAATGTAAACATGGTATTTATTATTTACAGTAATATGTAATTTATTTGGAAGTTTAAAAAATAATGTAAAACTAGTATAATGGTTGCTTAACAGTTCTGTTATAAAACTGCATGCACCAACTTTAGTTGTTGAGACCCTGTTACTGGCAAGTCAAACAGTGAAGGTGTAAATGGTTTTTGAGGGTGTACGAAAGATTTAGGAGAACTACTATGAAGAAAGGCAAACTCGCAGATGAAAACTGGTGAAACTTCAGAGGCCTTAGCCAGTGCTTTTAAAGAGGCACGAGTTTCATCTTTGAGCCTTAGGCTCAACTGGTACTGGCATAAGGGATGCTTCATTTCTTCATATTTGTCCCTGCAGCGGTGTCGACCGGGGTGGCTTCAGTAAGCCTGGTGGTAAGTTTTTAGTATTAAAATGGTTAGTCAAATACATCGTGTTTGCAGTCTGTGATTTGGGGAAGACTTTTTGCATAGTAAAAAAAAAAATAACCTCTATACAAAATTCAACACTTGTGTCAACTGCCGGCATTAAAGTGGGCTTGCGTTAAAATGGGTCTCAAATTATGTGATACAGTGATGAATATGGATGTATCATTTGAGTGATGGGTTTTCCAATAAAAATGGGTTTCAAATTACCTGAGGCTGGTGATGACTAGAAAACATAGAAGTGAGTAAAGAGAGGGGTTTACGTTAAAATGGGTTTCAAATTCATGAAGACAATGATGTATATGGAAAGTGACAAACCACGCAAATGAGGTGGTATAAAATACAGAATGGTTCACTTATTAGAAAATTAAATGGGGGAATTTTTAAAAGTAAAACTGTAGTTTTAAATTTTTACTGAAGATTTTCATATGGTATGGTCTTGCATTTGCAGTGCATCTCAGTTGAATGAGTAACCAAAAAGAAAGGTGCCGGAATTATAGATCTAGATGTGTAAAGGTAGTGGTTTGGTGGAATGCAAAGTAATGTCATTGTTGCTTTTTCTCTCCATCCAGTACCAGCTGTAGAAGAAACTCCAGTGGCTGAACCAGGTAATGATTTTTAATGATAGGATACAGCTATACTCGGTCACTTTTTCTATATTTTTGTAATGCTCATTTCTTAAGGTAAAAAATTGGCCATAATCCTGAATCATGAAACAGGATCAATGATGATTTTTCTGTTAACTGAAGGTCTGTAATGCTTTCCACAGTTACAGCAGCTGAACCTCCACCTCCACCACCGGCTCCGGCTCCAGTTCCAACCCCAACCTCGACCGCGACTTCAGCCCCACAGGACGATGTGGAGAATGATACTATTTATGTGCAAGGTTTGGGGGAAAATATAACTCCAGAAAGACTTTTGGATTTCTTCAAGCAAACTGGTGCTATAAAGGTTTGTGTTGATGTGTTTTGTTGAGAGATTGTTTTTAATGGGTTTTCGAGTTTGATGATAACTTTTGCACTCTTGCAGAACAACAAACGAACTGGACAGCCTATGATCAACATATTCATTGACAAAGAGACTGGAAAACCCAAAGGTGAAGCTACTGTGTCATACGATGACCCTCCTGCTGCTAAGGCTGCTGTGGAATGGTTTGATGGTAGGTCTTCATCAATTTTTCTATGATGAAGAAAGTACGACTTCATTCGTGTGGCAGCAATAATTTACATTCCCTTCCAACTTTAGGCAAAGAATTTGACGCAAACCCAATCAAGGTTACTATGGCCAAAAAGAAGCCTCCACCACAGCCCTTACCCCAGCTGCAGCAGCCGCCACCACCACTCTCATTTAACAATATGCGAGGTAATGTTCCCCTCCGCGATGGTAGAGGTGGTGGGCTTCCTAGAGGAGGAGGTGAGAATCTACATTACAGACCAGGTAATGCTATTTTTGCTTTTCTGTTTTAGACGAATGGTGTGAATTTACTCCATTTACATTTATGCTAACCTTTTTGATTCAGTGTCCTTTTCCTTTTTTTTAGAACTGATTTGCAGTATTAGGGGGCAGGAGTGCTAATCTGGATTATATTCATGCATAGACACCTTTAATAAATGTTTGACTTATGTTATTTGACTATATCATTTGTAACATGATTCATAATGCTGGTCTTTTGTCCCCATCAGTTAATTATGGAGAAAACATGAAATTTTTATTGTGAATTTTTTCTGCTGCCTGAAGTATGCATGTTCCCTGGCTTTAATTTCAGGACCTATGGGCCGTGGCGGTGGTGGAGGAGGATTTGGAGGCCGAGGTGGCCCACGTGGCCGTGGTGGGCCTTCTGGGGGAAATACACAGCAAAGAGCTGGTGACTGGCGATGTCCTAACCCGTATGTCAAGCTTGGTTTGAGCATTTTATTTGTCTTTTTCCATGATTCTGGTAGCAAAAGTGAATAGACAATGCATATTTTTATTTTTAGAACTTGTGGAAATTCTAACTTCGCCTGGCGGACTGAATGTAACCAGTGTAAGGCTCCAAAGCCAGATGGCCCTCTCCCACCACCATTCCCTCCAGGTGAGTTAATCTCTGTCAGTCATAAATTATTTTCATTCCATATTGCAATTAATGGAAATTTCTGGTCCTGTTTTTGCAAAATTCTTTTGAAATACTTAAAAATCGTAAACTTGAATTCTACTGATTTCATCCAATTTGTATAAATTGTGTTAAAGGCATATTGCTCCTAGAATTGAACATGTAAACTTCCAAATTCTTCTAAGGAATATCTTGGACTGATTTGAATTCCATAGGTGATCGTGGTCGAGGTGGTCCCATGATGCGTGGTGGCCGTGGTATGGACCGTGGGGGTTTTAGGGGAGGCCGAGGTGGAGACCACCGTGGTGGCTTCCGAGGAGGACGTGGTGGTGATCGAGGTGGCTTTAGAGGTGGAAGAGGAATGCTTGGAGGACCCCCAATGGGAGAATTAATGGGTTTCAGAGGAGGACGTGGTGGACCAGGAAAATTGGATAGGAAGTAAGTTAATCAGTGTTTAACATTGTTGCTAGAATATTTTCTGCAAAGATGTGCAATTAGTTTGACATGCAACCAGTTTCCTTTCAAAACTGCCCTCTGGTAGAAGGACACCTTTAATTTCCTGTAACTCCATCTTGTCTTACGACAATTTTGTCAATTGCTCATGGACTTTCTTCTTCTTAGGGGTGATCGTCGCCAGGACCGTCGGGAGAGACCATATTGAAGTAGATGACCCATCTGGTTTTCTGTTTACTACAACAAATATTTTTTAAAAATGTTTTAAATTTGTAATTCCGTATTTATAATGTTGTTTGCAACAACATTACGGCAATATTTCGGTATTGTATTAGTTTTTCAGTGGATATAGCCAAGTCAGGAAGTAAATTTCATGTTAGGGTGACTTTTTGCTTAATTTTTACTTTTGTCAAGGTGAATGTAATGATGTGAACGAGATCCTGAAGAGCATGCAAAACAAAAATGTACAGTGCATAGCTTTTGTTCTGTTTATACTATGGTGATACTGCAATAAAAAGCTGAGTCGCTCTGTTTAGTGTGGCTTCCTGAAATTTTGCTGAAAGTAGCTTGAAATAGCATTCCACAGTGTTGAGAGTAAATACACAAATTGCAAAGTTTGACACTGAAATGAGCTTCTGCAGCTTCATTAAAAAGTTCAACAGCTGTTTAAAAAAATGTTGCACGAGTCTCTTTGCAAATTCCATATGCAGTTATTACTATAGAAAATACAAAAGTACACTGGATATTTCTTTACTTCCCTGGCCCCTCAAAATGAGTGTTTTTTTTGTATATTTTAATGGACTTTAGCAGCAAATGAAATGCTTATGGAAAATAGATAATGTGAAAACACTTTCTATTTGAGTTGTGGAGTGCCCACATCTTTAGGTCACCTGAATAAATTTAGTCACTTTTTTCAGTGATTAATACATTTTAGCCATGTTAATTGTACACGCATTGCTGCTTTTCAGTGGTCAGTCTGGCTGACAATAGGTATTTGTACATTTGACCTATTAATCTAGTAATGAGATTGAGCATTCAGGTTTACTTTGACTTGAGTATTGATGTGGACATATTCTGACTGATTTGACAAATTGTCCTCTGTCTTTTAAATCTAGCTACACCAATTTTTAGTTGCCTTATCTCAAATATTAACTTGTCAGTGGTAGATATGGACTGGTAACTTGTCATTTCAATGAATATTTGACATTCCAGTGCTTGATAACTGTTGCAAACTTAACTGTGGATTAACTCTGGTCAGAAATGGTGCACATCAGTCATTGGTATAAGTCACTATTTGAAGATCTGGCTGCTGTAACGGAGATTGTATATTTAAAATTACATCTGGAAAAAAAAATTTGTTATGGTAAACAGCCAATTGGAACATTGAGATTTGTAAGATTGAGCTGCATAGGCATACTGTTTAAATACTCCTTTCACAACAATTTATTGACTATTGCTTAAAGATCCTATGAAATTTACAGTTACACTTGCAGAATGTTGTATAATAAAGGTGATGTGCATTATGATTGTGAATAATGCTTGCCACACGTAGTCTAGGCACAACATATAAAGTTGACTGTCTGGATCCATTTCAAATCCCCACACACCATTAGAGTTCTGTATTGCTGTTATTTTTCTAAGTGATTAAACTTGATTAATAAAGCTTTTCTTTTGGCTGAGGTGTGATTGGTTCGGTAATGTGTGTTATTGCTTCTGAATGCAGCCTTAGCCTATATTCTGGTTAGCTTTGCCGGAGTTGCAAATTCCTTGCAGGTTGAGCAGCCAGTCCACCTTCAATACACAGATAGCCCGTTTGAAATGATAGCTGATTTATTTTAGTGCTGATTGTATTGTGGCCTATCTTGTTCCCTACAGATCCCATGGCCGCCACCTTTCACAATCAGTAATTTGTTAAGTTTTGAGAATTTTGCTCAACTATAATTTGTTGCTTGGAAACAAAAAATGTTCTTCAACACCAAATATCCTACCCAATGAGTGCATTGTTCTTGTTGAAATGTGCTTATTTTTCTTGATAACTTCTAACTTGAAATGTTTTTTGGAAGGTATCAGTAAAACAGCTAAGGGGAAAGCCCCTTCTAGGATGCATAAATTTTTACCCTTTTGTCATTTCTTACCTGGTTGGTGTATATGAGACTGCCTTATTATCATAAACTAAATGAGAAATGGCTGTCATAATATTCAATAAAGTTTGGATTAAGCCACATGGGTAGGATTGTAATATCGCTAGTGAATTGTTATAGCATTCTTTTTGTACACTTGATCTTCAAATCCAGATTCTGGTAACCATTAAAATTATTACTTTGAAATTTCAGGTAATCTTTGTTCACAACATATCAACCCCTTAAAGTTGTGAATTTGTCATAGAAGTTGGTTTCTACCAGGTTTGTCATCTGTATTAGTGTTGCTGTTAGTGGGAGAAGTTTTCTCCTTGTCTTGCCCCTTTGCTTTCATCTCAATAACTAGCACTTCTGTATAATTTAGAAAAGGTCAAGCAACATTACTAGAGCATACCAGAAATTAGCCCAAGATCCCATAACATGACAAGCTAGTAGGCAAAAAGTGTAATGACAATGATTTTTCAAAACAAATGATGTAATTAACTGTGTAATACTGCAGCTGAAACGTGCAGCTATGAAAGAAAGCTGCAGATCAAACTAACTTAACAATTGAAGGTGTAAGATGCACTTCATACATCAATTAACAGTAAATACCTGGCCACTTTTGGTTGAGGAAAATTTAAATAATTAATAGGGCCACGAGACACTTTGTATCTGGCTGCAGCACTTTCAAAGGTCAACCAAAGCTTCATGACATTTCTTGGAACTAATGCTGTATTGAATGTAACTGAGATTGTGTGTGGCCTTGTGCAAGGTGATGCTGGCTGACTCAACACATGTAAAATGATCCGGCTTTCAGAGCAAAGGTTTGCTGAGAAACCTAAGCATTAAAGACAATATGCCATCTCGGGGAAAACTAGTCAGTAAATACCTTAATGCCTTGGTATTTAGTAATGTGGATTTGTAAAGTTTAAGGAGGCAGCAGTAATTTATGTTCAGGCCAGATTACAAACTAGACTTTGAACTTTCTAAAATTGCGGTTAATTAAAACTGCAGAATTATCAAATTACAAATAGTGGCTGTCTTTGTTTTTAAGTGCAATGTTAAGTTATTGTGTTACAGCAGAGTTTCCTTTGGTGTTGGTCACTATAAGCATCTAATAGATGAAAAACTGCTTCAGTGTTAGATGGATGAAGGCAGCTTTTGAAGTATGCGTGCACAATTCCTCAGATATGCCATTATTCACACTCTTGATTATGTAGTGTTCCACTCATGGGCTTTCTCACATGTGAACCATACATATTATAGCATGTAATATAACCATTCAGCAGTAAACACTAGGCTTTCTGGAGAGAAAACTAACACAGGTTACTGATAAATAAAAGCACAGCTTTTAGTTTTGTTCAGGAGAAAATGGCTTACATGAAAGGCTTCACAAATTGTTTTGTAAATTTAATGATGAAAAACCAGATAGGATCACTTAAGTCAATATTAAACAGGTTTCCAAGATCAGAAATAATTACATTTTGTGGTAATACAATACAAACAAAAATTCGAACCATTGAGTCGCTGACCTGAAAGCTTCTGGCTTTTTTCTCCACAGATGTTAGGACTCCAGTATGTTGTTTATCTTCATATTTTTAGCATCTGTGGTATTGAAGCAAATGTCTTTTATTGGTGACTTCTATGGGATTACTTGCATAGGAAAATCAATAAAATTAACTCTACGCTGTATTTTTTCATTTTTGCCTAGTTTTTCCACTTGTATTGGAGTAACTCTGCTGATTTCACAAACATTTTTGCAAAATGAGCAATTGTGAGGTAACTTCAGGAGGCCTCTTGGATCAACTTCCCATAAGTGTACATTAATTAGTACCCAACGAATAGAGCTCTGAGCGTGTCTTCTATTTATTTAGTTTTTCTGAGATACAGCACAGAGTAGACCCTTCTGGCCCTTCAAGCCATGCTGCCCAGCAACCCCCCAGTTTAACCATAACCTAATCATAGTCAATTTACAATGATTGATTCACCTACCAACTGTGGGAGGAATCTGGAGCATCCAGGGGAACCCACAAGTTCACAGGAGAACATACAAACTCCCTTCAGAGGGCAATGGGAATTGAACTCGAGTATTGTAAAATGTGCTAAATCTAGGGTACTGTATTTTAAGTTGGAGTACAGTACCAAATGCCAGTATAATATGGGTTTCTGCACCTACCTATATATTCCCCCCAAACTAACATCTCCAGAATAATCATTTATCAAGTTATTCATCTGATTATATTTTACATGCCAGAACTACACGGAAAATCAGCAAAAATAAAAATTAAAACAAGCAACATACATAAAATGCTGGAGGAACTCAGCAGGCTAGGCAGCATCTATAGGGGGGAAAAATTTCAGTCAAAGTTTGACTGGAGTATTGGTGTGGACATTTGTTCAAAAGTACATATTCCTGTACTTTTTGCCATTGATGCTGCCTGGCGTGCTGAGTTCCTTCAGCATTTTGTGTATGCTTGGATTTCTAGCATCTGCAGATTTTCTCATTAATGAATTAAAGCAACTTGCTTTAGATACAAGTTACTTTTCTTTTATACCAAGAATTTATTTCTTCAACTGTCCGTGTTCACGACTTAAGTGAGATTATAATATGCATAAGCCCTTTATAGATCATTTGCTTATTCAAAAATATTGTGCTGCATGGGGAATTTCTTTTAAATTTGATAAGATTAAGATGTTGCATTTTCGTACCTTCCAGTATTTTCTGTGCAAGTTACTATTTTGCACTAGAGTAGAGCTGGATACTCTCAAAATGCAATTTTGAAAAATCAACATAATTGTTTTGTCCAATTTACTGTAGCACAGTTACACAAAACCTGTTCTGAGTCTAATTAAATGCAATTCCTTGAGACCTTTGTCCCAAAGTGTTGTAAGTACTAACCTTTAATTCTTTTTGTCTCCACACTCTTCCCAGCCAGTCCAGTAAGCATAATACATCTTTTATCAGTGACATCGCCAGCCCTTGTCACTTAGCCATAACTGTTCTTGAATTAGGTGCTTTATCAGGCTATTGCAGAGGATAATTAGAGGTCAACCTAATTTTATGAGACTGGAGAAGAAATCTGGTTCAAAGATTGTAGTGAGCAAGATGGGTTTCAAAATACTAGTTACTTGAATGTATTAGCTGAATTTTTAAAAATTAAAGCAAGTTAAGTGTAAGATATTAATTCAGGTATTTCACTTTGCACTTCATAAAAGTTACAATAGACCAATCGTATAAAACCAACTTTAATTCATTTGTTAACTTGTGTTTGAGGAAGCATTGGTTTAAGCTAATAACATTGGCATGTCTAAAATTTGTCATTAGTGTTTTCCATAGAAGCTGGAATATCATTTTGAGGTAAGTTGATTTTATAGAATTGGCAACTTTAAAAAAAAAAAATACAGCTTCTCAAGGAGATAGTTTCACATGTTAGAGCTGGAGTTTTCATAAAGTTCCATTTGACTTTTTTTAAAAAGTGACTTGTCTTTGAATTTCTAAGAACATCAATTTCTCCATAACAATACCCATTGGAATTACATACATAAAATTAGTTTAACAGGAATGAGATGCTTATTTAGCAAAGTAAAGTCTTAAAAATTTTCTTCAGCAACATAAAATTAAGAATTGGATTTCTTTTGCTGAATGTCATTGTTAAATGACTTCAGTACCCTAATTTGAGAGGATATACAAGCAATCTTTAAGAGTTCCATTCAGCTAACTCCTGTGATGAGAGAATTGTCTTATAAAGAATATTTAAGATAATTACACGTGCTGTTTGGAGTTTAGAAGATGAGGGGGTGATCTTACTACTAGAGAATATAATTTCCTTTGATAGTGTGACAGTTTAATTGTTGACATGCTTTCACTGGTGGCACAAGGGGCATCATAAGGGAGTGATCTATGAAACAGGTACATTGGGATTTCTTTTGTGGTGTTGAATTTTCTCGAGTAATCTGGAAGCTGGATCAGTGGAGGTATTTAAAAGAGCAGCAGATAAATTTATAAAAAGATTGAGGTATTGAAGCCTATGTTGAACTTGCATGGAAGATGAATATTTGCAGCTGTTATATTCAATGGAAGGCTGCTGATCATATTAAGTTCTCTGCAGGATAAGCTGTTGGACCCCAAGTACATACAAACACCAAATGGAAAATGTTAACAGAGGAGATGCATAGATCAAATGTACCTTTCAAAAGTGTTCTACTAATAGCTAGTGCCACTACATAGTTCGTCTAGAAAACAAAAGGTTTGCAATGGTAGGGAAAGTGTCTGGACTAACCCAAAATACTGTTAAAAATTTAAGACTCACCCAGATGCCTGCTCAGAACTAGAAACATTAGTTATTCTGACCATCTTATTTTTATAGGGAGGGAACTGAAACTATTCATTTACTACCAACAGTATCTGTGTTTTATGAGCCACATACCAGTTGTTGGCATCTTTACTCTGAGAAGTGATCAGCCAAGCGTGTTTGGTGAGACTAAATACTGATATAAATTGTTATGCCATACTTGCATCACTGTATTGTCTTAACACAATTTCCCCCTGTACTCCAATCCACTTTTAACTGTTTGACTTATGACAATCACCTTTAAAACATACATTCCTTTTGCTGCTGATATACTTAACTTCTTCCAGTCAAAGCCAGAAACTGAAGCCCTTCCAGGCTTCCTGCTAAGAGCCTAAGCTGAGTTAGCAAATCACTTCTTATTTTCAGTTAATGATGAACAAGCGGCATCAATAGCAACTTAACCTATCATCTCACATTATCTACAATTTAAAAAGGAACTTTCAATCAATCAATTAGATAAAAGAGTTGAAAGAAAGGATTTAATGAACCCTTTCACCCTGCCTATATGGGTTACCATTGCTACCAAAGTATTGTATGTCTGTATTTAATGATCTTGACCATTGCTAGTATTTTTGTCAGCTATTTATTACAAACCTGTCTCTGTGTGTCTGCCCCTATAATGAAACCAAGTACTTCTAATGTATTTGTTCAAGTGTTTGTTTCTTGGTGGTACCTTCTCCACTTTAAAGGGTAAAGATTGCTGAGCACACACTGACTGAAATTCTACAATTTGCTCTACAGCTTGCTCTACCATTTAATATAAGCATGGCTGAAACCTTATTACAATACCTGTGCTCCAACACCACTCCCATACCATCTAATGCCCTTTGTGTTGAGAAATATATATGCCTCTGTAATGGAGAATTCAATTCATTCACCAAAGGAATTTCTCAGTCCTAAATATATTATCACATAGCTGGATTCTGTGAACCAGAGTTCTGGATGCCACCACTGCCCGCAAGCCCAGCTGTCAGAAACATGTCTTGTTAATCTCTGTCAATAAGATCTCTTGTTCTTCCAAAATGCCAATAAATAGAAAAAGATCCAAGTTCTTTTCATAGGACAGTTTTGCCATTCCAGGAATCAGGCTGGTAAACCTTCATTGCACTCTCTAAAGAAAATGTATCCTACGTTAGATAGGAGACAATGGAGCAACATAGCAGTGCAGCAATCAGAGCTCATGCCTTACATCTCTGGTGAATTTCAGCCTGACCCCTAGTGCTAAATGCATAGAATGTGCACACATCTGCCATGGGTCTCCTCCACATGTGATTTCTTGGTCACTTCATTGCTCTCACATCCCAAGTCGGTAGGTTAATTAGCCTTGGTAAGTCCCTCCCAATGTGTAGGTGAATGGGGGCCTCTGGAAGATTTGATGCAAACATCAGAATAGAATGTAACTGGGCTATAGGTGCTTGATGCTCAGCATGGATATGGTGAGCCGAGAACTGTTTCCATGCTATATAACTCAAGGAGCAACAATACTCTAGTTATAGTCTCACCAAGACCGAATAATTATGACATTTTTCCCCCAATATTCAAACCAACTTGCAATAAAAGCCATGCTATCATGTGCCTTCTTAACTGCTATATCTGCATGTTTGCTTTCTTGGACAGAAATACAAAGATGCCCCCCAGACCCACTGCACATCAACATTTCCCAAGCTATACACACAAAGTGCTGGAGGAACTCAGCAGTGCTGCAGAAAATAAAGTGGGTAGAATTAGAGGGTGGGGGAGGGGAGAGAGAAACGCAAGGTGATAGGTGAAACTGGGAGGGGAAGGATGAAGTAAAGAGCTGGAAAGTTGATCGGTGAAATCTTTTTTTCTTCCAGTCCTGCTGAAAGGCCTCAGCCCGAAACGTCAGCTGTACTTTTTTCCATGGATGCTGCCTGGCTTGCTGAGTTCCTCCAGCACTTTGTGTGTGTTGCTTGGGTTTCTAGTATCTGCAGATTTTCTCTTGTTTCCCAAGCTATCACATTTAAAAAATACATTGCTTTTCTGTTTATTGCTTGCGGAAGTGGAAAACTTCACATTTATTCACATTATACTGCGTCTGCCTTGAATCAGTCAGGATGTTACATTTTCTTACTCACAACATCTTTAAATTACCACACAGTGTCTTTGCACCCTCCTGATGACTCAATCCCATATGGTTTTGTGTTGCCAAATTTGAATTACTTTCAGTACCCTCACATTCATCATTGACATGCTGTATATTGTCAAATCTGGGGTGATCAGAGTCCCAAGAGAGATCTATAGATTCTGCAACAGGTTGAGCAGGCGGCCTTGAGCTAAGTTGTTGGGACTTTGCACATGGCTTCCATGTGCTCTTGTTGTTAAAACCTGAGGTGCTCAGAGCCGTCTCAGATACTCCTTCGCAAATGTAAGTGATCACAGAACAGGAATTCATACAAGTTAGTGAGGAGGTTTCATTTTGCAAGGAGGTGACTTTGCCTGGTTACTATGTAGCATGTATATCATCCCATATAGAACATCACCTAGGTCTTGCCACTTGTGAACATGTTCAGTCACAACATCTAGAGGATTGCAAATGAAAATGAACACTCTGTAATCACCAACATTGCCACGTCTGATCTTATAATAGAGTGAAATTTATCCTGTTTCTAAATTCTCCATCTACAATAGCCCCCTCAATAATAATTCTTTATAACATTACCTATGTCCTCTGAACTGGTGTACAGATTGTCACTCATTGCCAGCTACACTCAAGTCCTGATTGTTCTTAAAAATGCAATGGATTTTCCCTCATCCTCCCTAACAATGCCATTTTGTGTCCCCATAATTACCCTATTACTTAAATAAATGATAAATATTCCTCCCTATACTTTCTTATGCTGGTAGGACCTCATATATTTTCAGTTCTATAAACCTGATTCCCACCCCGCATAGCAACTTGCCTCGTACGCAGTTCCCCACTACGTCAGAGAGGTGTGGAGGGAAATCGTACGCTAACCGGAGAAACTCCGGATGCAATGTACCTTTCCTTTCCTAGCTTCTGATTTGTCACTCAGAGGAGAAGCGCGAGTCGCTGATCAGGTGATCCCAAACCTCTGTTCTTTTCAGCACAATATTGATGTGGTTGGTCCAGATGAGTCTCTGAGTCAAATGCAGTCACCAAGATGAGGACTTGCAGTAGTCATTGAATGTTAAGAATGGGTGGTTAGATTCTTTCTTGTTGGAAATGGTTATTGCATGATGATCTTGTGACTTGAATGTTTTGACTGAATGTTGTCTAGGCCTTGCTGCATGTTGGCATAGGTTGACTCATCTGATGAGGAAAAATGAATTGTGCAATCTTCAGCAAACATCTTCAAACACAACCTTATGATGAAGGGAGGTCATTGATGAAAATGATTGTGCTCAGGACTCTACCATGAGGATTTCCTACAGTAAAATCCTGGGAATGGGAAGATTGATGAAACAGCTACAATCATCATCCTTTGTATGAGATATGATCCCAGCCATTGAGTTGTTCTCCCTTTGATGTTCATTGTCTTCAGGGCACCCCAATGCTACACTCAAATACTGTCTCGATGTAAAAAAGCAATTACTTTGAAATTCAGCTCTTCATTCAGTGTTCGGATGAAGGCTGCAACTAGTCTGATGCTGAGAAGTCCTGATGAAATCCAAGACTTCTGAGGACCAGATCCCTTTGCAGAACCTTGATTGTGTTGAGTAGGTTATCGGTGATTAAGTGCAATTTGGTATCACCATCTACTGTAGCTTCTATCACTTTGCTAATGATTACCAAATTTGATTTGGTGTTAATTAGCTGGATTGGATGTGTCCTGCTTTTTATGAATGGGGCATACCAGGAAAATTTTTCACATTGCTGGGTAAGTGCCAATATTGTACCTATACCAGTATAGCTTGATTAGAGGTGCAGCTAGTTCTTTAGGAAGTACCTAAAGGAAATAACAGCTGGGATCATCAGGGGTGGGTGAGCAGCTGGAAGTCATGGTACATATTTGTACCAACGACATAGGTAGGAAAAGGAAGGAGGTCTTGAAGAGTTAGGTAGAAAGCTGAAAAGCAGGAGCTCCAGGATTCCTGCCTATGCCACGTGCCAGAGAGGGCAAGGATTGTATGATATGGTGGATAAATGTGGGGCTGAGGAATTGGTGCAGGGGACAGGGTTTCAGATTTCTGGATCATTGGGATCTTTTCTGGGGAAAATATGACCTGTCTGCCAGAGAAAGCAGGATCTCCCAGTGGCCACACATTTTAATTCCACATCCCATTCCCATCCTAACATGTCTATCCACGGCCTCCTCTACAGTAAAGATGAAGCCACACTCAGGTTGGAAGAACAACACCTTATATTTCGTCTGGGTAGCCTCCAACCTGATGGCATGACATTGACTTCTCAAACTTCCACTAATACCCTACCTCCCCCGCCCCCCCGTACCCCATCCATTATTTATTTATATACACACATTCTTTTTCTGTCTCTCCTTTTTCTCCCTCTGTCCCTCTCACTATACCCCTTGCCCATCCTCTGGGTTCCCCCCTCCCCCATTTCTTTCTCCCTGGGCCTCCTGTCCCATGATCCTCTCATATCCCTTTTGCCAATCAACTGTCCAGCTCTTGGCTCCATCCCTCCCCCTCCTGTCTTCTCCTATCATTTTGGATCTACCCCTCCCCCTCCCACTTTCAAATCTCTTACTAGCTCTTCTTTCAGTTAGTCCTGACGAAGGGTCTCGGCCCAAAACGTCGACTGTACCTCTTCCTAGAGATGCTGCCTGGCCTGCTGCGTTCACCAGCAACTTTGATGTGTGTGGCTTGAATTTCCAGCATCTGCAGATTTCCTCGTGTTTACCTGTACAATAAGGATGAGTTACAACTAAACATGAGGTCCGCCAGTATCCACACAGGCAGGATTGCTAGAGCTGTTGGGGGGGGGGGGGAGGAGTTTAAAGTAATTTGGCAGGGGGTTCCACCTTTTCTTCAGGTAGCCCTACTGTTGTTGAGGATGTGGATGCCCTTGAAGTCTCCTTCATCTATTAGCTAGTTTATTGTCCATCGCCACCATTGAAACTGGATGTGATAGGACTGCAGAGCTTTGTTCTGATCTCATTGTGAAATCACTAATCTATTGCATGCATTTTCTATTGCTTGGTGTCCAAGTACCGTAGTCTTGTATTGCAACCTTAACTAGGCTAGTACTATGCCAACTTTAGTGATGTCTGTTGTTGCTTTTGGCAATCCCTTCACACTCATCATTGAATTAGTCTTGATTTGATGGTTTGGTAGTAATGGTAGTGTGAGGGATATAATGGGGCAAGAATTTACAGATTGTGGTGAATTACAATTCTATTGATAGTCTGCAGTGCCTCATATTTTGTCTAGTCTTGAGCAACTAGATCTGTTCTTAACACTGTCTCACTCATCAGCACCAGAAAATGGGGGTCAGGGTCTCTTTAGAATCCCCCCATTTTCTACAAGTCAAAAGTGTGGCCATCAATGCCTATATGAGCCTCACCTGCATGTCCTTTCATTGGCATTGTGGAATGCCTCTATTCCAAACCTACTATCTCAAGACTTTGTAAGAGTCAATCCTGCCATGCCATTTAATGTAGTCATCAGTGATTTACGGCAGTCTTCAACTCTTCTTCTGTGCCAGTTCCCAATAGCCCTCAATTAAATGATCATTCAAAATGTGTATCTACTTCTTCCTTAACTATTTCTAATGATCTAGCTTCCACAGCTCTTTGGGGTTAGAGAACCCCAGAAATTCCCTCACCACCCTCTTTGAGAAGAAGACTTAATTCTGGCACCAAACCACACATTGGGGTGTGTTCTCCGTTCTTTGATGGGAGTTTGTTTCCACGAGAACTTTGCTGTGGGCACTTCCATAATTGTCAGATGCACTGGCTTAGGGAGAATAAGGTCAAGGAGATTTACCCTCCATATTGTTCATTTGCAGTGTGGCAAATTTTTCATTCAAGACTCAGCAAGGTCAGTGATGGCAATACCAAGCTATTTTATGCACTTGGTACTTCCAGTAATTCTGATTTTTTTTTTAGTATGGAGGACAAGAAATTCATCAGCAGAGGGAGGACTATAGCTTGCAACCAAGGTTAAGTTTCCTTGCCAATGTTCAACCTGATGCCATACGACCTATAATATTGAGAAACCCAACTCTTGTCTATAAGCCACTACACCACCAACTCTAATGGGGCTATCCTGCCAATGGTGCAAGACATACACAAGCAATGTAATGAAGCTGTCTGGTGCATTGACTACAAGGCATAATCTTATGATACTACTACATCAGACCCGTGCATGCTTAGTCACAGTCATAGGGAACTACAGCATAGAAACAAACCCTTTAGCCTATCCGGTCTACACAGACCATTTACACAAATCTATCTATTATTCTCTCAACAATAGGCATCCATTAGTCTCATGAAACCATGGATTTGCACTTTCGAGGGTTTCCAGGGCGCAGGCCTGGGCAAGTTTGTATGGAAGACCGGCAGTTGCCCATGCTGCAAGTCTCCCCTCTCCACGCCACCGATGTTGTCCAAGGGAAGAGCATTAGGATCCATACAGCTTGGCACTGGTGTCGTCGCAGAGCGATGTGTGGTTAAGTGCCTTGCTCAAGGACACAACACGCTGCCTCAGCCAAGGCTCAAACTAGCAACCTTCAGATCACTGGATGAACACCTTAACCACTTGGCCACATGCCAACACGTATTCTCTCAACAATCTTAGCAATTCTCCATAGAAATTACCATAGCAGCGGTGGGATCACTCTCCCAATTTAGATAGCAATCCTGGGGTATTTGCAAAGGAGGGTTTTGCAGGGTTGGCTCGGTTGTGAGTGACTTTACCTTGGCCATATTTGTTGGCTAGGTGGACAATGGGCGCTCTGTCTAGTATCTCTGATAAGCATTGCAGTTGTGATGTAGTGTAGTTGCAACAGATACAAGATGCTGGGCCACCTCAGGAGGCTTCTTAAAGTCAACCACAAGAAGTCACATGCTATGCCAGGTAAGGATGGATGATTTCTTCCTTTCCAGGACATCGGTAAACCAAATAGGGTTTCATTACAATTGAGATATCTTCACGTGGTCAGTGTGTCTGGTTGACATTTCTCCCAGAATTCAAGAGTATTAACTGGCTTTTAATTCCACACTGGTAGTGATGGGATTTGAACTCACACCGATAATTATTTGTCCAAATTTCCAGATTACTAATCTGGTAATTTAACCTCCACA
Source organism: Mobula birostris (assembly GCF_030028105.1). Taxonomy (NCBI): domain Eukaryota; kingdom Metazoa; phylum Chordata; class Chondrichthyes; order Myliobatiformes; family Myliobatidae; genus Mobula; species Mobula birostris. The sequence goes on from NC_092400.1 coordinate 23,698,770, forward strand.
CCACCATCATTACCTTATAAATATCGTTGTTTCCTCAATAAATGACTATTAATGAATAACTGCCTGCTATTTCTCTTCCAGCCCTACAATGCAGCCAACATCCTAAGTGATCCTGAAAGTAAGAAATTCTGCTTTAAGTTAATAAAAATATTTACTGTGCTCAATCTTCAGTATCGTGTTACAAAAGGGAACGCCAAAATGAGTGTTAAGAAAAAAAAAATCGAAGATCTGAAAAGAAGAACATTAATCAGTCTTCAGCTGCCTAAATATATAGAAAATGTTTTTACATCCAACAGCCTCTCAGTGCATAACTCCGAATGAACACCAGATGGCGCTGTTGTTCGCAGCTCATGCCCTTTGCAGTGAAACAACGCAAACTGAATACTAGCTTCTGTACAAGATTCCAAGATAGCTTAACTGTCATTTCCAGTACTCAAGTGTGAAGGAGAATGAAATAATTGTTACTCCTGATCCGATACGGCATATAAAAACACGGTAATATAAGGAACACAATAATAAAAAAACAATAAATATAAATACATAGGATTATATGTACATAAAGTGACACTAGATACAAGAGTGAAATTAGAGTTAGAAATATAATTTTATTTTTACATCCATTTCGCAACATAAGAAATCTTTATATTGCGTCTCCGTTGCATGCACAAACAATAAGGAAGGGAAATTGGATATTGCCCAAACACCAAGGTTGTATACATAATTGTTTTATATATATATACACACACACACAAACAAGCAAATATGCAATCAGATCAATGTGTATTTATAAATCTGATGGCCTGGTGAAAGAAGCTCTCCCGGAGCCTGTTGGTCCTGGCCCTAACGCTGCGGTACCGTTTGCCAGACGGTAGCAGCTGAAAACAGTTTGTGGTTGCGGTGGCTGGAATGCCTGATGGTCCTCCGGGCCCTTTTTGCGCACCTGCTGCTGTAAATGTCCTGAACAGTGGGAAGTTCCCGGTCCACGGATTCGCTCTGCTGTCCGCACCACTCTCTGCAGTGCCCTGAGATTGAGGGTAGGGTAAAGCCAGTCAGGATGATCTTGATGGTGCCCCTGTAGAAAGTCCTGGGGATTTGGGGACTCATGCCCAAGATGTCCGAGATGAAGGGAGAGCTATTGTGCTTTTTTTTCACCACACAGCCGGTATGCACAGTTTGGATCCTCGGTGATTTGTATACCGAGGAACTTGAAGCTACTCACCCTCTCAACTACAGTTCCATTGATGTCAACAGGGGCTAGCCTGTCTCCATTCCTCCTGTAATCCACGATCTACTCTTTTTTTTGGACATTGAGGTGGGGGTTGTTTTCTTGGCACCACCAGGAAAGGGTGTTTACTTCTCATATCATTGCTGAAATAAGGCCTATCACTGTATCTGTACATAAGGGCGACTCTGACAGGAAATGATATAGTAGTGGTGGCGGGGGAGTAGGTTAGTGGGTGGAGGTGTTGATCACCCTTACTGCTTGGGGAAAGTAACTGTTTTTGACTCTGCTGGTCCTGGCGTGGATGCTACACAGCCTCTTCTCTGACGGGAGTGGGGGCAACAGTCCATGAGCGGAGTGGTTGGGGTCCTTCACGATGTTACTGACCTTTCTACGTTACCTGTGGAACTCACAGCTGCAGTGCCAGTATACCAAAACAGTATCCTGCACTGACTTAGACGACGTTAATCAGTATATGATGCAGTAGTTGCTTTTAAGGAGGGACAATCAGAATACACCGACACTTGGGCTCTCCACATAATCAAGAAATCCAACAATCCCAGCCCTGGCCCGTCATCATTCAAAAATGGGAAGGAGCATTCAGAATGGTCAGTCCATGCAGCGGGCCGCACACAAAGCCCCCGGTCGGACCATCCACCACCCGCCGGCCCGTCGGGCACCTCCTGCCCCTTCTGAGGAAGCGTGTGCTGTTCCCACAGTCTTTTCAATTGCGGCCTCAGAACCCACAGAATTGCAATGATCAGCGTCCTTCCTAAGAAGGAACCAGTGGGTATCGCGCACCCCAAACCCTGCCTAAACCCGTTCCTTATTCCTGTGCATTTTTGTTATTGAAAGTCTCAGTTTAGTACACCCTTTACGAACATTAAATGACACTGGATTAATTCACTTTAACAGTGACCTGCCTCTATGCAATTAAAATGGTCTCAGGCCACAATCTTTCTCCTTTCTATTCCACGATATATTCCTCCCATTAAAAACTTAAATCCCTTCCAGCGGCGGACTTCAGCAGACATCCTGCAGAACACGCAGGGCCCTGTAGCCAGAGCTCGCTAAACGGCGCCCTACCGTCCTGAAGTTTGCTAACTCGACACAATCTGCGGACCTCCCAGTCCTGCGTACTTCCGCAGTAAACTAGCGGTAATCCAGACACTGCTGCATTATTTCGCATCAATCGGGACTGCTCCGGAATTGTAAACTGTGCCCCCAGCCCTTGCAAATGAGTGAATCTGAAAACTCACCTACCCATCCCGACAAAACAACTAAGTTTTGCTGAGAAGCCCTTGGAAGAAAATTAATACCACCACTCTCTTTCATACACCGATTTCAATACTGATATGGTGTCGCGGGTAATCAATACTGCTTCAATTTATAAGTACAATTGGGACGAAGCGGGGCGCCCGCCCCGATACAAGTCCATCTAAATTTAACACTTGTCTAATGATGTAGCGATAGTCAGATATTTATGTCAAGTATGTATGTTGTATATTTAAGATAATGACGTTTCCTTTATATCTTAATTTGCATCAATTCAGACAGGGTAATCTCGTGGCAATTGTCCCATGTTCTCGGTCTTTTTAAAGGCCAAATCCGCATTCCCAGACTCCAGCCTCTGCTTAATACTCCATCTGTTCCTAGCCATCTGTGCACTATGGACTCTGCCTTCCCAATTATATTGCATTATTTAGTGTTATAATGTTGTACATTATTGTCCATTTTTCTATTTATGATTTAAATTTTTAATATTTACTATCGATTTGTAATCCAGGGAGCGGGAGGCGCAGAATCAAATATTGCTGTGATGATTGTACGTTCTAGTATCAGTTGTTTGGCGACAATAAAGTATGAAGTACAATTGCCTACAGGCCAGTATCTAACTGAAAATGAAAGGCCCTGCCTGCCTTTCTCCTTCCAATACTGTTGTTTTCCCCCTCATTCTTAGCAAGCTCCCTTGAGCTAACGTCTGTATTTTCCATCTTCATAAAGTAAATGTCTGCAGTTTGTGTTATACCTTATGACATACAGCCAATCCTCACGGTACCAAATTAAGGCAACTCCCTTAAAAATATTGGCAAGCGCTGCAGTGGCGTTACTGTTCCCAGCAATTCAGTGAGGTAATGGGACTGTTGCAAATGATTTGCGGACCAATCTAGATCCCTGACACAGGATCAGCAAATTACATCACTGCAGATTTCAGGGCCAAAATATCTACGTGTTAACTAACAACGCGTTCACATAATTTAACTGTTTCTAACGGGAAGCTCGATTTTCTTTAACCTCGTCTTTGACAGATTGGTCGGCATTTGTTAACTTTGCACACACTCTCTCAGTTGGGCGTGTAAGAGCCCTGCGAATGTGGGCGGAGGTCCGGGGTGGGGGGGGGAAGTGGTCGGTTTCCATGGAGACAGAAGTAGTCAGGATATAAACAGAGACCCAGCTGGGAGAGAAAGCTTGGCGAAAATAATGGAGCAACCGGAAACCTGGCGCTTCCACCCGGAGTGCGCAGGGAGCGTGAGGGGTGCGAACGGGCGCAGCGGAGAACACGCCGTGCGGGCTACCGGGCCGCGTACTCGATAGGATGGGCAGTCGGTAAAAGAGTTTTTGCGCTTGTGTGCGGCTCGCCAGGTGGGTCGCTGTCTGGTTCGCTGGGAGGCGGGTGCTCTGCTCTTCCGATGCGGAGGGAGGAGGGAGTCACGGGTGGGGGATGGAAGTCATCTGAGAAGAAACTAGTCATCCCTGGTCAGGGCTCCATCTGAGACCGGCCGGCGCGGCAGTCGGGAAGCGTGGACCGGAGAGGCTCACAGCGCGATGGGAACAGACCGAGAACGGCACTCAGCGGGCAGAGAGAGAGGCAGGAATCCATCCGAGCGTCCAATCTGGAACTAACCCTCGTTGTGCAAGGACGGGGGATATTAACCGGGGCGAATCACCTGAAGCCCGGGTTGACACAGCAATTTAAAGGGGAAGGAGCGAGGAGCGCGGACGAGTTACAAGGGGAGGGGCCGGCGGCTAGTTGAGGAATATGGCGGAGCAGAAGAACATCCAGTCGGCGGCCAGCAAGAGTATCCGCCCGTTCAGATCCAGCGAGGAATATCTGTACGCTATGAAGGAGGACCTGGCCGAGTGGCTCAACGCCCTGTACGATCTGGACATACACGTGGACTCTTTCATGGAAACACTGGAGACGGGATGTGCTCTGTCCCAACACGCCAACAACGTCAACCAGACTGCCCTGGAGTTTGAGCACAAGTGGCCGGAGACGGCCGGAAGGATGAAGGTTCCCCGCAACGGGGTGACTTTCGCCTCCAAGAACGTGCAGCCCGGCTCCTTCATCGCCAGGGACAACGTGTCCAACTTCATTGACTGGTGCCGGCACGACCTGGGCATCCAGGACGCTCTGATGTTCGAGACCAACGACCTGGTCCTCCGCAAGAACGAGAAAAACTTCGTGCTGTGCCTGCTGGAGGTGGCCAGGCGGGGGTCCAAGTTCGGGATGTTGGCCCCAATGCTGATCCAGATGGAGGAGGAGATCGACGAGGAAATGCGCGATGCGTTGGAAGAGCCGCTCGACGAGAAGACGTTCCGTCCCCGAGTCCAGAGGAGGTTGTGCGACTTCAAAAATCTGGACGCCATGGTAAGATTGCCCATTTCAGGGCAGACCGATAGACAACTGAGCTGCCCAGGGTCCTGCTGTGTTACCGTCTGTACAATTCCCAATTCACCTCGTGGCTCCCTGTTTACAAGTACACGTTGTCACATCACTGTAGGACCAGCCTCCTTTAACAGCGCGCTGAAAGTGCTTCAGTTTTTAGTCCATATTAACCCAATGCTGATCGATCTGTGGGAGCTCTGCTGACTTCGGGTAGCAGTGTACAGAGTCACTAGCAGAAATATCCGTATCGTTAACAATATGGGCATGTCTAAGGTCACCTTGAGTAAAGTTTGGGCATTGGTGTGCAGGTTCGATTCTGTATCGGTATATAGTTTTGCTCTGTTGGAACGTGTATTTAGCTTCCGTGATTTTGATGATAATGTCTTGATTTTGAAAATCTGAGCCCAATAGCGTAGCAGGTTCTAAAGAGATTCCCGACAGATGTTCAGGCTCCTCTGCTGCCCTGGTGTGGCTACTGTCAGGTTGGTGCAGCAAATCTCATTCTGCCTGGGTAGCCTCCAACCCAGAGGCATGAACATTGATTTCTCCAATTGTAATTTTTCCCCCTCTCTTTCTCTTTTTTTTCATTCCCATTCTGGCTCCCCTCCTACCCCTTCTCACTTGCCCATCACCTCTCTGGTGCCCCGCCCCATTATCTTTCTCCTCTGGTCCACTCTTCTCTACTATCAAATTCTTCCTTCTTCAGCCCTTTACCTTTCACCTATCACCTCCCAGCTTCTCACTTCATCTCCCCCCCCCATCACCCACCTACCTTCACCCACATCTAGTTCCACAGATCACCTGATAGTTTGTCCTCCTTCCCCTCCTACCACCTTATTCTGTTTTTTTTTTCTCCTTCACTTCCAATCTTGGTGACGCATCCAGGCCTGGAACCTCAACTGTTCCACTCCTTTTCATAGATGCTACCTGATCTGTTGAGTTCCTTCAGCATTTTGTGGTTGTTCTCCTGACAAGTGTGACCTGAAACATCAACTCTCATTTCTCTATTCTGAGTAGTTCCAGCACTTTTTTAAAATCATTGTATACGGATCCCCGAGTCCCTCTATGCTCCAGTCAGGATGTGTGATTGGAGCTGTGCGTAGCTGGTAGCTTTTTTTCATAAACAGTCATTGAACCATAAAGCACAGAAATGGACTCCCCCTTTGCTTGCCATTAACAACCCATTTATGCCAGTCCCCCTTTCCTCAGTTCCAGAGCACTGGAAATGTTACAGCTGTATAGGACCCTGGTCAGACCCCACTTGGAGTACTGTGCTCAATTCTGGTCACCTCACTACAGGAAGGATGTGGAAACCATAGAAAGGGTGCAGGGGAGATTTACAAGGATGTTGTCTGGATTGGGGAGCATGACTTATGAGAATAGGTTGAGTGAACTCGGCCTTTTCTCCTTGGAGCGACGGAGGATGAGAGGTGACCTGATAGAGGCGTATAAGATGATGAGAGGTATTGATCGTGTGGATAGTCAGAGGCTGAAATGGCTAACACAAGAGGACACAACTTTAAGATGCTTGGAAGTAGGTACGGAGGAGATGTCAGGGGTAAGTTTTTTACATAGAGAGTGGTGAGTGCGTGGACTGGGCTGCCGGCGACAGTGGTGGAGGCAGATACAATAGGGTCTTTTAAGAGGCTCCTGGAGGGGTTCATGGAGCTTAGGAAAATAGAGGGCAATGGGTAACCCTAGGTAATTTCTAAAGTAAATACATGTTCGGCACAGCATTGTGGGCCGAAGGGCCTGTATTGTGCTGTAGGTTTTCTATGTTTATTCAACCCATAGCCTTCCAAACCATTGCATTTCATGCTCTGAGACAGTCACTGCCTCCAACACCACTTCATGCAGTGCATTCCAGGTTTCAGCCACCCTTGGGGTGGAAAGCAAATTGTCAAATCCCTTGCTGTAAGCCGATACCCTCTTGTCATAGACTTTTCTGCCCAAGTTTTTCACCATCATCCTATCTACACCCAGTGGCCACTTTATTAGGTACACCTGCTCGTTGATGCGAGTGTCTAATCAGCCAGTCATGGGGCAGCAACTCAAGGCATGAAAGCATGCGGACGTGGTCAAGAGCTTCAGTTGTTGTTCAGACCAAGCATCAGAATGGGAGAGAAATGTGATCCAGGCGACTTTGACTGTGGAATGATTGTTGGTGGCAGATGGAGTAGTTTGAGTATCTCAGAAACTGTTGATCGCCTGGGATTTTCACGCACAAGAGCCTCTGGAGCTTACAGAGAATGGTGCAAAATAACAAAAAAAACATTCAGTGAGCGACAGTCCTTGTGGGTGAAAATGCCTGGTGAGTGAGCAAGGTCAGAGGAGAATGTCCTGAGAGCTTCAAGCTGGCAGGAAGGTGACGCTAATTCAAATAACCACTTGCTACAACGGCGGTGTGCAGAAGAGCATCTCGGAATGCGCAACGCATTGAACCTTGAAGCCGATGGGCTACAGCAACAGAGGACCCCAGACATACACTCAGTCACCACTTTACTGCCAGTTAGAACGAGATGAAGAGGAATTTCTTTAGGCCAGAGAGTGGTGAATGTGTGGAATTCATTGCCACAGGTGGCTGGGGAGGCCAAGTCGTTGAGTAGGGGGTGCCTACTCAAGCAGCTACTGAGTGTGTATCCTCCTAACTTGTACAGGTGAATGTGACTTGGGGGCATAATAATTGCCTTATAAGAGCAAACCTTTTTGTAGGAGTTGGCTAGATGGACATTATTGACCTTGAAGAATAAAGGGGAATAATAAAAGCATTCTTCTGAGTTATCATGGTTTCAGATGATGTGCTTGGAGCCAAGACAATACCCTGGCAGTTTCCTGCCTCAACTACTTTAATCCCCGGGTACTGGTAATGATTGACCAGTCAGAATGGCTGGTTCAGGGAGTCTGGACTCTGATCTCACCAGGGTGGTTGATTAGCCATTGCCTGGGTTGGAGCAGTCTGTTCCAAACGCTGATTTTGTTTCAGTGATCAACACCCTGATGAAAATTATGAAAAAAATATTGGAAGCATAATTCACAAATTAAAGATTTTTTGTTGAAACAGTTGCAAAGCATAAAGCCCTCCTCATGCTAAAACCTGCATGTTTTTATTTTATTGTGTGTGAGTGGATTCAATAAAAATTATCTCCTTTAACTTGGGTTATTGGGGTGTTGTAGTTTGAACGGGTGGGACATCATGCATGCCTTTCAGTAAAAACATTCTACATATGCAAGTTACAGTTACTCTTCTATAGATTTGCTAAGTTGACCCTTAAACACAAGACTGAGAGGTGACCTCATTGAAACCTATCGAATTTTGAAAGGCGGCGATAGAGTGGATGTGGAGACGATGTTTCCCAGGATGGGAGAGTCCAAGATCAGAGGATACAGCCTCAGAATAGAGGGGCGTCCTTTTAGAGTGCAGATGAGGAGGAATTTCTTTAGCCAGAGAGTGGTGGATCTGTGGAATTCATTGCCACAGTCTGCCATGGAGGCCAAGTCATTGGGCATATTCAAGGCAGAGGTTGATTCTTAATTAGTTAGGGCATGGAAGGATATGGGGAGAAGGCAGGAGATTGGGGCTGAGGGGGAAAATGGATCAGCCATGAGGAAATGGTGGAGTAGACTGGATGGGCCAAATGGCCTAATTCTGCCTCTAAGGTCTTACAATGACACATCTCTGCATGTGGCAAAGAGTAGAAATTGCCCATTGAACCTTTCAGGCCTGCTTCTCCGTTCAATACAATCAAAGCCTATCCTCTATTTCAATTTAATAATCCTGCCTTCTCCGTGTACTCCTTGATGCCCTTTGTGTCTAGATATTCATCTCACTCTTAAATATCTTTACCAACTTAAAGTCCACTGACAATATGGTGGAGAATTCCACAGGTACATGACATTTGTCCTCGTGTCAATCTTATACTGTGATATTGAAATTTGGCTCTAAGTTCCCTAAACTGTTGATAATCATCCTCTCTACATTCAACCTGTTGAGCTATGTATGATTTTTTTTGTTTCAATATGGTTTCCTCTCTTTTTAAACCCTAGTGAGTGCAGGACTAGGGAACCTAATCACTCCTCCTTTATCAGTCCTCCTATTCAAGGGATAAGTCTGATGACCTGCCTTAACTACCTGCATGTTTGTTTACCTTGACAAGTGTGCAAGGATCCCCAGGTCCTTTAGTTCTTCAACATTTCCCAATCTCTCTTCAGTTAAACCGGGGGTTCCCAACCTTTTTTATGCCATGGACCCCCTACCATTAGCCGAGAGGTCTGTGGGTCCCAGTCGGGAACCCCTGAAATTAATGTATTTATTTATTGAGATACAGTGTGAAATAGGCCCTCCTGGCTCTTCAAGCCACACCACCCAGCAATCCCCCTGATTTAATCCCCCTAGCCTAATCACAGGATATCTTGCAATGACCAATTAACCTCCCATCTGGAATGTCTTTGGAAGGTAAGGTGGGAGGAAGCCAGAGCATGTTGAGGAAACACACAGGGAGAACGTAGAAACTCCTTACAGTCAGCGTTGGGAATTGAACCAGAGTCACCTGCACTCTGAAGCGTTTTGCTAATTACTACACTACTCTGCTGTCGGTATGAACGAATGACTTTGTTTTCCCTATCACAGTGAATAACATTGCATTTACCCAACATCACATGACCTCCTATGCCATGTATTTTCCCGCTCAACTTGCCTAAAGGTTTCATTTTTAAGTCTCTTCGCATAGTCGTCCTGACCGTGGCCAGTTTCATGTCGTCAGTGAACTTGGAAATACTACATTTGATTTCCTCATTGGGAAAATAAATGGATGAGACCCAAACACTGATCAGGATAACACCAAAATGGGCATTATCGATCTGCATCAAAGCAGACTGTGACCCCTATCCACACTTATCTCATTTGCATCCATTAGGCCTGTATCTCCTCTGCCTTTCCTATCTTAGTTCCTATCAATACATTTTAAAGATTGTACCACCTACTACATCATCTACTACACCACCTCAGACAGTTCGTTCCAGCTGATCGCCTCTTTTGTGTGAAAGATTCCCTTTAAAGTTGCCTCACTTTAAACTGTGCTCTTTAATTCTACACTCCCCTTCCTGGGGGCAAAAAAAAGATTATATTTCCCCCTGTCTATGCCCCTCATAATTTTATAATCCAAAGTTCAAAGTAAAATTTATTGGAGTTCATGTATGTCACCACATACAACCCTGGGATTCTTTTTATGCGGGCATATGTAGCAAATCTATAGAACAGTAACTGTAAACAGGATCTATAAATTTCAGGAACTGTAAACAAATTCTGCAAATGCAGATAAATAAATAGTAATAATTAACGAGCTTGAAATGTCAAGGTAAGGGTGCTTAAATGAGTGTAGTTATCCCCTTTTCTTCAAGAGCCTGATGGTTGACGGCTGTAGTTAGTCACACGTTCATAGTAGAAAGGTGTAGAGCAGGTACACATCACTGTGGCACTCCTGTGCTAATGAACATTGTAGAGGAGGTGTTTTTTGCCAATTTGAACTGACAAGTCTACAAGTCCAATCTCTTTACCCCATTGCCTCCTGCATGGAGTCTGCTGGCATAATTTCTCAAATCCCAAGTGTTTTTTAATTTGCACACTTTAATGAAACTTTATCGAAGACTTCCATATCTCTTCTCCCAATTGTATCCTCAGAGAAACTCTGCCAGTTTTTTTATGTATGTTAATCCATTCATCGTCCATTTTGGTTTTGTTAACCCAGTTGATACTTTCTGTTAGCACATTTTTATGATAGACTAACAAGGAAAGAAATGTTTCAATTGCCTGTATAACATTTTAAATGTGATTGCCATGCTATTCTCCATGCAAATTATATCCCTGCTTGTGCATCCTTGACTTGCTAATGATTACAGAAGTGTTGAGTTAATGCACAATCAAGTGGATTTATAGACTAAAGTGTTGCCAAATCAATTGCAAATTTTCCATCAGTGATATGATTATGAAGAACTACTTGTCTTAAATCACTAAGAAACCAGTTGAAATGCAATTTACATTTATATAGACACAAATTTGGAGGTCATTTGCTCATTGTATTTGCATCTTTACTGATAGTTGGCATATCTGTTTGCATGCGTATCTACAGTCACTGGCATTCCAAGATAACAATCTATTCATTTGCCTGTTTATCCTGTGGTTTATGCATTGCAGAGCAAAAGTGCATTGTTGCTAAGCTGATAAGTCAGCCTGCAAGTGTTGAATGTTGAACGGCAGAGACTCTTGTCATTGACAATGGTTTTGTGCCTTTTTTGACTAAGTGCAAATTGCACAATAACTGGTGTAAAATACAAAGTTGTTCTTGTCCTCTTCAGGGCACAACACCCGAGAAAGACTGCCCAAATTGTGAAGAAAATTCATAATCAGAATCCAGTTTATTATCACTGGCACGTTTCATGAAATTTGTTAATTTAGCAACAAAGCAGTTCAATGCAAAGCATAATATAGAAGAAGAAAAAAAATAATAGTAATAAATGTCAATTACAGTATACATATATTGAATAGATTAAAAATCATGCAAATAATAGAAATAATATATTTAAAAAGTGAGGTAGTGTTCACGGGTTTAATGTCCATTTAGGGATCATATGGCAGAGGGGAAGAAGCTGTTCCTGAATCGCTGAATCAGGCTTCGGCACCTCCTTCCTGAAGATAGCAATGAGAACAAGGCATGACCTGGGTGATGGGAGTCCTTCAAGATGGATGCTGCCTTTTTGAGGCATCACTCCTTGAAGATGCCCTGGATGCCACAGAGGCTAGTGCCCATGATGGAGCTGATTAAGTTTGCAACTCTCTGCAGCTCATTTCAATTCCAGATGGGAATGATTTTGAGTATAATCAGCTTCTGTGTTAAGGCTGGAATACCTGTAGCTAAGAAGATGACTATTTTGAAGTGTCTAGTAATTCCCTTAAAGAATTTTGAATGAAGAGAAGCTGGTTGCACTGATGTGAGCTGATAGCCAAAGGAAATTTATTTAGCGTCTGATTAGAGTAAATGGTGAGATGATAACTTTTTACCCTAAGCAGTGAATTTTTAAATGATTTTTCTTAAGGAATGGAGGAAACATGATTGTACGTTTAAAAGAACTGACCTTGCTTTCAAGAGGAAAAACATTGTAGTACTTTGGAGGGTGGCATCAGACTGGGGTCAATTCGATAGCTCTGTTAAAGGAATAAGGCAAAAATACTGGATTTTGAAGTTGAATATGGGAAACTTGAAATAATAGCAGAAAATGTTTGGAAATTCTACTCAGATCAGAAAGTGCCTGGAGGGGGGAAAGCTTTTAACAGGTTCAGGTAAGTGGCCATCCATTTATGATGGACTGACTTGTCTCCCTGTGTACCGTAATGACGGGGTGAAAATCTCCAGGTTATCCCACAGGGTGAGCTGGCTGAAGAAGAGTCAGGGTAAAATTTATTATCACTGACAAATGTCATGAAATGTGTTGATTTGCAGCAGCAGTACAGTGCAAAGCAAAAAAAATTCTATAAGTTACAAAAATAGTGAAAAAGACAAGTCGCGAGGTGGTGTTTATGGTCCGTTCAGAACCTTGGCGGAGGGGAAGAAGCTGTTCTCCAAATGTTGACTGTAGGTCTTTAGATTCCTGTACCTCCTCTCTGGTAGTAATACGATGAGGGCATGTACTGGATGGTGAGGGTCTTTAATGATGGATGACACTTTCTTGAAAATGTCCTTGTTGCTGAGGAGGTTTGTGCCAATGATAGAACTAGCTGAGGCTACAACTGTCTGAAGGCTCTCGTGATCCTGTGCATTTGGAGGCTCCAACCAGTCAGAATGCTCTCCATTGTAGGTCCATAGAAATTTGAGTGAATCTTTGGTGACATGCCAAATCTCCTCAAACTCCTAATGAAGTAGAACCAGTAGCGTGCTTTCTTTGTGACAGCATCAGTATGTTGGGCCCAGGATAGATCGTTTGAGATGTTCATGCCCAGGAACTTGAAGCTGTTCACCCAAAGCTCCAATTGTTGCTCTGAACTTTCTGAACATCTCAAATTCTCATCAAATCCCTGGGTAAGGTCCACCTGGATTTCCACTTGGGTTGGCGCAGGTGCTAGGTGAGATCAGTTGAGGATGTGATAGACCCGACTGCGATGTCATACAGCTCACATCGGTCAAGACTAAAGAATTATTGAGGAATGAGGAGTCGGCTGGTGTCCACGTCATCTACCACTAAGGATGGGAGGACGAATACCCTGTATCAGGACTGCAGTGCCCATGTAGATTGTAGAGCTCAAACTGAAATATTGACCATTCCTTCACCTCCACTGATGCTGCCTGACCTGAGTCGTCTCTCTAGCGGTTTGTGCTTTGAACTATTTTAGCTCTGTTGTTTTAGAATGCAAGTCTTTTGTTAGTTAACTTGATTTACCCGGTTGGCCTATATCCTGTGGGAATTTCTTCACATTTGTGGTACTGTGGTGTCTTTCTATAGATACAGGAGGGTGATCTTGGTTATGAGTATCCTTAGCTCTGTCTGGGGTATCCTTAAAATGGTAGGTAGATTTAGATTGAGGATTGTTTACAAACTTGTTAAATCAAAGGTGATTTCCAACTATTTGGAAGGAGGAGGGGAAATATTGGCACTTATTTTCAGACTTCTAAACAAAAACTGAAACTGTTGAGGGAGCAGCAAAAAAACCCAATGGTTTCAGGACAGTGGAGCTCTGCTTGTAGTTACTGGAAAGTTTTTAAAATTCCCTTAACTTGACTATCTATGTTATTTAACTTTGAATTTTCAATAGAGGGATAATAATGATACCAAATTACCCAAATAAAATATGTTCAATTAAATATACCCAATCATTTATTTATTGTGATAGAGCACTGCCCAGCAATCGCCCGGTTTAATCCTCGTCACGGGATAATTTACAAGGACCAACCGGTAGGTCTTTGATCCATGGGAGGGAACTGAAGCAGATGGAGTAAACCCACCCAGTGACAGGGAGAACATAAAGACCCCTTACAGGCAGTGGCAGGAATTGAACCTGGATTGCTGGCACTGTAAAGCATTGTGTTAACCACTGCGCTGCCACGTCACCCTTGTAATTCTGCCTACGTTTACGCAGGTTTAAAGCCATTGAGCCTGTCAGACGCCTCAAGTTATAGCATCACTTGGTTCAAGGAAAGAAAATGAACAGAAAGTCAGAATTTGTGCCTTTGTGTGCATTCTGTTTGGCTAGCAATCGTCTTGAATGGTTAGCACAGAGCATGGTTGCCTTTCAGATTGATTTCAAAGCATTTCCATTCTCGGAAACATTTCCGTAATTTCCACAGGATTTGCATTCCTCCACTCAAGAGCTGGGCTTAGATAAAGTAATGTTCTCGATCAATTCAGATGAAAATGTTGGTCAGACAAATCGCAGTAGAATTTAAAATTCCAGCCTCTCTGTACTGCACCAAAACCCTCCCTTTCCCCCCACCCCCCACACTCCAGAACCTACATTAGGTTGTATTAATCACCGATACAACTGATCATTATTCAAAGTATGACCCGAATGGCAAAAATAACCCCTGGCTTTTTTAAAACTTTGTCATGCATATTTAAGTGAGTATATTGAGTTTGTTTTATTTCATGGTGTTGTGATTCCTTGTCTGTTCAGCTCTTCCACTTCCCCCTCCCCCCCATTTCTTTCTCTTGCTTCTCTCCAAATGCTCATTCTCTGTATTCTATCCTATCTCCTGACTTGTTTTCATCTTGTCCCCGAGGTGCACCTGTTTGATCATCTTTTCTGGGCCTTGGGTGTAAGTTTCACTCTCACTGCCTGACTTTAGGTCACAGAGCCTGTAGACTGCTGCCTGACAGTGCCAGCGACCTTGTTCAGTCGTGACTTCCTGTGTGTGTGGAGTTTGCACCTGCCCGCTGTGACTGAGGGTTTCTTCCCATATCCCAAAAACGTGTGGTTCGATGATTTATTTTGCCACTGACTGCTACACGTGTTAGAATCTGGGGACACTGAAACTAAAGCTAAAGGAGATAAAGTAAGATTAGTGTAAATCGTGCTTGAAGCTTGCCACAGACTCAGTGGGCTGAGAAGTGTTTCCAAGCAGTAGGATTTCATTTTCAAATCTGATGTAGACTCTCCCCTCAAAAAAAATCTAGCCCATAGATCTCTCTGCACTTGAATCCCTGTTGGCTAGTTTTCTGCCCCCCCCTGCTGCACTGTCAGAGCCCTTGTCAAGGTCACATCTGTGACCTTAACGGAAGTAGCCATTTGTTCCAATTATCCTCCTTTCATTGTTCTGTTGGGACAACCAAGGGCAGCCCCACTATGGAGTTGATGCTCTTCCTACTTCCATGCTTGCCTCTGGAGATTCTTGAGGAGGTGCCTCTTCATTCTAACTTGCTGCATCACTGTCTGGTCAGCGGGGAGATCTCCTGCTCAGGATCGAAGTCAGCTGCAGAAAGCTGTGAATTCAGTCAGCTCCATCCTGGGCACTAGCCTCTCCAGCATCCTGGACATCTTCAATGAGCAATGCCTCAAAAAGGTGGCGTCCATCATTAAGGACCACCATCACCCAGGACGCGCCCCCTTCTCATTCCTACCATCAGGGAGGAGGTACAGGAGCCTGAAGGCACACACTCAGTGATTCAGGAACAGCTTCTTCCCCTCCACCATCCGATTTCTGAATGGACATTGAACCCATGAACACTACCTCACTACATTTTTTAATCTCCTGTTTAATTTAACTACATTATAATATTTACTGCAATCCAGTTTATCTGTATTATTATGTACTGCTGCCATAAAGACAATAAATTTCATTACATATGCCAATGATATTAAACCTGATTCTGATTTTTCTCATCTGCATGTTCATCTGTGACACACCAGGCTCCATGTGTTCACTGAGGAAACTGCTCTGACAAACTCTTCTTTTCCCCCCCACTTTGACTTTATTTGTTTGTTGTCACCTCCTTGAGTGTCCTGTTGTTATCCATACTATACCTGTTTTTCTTGGTCTTTTCAATTTCAACCAAAACAAAATGCATTAAAAATTTCTTAAACCTTGTTTAAATGGTAATAAAGCTATGCGGTGAGTATATGTGAACATTATTCTGTTCTAATGGAAGTTTGGTATGTGCCCATATACATTTGTTATGGAAACAACTGATGGGCAAGAAGAGTGTTGGTTTCTTTCCCATAATGCTTTGAGTTTGCTCTTCCTTGGGCTAAACCTGAAATGGTGAAAAATGCTTTTAATCCCAAAAATCTCAAGTAAGTGTTGAGAGATTTATGATGTAATTATCATTTTACAATTCCCTTGTCCGTACAGTGAATGAGGAGGTGGGGGTGGGTGGAGATCTCATTGAAGCCTATCGAATGTTGAAATGTGGAGAGGATGTTTCTGATGGTGGGGGCGTCTAGGACCAAAGGGCACAGCCTTGGAACGTTTACTTAGAACGGAGATGGAGAAGGAATTTCTTTAGCCAGAGAGTAATGAATCTGTGGAAGTCACAAGCGGTTTTGGAGGCCAAGCCACTGGGTATAATTTAAGGTAGAGGCTGATAGATTCTTGATTATTTGGGGCATTGAGGGTTACATGGAGAAGGCAGGAGATTGGGTCTGAGAGGGAAATGAATCAGCCATGATGAAGTGGTGGAGCAGACTCGATGGGCCAAATGGCCTAACTCTGCTCCCATATCTTATGATCTTGTGGCTCAAAAGAATGCAAGTTAAAGAGTATGATTTTAGTGACCTTAATTACAGTAACACGAAGAGTAGAAGGCGTAAAGTTCAACTAACTTGCATCCCAGTGGTAGTTTGGAAAGTTAGTAGCGTGTTTGTTCACTGTAGTTAATGGTACGCTCTTTCAGGCACAGTTTGTACCTGCTACAGTTATACCACTAGTACTGAAAGAGAAGCAGTAAAAATCTGCTAATGACCTCATATTTCTAATACTAAGTTTTGTTTTAAAATTGTATATTAAAAAATTGGAACGCAGTAATGCAGCATCACTGGAGTTAATGTTCATAGAGTTAAAAATACATGTGGACTAAGATGTTAACTGTCCTGTGCTATCATCAGTTGATCTGCCACCTGTCTTCAGGAGTTTCGGCCCGCTTATGATCAAGACTCCCTCGAGGTGGTGGGCCAGCAGTGCTAAAGCACCACCTCCCACTGGTGAGGTTAAAAACTTGGCATCTGCCTCTATCAGAGTCATTGGTTACTTCCATCCAACGGATAGTCTGCTCTTCGGGTGTCTATGCAACTACTGAAGGGTTTGCAAGATATGTATACACTGTCTGACTATCTGCCCCTCTGGACATACTTGGTCCACACCCACGCTGATCCTGTCTCTGCTGCCTCAGCTACAGCCCTGCTGGTTGACTTGATCTCTCTTCTAGTAATCTACCTTGATTACAGAGTTGGCTCGTAATGGATTACTCAGACATTTGCCATCACAGCCAATGATTAAGAGCCAGGGTGAGATATTTTAAATGTGAGTGGGGGCACAGGTGACCCAGCAGCTCTGGCTGTCCTGACCTCTGCATTTCGTGAGGAACTTGCACAGAATTTGTATCCATCATTAAGGATTCTCACCATCTGGGATGCTCCCTCTTCTCATTGTTACCATCAGGGTGGAGGTACGGTACAGGAGCTGGAAGACACACACTCATTTAATCAAGATTCAAAGCACGTTTATTATCAAAGAATATATCAATTATTCACCTTGAGATTTGCTTGCTTACAGGCAGCCACAAAGCAAGAAACCCGAATACCCCAATTAAAAAAAAAGAAAGACTCCAAACCACTGTATGGCGGGGGGGTGAGGGGGAACCCCACAAATCCTACGAACAATAGAAGCAGGCCAACAGCATTCCGAACCACACTGAGTCCCAGGTCAGCTCCTGAAGCCGCAGGAGTAGGCCCAGGCCTCGGTCCCAGTTCATCACTCCAGTGGGGCACAAACAGCAAGCCGGATCAGTTCACGGCCTGGGTGCCGTAGAGAATGGAATGAACGTTCACGGGAGAGCGAGTAGAATCAGCCCCACCTTCAGGCTTCCAGACGGTCTGTGCTGGCGTTTAAATTGTCCAAGCACCAGGTAGAGCCCCGCTGTAGGACCCGGGGCCCCAGTGCCATGATGCGCTTGGAGCGATCCTACCCTGCGCCCAGGTTAGGTGGACGGGCACTGAGACTCCTCCGCAACGACGCCTCTCCAACCCCACCTGCTGCCCCCATTCCAACACGTGGCGCCTCACAATGGCCCAGCACGGCTCATCCCCCCGAACCAGCCTCACCTCCCACTGCCTCTTCACTGTCTGCGACAATAGTTCACCATTGTTTGCTTCAGAAAGTGTCATAAGTAATGTTTTTAGTCAAATCTCTTGCCTTTTGATCTACCAGTAAGCACATTCTGCGTTAGCACCATCTTAAACCAGAAGTATACATGCTCATTTTTTAGGAATACCTTCTTTTCCACCATCAGATTTCTGCAGGACCACGGACCCATGAAAACTTTTTCCTTTTTTGCCCTTCTTGTGTATTTTGTATACATTTCTTATTGTAACTTGTAGTAACTGTTTATGTATTACACTGTAAACAACAAATTTCACAACATGTGTCAATGATGATAAACCTGATTTTTGACTGTGCCTGGGAGATCTGGTTGCCTCCCTCATCACAAAGGTGTTCTGGTTGTTTACTGCACATTGCCCTGAGGGTAAGTGGGTAGGAGGTAAAGTGAGGAGGAGCTGATGAGCTCGTGACAGAGAAAGGACGACAGAAGTAACTGGTGGTATGGGACTGAAAGATAGCACAGATTCGATGGAACAAATGGCCCCTCCTATGATATAAGGAAACAAAAAGAAATCCTTAGGCAAACATAACTACAGGTTTTACAAACTGTCCAGAAAGTCTAAAGGATTTGAAACCCGTATAATATCACACTGATTTTGTGACTGGCATAGGGATTTGGTTCTTTCCCCATCCCTTAGTTTCTTTGAATGGAAACCTTGCTGCAGATTCATATGCCTTCCATGCAGTTTCTTGTTTTGGCTTAATTTACTTCAGATGAACTTTATCCCTATTTTCTGTCTACTTGTTTTTTTTGTTATCAATACAATTCCTTATAGGGGGAAGTCAAATGTTATCAAACGCATGCCAAGTTTAAAGCTGTGAGTAATATTCAATATGCAGCCTTCTGATTGATTTCTGAGCCATTCCGTGCACTTCCCACCTCGTCACATCTTCAGAACTGTAGTCACTGTGGGGAATATGGTAGTCAATTTGCACATCGTAGAACACAATAGACAACAGGGTGATAATGATCATCTTGTGGAGTTGACTGAGGGACAAGTATTGGCCACACAAGAGACTGGAAATCTGGCGCAACCCACAAAGTGCTGGAAGAACTCAGCAGGTCAGGCAGCATCTATGGAGGGAAATGATCAATGGGGGCACTTGATCTGGACTGGGACAAAAAGGGGGCAGAGCCAGTGTAAAAGGGTAGGGGAGTGGGGAGTGAGAAGTATGAGCTGGTGGGTGCTAGGGTTCCCACTTTTTTTTTGGAATTGTTTCCATCTACTAAAGGAATGAGGGGGGTGGTGTTAGTTTACTCTTCCAAGGGTCAGCCCCTTCCTGCAATGCAGCATTACCTCAATACTGCCCCAGAATATTGACCAGATATTTGTCCTGAAATTCTCTGTGGCAGGACTTGAATCTGCAGCCTCTTTCCTCTGAGAGTGCATGATGAAGTTTGAATAATTTCATCAACACAGTCATTTATTTTTTAATAGATGGAAATGAATAAAAGGCAATAAAAGCTGTTGTTTTTTCTGTTCTATATAGAATCCATAATCTGTCAATATACCCTCTAAATTTGGTATGTAGTAAAACTAATGTTCTAAATGTGCATTGTGGAATATAGATTATTAAACACAAACATGACATTTGTTGCTTTTTGAACATTATTGAAGTGGGCGGGAGGGTGGAGATGCATCTCTACCAAAGGAGGTATAAGACACTCCTTCCCTCCGCTAGCCTGCAGGTCACCCTTGGACAAGGTGTAGCACCTGCTTAGCCCCCCGATCAGGGTCACGTGAAGCCGTGGGAGCAGGTGGTGGATGGTCGTATCAGCAGCTGGTGCACATCACAAGTCCTGGTTATGCGACCACTGACGCCAGGCAGACAATCTCTGAAGAGTACTGATAATGGCTGGGGTCACCCACCTTGTAAAGACACGGCCCAGGGGAAGGCAATGGCAATCCAATTCTGTGGGAACAATCATGGTCAAGGAATCATAATTGACTGCGTCACATGACATGGCGCATAATAATGCTTATTGAAGCAATTCTGAGGTGTAACCAATGGTACGTGTAAGACCTTTCTGACCTGAAGTTGAAGTTTTCCACTGCTTGGCCTATTTCTGAGCCTGTGAGAGACTCCTTGATTTGCTGTGACTGGCCAGCCAGGCCACTTGTTCCTATTCAAAGTGGAACTGTTAAGTGGGTTCATTAGGTGATTCAAAATGACACTTATTATCGAAGTATGTGTGGTATATACAACCCTGAGATTTGTCTTCCTCACGGACAACTGCAAAACAAAATCATGGGACCCATTTAAAGAAAAACATTAAACCCCTAACGCACCAAAAAAAAGGAACAAATTGCGCAAACGCCGAAAAAAGAGGGAAAAGCACAGTACAAAATGCCAAATCACAAAGAGCTCAGGCGTTCCCAGTTCAGTTCAGCTCCAGGCCGCTCGCTCTCTGCCCTGATCAAAATCACACAAAGCAGCAACAGAAAAAAGAAGCCATCATAAGGTGATCTGTGGAGCCCAATCCACAGACCGCGTCGATTAGACTTTGCCCACGACTCGTGGGTTCCGCCAGCATCAAGAGGGAAAGACCGTTCATACGTGGGCAGCTCCTCTGGGAGCAGCAAGCAAGAGGGAGGGAGAGCGAGAGACCGTTCGCACACGGGTAGATGGTGCTGAACACCTGCTCTCGTCCTCATTGATGTCACTCTTCCTCGACGTTTCTCGGTGAGAAATGGAGTCGAACACGAGTTCGCACCCCCCCCCCTCGTCTCCGGACCGCGCGCTACACTTGAACCCCCTCAGAGAGAGGGCAAAGCACTCAGTCAACCCGAAAGCACGCCATCAAAATGTAGATCGCAGGCAACAACTGTAGCAGAAGCACATTTGAAAGAAAAGAATGAAGTAATTTTGAAGTGAAAGAAGTCATTCTGTGAACCGTCTTGGTTGCATTGTTTGCAGACACCATCTTCCTGAGTGGCTGTTGCAGGATTAGACCATTTTCAGTTACACTGGGTGTGTGCTCATTCCAGGAAATGATTCCTGAAGGGTGTGGGTTGGTGACATCATAAAAGAGACAGCTAAACTGGTTACTCAGGCTTAGTCCTCACTCTGCACTTGTTCTGTCTTGGCAAATGTCAATGCTAATCGACTGAAGTCGCTCTGCACAGATCAATTTAGCATGGGAAGAAACCCAAATGTTGTCCTTGATGGCTTCTTGAGTGATATACTTGTGTGGGGGGCCAAGCTGTAAACGGGAAGCCAAGTCTGCTGCTTTAGTTGGGAAGAAAGGGAGAGGAAAGTCTGCAGGGATATGGGGAGAGGGTGGTAAGTAAAATCTGCTGGATTACTCTTGCATGAAGTTAGAATGGGAACAAGGGGCTGAATGGCCTACTGTGCTATAACCGTTCTGAGATTCCACTGGCATTTGGTCTGTCTACGTCTGGAAAAGGGAAAAAAGAAATCTGCAGATGCTGGAAATCCAAGGCAACACACAGAGGGGCTCAGCAGGTCAGGCAGCATCTACGGGCCGAAACACTTCAAGAAGGGGGAGGATGCCAGAATTTTTTAAAAAGGTGGGGGGAGGGGAAGGAGGATAGCTGGAAGGTGATTGGTGAAGCCAGCTGGGTTGGAAGGATAAAGGGCTGGAGAAGAAGGAATCTGATAGGAGAGGAGAGTGGACCATAGGAGAAAGGGAAGGAGGAGATCCAAGGGGAGGTGATAGGCAGGTGAGAACAGGTAAGAAAGCAGAGTGGAAGATAGAGGAAGAAGAATAGAAGAATAACTTATTATCCATTTGTTTGTTGATGTGTGGTGAGATCAATTGGGGACGTGGCGAGGCAATGATTTCGAGTAAATATAAGCATATTTATGTCGAATATTTGGGTCTCAGAAGTAAAAAGAAATGACTTGCTCCAATGTTACATCGAATCATTTTGTGCCATTCCCTAAACAAGCAACTGAGAAATAGAAAGAAGTGAAAGGAAATTTTAATGCATTTTAAAGATTCAAAGTACATTTGTCAACGTTCACCGCCCTGAGATTTATCTTCCCACAGACAGCCACGAAACAAAGAAAAAAAAAACATGGAACCCTTTTTAGAGAAAAAAAACATCAAGCCCCCAACACACAAAAAAAAAAGAACAAACCGTGCAAATGGCAAAAAAACAAGCGACAAACACAGAATATAAAACTCTAAACCACAAATCACTCAACCAGTCCAGGCATATTCAGCTCAGTTAAATCTCAGTCTGTGTTCACTAACTTCGGGTCACAGAGTTAGTCCGTCCCGATCAAAATTGCAAGAAATAGCAAAAAGGAGCAACCAGAAACACATCATAACGTGAACTACATAATCCTCAAACCATGTCAATTAAACCTTGCCCAAGACCCGGGACATTGGCACCGTCCTCCAGAGGCATTGAGAGAGAGGGAGGGATGCTCTTTGAATGCACAGACTTTCATTGCAGGAGGAGATAATAAGCATTTATGGCAATGAATTCCAACAGCCAGAATTATTGAGAAAATTATTTCATTGGTTAATTTGATATCTTTGAGGATTAATTATAATCCTATGTGCAGGAAATAAATTGTAGTTTTATGTAGGTTGTAATGATCGATAATCGTAAGTGAGGAGGAGAAGATGGCAATGCGTGTGGCCTCTCCGGTGAATGATATCTGTAATCTGTCAAGTAGGGTACCGTGCACAATTCTGATTTGATGGAGACAGACGTGAGAGTACAGAAGAACATCAGGAGAAACTTGTGAAATGCCTGCTTCGCCTTGCCGCTGCTACTGTGTGGTCCGGAATCTCCAGAGCAGAAGGCCCCGAATCCTCAGCTTTGCTTGTTTTGGCAAGGTCAATGGCACTTGGGAGGCTGTATCGGAGGGGCTGGTCGGAAGCTCGAAGTTTTCGAACGGACGGTCTCAGCGTCGGTTGTGGTCGGCTGCTTCCAATGCACCCGCAAGTTGTCGGTGCCTGGAGGTTTATGGCAGTGTGGTAAACCATGTATATATGTTGTAACTCGGTTACCTGTCTGGACACACCCCTCTGCTGACTGCCCCTGTGGCTCCTCCCACAGAGTCCTGTATAAAGGTGTTCGCCTTGCCCCTCCCCCTCAGTCCGGGGGCAGACATTCACTGTGGAGGTCGTATTGTACAGCGAATAAAAGCCTTTCAGTATTTTTACCAAACCTCAGTCTTTTGGAGTAATTGAAGGTGCTTCAATTTTATTCGCTGTACATTTTAAAACATGGAACAGGCCCTGAGACCAGAAAAATTAGACCTCGATCCGCAAATGCCTGATGCTGGAAATGCTTTCAAACTCTGGCTGGCCTGCTTCGAAGCGTATCTAGAGGAGATTAAAGCGACCGACCCCGTAGCAAAGCGCAGAGTTCTACTCTGCAGGGTCAGTCCACGGGTTTATTCGCTGATCGGAGACCAGCCGAACTACGACGGTGCGATGAACGCACTCAAAAGACAATACCTGCGGCCGATAAACAGCGTCTATGCTCGGCACCGTTTAGCGACACGGCAACAACGCCCCAGGGAATCGAGTGCTGAGTTTGTCCGGGCCCTACAGACACTCGTGCGGGTCTGCAATTGCCAGGAGCTGACGGCGGTGCAGCATGCAGAACTCCTAGTGAGAGACACCTTCGTCACGGGGACCAGGTCAGTGTACGTGTGCCAGCGGCTGCTGGAAAAAGCCGATCTTACCCTAAGTTCGGCGATGGAGCTGGCTGATACGTTGGAGGCCGCTCTGCATAACTCCGAGGCTCTCCAGGCATGCGATCCCCCGATGGCCTCATGGGTGCCGCAGACCCCGCAACCTGCCGGCGAATCGACCTCGGCTGCTGCCAGTCGTGAGTCCACGAAATGCTACTTCTGCGGACTGGAGAAGCACCCCCGGAAACGCTGGGCGGCCCGACAAGCTACCTGCTCCAGCTGCAGAAAGAAGGGCCATTTCGCCAAGGTCTGTAAGTCAAAACCGCGAGCGGGATCGAGCAGCGCCACGTGCGAGACGTGGGGGTCGCCGTCTTCCCTGCACACTGCCACCACGTGCGAGACATGGGGGCCGCCATCTTCCCTGCACACTGCCACCACGTGCGAGACATGGGGGCGGCCATCTTGGTCGGCGCACCTCCCACCGCCTACGACCAACGGGTGCTCACGGGGCACCCCACCACGCCGGACCAAGACAGCGACCCCACCCTGGCTTCTGTGACCCTCGACCAAAGCGCGCCCCACCAGCTCGCAAGGTCAATGATGGGCATCCTGGTGGAGGGGCACAGGACAAGCTGCCTGTTTGACACAGGCAGCATGGAGAGTTTCATCCACCCAGCCACTGTACAACAAATAAAATTGAAGCACCTTCAATTACTCCAAAAGACTGAGGTTTGGTAAAAATACTGAAAGGCTTTGTGGACTCATGATACGGCCGGTAAGTCAGAGGGTCACCATGGCCTCCAGGTCGCATACAACAGACATCTGGGGGGGTTGTGTAGCGACACTAGTGGTGCAGGGCACAGAATATCGGGACTTTACGTTACTGGTCTTGCCTCAACTGTGTGCCCCTGTGCTGTTGGGGTTGGACTTCCAGAGCCACCTGAAAAGCGTGACAATGAAGTATGATGGGCCCCTCCCGCCAATTACTGTCATAAATCCCCTGTTTTGTAGAGATATGTCACGTACCCCACTACTGACCACACACACACACACCGACCCGCGCACCCCACCCAACATCATGCCATCTGCCACACTACCGACACCACTTGCGGCCTCTCCACCCTCAGGATCCCTCCCCCACCACTGTTCGCCAACCTGACCCCCGACTGTAAACCTGTGGCAACTAAAAGCAGGAGGTACAGCGCGGGGGACAGAGCTTTCATTAAGTCGGAGGTGCAGCAGCTGCTCAGGGAGGGGGTCATTGAGGCAAGCACAAGTCCTTGGAGGGCGCAGGTGGTGGTTGTTCGGAACGGGGAGAAGAATAGGATGGTCATGGACTATAGCCAGACCATCAATAGGTTCATGCAGCTCGACGCGTACCCTCTACCCCGCATCGCGGATATGGTCAATCAGATAGCACAGTACAAGGTGTACTCGACCATAGACCTAAAATCCGCTTACCATCAGCTCCCCATCCGCCGGGAGGACCGCCCTTACACTGCCTTCGAGGCGGACGGCAGGCTTTATCAATGCCTGCGCGTCCCCTTTGGTGTCACGAATGGTGTATCTGTCTTCCAGAGGGCAATGGACCGGATGGTGGACCAGTGCCAACTGAAGGCCACGTTCCCATATCTGGATAACATCACCATCTGCGGTCACGACCAGCGGGATCACGACAACAACCTCCAAAAATTTCTCCAAGCGGCCAAATCTTTCAACCTCACCTATAACAAGGACAAGTGTGTATTTGGGACCACCCGACTTGCTATCCTTGGGTGTGTCGTGGAGAATGGAGTCATTGGCCCTGACCCCGACCGTATGTTGGAACTCCCTCTTCCCAACACCCTCAGAGCCCTCAAAAGGTGCCTGGGCTTCTTTTCATATTACGCCCAATGGGTCTCTAACTATGCAGGCAAGGCCTGCTCCCTGGTCAAGTCCACCACATTCCCCCTCTCTGCCGAGGCCCACGCGGCCTTCAACCGCATAAAAGGGGACATTGCCAAAGCAGCAATGCGTGCGGTGGATGAGGCCATTCCCTTCCAAGTAGAGAGTGACGCCTCCGACTTTGCGCTGGCTGCTACCCTCAACCAGGTGGGAAGACCAGTGGCGTTCTTCTCCCGTACCCTTCAAGGCCCTGAAATTCGGCACTCTGCAGTAGAGAAAGAGGCCCAGGCCATAGTGGAAGCTATAAGGCACTGGAGGCACTATCTTGCCGGCAAAAGGTTCACCCTGCTAACTGACCAGCGCTCAGTCGCATTCATGTTTAATAATCAGCAGCGGAGCAAAATCAAAAATGATAAAATTCTGAGGTGGAGAATCGAACTCTCCACCTACAACTATGACATCATGTACAGGCCTGGGAAGCTCAACGAGCCCTCCGATGCCCTATCCTGGGGAACATGCGCCAGCATGCAGATCGACCGGCTATACGCCCTGCATGTAGACCTTTGCCACCCGGGAGTCACCTGGCTTTTCCACTTCGTGAAAACCCGGAACCTGCCTTACTCCCTTGAGGAGATCAGGATGATGACCAGGGACTGCCAAGTCTGCGCAGAGTGCAAATCGCACTTCTACCGACCCGAAAAGGCACCACTCATCAAGGCCACCCGCCCCTTTGAGCGACTGAGTGTTGACTTTAAGGGCCACCTTCCCTCCACCGACCGCAATGTGTACTTTCTTAACGTAATTGACGAGTACTCGCGGTTCCCCTTCGCCATCCCCTGCCCCGACACCACTACCACGTCAGTTATAAAAGCCCTGCGCAAGCTCTTCACTCTGTTCGGATACCCATGCTATATCCACAGTGACAGAGGGTCCTCGTTTATGAGTGACGAGCTGCGCCGATATCTACTGGCTAGGGGAATTGCAACTAGTAGGACCACGAGCTATAATCCCCGGGGGAATGGACAGGTAGAGAAGGAGAATGGCACAGTGTGGAAAGCCACACTCTTAGCTCTCAGGTCAAAGGGACTGCCGGTCTCCCGCTGGCAGGAGGTCCTTCCCGAGGCACTCCACTCCATCCGCTCCCTGTTATGCACGGCCACCAATGCCACCCCTCATGAGCGGCTCTTTTCTTTTCCCAGAAAATCGACCACTGGAACCACCCTACCATCTTGGCTGACGTCCCCGGGGGCCAGTGCTGCTCCGGAAACATGCGAGGAGCAATAAATACTCCCCGATAGTCGAGAGGGTTCACTTACTTCAGGCGAACCCCCAGTATGCCTACGTGGTTTTACCTGATGGGCGGGAAGACACGGTCTCCATCCGGGACCTGGCGCCCGCAGGAGCTCCGGGCCCCTACCCTGAACACTCCGTGGTGACTATTGACCCCGTACCCACCAATGTATGTACCTACGAGACACCGTGCACCCCAAACCCTATACAGACACCACACGACACTCCCATACCGGGCGCGACGCACATGCACGAGGGATTACCGACGCCTAACGTGCTGGCACCTGAAGTCAGGCCGGAGCCAGCACAACCACCATCGCCGGTGCAATCACCGCCAGTGCTACGTAGATCACAGCGACGGACTCGACCGCCTGATAGACTTAACCTGTAAATATACTCCTTGTAAATATTGTCAGTCACTTCACCCCGCGGAACTCTTTTTAAAAAAAGGAGGGGTGAATGTGGTAAACCATGTATATATGTTGTAACTCAGTTAACTGTCTGGACACACCCCTCTGCTGACTGCCCCTGTGGCTCCTCCCACAGAGTCCTGTATAAAGGTGTTCGTCTTGCCCCTCCCCCTCAGTCCGGGGGCAGACACTCACTGTGGAGGTCGTATTGTACAGCGAATAAAAGCCTTTCAGTATTTTTACTTTTGGAGTAATTGAAGGTGCTTCAGGCAGGGAGTTTCTCCCTTTGCCGCCTGCTATCGGGGACTCGGGAATCGATCGAGACTTGAGACTTTTTTCTACCGTGCCCATGGTCTGTTCTTTATCAAATTATGGTATTGCTTTGCACTGCTGTAACTATATGTTATAATTATATGGTTCTGTCAGTGTTAGTCTTTGGTTTGTCCTGTTTTTCTGTGATAGCATTCTGGAGGAACATTGTATCATTTCTTAATGCATGTATGCATTTCTAAGTGACAATAAAAGAGGACTGGGTGTTCTCATAATCTAATCTAATACAATTCCAAGATTTACTTTTGCTGTTGGAAGGTGTAACATAGGACACCAGGTTCTTTGACCTCATTGTTATACTGACCTTTCAGCTACTCTAAGAACAGTCAACCCTTCCCTCCTACGTGGCCGTCTGCTTTTCTATGTAAGGGTTTCTTAAATGCCCGTTGTGTATCTGCCTCTATCACCACCCCTGGCTCTGCAGTGAAGGAAAGTTATATTTTTCACTGTGTAAAAAGGAGTAAGTCATTTTTAAGAAGTTATGATAGTGCTGCAGGTAAATAAGAGTTTGGCACCATAGTTGACATGGAAGAGTTAGAATCCAAGGGTACCCAACCTGGGGTTCACAGAGCCCTCAGTTAGCGGTCCAAGGCATAAAAAAGGTTGAGAGGCTTGTTTCTGTGCTGTATGCTCCTGATTCCACAAAATAATTTTATAAACAGCCCGCGTCAATCACAAAAAAAGCTTAATGCACGGATGCAGTTTAATTACTTCCAGTCCATTATGATGATGCATCACAATATGGTTCAGTGGATTGCCGGTACCTGCTGGCTAATGGGCTGGAACTGAGGATGGCTGATCAGCTGGTATCGCGAACCCCTGACCTGATACCTGCAGTGGGAGGATTCTGTATGGTGATGATTAAATTTAGTCTTTCACTTTGAAAAACCTAAGAATAAAGAGGCTATTTATCCCATTGTGTCTGTACTAGCTCATTTGATACTCCAATCAAATGCGTCCCTTGCTTTTGCTCATTTGCCACACGCCTGAAAACTCCTCTCCTTTACTAATTCAAGGTGTCCCAACAAGAACTGCGGGCTGCTTTACAGTGCCAGTGATCAGGGCTCATTCCCCACTGCTGTCTGTAAGGTGTTTGTACATTCTCCCTGTGATCACGTGAGTTTTCTCCCGGTACCCCAACGTTCCAAAGACGTGTGGGTTAGGGTTAGTAAACAGCAGGGCATGCTACGGAACATAGTAGAGAACGGGTCCTTCAGCCCACAATGTTATGCCAAGCCAGCTAAAAATCAAATCAAAAACACCCAAACTCGAATCCCCCCCCCCCAGCTAAACAATGTCCATATTCCTCCATCTTCCTCACATCCAAACGCCTCCTAAAAGCCGCTGATGTGCTTGCCTCTACCACCAAATTGGCACCGGGCACAAGGTGACACTTGCAGGCTGCCCCTGGCACATCTTTGGACTGTGGCCATTGACGCATTTCACTGTACGTTTTGATGTAAAGTGACAATTAAAGCTGATCTTTATAACTGTGAAAACATGTTATGACATTTTATTTAACTAAACTTGTCAGCAAATATCTTTCCTAACCCTCCTAGCCTGATTTTTTTTCTGGACTGCCTGTGGGAACCGACGTAGGATGCTTTCACCTGCGATTGGAAGTTGTGCAACTGAAATGTAGTTTAAATGTATTAACCAGTTTTGAGAACTTTAGATGCAAAATGCACCACTCACTGATCAATTAAGATCATCTGCAATAAACTGAACAGGTATATGGCATGTATCAACTTCAAAGGAAATACAATATTTTACCTCTGTTGAAAATCAGTCTAAAGCAGGGGTATCCAACCTGGGGTCCGTGGCCCCTGTAATGATAGGGGTTCATGGTTCGTCTAAAGTAACCCCCATGAAATTTCTTGTTCACTTTTGGCATTCTCGATTTTGAATCTGAGACAGAAGTAGAGGAAACAGGCACGTTCCAAGAGTTCAGAGTACATTTATTATCAAAGTGTGTATACAGTATATAACCCTGAGATTCGTATTAAAGAAACGTCATGGAAACTGTTCAGAGAAAAACATCAAACCTGCAATGCTCAAAAATAAGAACAAATCGTGCAAACGGCAAAAAAACGAGTGAAAACCAAATAATATTAGGCATTAGGCTACAGTCATTGAAACGGTCTAGGAATATTCAGTTCAGTTCAATTAGGTTTTCCATTTATCATCTGTACTGAGCATTTTTTCTTTAACCTTGACCCTTTCACTCCTAGGCATTTTGACTCATTGCGATCTAGTTTCACATTAGCCAGTACTGTCCTTGAGGTACTAATTCTCAATAAAACTTGAACTTGTGCAATGCCTGGAAGCTATGTCAGTAGAATGAGTGAATAGTGCATTATACTCTAAGCTCTGAAGCAGATCTCTCCTCTGCAGTGCCAGCTGTAGTGAGCATCAAATCTTCAGACAAAAGAACTTGCTTCAGTTCAAGTCAAAATTTAAATAGATTTATTGGCTCCTAGGAATCGAGGACAGCCAACTATGAAATAGAATTAAAAGGCTTGTAAGCTCACTATTCTGAGAGGGGAAAAATGCAGTGATTCATCCCAGGCTGCGGGTGTGCTGGATATTACACAGCATCGCTTTTGTCCTCCTTGAGACAGAATAAAGAACATCTGATTTTTACAGAATAGTCGGAGGCATCAAAATGCTGAACTGGGGTGCAGAACGTTCACTGTGATGAAATTTCCAAATAAGAATGATTCATCGTTTGTACAACCCAGACTTGGGTTGACTTAAACTACTGGATATTGAGAAAGCCTTTGTGTTGAATCTTGATTCCGCTTACTTTTCTCGCCTGCATTACTCACACTGTTAAGATTATCAGGAATAGGTTTGGGGCTTGCTGTTGCACAGTTTTATCCTCTTGTTAATTGTTAAGTACTGATTTATTTTAGTTCACAATGAATTTTGGTCATGCTCGTTCTTCATTTTGAATGGGTTTCTAAATCCCTGCAGCAGTGACTAAAGAATCTAGGATTATACCATAAGCACAGAACTATAGTTGCAGTGTACTCCAACTATTCATTGGCGATGTACGCTGATCAATTCCACACCCATACAATGCAGTGGTCATACAGTACTGATACAGAAATGATTAGAATCAGTGCTACATTGTATTACTAATTTTCATCCCACAAGAGATTTCTGGTCCAATCCTACATAACACCTTGCTACATATTATGACGTTCAAATATTCGTTTGTTATATGACCATCAAATCCATTTCAAAAAATAAATTTATAAAGAACACTAGTTCAATGGCAAATTCATGCAAGAGTTCCATAGCTTAAGCACGTTCTTTGTGAGCATGCTTCTAATCTCTTTTCATTCTTTTGTGATTACCATAACTTTATGTCCACTTGCTTTTGCAAGGACAGAAATAAACTATCATGATTTACCCTGCCACGGCTCTTCCTACAAAAGCCCTGACACACTGTCCCCAGCTACAACCCCTGAATCTTTGCTAAAACCCAGGAACGTTTCTACTTTCTATTTCTCTTAATTCTCTTTCTATCATTGTATCTGAAGCTGTATGTGTTAAAACAGTCATCCTGTACAAGTTCAGTAGCTTCTCCTTCTCCTCTCCTTGGCTTTAGGTGTGAAATCAAGGATCCATTTTGCTTGTTAATGGCTTTCTCTATAGTGTGTCACCACTTATTGATTTTTGCATCTACAGGCTCACTATGCTTATTTAGAATGGTATAACTTTAAGCTGTGCTTTCCTCCTTGTTATGTCATTCAGTGATGACTGGCTTCGTGGCTGTGGACTTGTTTCATGACCTCCAGTCGTTAGCTTGCCTTTATTGTTTGCACATTTTTTTTCTCTCTGCACATTAAGTGTTTGACAGTCGTTTTTTAAAATGGGTTCTATTGAGTTTCTTTAGTGGCTGCCTGTAAGGAAAAAAACTCAAGTTTGTATATAGTATACATACTTCGATAATAACTGTACTTCAATTATAATGCTTTGCTTCAGACCAGGGGTTCCCAACCGTTTTTTATGCCATGGACAATACCCTTAAGCCAGAGTTCCATTGTCCCCAGGTTGGGAAACCCCGCCTAAGACTTGTACTGGATTGTATATGTCATCCATCTGCTCATTTTAGCAAATCACCTGTATCCTCCTCTCTTTCAGAATCACTATTCAGAATTTACACTGCCTGTAATCTATCTCCACATTTTAAATATTTTTCTACTCACCTCCTGAATCTAGGTCATTTAATATTGAAGCAAATTGGCTGAAAATGTGCTTCGATGAAATAATTTGCCTCAATACTTCTCCTTGTTTTATTCTGTTTGCTGATTCTTGACTAATTGTCTTTCTATCTGTCTTGTATGTTCTCCTTTATTCTTTCCAACACAGTCTTTATTACGTATTTCTATCTGCCAGGTCTCCAAACACTAATGGAAAACCTCCATAAACAACCCAGACACAGAAACAGGTCCTTTGGTCCACCTTGATTTGTTATTCTGCCTATTCCCATTTGGGTCATAACCCTCCATACCTCTCCCATCCCATGTACTTCTCTGAATATTGCAAACAAACCCATGTCCACCACTTCCACTGGCAGCTTGTTCCTCACTCACACCACACTCTGAGTGAAGAATTTCCCCATCAGGTACCCTTTAAATATTTCACTTTTCACCCTTAACCTACGACCTCACCCAACCTCAGTGGAAAAAGCCTGCTTGCATGAACCCCACCTATGCAGTCATCATCATTATGTGCTGCGTCATAAAATGTGGACGATCGTTGGTCTCATTGACCAGGAATTGTTCTTGGCAAATTTTTCAACAGAAGTGGTTCACCACTGCCTTCTTCTGGGCAGCGTCTTACAAGATGGGTGACCCCAGCCATTAACAATACTCTTCAGGGATTGACTCCTTGGTGTCAGTGATCGCATAACCAGAAGTTGTGATAGGCACTGGCTGCTCATATGACCATCCACCATGGCTTCACGTGACCCTGATCGGGGGAGGCTATGCAGGTGCTACACCTTTCCCAAGGGTGACCTGCAGGCAATGTGGAGGAAAGGAGCACCTTTGCACCTCCTTTGAGAGAGATGTGTCTCCACCCTGCACCCGATCTTTACAGTGCCTCTCATAATTTTGTATAACTTGTTCAAATCTTCTCCTCGTTCTCATGCTTGGCTTCGACATTTACTTAGAGAAGGGGTTCTCAACTTGGTGCCCACAGACCCCTTGGTTAAGGGTGGGGGTCGATGGCATAAAAAAGCATGGGCACCCCTGCTTTAGAGCATTCCATTGAGATGGTCAAGGTAGCCTACCTTATGAAAGCACAAGACTAGAATATGGAGTTGGTGGGTTGGGGGAGGGAGAGAGAGAGAGAGAGGAGAAAACTTGACCAGCATCTTTGGGCTGAGAGGAACTGAGCTTTTGGGGTGAGACACTGCAGCAGGCCTGGGGATGGAGATGGAGTATAGCAAGTCTAAAGAAGAGGTGGGGGGTGGGGTGTTGTAGCGTGGTCGAAATCACGGGAGAGTCAGAGTCACTGGTAGATACAAAGCAGTTTGTTTATTCGACACAACAAGGTACAGCAGGCATTGTACAGACGGAGACGCTTTCGGTAGAAAGCTCTGTGAGCCCAATGTGGGCTCAATATTTACATGCTAAACTCAAAGGTAATCGCTACTTAAAAAGTTACAGACAATGCTTCCTGTTGAAGCTACATTCAAGATATCAAACTACCTAACTTCATCCTTTCCTTCCGACGCCGACATGTCTGGGTTGGTATCCACGGCCTTTAGTTAAATGCAAGTTAAGTCCACGATAAATTTATTTGGCATTTCCCGTGCTAACATAGAAGACAATTAATATTTATAATGTATAGATAATACTGTCTTCGAAACTACAGCTTCAGGTCAAACTACAGCGCCAGAAGCATCTGGTGTTCACACCTTTTTAGGAAGCGCATTGTTGTGGACTCAATCTGCAGTACTTTGTCAAATAGGAGTCTGGTGGCCAAAGTCATTTAAGTGTAAACAAATCATCTACCCAAAAAAATTCACTCTAACAGGGGGGCCGATGAGATTGGCCAAAAGGTAATGGGTGGATCGAGGAGGGAAGAAGGGTGATGAAGGGGGAAGGGTGGAGCTGGGAGGCAAGATGCAGGTGGGTGAAGCAGATGAGAAGGAAAAAAAATCAGCTGGGGAGAGGGATGGATGAAAGTAGAGACAGCTGCTGGATAGCGATAAGTGGGGACGCAAAAGCCAGCAATGATAAATGAGAGAGGTGATAATGGGAACTACTAGGGGAGTAAAGGAACAGGTGGGAGAAGGGGTCTGATGAGTAAAGTGGATGGGACCAGGAAGGGCGTCAGAGAGATGAAAATGGCTGGTGGGGGAGGCGAGGGGAAAATGGTGGACCAGAGTTCATTCAGAAGGGATCACAGGACATAAGGATTACCTGAAATTGGGGGAGATGGGATGGCAAACACTAGAATCTGGAGCAAAATAACTGCTTGAGAGGAACTCCAGTAGATCGAGCGGCATCCACGGCAGGAGGAAGGAAGGCACTGCATCAAGAGTCCATTCCAGTTATTTGCACTTTCCTATCCAATTAACCTATCTGACAGTATCTGTCAAATTAGCATGATTATCTCCTTTGACAGCTTACTATTAAGAGTTTGGTTCTTTTATCTAAGGTTGTGAATTACAAGAATTTCCCCGACAACAGAAACTAATCTAACTTGCCTCTGATTTCCTGGTTTGGAAAGTGATTTTTTTCCTGTTTAGCCTGTCCATACAATTTAACTTTTACACTTTATTTATTGAGGTACAGTGTGGAATGGGCCTTTCCAGCCCTTTTAAGTCATGTCACCCATCGATTGCCTGATTTAAC
Source organism: Mobula birostris (assembly GCF_030028105.1). Taxonomy (NCBI): domain Eukaryota; kingdom Metazoa; phylum Chordata; class Chondrichthyes; order Myliobatiformes; family Myliobatidae; genus Mobula; species Mobula birostris. The sequence continues at coordinate 23,733,434 of NC_092400.1, forward strand.
CCTAGCCTAATCATGGGACAGTTTACAATGACCAATTAACCTACCAACCAGTACGTTTTTGGACTGTGGGAGGAAACCGGAGCACCCGGAGGAAACCCACACGGTCACGGGGAGAAAGTACAAACACCTTACAGGCAGCTGTGGGACTTGAACCTGGGTCACTGGTACTGTAAAGCATCGTGCTAACCACTCTGCTGCAATGCCACCCCCAGTTTGAAAAATAGTGTCGTTAGAAAGCATTAAGATAGTGATTTGCCAAACCTACGCTTCATAAAGTCATTTTAAAACCATCACTCCTTCAATGATTCCACAGTATGCACCATCTCTGGAAAAGGCAGGGAGCACATTTAATACTCTCTCATATATAAACTCTTCATTGTTTAATCTGTCCTCAGTCTTCATCTGCCCTGCCTCTTCTGCAATTGTACTCCTGAACCACTTTTAAAAAAAGCTTACTAACCCTTTAGTTTTCCTCTTATTTTCCTGTGAGTTTTTTTTTAAAGTCTTTCAGCCTAGTCTTTATGTGGACCTGTTAAGCATTCGTTATTTTTAAAATAAACTGCCCTACATGCACTAAATATTACTTTCCTTTTGGCAACCTAATCTATCTTTCCATTTACGGGAAATGAGCCTTGAGATTAATCTTTTTTTATAAATTGGAGCATGATTGACTGGGTCCCCTTCCTCCAGCAGCTCAAAGTTCCCAGTTGCTAACGCTGCACTCAGTTTCCATTTGTGTTTTTTTCTTCTTTCTATTTCTTGTGGGCAAGATTTACTTTCATTTTGCTGAAGTCTGCTTTCCTCAGTTAAATCATCTCAAATGTTTACCCCGCTCGATTTGCTTTTAACTGCACGATAAATAATGGAGTGAGCATCAAGAGTAATAAAGGGGGTGGCATCGTAGCGTAGTGGTTAGCACAATGGTTTACGGTTCAGGCATCGCGGGTTCAATTCCCGTCGCCGCCGGGAAGGAGTTTGTACATTCTTCCCGTGTGGTTTTCCTCCGGGTGCTCCTGTTTCCTCCTTCAGTCAAAAGGCATACCAGTTGGTAGGCTAACTGGTCATTAAAAATTGTCCTGTAATTAGCAGCGTGGCTCAAAGGACAGGAAGGGCCTTCTCCGCACTATATACAGTACAGTGGCGAAGGGTTTCCTTGCCTGCAGTGGAATAGAAGATGGGCCCAGGTCACAGTTGACGTATGTATTAATACCAGAGTGGATACTTCCCATCACAACAGTGGAGAGAGGAAACAGTTTAATGTTTCAGGTCAAGGGTCTGATGAAAGGATATCATCATGAAATGTTAACTTTTTCTCCAGCACTTTCTGATTTTTAAAAAAAATCTTTTCCATCTTACAGCAGCTGAAGTTTTTTTTCACTCTGACACTCCTCCCCATTTGGTGGGTGGGATAATGGCCCCGACAGCAAATTTATCTGGGGGTTGGGAACATGCTGCGAGGTCCTACTGCTTCCCGTGCCCTCCTTTCCCACCTCCAGTGTTCCCTCTAACCATTTTTTTTTTAACAGCTACACAGGCCAGCCATTGCTCTGAACAAGAAATTGTTACACGGCCTGAAAAATTGCACAGCGCTTCAATAAAACATTAAATAAAAGAAAATTCCAGCTGTGGCCACGCTCCCGCGCAGCTTGGAGGGAGCAATGCCCACCGTCCCAGTCCCACCACATTCCTCATGCCATTTGGAAAAGGGAGAAGCCATGTTCTAAAAGTCGTCCCATTCCTTGGTACCTCAAAGTTCAAAGTAAATTTATTATCAAAGTGCAGATATATCACCATATACAACCCTGAGATTAATTTTCTTGTGTGCATGCTCAATAAGTCCATAAATATAATAATAACCATAATAGAATCAATGAAAGACTGCACCAATTTGTGTGTTCAACCAGTGTCCAGAAGGTAACAAACTGTGCAAATACAAAAAAAGGAATAATAATAAATAAATAAATAAACCAGAATGATAGAGTAGGATTTAATATCACTGGCATATGTCTTGCATTTGTTACGTATTGCAATACATAGTAATAAAAGCTATAAATTACAAAAGAAGCATATATTTAAAAAGAAAATTAAATTAAATAAAGATGATGATGATTAAGAATCATGCCTGCGTGGAATGATAATTTTACCATATTATTAGAGCTTGCAATTATTTTGAGGTTCACTACACTGATCAAAATTGGCATCTGTTTATATTAAACATTTTGTGGTGATTTTGTAACTTTATTAGTAATTGAAACTTCTGTTTTCTGGTTCTAAAGTTTTTATTACCCCCCCCCCCCCGCCGTATTGCACAGTTGTGAAGAAATGTAGGATAGCAGGGGAAATATTGTAGATGGAATAGTATTTGAATGGGATGACGCTCAGCAGAAGTCAGATTTTTATAAGTGCTCTCTGCTACCCCCCACCCCCCCCATGTGCACTGATGATCAGCCATGGAGAGTGAATCATGACAATTCCTCAGCACGTGAGCTAGCTTAAGTGGAACGTGAGGGGAAATTTCTTCACTCAGAGGGTCGTGAGGATATGGAATGAGCTGGCGGTGCGAGTGGTGCATGCAAGCTTGACTTTGATGTTGAGGAGAAGTTCGGATAAGTGCACAGAGGGCTACGGACTTGGTGCAGGTCGATGGGAGAAGGCAGTTTGAAATGGTTCAGCACAGACTAGATGGGCCGAAGGGCCTGTTTCTGTGCTGTACTTTTCTATGAATCTGTGACTCTATGGTGAATATCCTCTCTGAACTGTGTCACTTTGGATCTGGTACAGTAAGTCCGTTCATTTGAGTAGAATTGAGTGGTTGTGAACAAACTACCGAGTGATTTTAAAAAATACGCACATTCATCTGCTGTTCCTAAAATACAAAAATAGATCCCGACTGATAAATTTTCATGTGCAGAGCACATGTTTGAGTTCAGTTGTGACCCTTCCATATATTCTGGCCTTTGCCCTAATTGAAATATTGGTACTTGGGTGATGCCTTGCTTTAACTATTTCTGTGCCTTGCTGAAGGTCAGAATAGGAGATGAGGTAGGAGAACTATACCACAGCAGTGCTTTCTAAATATCTGGGGGATCCTTGCAGCTAATTTTGAATTTCATTACACAAAGAGGATTAGGGAATCTATATTTTCTGAGATAATTGCATTTAGCAAAAAAGTGAAGGGTTTTTGAGTGTTCCTATTTCTTTTGAAAATATTATTAGTCCAGTTTTTGAAAGCTTCTGAATCCCCATCCTTTCCAAGTGGCGCCGTTTTCTCGTGCGAGATCGTTATGACCGGAGGCAGAAGGGACTCTGCAGGTGCTGGAAATCTTGAGCAAGACGTGCAAAATGCTGGAGGAACTCGTCAGGTCAGGCAGCTTCTGATTTGTTTGTCTAAAACAAAAGAAAACGAATTGAAAGGAAAACACGGGGAGTCCATAATACGTGTCAACTTCATTTTTACTTTTAGCAAGACAAGGATAAGTGATGCGCTGGGGTGCTGATGTCTGCTATTCATGTACTCTGTACATGTAACCATAATGAATTATTTAAACAGCAAAGAGTACTTGAGCAATACCTTTACAATATTACTCAAATATTCATCATGGTTAGGAGCCATGTCATGTGAAGTGGGTGCTCATGGTCTATGACAGGGGTTCCCAACCTCATTTATGCCACGGACCAATACCATTAAGCAAAAAGTCGGCGAACCCCAGGTTGGGAACTCCTGGTCTATGGCCATGATGGTTCTTGGCAAATTTTTCTAGGGTTTGCCATTGCCTTCTTCCGGGCAATATCTTTACAAGACGGGTGACCCCAGCCATCATCAATGCTCTTCAGAGATTGTCTGCCTGACATTAGTGGTTGCATAACCAGGACCTGTGATCTGCACCGGCTGCTCGTGTGGCTTCACGTGACCCAGATCAGGGCCTAAGCAGGTGCCCCACCTTGCCCAAGGGTGACCTGCATGCTAGCTGAAGGAAGGAGCGTCTTACACCTCCTTTGCTGGTGACATATCTTCACCCCACCCAACTCAAATATTATTGACACATTAAATACACAACAGAGGGAAATAGGCAGTCTGTGTTTCAAGCTGAGACCCTTTATCTGTACTTATGATCAGGCTATCCTGAGAGAGAAATTTGACAATGGCAGATCAATAAAGATTGATGAATGCAGTGTCATGAGCTGATAGCAGGGGATTATCCCATTTGCTCACTCTTTTCCTCCTCAGGTCACAAACACACTCTGTGAGGCAGCATTTTCCCCCTGGCATGAGTGCCTGAATTAATTGTGACATATTGCACATCTGAACTTTAAAGAACGGTAAACAAACACTGAAATGTGCTCCGTGGTGTTTTAAAGCAAATTCCCCTGGAGCAAGCCAAACAAGATTATGGAGAATTATTTATAATCGAGTAAGTATTTTAAGCAAGTTGTGAGACTCCGGAGCTTCAGATCTCCTAGTAGAAACGGATACAGATCAGGTTTCATATCACCACCATGTGTTGTGAAATTAGTTATGTGGCTGCAGTGCAGTGCTATCTATGAATGTGTGTGTGTATATAGTAGTGAAGAAAAAAAAAGTAGTGAGGTAGTGTTCCCAGGTTCAATGTCCATTCAGAAATCGGATGCCAGAGGGGAACGAGCTGAGTGGGGCTGAGGAGGGGGAGAAAAGGATCAGCCATGATTGAATCGCGGAGGAGACTCGATGGGCCAAATGGCCTAATTCTGCTCCTACGTGTTATGGTCTTAAGCTGTTCCTGAATCGCTGAGTGTGTGCCTTCAGGCTCCTGGCCTCCTTCCTGATGAGGGAACTGAGAAGAGGGTATGGTGGTCCTTAATGATGAGCGCCGCCTTTTTGAGGCACTGCTCCTTGAAGATGTCTTGGATACCACAGAGGCTAGTGTCCATGATGGAGGAGACTAATTTTACAACTTTCTGCAGCTTACTTTGATCTTCCACAGTAGTCCCCCCCCCCACCCCACCATACCAGACTGCGATGCATCCAGTTGGAATACTCTCCATGGTAGATCTATAGAAATAGTTAAATTAGTGCAAAAAAAAGGAAATAAGAAAAGTAGTGAGGTAGTGTTCATGGGGTCAATGTCCATTTAGATATCAGATGACAGAGGGGAAGAAGCTCTTCCTGAATCATTGAGTGTGTGTCTTCTGGCTTCTATACTTCCTTCCTGATGATAGCAATAAGAACAAGGCATGACCTTGGTGATGGGGTGATGGGAGTCCTTAATGATGGACACTACCTTTATGAGGCATTGCTCCTTGAACATGTCCTGGAATATAATTGTCCACAAATTGATGCAAGATTCATCTTTTTTCTAACGTTTCAATTCCAGAAGGGGGTTATAGATGCCATCTGTAGTGAATCTCACAGGTAAAATAAAAATAATTTGGAAATATTTGTGCCTTGCCTGCTTCCTTTAAAAGAAAACCAATATTAGAGTTGGGAATCCATTACCTATAATGAATCGTGTCCTATTTCTTATTGCACCCTACAATGATTACCATTCCCAACCAATGTTCTACAAGGGTGATTACCCTGGCTGTGTGTTCCTCATCAGTGATCTTTATACAGTGTGTTTGTCATAGTACTGAGAGAAGAGATATCGAAGTCGCGTGTATCTGAAGGGAGAACCAATTGCCAAAAGGGAATGTCCCAGTGATTGCTCTGCCAGTGATCATTATATTGCTGTAGTTCTGAATGATACAATATTTAGCTACAAGGATCCCCAGAACAAATATAATTTGTTGCTCTTTTTCTTTCTTCCACTTGCATCCCTCTTCTCCTTTGACCTTCAGGGAGACTGAGTCCTTGTTAATCAAGGCCCTGGCCAAGTAGAAACATCTGAATGAAGGAGGCAGCTTGGTCACAGTGTTTTGTGACTGAGTCTGAAATCCGACTTGCTAAATGTCTGCAGATGTAAATTTGTCAGCAGGGGTCTAAAATTAGAAACTGTGGATGAGTTTTTGTTTTATTTTTATCTCTCTCCTTAATTTGTGCTCTTGGGTCAATTACGTTGCTCGTATTTTTGTTCTAGACTGTAATCAGCCAACTCTGAACAACAACAGGATCGTAGTTTGAATTATTAGTGTTCATAGCACTCCACTAAACAGTCAGACTTTGAATTTTTTTTAAGAGATCATTTGCCAAATTGTTCCTTCCTTTTTCAGCTGACCCTGAGTGTCCTTGAATTCCTGCATTTGAAGTCTTCTGGGAATTGGGCTGAAAGTGTGATCTGTCAGGGAAAAATGAGTCTAGAACTGCTCAGCTTGTGTAGAGCTTTCTGTTCTCAGGTAAACGACTTTGTAATGATAACGAATGTTGACAGAACAAAACAAATGAAAACCTAACCTACAAATGCCAGCATCGTAATGATTAGCATCTTTCAAGTGAGCAGCATCTCCAGGCTAATGTAACACAGCATTTTAACATGCAAGTAGTTTACTATGCATTATACAAATTAGTTTCGCGTTTCTGAATCCTAAATTTTTAATGTTCTAATTGTTCAGAGTTCACTGATCCCACATTGGTGACTCTCCTTGTAAACTGTGCTGCAATGTAGCGGCCATTCATCTGTTTTCTATCTGCGTTGTATTCTGTGTATTGTGGTAACTAGTCATGTGAGCAAAAGGACATGGCAAAAGCAAAGGGAATGAGTTACATTCATGCTTTGGTCCGGGCAGTTTAGAGCTGGGGACAGACAGATGTCATATCTTTTGTTGACTGCTTGTTTATGCTTAACTTCACTTAGTTACACTTAATTGCAGCACTTCACGGCTGTATGTATTGCTAATAAAGGATCGAATACTTTTCTGCAACTTTTGAACATCATTCCTGGGGTGATTAGAGGGCACGTCATACAAAGATAACAATCCATGGGGGTTGCCAGCAGTGGCAATTGATCTGTTAGAATTGGCTGCTACACCGCAATAAGGATTTGGAATACTTGACCCGTCACGCAGTCAATTAATGATTTTGAGCAATTAATTTTGCAAATAGAGCAACGCTGCAGACGACAACTTCCAAACAGCAAGCTGTTGGCCTCCCCCCGCGCTTGTGGAAGGAGCAATACATCTCTCACCCTCTTTAGTGAGAGGGGATCTGTGGGATGTGGAAGTGTTGGGGTGAACTGTGGTTTTTGATGGACACTGGATCATGGTCTCTCTGGGAGCTTGCATGGTGGGTGGGGGGGGGAGCCAATGCTTTCTGCTGGAGCAAGTGGGGGAAGGGTTGATGCTTTGCTGTTGCTTGTGCGTGGGGGGGGGGCGCGGAACTTTGGGTTCTAACGCTTTCTTGTCCTTCATCCTTTGGGGATTTTTCTTCCGTTTCGTGGATGTCTGCAAAGAGCAAGAATTTCAGGTTATATACTGTACCCATTCTCTGATACTAAATGGAATCATTAAGCCTTTGAATTTCAGTACATGCGGTCTAAAGAATGTGTTCCCAGCTTCTCAACAGATTTAAGATATTGAATCTCAAACCTAAAATGTAATAGTTTGCAAGTAGGAAAATGACATGCTAGTACATTATAATCTGTTGCAGAATAGAATGCACTGGCAATGAATTCCACAGCCACTTGCTCAAAGGAATCCTCTCCATGGATAAAGAACCCAAATCCTTAAGTACCCAAGTCATCCTGCCATTTTTTAACTTTTACCAAGCTTGGAAGCTATTACTTGCTATCCTTTTCAGAAAGAGCCATCTGACATTGGAGCATAGACAACCCAAACATCAGGTAAAGCTCCAGCCAGCCAGGGAGCCATGTAAGTGCATCTAATGAGTATCTGATCCATGGAAACCAAGAAATCTGTAACCTATTTGTGTTTCCAGGTCGGTCATTGCCAGCCTTAGATTAATCAGGGGAAAAAATGATCTGGCTTTGTGCTCGTCATTGAAAATGGAATGAAGTCCTCAAATGCTGGGAATGCTTGACTGGGTTAGGTGACATGCATGGAGAAAGATCCAGTTCACGTTTCATCTCAATGACCTTTCTTCAGAATGAGGTAAGACAGATCTTAAGAGGGAAAGCAACATGCACCAAATACTGGAGGAACTCAGCAGGTCAGGCAGCATCTGTGGAAATGAATAGACAGGTGACGATTTGGGTTGAGACCCTTTGGGCCCGAGCCTGCTGAGTTTCTCAGTACTTTGTGTGTGTGTTGCTTTGGATTTCCAGCATCTGCAGACTTTCTTGTGCTTAAGAGAGAAAGCTTGTGATCAATGAGGTCTGACATGGTCTTCTCATTCTGTCAGAAACCTCAAAGCAGGTGGTTGTGGTCGAACTGGCAGTGCCTTGGGAAGAATGGACTGAGGAGGTATTTGAGTTTTGCTGCCTGCCTGCTGCACAGAACTTGCTTTCCTTGGCGTTATGGTGGGGCTGCAAAGAAAAGAGCCATCAAGACCACCACAGAGGCTGCTGAGTGAACCTCCAGATGGCTATGGATCAAGAGGTGTGACCCGTGGACCAACGCTGCTGGGACACAAGCCAGATCCTGATCACCCTGGCTGGGTCACCTGGCAAGAGTGTCTGATGTTGAAAGACCCAAAGCACCGAATGACCAGGTAACATCACAGGTTACGTGCACTGTGTTCCAGCGCATCCTAGGATGTATCTCAGCATCATGGTGGGTTGACTGGCAGGATACAGATGGGGATGATGATGGAAGATGATACTGGAATGAGTAAAGAAGCATCAGTCGATCTTGAGTATATGAATGCCTGAAAAGCAGAATTCAAGAGAGCAACTTCAAGTTCATGGGTATCTCTGAAGACATAACCTGGACTCAAACAGCGATGCAGCTACAAAGAAGGCAAGATAGTGGCTATACTTCATTCAGAGTTTGAGGAGTTTTGGTATTTCTTCAAAAATACTCGCAAATTTCTACAGGTGTCCTTTGGAGAGCATTCTTACTAGTGGCATCATTGTCTGTTATGGGGGTGGGGTGGGGAGATGGTACTGCACAGGATTGAAGGAAGCTGCAGAGAATTGTAAAATTAGTCAGCTCCATCATGGGCACTAGCTTCCGTAGTAAACACAAAATACTCTGCAGATGCTGGGGTCAAAGCAACACTCACAACACGCTGGAGGAACTCAGCAGGTCGGGCAGCATCCGTGGAAACGGTGAGTCGACGTTTCGGGCCAGAACCCTTCGTCAGGACTGTAGAGGGAAGGGGCGGAGGCCCTATAAAGAAGGTGGGGGAGGGAGGGTGGGAAGGAGAAGGCTTGCCACCATTCAGGGCCCCAAACAGTCCTTCCAGGTGAGGCAACACTTCACTTGTGAGTCTGTTGGGGTCACCTATTGCATCCGGTGCTCCCGGTGCGGCCTCCTCTACATCGGTGAAACCCGACGCAGATTGGGGGACCGTTTTGTCAAGCACCTCTGCTCCATCGCCACAACAAACAGGATCTTCCAGTAGCCACCCACTTCAGCTCTGCTTCCCACTCCCTTTCAGATATGTCCATACATGGCCTCCTCTACAGCCATGATGAGGCTAAACTCAGGTTGGAGGAGCAACACCTCATATATCGTCTAGGTAGTCTCCAGCCCCTTGGTACGAACATAGAATTCTCCAATTTCCGGTAATTCCCTCCCCCTCCCCTCCTCTATCCCTAAGTCACTCTGCCCCCTCCCCCAGCTGCCTACTACCTCCCTCATGGTTCTGCCTCCTTCTACTACCCATTGTGTTTTCCCCTATTCCTTCTTCACCTTTCCTGCCTATCACCTCCCTGCTTCCCCTCCTCCACCCCTTTATCTTTCCCCTTACTGGTTTTTCACCTGGAACCTACCAGCCTCCTCCTTCCCACCCTCCCCCCAACCTTCTTTATACAGCCTCTGCCCCTTCCCTCTTTAGTCCTGACAAAGGGTTCCGGCCCGAAACGTTGACTGATCGTTTCCACGGATGCTGCCCGACCTGCTGAGTTCCTCCAGCGTGTTGTGAATGAGCTTCCGTAGTATCCAGGAGATCTTTGAGGAGTGATCCTCAAAAGGCAGCGTACATCAGTAAGGACCCTCATCACCTCAAACAATTCCCTCTTCTCATTGCTACCATCAGGAAGGAGGTACAGGAGCCTGAAGGCACCCACTCACTGATTCAGGAACAGCTTCTTCCCCTCTGCCATCTGATTTCTGAATGGACACTGAACCCATGAACATCACCTCACTACTTTTTTTATTTCTATTTTTTTGTCACATTGGCTGCAAAGCATCTCAACCGGTCAGGGAATTCTGTGCATACGAACCAGATTCTGCTGTTCGAATATGAACTGAAGACTTTTGCAGCAGAAAGGGACTTTGCAAAGTGTAGAGTATTATAGCAGTGTTATCAAATCATCATTCACTTCAGTAACTTGTTTCTTTGATTCCTGCAGCCCATTCACTCTTGACTGGACAGCAAGGAACTTGAAGGATGATTGATTGTCCTAAAGCCCCCTCCCCCCCCCCCCCGCATCTCACAGACTAATCATAAATAGATTGTTGGTGCGGTAATGAACTGTACACATTGGAATGTTCTCCTTGGGGCAAGATGGCTTTAAGCAGGTGGACATTGTGGCAGCACCATTGTTTCTTCAGATCTGGGTCAGAGAAATGAAGGAGCTGTTATAACACCTCCTTTCTCAGTCCATTGATGGCTGGAAATGTCTACATGGACTGTGGTAAAAATAGAATTGAGAACCTGCCACTGCCAGTAAGGAGTATGTACGCTCTTCCCGCGACTGCATGGACAGTGGTTAACTGGTCATTGTAAACTGTCCCGTGATTAGGCTGGGGTTCAGTCAGGGGTTGCTGGGCGGCAAGCCTCAAAGGGCCTGTTTTGTGGTGATGCTTGTGTTCTGGTCCCACAATGGATCCTCTGATGTGTTAATCTGCAGGAATTTACAGCTGCTGGCCTTCTCCACACCTCCAATCCCCCAATGAGGACTGGATCATGGACCTCCTCTAATTGGTCATCTGCTCTTTGGTCTTGCTGACATCGAGTGAGAGGTTGTTGTGGTGCCACTCAGCCAGCTCGGGTGACCCAGGTTTGATTGTGATGGCTAGTGGGATCTGCAGGGAAGTCTCCTTGCTCTCCCTGTGATCGTGACGGTGTCCTCCGGGCCCTCCAGTTTCCTTCCACATCCTGAAGGCACGCACATTGGTAGGCTGATTGGCTCAGAATGTGACTGAGTGATAGAATCCGGGAGGTGGCTGATGGGAATGTGTGACATAAAAATGGGACTCACTCATTCATTATGTGCCGTGTGCTACGACAGGTGCAATCATGATCTTTCCACGATTGCTCTCGGTAATTCTTTTTCTACAAAAGTGTTTTGCCATTGCCTCCTTCTGAGCAGTGTCTTTACAAGATGGGTGACTCCAGCCATTAGATTAGATTTAGATTAGATTTAACTTTATTATCGTTGTGCTGAGTACAGATACAAAGCCAATGAAATGCAGTTAGCATCTAACCAGAAATGCAAAGAATAGTGTTATTTACAAAATAACTGCGAATAAAAAGTAAGTGCTACAGCACACTAATATAAAAGTACTGAGACAGTACAATATGGGTGCAATACTGCTTAGCGCTGTGATGAGAGGTTCAGCAGGGTCACAGCCTCAGGGGAGAAGCTTTTCCTGTGCCTGCTGGTGCAGGAGCGGAGGCTCCTGTCGGATGGGAGAGAGTAAAAAGTCCATGGTTAGGGTGAGATGCATTATTGATAATGCTTTTCACCCTGCCCAGACAGCGTTTATGGTAGATGTTCTCAATGGTGGGCAATTCGGTGCTGATAATCCGCTGGGCAGTTTTCACCACACACTGGAGTGCTTTGCGGTCTGATACGGGACAATTGCCATACCACACTGAGATGAGATTAGCAATACTCTTCAGAGATTGTCTGCCTGGTGTCAGTGGTCACTAAGCAGGCGCTACATCTTGCCCCAGGGTGACCTGCAGGCTAGCGGAGGAAAGGAGCACCTTACGCCTCCTTTGATAGAGCAATATCTCCACCCTTCCACCCAAAAATGGGATTAGCATATGATTGGTCTGAATAGGTGCTCCTCAGCTGTGACAGTATCCAAATCCAAGTTTGGAAGTTCTGAAGAAGTTGCTCTCGAGTAACAACGTTGCCTACAATAGGGTGACTAATCATAGAAATCTAATAAAATGCAAATACGTTTCTAGTTCTTGAATTTACATATGGACCACTGTGATTTGCACCTTGGAAAATGATTCAATACTACAAAGCTAAACACTGCCCAAAGGGTCCTGGTTACCAAATTAATGTTCTGCTGCTGAAGCTTTAAAAATACATTTTTTAAACACATATTGTTCAAACTGTTGTTACAGTTTGTTAAAAAAAAAGCACCAGGTAGAGAAGAGCATGCTGAAAAGGAAAGGCACATTTAGTGAACAAGCTAAGAGCTGAATCAGCCCAGGACTGACTGTATCATTCTTTATTCGTATGCTGCCAGAACTCCCAGAGAGGCAATGAGATACATTAATCAACATCTTCACTTGTAATGTAATTGTGTAATGATGTGCCAGGCAATGGCAGAAAAACAGCTTATTTCTTCCAGTAATGCAGAGTGAACGTGTTTTTAGCAGTTGCTAGTGAACACAAACTACGGCAAGGAGAATGTAAAAAAGTATTTAGTCACATCAACTCCCTGTTCTTTGTCTCCTGCACAGCTCTACAGTGTAAACTTGAAAACCACGTCGTCTTCAAAGACGTGCACTTCAGCATATTCAGATAGTGAATCAGAACCAGGTTTAATATCACCAGCATGTGTTGTGAGACTTGTTAACTCTGCGGCAGCAGCACAATGCACACATATACAGTGGTAATAAGAGAAAAAATTGAATTACAGTAACTATACATTTTACATACCCTCAATTTCAGGCACCTTTTTGAAACTTTCAACTTTTCTCTTCTTGCTTAATGATAACAATACTACAAAGGTGTTACTTCTGAAATATTCAGGTTGCTGCGTGAGTTTGTCCCTGTCCATCCACTGCGTCCCCAACTCTGCCAAATACTTATTGCTCCAATTCTGCGCTTTTGTCTGATTACAGCAGGAGCTGCTCCCCCAGTATTTGTTCCTTCTGCATGAATATCCATTCAGATCTCTCCTGCTATCTCAGTGTCAAATTTTCATTTGGTGTCCTGGTGATACACCTTGGCTTGCTGTACCTCCTCATTGTGATGGAGCAGTTGTGCAGCCAACAGAGCTCCTTACACTCAAAGTCAAGTTATGATAAAATACGTATATGGTATCTCAAGATACATTTTCTAGCAGGCATTTACAGGGAAAAAAAATACAGTACAATTTACGAAAAACTATAAGCCGACAAAGACTGGCAAAGAACCGACGTACGAAAGAAGACAAACTGTGCAAATAACAAGTAATACCGAGACCATGAGTTGTAGGGGGTACTGGAAAGTGACTCTGTAGGTTGTGGAGTCTGTTCAGAGTAGTGGTGTTTGAAGTTATCCATACCGGTTCAGGAGACCAGTGGTTGTAAGTTAATAACTGTTCCTGAACCTGAAGGCTGAGAGGGGATCTTATTGAAACATATAAGATTATTAAGGGATTGGACACGCTGGAGGCAGGAAGCACGTTCCTGCTGATGGGTGAGCCCAGAACCAGAGGCCACAGTTTAAGAATAAGGGGTAGGCCATTTAGAACAGAGTTGAGGAAAAACTTTTTCACCCAGAGAGTGGTGGATGTATGGAATGCTCTGCCCCAGAAGGCTGTGGAGGCCAAGTCTCTGGATGCTTTCAAGAAAGAGATGGATAGAGCTCTTAAAGATAGTGGAATCAAAGGTTATGGGGATAAGGTGGGAACTGGATACTGATTGTGGATGATCAGCTGTGATCACAGTGAATGGCGGTGCTGGCTCGAAGGGCCAAATGGCCTACTGCTGTACCTATTGTCTATCGTCTGATGGTGTGAGGCCTAAGGCTTCTGTGTGTCCTGCCCAGTGACAGTGAGAAGAGGGTATGGCCTAGATGGTCGGGGGTTGGGTGGTTCTTTAATGATGGACACTGCTTTGCTGTAGGAGCAACTCCATGTAAATATGCTCAATGGTGGGGAGGGCTTTTACCTCTGATGGATTGGCTATGTCCACCACACTCTGTACGCTTTAATCCCACTACACTGAGGAAGTTGAAGGTCAAAAGGCTGTAAACCAATAGAAGACATTGCTTTGAGTTTAAATTTAGGGGTGATGGATATATGGAGTTGCTGCTTCCTTGACCCAACAGTAAAATGGACAATTGTGGTGAGGCTCCTTATAAGTTACTTTGAGAACAATTGAATTTCTGAAAATTTGTGCGGTTTGCACAGTAATCAGTTGTATACTGTATTTGCTGTGACTTTTCATCCAGTCAGTAAAACTTGTGCAAGTGAACTGAATTGTTTCTGTGACAGGATAAAATATCTTGATTGTTCTTTTCAAAAGTGCACTAAATGTGCATGCAGATGAAGAGATAAATGTTATGTTAATCTTACCAAATATCATTGTGGTGTTCTGGCTACGAAGCTCTTCGGCTGTTACCCAAACATGATCATTTGGCAACAGCTGGAACATTAATTTGACACTTAACTCTTCTTGTGAGCTGATTATTGGAACCAAAACACAATGGTGCTTGTCTGTTGTGGGACCTACATGACTGTATAGATAAGGTGATTGAACTTTATAGATTTACTGCATTAAACTTGTTTTGCTGATCTCAGAAATTGTTGGCAAATCTTGCAAAGAGAGATACTAGCTTAGGGAGGAGCTTGCTTTGCCTTCCGCAAAATCCCAAACTTCGAAGGTCACTGTCCCATCCTGTGCAATATTTCTTGATTCCTTTGTCAGCCAAAACCTGTTGCCTTGAGGACAGTGACAACTTAAGCCCCCACAGTACTCTAGAACTGAGAATCCCAGAGATTTGTGACTCTCTGAGGAAAGTATTATCCTCATTTATCCTTATTATAGAAAATAAATGTATTATCATCGTACATATTTGTCACCATACACAACCCTGAGATTCATTTTCCTGCAGGCATACTCAATAACTCCAATAACTGTAATAGAATCAATGAAACACTGCACAGACAGCCAATGTGCAAAAGACAACAAACTGTACAAATAGACAAAGAATAAAAAGAAATATAATAATAAATATCAAGAAGATGAGATGAGGAGTCCTTGAAAGTGAGCCCACAGGTTGCTAGAACAGCTCAGTGATGGGGTAAGTAAAGTTGAGTGGTTATCTCCTCTGGTTGAGGGGTAATAACTATTTAATTTTCTACTTGACTCAGGTCTTGACTGAAGGGCTTGAGACTATTGTTTTTCCTTTTTTTAAAAAAAAGTGGAAGAACTCAGTGTGTCAAGCAGAATCTGTGGAGGCAAAAGTTTAAGTCAGAGTTTTGAGACTAGACCCTACATCAGGATTTCAGCATTTGCAGTCTCATCCCCGAGACCATGTTCCCATGGTCTAAACACTCAGGAAGGCTCATTCTCAAAGAAGGAATTCCCTTCAACCTGAAAATAATTCAGCGCATCTGCTCTTTGTCAGTCACGTCTTTGGAATTCTCAAACAGGAGAAAATCTGCAGATGCTGGAAATCAAAGTGTAACTCCCACTTCGGCTAGTGGCTTAATATAAAGGGTGATAGCCCCCGGCCCGGCCAAACTTTAAAAATCTCGTTAGGGTGGATGCCGCGCGATGTTTCCCCGTTACAACTCAGTACCCTGAAATAACAAACAGTACACAAATATGCTGTTTAAACGATTGAGCTTTATAATTCTTACTTTGACTATACAGTTAGTAAAGAGAAAACAAAAAAAAACAAAAAAGGGCCCATTCTTATGAAACCATCTATTGTGCAATGTTGGAGCTCACTGATAAGCCGGTTGTGCACCATTGACCTCCTCTGATGGTCGCTGACCTTTGGACCCTCGCTCCAAGTCCACTCCATCCAGCAGTCTACCAACTCTCTCCATTCGCGTCTTCTCTCCTCATCTCTCCCCGGCAAAAGACCACGAAAATCTCTCTTCCAGACTCACAAGAAAGAACAACATTTCTGTCATTGGGCAGCCCCCACATTCCAAACCCCGTTATCTCTAGTCATAACCCAAACAGTGCTGCTACTGAGAAACCATTACATTAGCAGTGAAACCTTACAGCTAAAAGTAACACACACAACATGTTGGAGGAACTTGGCAGGCCAGGCAGCATCTATGAAAAGGTGTAAACTCTCAACGTTTCAGGCCAAGGCCCTTTATCAGGACTGGGAAAAAAAGAGATTAGAGGTCAGAGTAAGAAGGTGGGGGGAGGAGAGGAAGAAGTACAAGGTAGCAGGTGAAAGGTGTGAGAGGGGGAGGGTGAAGTAATGAGCTGGGAAGTTGATTGGTGAAAGAGATGGAGCTGGAGAAGGGGCAATCTGATGGGAGAGGACAGAAGGCCAAGGGAGAACGGGAGGGGAAGGAGTAGGTAAGGAGATAAGATGAGAGAGGGATAAAGGGATGGGGAATTGTGAAGAAGAAGGGTGGGGACAATTACCTGAAGTTTGAGAAAAAAATGTTCATGCCATCAGGTTGGAGGCCACCCAGACAGAATATATAGTGTTGCTCCTCCAACCTGAGTGTGGCCTCATCGCAGCAGTAGAGGAGGCCATGGATTGACGTATGGGAATGGGAAGTAGAATTGAAGTGGGCGGCCACTGGGAGATCCCACTTTTTCTGGCTGGCGGACAGAGAGTAGGTGCTTGGTGAAGCGGTCTCCTGGTCTGTGTCAGGTCTCACTGATATAAAGGAGGTCACACCGGGAGCAGTGGACAGAGTAGATGCTCCAACAGATTCCCAGGTGAAGTGTCGCCTCACCCAGAAGGACTGTTTGGGGCCCTGAATGGTTATGAGGGAGGAGGTGTAGAGGCAGGTGTGGCACTTGTTCCGCTTGTAAGGGTAAGTGTCAGGAGAGAAATCGATGAAGGGGAAAGTTGGGGGTGGGTGGGGAAGGAAAGATGTGCGTGGAATCTTGAACCCTATATGGGCTTAATTTGTCATTATGCTCAAGGCAAAGGTCAAACTCAATGGGCCGAATGGCCTAATTCTGCTCCTGTATTTTATGGTCTCTGTGGTGCTTCCCAAGGCAAAGATATTTCATTAGGTGTGAAGACCAAAACTGACCCAAATACTGTGATGTGTGCTTTTGCTGCAGACAAAGTTAAGATTGGTGTTTTCCCCTCACTTAGTTAACTGATATAAACATCTCAAATTGTTTTTGAAACTCAACCCCGCACATAGCTCTTCACAAAAAAAAGTCCAGCAGAGCCAGTTCACAGTTGGTTGCAACCTGAGGCTTTCTGCATGTGCGATTACGTTATGGTTCATCAACTTAACCCATCAGTCATCTCAAATTGAGCTACCAGAAAATTTGACATTCACAGCATAGTGTCGGTTGTGATGTTATCACTGTCACCAGAAACAACAATCTGAATGCACGAATTTGAAGCTTGTTCTTCTCTTCTGTGGCTGCCTGTTGGAAACGTCACCGCAGATGTACCAGTTTTATACATCTTATAGTGGACAGCATTCTGACTGGGTGTATCACAGTCTGGCATGGAACCTCCCATGCACAGGATTGGTAGAGGCTCAGCCATCTCCATCTCTGGCGCAATCCTCTCCACCGTCGAGGACGCCTTCTAGAGGTTTTGCCTCAAGAAGGTGGTGACCAAACTTTAAGGACTCGACACTCAGGACACGTGCTTTTTTCTCATTACTACCACCAGGCAGGCAATGTCGGGGCCTGAGGACCCTACTCAACCATTTAGGAGCAGCTTCTTCCTCTCCACCATCGGTTCATTGAATGGTCATCGGCACTATCGCACTAGTCTCACTCAAAGCCTGCCGCAGCGTTGCATCTCTGTTCCGCTCTGTCTGGTACCGAAATTGCAGCACCCTCTACTTCTGTGGGGCAGCACGATAGTGTAGTGGCTGGCACAGCGCTCTACAGTGCCAGCAACCCGGGATCAATTCCCACTGCTGCCTGTACAGAGTTTGTGCAACCTCCCTGTGAGGTTCCTCCGGGTGCTCCGGTTTCCTCCCACGGATAGGTTAATCAGTCATTGTAAATTGTCTGGGGATTAGGCTAGCGTGAAATTGGTGAGTTGCTCTGCGGCGTGGAAGAAAATAAGCAAAGTGCGATCCCAAGCTTTCCATGTCCAGAATTGAAATGTGAACGTGTGTGGCTCTGGGCACAAGATTTGTTCTTGTTTTATACACAAATTGCTTTCACGCCCTTGCGATAAAACACAGAGATTTTCTAACTTGTTGATAAAAATGCTGTCTGAAGCAACATTTGAGCAGTGGGTAGCTTGAGTCTTTTTTAGTCTATTTGTCATGAAACACTTTTTGTGTTTTGACTGCTGTGACTGCCTTTTGGCCCAGCTACACAGCTCACTGCTTCATTTGTCCAGTATCTGGCACTTACTCAGCTGGCACTGCTGTTGTTTTTTATTCCAGTCACTTTAGACTAAATGATGAGAAAATGTCACAAACTCGCACCAACAAAGGCTTTTCAGTTCATAAACGCGTTATTGACAAAGCAAGCTCTATGTGTTAATGCTCAATGCGAAGGAGCCCTCTTCCCTTGCTGGTTGTGAGTATTTAACCTTGTTCTGTTCTTTCACACACAGCCCTCTCATAAACATTAAAATGTCTTGGATGAGACACAGAATGCCTTCATTGGCACTGAAACCAAACACAGTAGAACTCTTAAAGCTGTAATCCCCTGAAATGGAAGGGCTGTGGAGGTGGGGGTGGAAAGACCACCTGGTGTCATCAAGATGCCGTCTTGTACAGATTATCTAATGAATTTTTTCACACACTTGTACCGACGCCCCATTCTGTTCCAGGCAATGCTTTTGTTCCCAATGTTTTCTCTCCTCATCGTCATCCTTATGTGCCGTGTCATTTGGCATGGGTGATCATGGTCATGACCACAATTGTTCTTGGCAAATTGTTCTACAGAAGTGGTTTGCCATTGCCGGCTTCTGGGCAGTGTCTTTACAAGATGGGTGACCCCAGCCACTATCAATACTGTGTCAGAGATTGTCATGCCCGGCGTCGGTGGTCGCATAGTCAGGACTTGTGATTATGCACCAGCTCCTCATACGACCATCCACCAGCTACTCCCATGGCTTCATGTGACCCTGATCAGGGGGCTAAGCAGGTGCTACACCTTTCCCAAGGGTGACCTGCAGGCTAGCAGAGGGAAGGAGCACCTCACACCTCCTTCGGTAGAGACATATCTCCACCCTGACACCCATCATTGCTAAAACAACTGAAGGTGTATTCTTCTGCCTGTACCCCATGTGAGTAGTCTGGTACATAAACTGCTTGTATTCTCTCTCTAAATTCACATCACTGAATTGGCAAATTTTGTTGTTGGGGTGCCACATTTTCATCTGTCCTCTGTGATGCTTTGAATTTGCCGTTACAGTTTACAAAGGTTTTAATCCAATAATTTTCTTTTGCAGGGAGGCAGTGTTTCTTTAAAGAATCAAGTTTAGAAATTTCACTGCAGTAAATTCTCAGCTTCTCTGTCATAGATAGAGAGTACTTGTGTAAGAGTCTTGGACTAGGGTGCCTAAGACTTTTGCAAGGCACTGTATTTGTCAACTTGGAGCAGAGAGCGAGTTTGTAAATCTGGCAGGAGCAAAGGATGTTAGGAATGGCAAGGGTAGAGTGCCATGGGAGGGGTGTGGGACAAGTGGCAGAGAAGGAATGCCAGGGGCAGGGGGGTGACATGGCTGCACGCACACCCCACCTTGAGACATCAGGCAAGGTAATTTGATTCCAAACAATTAGTTTATTGATCAATACAGAATATCTCTCTAATGCTTCCCATTCCCTTGCCCTTTTTCCCAACCATGATTCCCCTCTCCCTGCCCCCCTTCCCACTCTCAGTCCACAAGGGAAACCCGTGTCAGAATCAGGTTTATCATAACTCACATGTATCATGAAATTTGTTTTCATTTGTGGTAGCAGTACAGTGCAATACATAAAATTATATATATGTTGTGCTGCGTTGGCGCGTGGCCAAGTGGTTAAGGCGTCAGTCTAGTGATCTGAAGGTCGCTAGTTCGAGCTTCAGCTGAGGCAGCGTGTTGTGTCCTTGAGCGAGGCACTTAAACACACATTGCTCTTGCGATGACACCGGTGCCAAGCTGTATCGGCTCTAGTGCCTTCCCTTGGACAACATCGGTGGCATGGAGAGGGGAGACTTGCGGCATGGGCAACTGCTGGTATTCCAGACAACCTTGCCCAGGTCTGCGCCCTGGAAACCTTCCAAGGTGCAAATCCATGGTCTCATGAGACTAACGGATGCCTATATATATGGTTAAGACCTTTGCATGTTACTATAGATAGGAACTATGTAACACCGTTTTCATTCTAAGTTTTCCGTTAACTTGTTTGCTATTAAAAGATAGAGTTTCTTCTGGAGAAAATAATCCCATAATTTGTACTATTATGTTGTCTTTGAAGAACCATTACAATTTCAAAGTTTTAGTGTAATTATATTTTGAAGACAATTTATCTCACAGAGGAAAGACTATTCCTCTGACACTGACTGTAAACCAACAATCTACTTAACCCTGTGTTCTTTCTCCCTCAGGTGCGTGAGATCCTTGGCTACTGCTCCTGTCCTTCCCAGTTCCCTATGACTAAAGTATCCGAGGGTAAATATAAAGTCGGTGAGACCAGCACGTTGATCTTCATCAGAGTAAGAGTCTTGTGCCCTAACCATTTTTAATTCTTTTTACTTAGAAGCTGTAATGTATAGTTACAAATAAAATATACAAAGGAGCTTCATGTAGTAATATTGAGACATGCCCCAGTGAAATGAAATGGCAGGTTAAACAAGTTTTAGCTCCTGCTCTGTTATGTTTTATGCTCCTGTTTGAGTACTGTTGGGAGGGACAGCTTACCTGGGGAAAGCGACAGTGGCCGTGCCTCCGGCACAGAGTCTGGCCCTGTAGCTCAGAAGGGTAGGGCAAGGAAGAGGAGGGCAGTTGTGATAGGGGACTCGATAGTAAGGGGGTCAGATAGGCGATTCTGTGGACGCAGTCCAGAGACCCGCATGGTAGTTTGCCTCCCTGGTGCCAGGGTCCGGGGTATTTCTGATCGTGTCCAAGATATCCTGAAGTGGGAGAGTGAGGGGCCAGAGGTCGTGGTACATATAGGTACCAATGACATAGGTAGGAAAAGGGATGAGGTCCTGAAAGGAGAATATAGGGAGCTAGGAAGGGAGTTGAGAAAAAGGACCACAAAGGTAGTAATCTCGGGATTACTGCCTGTGCCACGCGACAGTGAGAGTAGGAATGCGATGAGGTGGAGGATAAATACGTGGCTGAGGGATTGGAGCAGGGGGCAGGGATTCAAGTTTTTGGATCATTGGGACCTCTTTTGGCGCAGGCGTGACCTGTACAAAAAGGACGGGTTACACTTGAATCCTAGGGGGACCAATATCCTGGCAGGGAGATTAGCGAGGGCTACTGAGGTGACTTTAAACTAGAATGGTTGGGGGGTGGGAATCAAATTAAAGAGGCTAGGCGTGAGGAGGTTAGTTCACAACAGGGGGATGGGAACCAGTGCAGAGAGACAGAGGGGTGTAAAGTGAGGGTAGAAGCAAAAAGTACTAAGGAGAAAAGTAAAAGTGGCAGGCCGACAAATCCAGGGCAAGCATTAAAAAGGGCCACTTTTCAACATAATTGTATAAGGGCTAAGAAAGTTGTAAAAGAGCGCCTGAAGGCTTTGTGTGTCAATGCAAGGAGCATTCGTAATAAGGTGGATGAATTGAAAGTGCAGATTGTTATTAATGATTATGATATAGTTGGGATCACAGAGACATGGCTCCAGGGTGACCAAGGATGGGAGCTCAACGTTCAGGGATATTCAATATTCAGGAGGGATAGACATGAAGGAAGGGGAGGTGGGGTGGCATTGCTGGTTAAAGAAGAGGAAGGACATAAGCCGGGAAGATGTGGAATCGATATGGGTAGAGCTGCGTAACACTAAGGGGCAGAAGACGCTGGTGGGAGTTGTGTACAGGCCACCTAACAGTAGTAGTGAGGTCGGAGATGGTATTAAACAGGAAATTAGAAATGTATGCAATAAAGAAACAGCAGTTATAATGGGTGACTTCAATCTACATGTAGATTGGGTGAACCAAATTGGTAAAGGTGCTGAGGAAGAGGATTTCTTGGAATGTATGCGGGATGGTTTTTTGAACCAATGTGTCGAGGAACCAACTAGAGAGCAGGCTATTCTGGACTGGGTTTTGAGCAATGAGGAAGGGTTAATTAGCAATCTTGTCGTGAGAGGCCCCTTGGGTAAGAGTGACCATAATATGGTGGAATTCTTCATTAAGATGGAGAGTGACATAGTTAATTCAGAAACAAAGGTTCTGAACTTAAAGAAGGGTAACTTTGAAGGTATGAGATGTGAATTAGCTAAGATAGACTGGCAAATGACACTTAAAGGATTGACGGTGGATATGCAATGGCAAGCATTTAAAGGTTGCATGGATGAACTACAACAATTGTTCATCCCAGTTTGGCAAAAGAATAAATCAAGAAAGGTAGTGCACCCGTGGCTGACAAGAGAAATTAGGGATAGTATCAATTCTAAAGAAGAAGCATACAAATTAGCCAGAGAAAGTGGCTCACCTGAGGACTGGGAGAAATTCAGAGTTCAGCAGAGGAGGACAAAGGGCTTAATTAGGAAAGGGAAAAAAGATTATGAGAGAAAACTGGCAGGGAACATAAAAACTGACTGTAAAAGCTTTTATAGATGTGTAAAAAGGAAAAGACTGGTAAAGACAAATGTAGGTCCCCTACAGACAGAAACAGGTGAATTGATTATGGGGAGCAAGGACATGGCAGACCAATTGAATTATTACTTTGGTTCTGTCTTCACTAAGGAGGACATAAATAATCTTCCAGAAATAGTAGGGGACAGAGGGTCCAGTGAGATGGAGGAACTGAGCGAAATACATGTTAGTAGGGAAGTGGTGTTAGGTAAATTGAAGGGATTGAAGGCAGATAAATCCCCAGGGCCAGATGGTCTGCATCCTAGATTGCTTAAGGAAGTAGCCCAAGAAATAGTGGATGCATTAGTGATAATTTTTCAAAACTTGTTAGATTCTGGACTAGTTCCTGAGGATTGGAGGGTGGCTAATGTAACCCCACTTTTTAAAAAAGGAGGGAGAAAGAAACCGGGGAATTATAGACCGGTTAGCCTAACGTCGGTGGTGGGGAAACTGCTGGAGTCAGTTATCAAAGATGTGATAACAGCACATTTGGAAAGCGGTGAAATCATCGGACAAAGTCAGCATGGATTTGTGAAAGGAAAATCATGTCTGACGAATCTCATAGAATTTTTTTGAGGATGTAACTAGTAGAGTGGATAGGGGAGAACCAGTGGATGTGGTATATTTGGATTTTCAAAAGGCTTTTGACAAGGTCCCACACAGGAGATTAGTGTGCAAACTTAAAGCACACGGTATTGGGGGTAAGGTATTGATGTGGATGGAGAATTGGTTAGCAGACAGAAAGCAAAGAGTGGGAATAAACGGGACCTTTTCAGAATGGCAGGCGGTGACTAGTGGGGTACCGCAAGGCTCAGTGCTGGGACCCCAGTTGTTTACAATATATATTAATGACTTGGATGAGGGAATTAAATGCAGCATCTCCAAGTTTGCAGATGACACGAAGCTGGGTGGCAGTGTTAGCTGTGAGGGGGATGCTAAGAGGATGCAGGGTGACTTGGATAGGTTGGGTGAGTGGGCAAATTCATGGCAGATGCAAATTAATGTGGATAAATGTGAAGTTATCCACTTTGGTGGCAAAAATAGGAAAACAGATTATTATCCGAATGGTGGCCGATTAGGAAAAGGGGAGGTGCAACGAGACCTGGGTGTCATTATACACCAGTCATTGAAAGTGGGCATGCAGGTACAGCAGGCGGTGAAAAAGGCGAATGGTATGCTGGCATTTATAGCGAGAGGATTCGAGTACAGGAGCAGGGAGGTACTACTGTAGTTGTACAAGGCCTTGGTGAGACCACACCTGGAGTATTGTGTGCAGTTTTGGTCCCCTAATCTGAGGAAAGACATCCTTGCCATAGAGGGAGTACAAAGAAGGTTCACCAGATTGATTCCTGGGATGGCAGGACTTTCATATGAAGAAAGACTGGATGAACTGGGCTTGTACTCTTTGGAATTTAGAAGATTGAGGGGGGATCTGATTGAAACGTATAAAATCCTAAAGGGATTGGACAGGCTAGATGCAGGAAGATTGTTCCCGATGTTGGGGAAGTCCAGAACAAGGGGTCACAGTTTGAGGATAAAGGGGAAGCCTTTTAGGACCGAGATGAGGAAAAACTTCTTCACACAGAGAGTGGTGAATCTGTGGAACTCTCTGCCACAGGAAACAGTTGAGGCCAGTTCATTGGCTATATTTAAGAGGGAGTTAGATATGGCCCTTGTGGCTACGGGGATCAGGGGGTATGGAGGGAAGGCTGGGGCGGGGTTCTGAGTTGGATGATCAGCCATGATCATAATAGATGGCGGTGCAGGCTGGAAGGGCTGAATGGCCTACTCCTGCACCTATTTTCTATGTGGTATATTTGACCCATAGAATTTCAATTATATAACCATATAACAATTACAGCACGGAAACAGGCCATCTCGGTCCTTCTAGTCCATGCTGAACTCTTACTCTCACCTAGTCCCACCGACCTGCACTCTGTCCATAACCCTCCATTCCTTTCCTGTCCATATATCTATCCAATTTAACTTTAAACAACAACATCGAACCTGCCTCAACCACTTCTGCTGGAAGCTCGTTCCACACAGCTACCACTCTCTGAGTAAAGAAGTTCCCCCTCGTGTTACCCCTAAACTTTTGTCCTTTAACTCTTGTTACGTACCCCGTAACTGGGTTGCCAAACCAGCAGAAATGGATCACCCAGCTGGAGTCTGGATTACTAGAACTAAGAAAGTTTTATTAAAGAAACAAGCAACACAGTAATCGAAAGGATAATCAATGCAACAGTTCAGCAATAATAAACACACATGTGCACAGAATTAAGATAACAGCATCAATCAAGCTCTATCGTTGTCTACGGGTAAATGACCAATTTCAAAGTTACACAAAGTTCAGTCCAATTTAGTAGTTCAGTTCGCAGTAATCGTTGCCATGGCGATGGACAACGTGGGGGGAGAGAGAGAGAGAGAGAACGGGAACGACTGATCATTCAGACACGGCTTCCACTCACAGACCGGCGATATTGCTCACAAGCAGCTTTTGGGCAGGTCCTTTGTGATGTCACCTGAGGTCACCGACTGTGACCCCTCCTCCAGATGCGGTCGATCCTCTGCAGTGAACTCAGCACCCAAGCAAGGGCGGACACACACCGGGTTCCCGCTGATCGTACCTTTCCACCCTGTGCGTTGTCCGGTACTTCCCACTGACTCGTGAGAGGCGCACCGCTTCTAGGGTCTCGTTACCTCGGGTGTCGTGTGTGTCCTGCCTTAGCGAACCTGTCCCTTTTTATCCCCCTGCTGGGGTATCGCCCGTCCATTACTTCAAACAGTTCAGGGTTCAAAGGGGGAGCCGATCTTGGCAATACCCAGACTGATGGCTCCTTCATTAACATCTCCACATGCTGCTTCATTGTTCCTTATCTCTCCTTCTCCCCTGAGGACAGGTGGCAGACCAACTGCTGATCACACAGCACAGCTAACATCTTATCTATGTATATTCTCGTCACACTCTCAACTCATGTCCTCTTGTTTGAATCTCCCCCGCTCTCAATGGAAAAAGCCTATCCACGTCAACTCTATCTATCCCCCTCATAATCTCCCCTCAACCTTCTACCCTCCAAAGAATAAAGACCTAAATTGTTCAACCTAGATTATATAGGTTCAACTTGTTCAACAATGGATTATATCTGTTGTTCGTTCGTTATGTGTCGTGTCGTATGATGTTGGCAATAATCTTTCTATGACCATGATTGCTCTTGGCAAATTTTTCTACTGAAGTGGTTTGCCATTGCCTTCTGAGCATTGTGTTGGCAAGATGGGTGACCCCAGCCATTATCAATACCCTTCAGAGATTGTCTCCCTGGTGTCTGTGGTTGCATAACCAGAGCTTGCGCCAGCTACTCATACGGCCACCCACCACCTGCACCCACGGCTTCTTGTGACCCGGATCGGGGGTGGGGGGGGAGGCTAAGCAGGTGCTACACCTTGTCCAAGGGTCACCTGCAGGCTAAAGGAGGGAAGGAGTGTATTGTACCTCCCTTGGTAGAGACGTATCTCCACCCTGTCACTCAAAATTATACCTATAACCCCTATAATAAATGCAGCAGAAATCATGAACATTTTCTTCCAATTTGAAATTCCACTGGCATAATCTGAGAGGTTGAGCCCATCGTTTGACCATCACACTTAGTTTCGATTGGATGAAGATATATTTCTGCCCTCAAAGTGCAGAGTGATTAAATATCCAAATATAAAGGGCTGTGGAAAAAGCAAAGCAGGGCATGCTTAGGAAGGGAATTTTACATGTACGGAATTATCGTTATCAGTGTACTTTGCCCACACTTGTTTTGCAAAGGAAACAGTCAAAGGTTGGTTCTGTTAGTCTTCCAGGACCAGCTCAGACATGACGCCCAGCAGGCAAAGTGCGCTCATTTTTAGAATGCTTGCTTGTGGAGGAGTTTGTATTTCCTGACAAACACGTTGCTTTCTCGTGTAAATGCCACTCCAAGGATCTTACTGTTGACTCCTCAAGGTACAGCTGATACGAGAGAGTGACCTCTCACTCCACTCGCAGACTAGAAGTTATTTCCAGTGGATGTGACGTCTGTTGGGGTGGTCAAAATAGAAATCCTTCTGTAAATAAGAAAATACAAAAAAATTTGAGTTCTGCACAAATTCCTTATTGTCATGATAGTGCTGTGCAATACAGAAACAGGCCATTCGGCCCATCAGGGCCATGTTCGGCTTTTTACCCAGTTATCCTGATCCCATTTAGAATCATATATTACTACTGATAAGGAATCATATATTACTACTGATAAGGAATCAAATACATGCTTTGTGCTTCAAGGCAATGCTACTTCAATATAATTATGCTTGTATTCATTTATAAAGTTATTTTGATCTGGAATGCACTCTCTGAAAGTGTGATTTAAATGGATTCATTAATATCTTTCTAAAGTGAAGCGGATCAATAATTGCAGATATAAAATTACAGGACCATGGGGAAAGGAGTAAGGGAATGGGATAGCTCATTCGAGGAGCTGGCACAGATGTGATGGACTGAATGGCCTCTGTTTTGGTCCCATAAAGGCAAGAATGTTTGAAATTAAACGAGGCAATGATCCAGCTGATTATGTGGGTGCCCTCTTTTAATTGCTAACTCTGTTCACTCCAAGGTGGTACTGTTTCTGTTTCTAACGTTTACTCGATTCGGTTAATGAATTTATTAATTAGTAGAGCTTATTTATTGAGATACAGCGCACACTTCCAGCCCTTCAAGCCACACTGCCCAGCAATCCCACAATTTAATCCTGGACTAATCACGGGACAATTTATAATGACCAATTAACCCACCTTTAGACTGTGGGAGGAAACCCACGTGGTCACGGGGAGAAGAATTCAGCAGCAGGAATTGAACCCAGGTTGTCTGTACTGTAAAGCATTGTGCTAACCACGAGGCTATCGTGCGAATGAAGGGAGAATAAAAGAAAGGGCTAATGTAGGATTAACATAAAGGGGTGGGTAATAGCCAATGCAGACTAAACTGAAGATCCTTTCTCTGTGAAGTATCATTCCATGACTCCATCTTTTGTGGGACTCCTGTCACATGGGATTGATCATTATTTGCCCAGATGTTTTCAATTCTGCGATGACTGTGTATTTGTTATTTTCAAAAAGATACAACATCGTCATGAATTCACTGTCATCATTATGCGCTATGTCATATGATGTGGGCGATCATGGTCTTTCCGTGACCACGATTGTTCTTGGCAAATTTTTCTACAGAAGTGGTTTGCCATTGCCACCTTCTGGGGAGTGTCTTTGCAAGACGGGTTACCCCATCAATGCTCTTCAGAGCAGGGGTTCCTCAACGTTTTTTTTATGCCATGGATCCCTATCATTAACTGAGGAGTCTATGGATCACAGTTGGGAGCCCCTGCTCCAGAGATTGTCTGCCTGGCGTCAATAGTCACATAACCAGGGCTTGTGATATGCTCCAGCTGCTCATATGACCATCCACCACCTGCTCCCACGGCTTCACGTGACCCTAATTGGGGTGGGATGGGGGGGGCTAAGTAGGTGCTACACCTTGCCCAAGGGTGACCTGCAGACTAGCAGAGGGAAGGAGTGCCTTACACCTCCTTTGGTAGAGACACATCTCCGCCCCACAATTGCATGTCTTCAAAATTGGGGGAAAAAAAGGTAAGCACAGTTAACTTACACTGGCAATATTAAAGGAGAAAGGTTCAGATTGGCACAGTGAATTTCTGCTTCTACATTAAATTGCACATATCCTAAATCCTGCACTAAATGAAGTCTGCTGCAAAGCTTTTTCCTGTGCCTTTGAAGTTTTGCTCATTACCAGGCTAGTCATCAATAAGCAATGTGTCATTGGTTATTATTTAACAGGAGAGTGAAAATTACATTGAACGTGAGGTCCAGAGAAGGGGTGAGTCATTGAGGTGTGAATACCATCAAAGGGGACAGTCAGTAGAGTGAGCATCAGATGTGGAGCCTGGAGGTTCGGCAATCTGAGGAACAGAGAGAATCAAGTCAACCGCAGAGGAAAGAAACAGACAATTGGCTTAGGACATTTCAGAGCCTTTCTGCCTGAGTAATAAGATAAGGTTCTGATAACCTGTTTGGTTAGTCACCCAACGGCTAGGCATCAGACAACCACCTGACCTCTGGGTGTTCTTTTTTGTAGTTCTACGCCTCTGCACTCAAATTGATTACATTTTAAACTTGTCCTTAGAAAAATGAGCTTGTTCCAAAGACTAAAGAGAAGTGAGTGTATGAAGTAACTATATATTAAAAAGAATATGATGGAACGTTTTGTCTTCTATCAGATCAAGTCAGGTTTATTGTCATTTTACTGTACACATGTATACTGTCAAATGAGACATTTCTCCGGACTGGGGTGTAAAGCACAATAGTACACGTACTGAGTGCTCGTCTGAGTGCTACTGGTACCATGTGACCCAGTACTACCTGTCACATGGTCGGGTGGTCGGCGACTAAACCGGCTCCCCCTCCAGGCTTGCCTGGTGAGGAGGATGGCTAGACAACCTGCAGGACGAAAAACAAGACCTGTCAAAAGGTGGATGAACCCTCTCGTAGGGTCAACGGCCATCTAGCAAACACGTGCCGTGAAGCGCGGAAAGGGCATCCCTTGCATCGAAGCTTGGTCTGACTGCAGCAGAACTTCCCCCAGTCGTCTTGGACCCCACCATGCCACTGGATCCAGGAGGGATGTCCAGAGGGTGGGTCTGGACCTGTGCAACCCCCTACTCACCTAAAATCCACTCACGCACACGTTGTTCCTTTCTACTTCCTTTCTGGATAGCCAGAAGAAAGAAGAAGGGTACACGTAACACTTAGTAAAGTAAGAATTAGTTCAACAAATGAATTGTGCATAAATTAAATATTGATGGGTACAGCACTAATTATCTAGCAACTCTTCGACTGTGATGCAGCAGGGATTTCAGAAAGCTATTGGCCTGAAGGAAGAAACTGTGTTTCCCGTCCTCAACAGTCTTGTCTTGATGCATCGGAGTCTCCTGCTGGATGGTAGAAAGTCAAAGAGGATGCTGGATGGAAGGCTGGGTTCCTTGATAATACTAAGGGCTCTGTGTACGCAGTGCTCCTGTTCAATGCCCCTGGTGGATGTCTGGCATATAATCAGGGATTGTTTAAAGATTCACAAATCACTTCCTCCCTGTCAGCTGCAATAAGATCAGGTCCTACCTTCATGAGCAAGGAGAACTTGCTTGTGCTCCATCTCTGTGTGCTCTGAGGTGCTGATAAGACCACTAAGATTGCATCCCCCCCCCCCCCCCCCCCGCCCCATGGTGACCATGCTCAGTTACAAAGCCCCTTTTCTGGAATTTTGTGGGCCAAGTTAGTAGAGCCACTGCCTCACAATCCCACTGACCTGGTTCAGTTCTGACCTTGAGTGCTAACTGTGTGAAGTTTGAACATTCTCCTGGTGACTGTGTGAGATTCAGTTTCTTCCCTGTGCCCATGACATGTGGGTTGGTCACTTTAAGTTGCCCCTAGTACAAGAGTTCTCAACATTTTAAAGCCATAGACCCTTACCATTAACCAAAGGGTCCATGGAGCCCAGATTGGGAACCCTTGCCCTCGTAGGATCTGTGGATGCTGGTGGGGAGAACTTTTACCAGGGATATATGGCAAAAAAACTGTAAGTGGTATAAATAAATATTAGTGTAAAGTGCTCTGGAAAATTACTACATTATTTTAAAAATCCATAAATAAAGTTCTTGACCTTGTCATTGTGAACTGTGACTCAATTCCGTGATGTGAAATGGCTCCTGTTACCTTTTCCGATAACCTTTTGATCCCCTGTATGAACCCTCACAACTGAATTAACTAAAGAATAATACAAATGTATTGATTGATTCTTAAAGCATTTATTTATGTACTTAGGAGATCAGCAGTTTACTTTCTGTTCTTCCGGCAGGTTCTGAGGAATCATGTGATGGTACGTGTTGGAGGAGGCTGGGATACCCTTGAGCACTATCTGAACAAACATGATCCCTGTAGGTGTACATCATCAAGTAAGTACATTCGTGAAGATGGATTCCAGTTCTTGCCATTTCCTCTCTTTCACCTTCACTGTTCTCTCTAAACTGCGTGGGTACATGGCCACGCAGTTACTGAAATGCTCCCGTGCACATACCCCTCGTTGCCATGCAGCTGGAATATTCTTTTATATAATGTTAATAAAGTTTTGAAATTATGCAAATATAATTCTGACATCCGTTAATACAGTTGTGACATATCCTATAATTAACTGTGCACTAACGAATGGAATCCATAATAATAAACATACCACAACTTTTACTTTGAAATATTTTAGAGCTTCAACATATTTACGTTGTCATTGTTTCAAATTACAGCACTGTTACAAATTGTAACAATAAACACAGAATGGAAGTCGGTAGCTCATTGTTAGTAAGCCGCCAGCCCGCTGAATGCGAACACTGTCTAATTTTAAAAGATTACAGAAAGTGAAAGATTTTCTTTGTTGTACTGTATTTCATTCTACCTTCCAATTAATAAAAACAATCCAAGTGTGTTTTTTCACTTTTTGTTCTAAATACTCATAGTATGCATATTACAAGCAAAATCATTTAAAGTGCCATGCATTTATCAGTCTGTAGTGGGGGGGGGGCTAGATTTCTTGCTCAGAGCAATAATTGGCCCACACGTCTGTAGAATAATTGGCGAGAGCGTTGTTTACCTTGTGGACTCCTATAACAAGCTGTGATCACCAATGTGATTTCAGTTCATGTTTAACATCACCTTGGACTTGCAATAAGCTAAATGCAGCTTGTCAATATGAAAGTAGCAGATAAATTGTTAAATAAGATTAACTGAATTATCATTTGGAATGCATCCAGCTTATTCCTCAGACTTTAACACAGCATGGGCATCTGTAATCATAACACATTTACTGCTCCAGGCTATGCCACCAGCACCTCTCACCTGTGGCCTTTGTCATGGGGGAGGATGAGCAGCACCAACATCTGCAGGTTCTTGTTGGTTCTTCACTCAACCCCGGAGCATCTGGACAGCAAAGAGGCATGCATTAGGATGTTGCTTATTGACTCCAGCTCCGCATTCAATAACATCAGCTGTTCAAAACTAATCAAGACCTTAGCCTCGATTTCCTCACTTTCAAATGCCAGTCAGTTTGGATTGGCAGCAACATCTCCTCCACAACCTTCTCCAGCACAGGGGCACCACAAACCGTGTGCTTCGCCCGCTGCTCTGCTCACCTTACACTAATGACCGTGTGTCTAAGCACAGCTCCAATGCCATATTCAAGCTTGCCGATGGCACCACTGTCGTTCGCTAAATCAAAGATGGCGATCTGTTGGTATGTAGGAGGGAGACTGAAAATCTGGCTGAGTGGTGCCATAACAACAACTCAATGTCAGCAAGACCAAGGAGCCAATTATTGACTTCAGGAGGAGGAAACCAGAGGTCCATGAACCACCCCTCATCGGACGATCAGAGGGGGAGAGTGTCAGCAACTTCAAATTCCTTCATGGTACCACTTTGGAGGACCTGTCTTGGGGCCAGCAACTACTAAGAAAGCATGGCTAAATCTTTGACAAACATCTACAGATGTGTGGTGAAGAGTATATTGACTCTGTGCGTCACATCCTGGTATGGAAACACCAATGCCCTTGAATGGAGAAACCGGCAAAAAGTAGTGGATGCAGCCCAGTCCATCACGGGTAAAGCTTTCCCCACCACTGAGCATATCTACATGGAGCGTTGTTGCAGCAAAGTAGCAACCATAATCAGGGACCCGCCACCCCACCATCCAGACCGTGCTCTCTACTTGCTGCTGCCATCAGGAAGAAGGTACTGGAGTCCCAGGACTCTCACCACCAGGTTCAGGAATAGTAACCCACCCCTCAACTATCAGGCTCTTGAAGCAGAGGGGATAACTTCACTCAACTTCACTTGCCGCATCACTGAAATGTCCTGACAATCTTGTAAGACCATAAGACATAGGAGCAGAATTAAGCTAGTCTGCTCCGCCATTCCACCATGGCTGATCCTGGATCCCACTCAACCCCATACACCTGCCTTCTTGCCATATCCTTTGATGCCCTGACCGATCAGGAAAATAGCAACTTCTGCTTTAAATATACCCATGGACTTGGTCTCCACCGCAGTCTGTGGCAAAGCGTTCCACAGGTTCACTACTCTCTGGCTAAAAAAAAATTCCTCTTTGCCTCTGTTCTAAGAAGTCACCCCTCAATTTTGAGGCTGTGCCTTCTAGTTCTGGATACCCCCACCAGAGGAAACATCCTCTCCACATCCACCTTATCTAGTCCTTTCAACATTTGGTAGGTTTCAGTGAGATCCCCCCACATTCTTCTAAATTCCCGTGAGTACAGGCCCAGAGCTGCCAAACTCTCCTCATATGTCAACCCTTTCATTCCCAGAAAAATCCTCATGAACCTCCTCTGGAATCTCTCCAATGACAACACATCCTTTCTGAGATATGAAGCCCCAAATTGTTGATGATACTCCAAGTGCGGCCTGACTAGTGTTATCTTCTTGTTTAGTATTCTATCCCCCTTGAAATAAATGCCAACATAGCATTTTCCTTCTTTACCACCAACTCAACCTGTAAACTAACCTTCAGGGAGTCTTGCACAAGGACTGCTAAGTCCCTTTGCACCTCTGATGTTTGAATTTCCTCCCCATTTAGATTATAGTCTGCACTATTGTTCCTTTTACCAAAGTGCATTATCATACATTTCCCAACACTGTATTCCATCTGCCACCTTTTTGCCCATTCTTCCAATTTGTCTAAGTCCTGATGCAATCACATTGCTTCCTCAGCACTACCTACCCCTCCACCTATCTTCACATCATCCGCAAACATTACCACAAAGCCATCAATTCCATAATCTAAATCATTGACAATGTGAAAAGTAGCAGACCCAATATTGACTCCTGAAGAACACCACAAGTCACTGGCAGCCAACCAGAAAAGGCCCCCTTTATACCCACTTGCTGCGTCCTGCTTGTCAGCCTTTCCTCTATCCATGTCAGTATGTTTCCTGTAACGCCATGGGATTTTATCCTGCTAAACAACCTCATGTGTGGCACCTTATCAAATACCTTCTGAAAATCCTAGTAAATGACATCCACTGCCTCACCTTTGTCCACCCTGCTTGTTAATTCCTCAAAGAATTCTTAACAGATTTCTCTTTATAGAAACCATGCTGACTTTGACTTACTTTATCATTAGCCTCCACATAGCCCGAAACCTCATCCTTAGTAATAGACTCCAACACTTTCCCAACCAACTGGCCTATAATTTCCTTTCTTTTACTTTCTCCCTTCTTAAAGAGTGGAGTGACATTTTCAATTTTCCAGTCCTCTGGGACCATGCCAGAATCAAGTGATTCTTGAAAGATCATGACCAATGCATCTGTTATCTCTTCAGCAAACTTTCTCGGGAGTTTGCCTAACACTTTTTCCTTTGTAATAGCAATGGCACTCACTCCTGCTCCCTGACACTCACAGACCTCTGACACACTGCTAGTGTCTTCCACAGTGAATACTGATGCTAAGTACTCATTAAGTTCATCTGCCATTTCTTTGTCCCCCCATTACTACCTCACCAGCATCATTATCCAGTAGTCCAATATCAAGTCTCACCTCCCTTTTACTCTTTATATAACTGAAAAATCTGTTAGTATCCTGCTTTATATTATTGGCTAATTTGTCCTCATATTTAATCTTTTCCCTTTTTATAGCCTTCTGTTGGATTTTAAAATCTTCCCAATCATCTGACTTCCCACTCATTAAGTTCACTTTTGCCCACTCACTTTTGCTACCTTGTATGCTGTTTCCTTGGCTTTTATGCAGTCCTTAACTTCCCTTGTCCGCCATAGTTGCCTACCCCTGCCATTTGAGAACTGCCTCTTCTGTGGGACGTACCTATCCTGTGCCTTGTGAACTATTCCCAGAAACTTCAGCCACCTCTGCTTGCTATCCTTCCTGTCAGTATCCTCCTCCAATCCACCTGGGCGAGCTCCTCTCTCATGCC
Organism: Mobula birostris; assembly: GCF_030028105.1. Lineage (NCBI taxonomy): Eukaryota > Metazoa > Chordata > Chondrichthyes > Myliobatiformes > Myliobatidae > Mobula > Mobula birostris. Next base: position 23,768,359 of record NC_092400.1, read on the forward strand.
TCTGTAATTCCCTTTATTCCATTGCGCTACTGATACATCTGACTTGTGCTTCTCCCTCTCAAGTTGCAGTATGAATTCAATCATATTATGGACTCACTTTCAAGGACTCCCCATCTCATGTTCTCGGTATTTATTTATTTATTGTTTATTTCATTTTCCTATCTTTAGTATTTGCCCACTTTGTTGTTTTTTGCACACTGGTTGAACACCCAAGCTTTCATAATAGTTATTATTCTATTATGGACTTATTGAGTATGCCCACAAATAAATGAATCTCAGGGTGGTATATGATGACATATCTGTACTTAGATAATAAATTCACTTTGAACTTTGAGGTTGTACGCCTTTCTGCTGTGGATGTTCATCAGTTCCTTCACTGTCACTCCAGAAATCTCCAATCCAACGTTGTGGTAGTGTCTTCTTTAAAAAGTGCCCATTGTGGTACAGAAAGGCAGCTCTGCGCCTTTAGGCTGAGGGGAAATGGGGTTGAGCAACAGAAACCCGAGGTGCCACAACCCTGTAGATGAACAAAAAGAAAAGTGGCTTTTGGGTGTGAGCAGGGTTGGGCTTGATTGTGGAGGCCCCAGTCTCACGGATCACCAAAATAAATTAAACTCGATCACCCATCACGTTTCAAAATCATTTCCTGTCGTCAGGCTGCAGCTTGTCCCTGTGGCCTGGGCGTGTAGCTGAGGCGTTTAATTTAGCCTGCTTGTTATGAAGTTCTTGAGGTAGAATCAGCTGAACTGGCCCAGCTGCATAATTACTTTCCTGCTTTTTGGAACCTAGGCTTACCATGAGCTATCACAAACAATAAAAAAAAACTTTAGCTCGTTAATGGCTGCAATCATTAAATCTTTATGACAAGTTAAAATTTCCATTGCTTCACGTTTTTCTGCTTGGAGGTGTTGGCTTCGTTATCTGCTTCGTTTCCATGGTTCCCGGCAAAACACCAGTACGTTGGTCACAACGCCTCTTCTTGTAAGGCTGGAATGGATCGTGTCAGAGCCCTTCAGCCAACTAGAATAAGAGTAATCACGCCAAACTTGGTCTTGTCCTCGTCGTGGTGTTTTGGCAGAGATCAGAAGGAAGCCCTAAGCTGCAGATGCTGGAAATCTAAAACAAGAACAGAAAAGGATGGAAATATTTGGCAGGTTAGGCTGCACCTGCAGGAAGAAAGAACGTAGCACAGTACAGGCCCTTCAGCCCGTGATGTCGTGCCAACCCTTTAACTTGCTCCAAGATCAATCTAACCCGTCCTTCCCATATAACCCTCAATTTTTCTTTCATCCTTGTGCCTCTGTATTTGTCTTTTAAATGTCCCTGATGTATCTGCCTCTATCAGGGTATTCTCTCTCCTTAAACAAAAACCTGGCTCCGACATCCACCCACCGCCCCTCCCCCACTCTCCCATACTTTCCTCCCAACACCTTAAAGTTATGTCCCCTTTAAGGTGAATTATTGGTGTGATTATAGTTGGCCATGCACTATCAATGATGGTTTAGAACAGGGGTTCCCAACCTGGGGTCTGCAGACCCTTGCTTAATGGCATTGATCCATGCCATAAAAAAATGTTGAGTACCCCTAGGTTTAACATTTGTAGGTCCATGTTATGCTCCCTGAATAGTAGGGTTACAATTACTTCCTTCCAATCCTTTGTTACAAATTTGGAATGTAGGATGGTAACCAAAGCATCCACTGACCATTGTCATGTTTTACAAAACTCTGGGAAGTACATTGGTTGGCCCTCCTGTTCCTTAGGGCTCTATCTTGCCAACCCTTCATGCCTTTTTAAAAAAAAATCCACTATTTTTAATTTCGTTAAGTTCTTCAACCTTGCTATACCTTTTGATTTTTGGCAGATTTTTTTTTGTTCCATGAATACAGACGCAATGTATTTAACTCCTTTGCAATTTCTTTATTTCACATTAGAAGTCCTGCCAGAGCCTGTATTTGCTTGGCTAATACTTTCTTTTTTGTACATCTGTGGAAGATCTTGCAATTTGTCATTAAGTTTCTTGACAGTTTACATATCAATTATCCTCTTTCAATTTTTGCTCTTTCCCTGCTGCAGTCTGAAGTGCTCCTAATCCACAGGCTTACTATTATTTCTGTCAACATTATAAGCCTCTTTTTTTAGATTTAGTGCTATCAGTAATTTCTCCTGTCAGCTATAGACAGACCACTTTTCCTGTTGGGTTTTGGTGTTTTTTCAGGAATGCATCCATTTTGCAAATGATAGATTATTCAGTTATATAAATTTCCTTTGTTCACTTTGTTTCAGATTCAATAACAAAGCTTTCAAAGACAATATAAAATATGCCATACGTCAAGGTCATTAATGAACGCTTTTTCATTCGGCAACGTGAAAGTCGTCTTTTCCTTTGGTTCCTGAACATGTGGATCTATAAAACCATTTGAATTGGACTCTCTTCTCATCATTCACTGACTTGCTCTACACAGATCTGCATACTCATGAGGTCTGCCCCAGGGCACACAGGTTCCAAGAATCGGTCATCTGCCCTATGATTATAATTTAGTTTGTCCGGTCTGTGTAGATTAAATTTCTCCACAAGTATAGTGTTTTATCAAATCTTATGATCAGGATTCAAGGTACATTTATTATCAAAGCATGTATGCAGTATACAACCCTGAGATTTGTCTTCTCCACAGACAGCCACAAAACAAACCATGGAACCCCCAAGGTGCAAAAAAAATCACGCAAACAGCAAAACAAGGGGTGAAAAACACAAAATACAAAACATCAAACCACGAAGTCATTGAAACAGTGTAGGAATACTGAGTTCAGTTCAATTTGGCGGACGTACACAGATCAGAACATGCATTGTTAGGAATTTGCATTTCATTTCCTTTAATTCATCCGATGGAGTATCTAATCTAGTTTATCTAGTAATTTATTTAGTGAGTCTTGAAATTCATTTAATCCAGTATAACTATGGCATAAACTCATGATAAATTGTTCACTCTGATCTGACCATCCGTGTCCTAATAATAAACCAAATGGGCTATTCATTGCTAATTTAAAAGAATAATTGGATTATCTAATATTTAATGAACAGTGTTAAATTTTGGTTCTAGTCTCTGACCTGTCACCTAAACTACCACTTCTCTTGCAAGACTGCTGCATAAGATTATTTACGTAAATATCTTAGAGTTATTTTTGCTAAATGAAGGATAACACTCCAGATGAAGGGCATTCTAAAATAAGTGTGCACCATGCCGCAGCTAGTTGAGCTGCTACCTCAAAGTTCCAATAATGCTAGTTCAATCCTGACCTAGGATGCTGTCCGTGTGGAGTTTACCGGTTTGGCTGTTATCCTTCTGGTTTCCTCTTTATTCTCTAGTTTCCTTTCACATCCAAAAGTGTGCAGGTTGGCAAGTTGATTGGTCCCTGGGAATTGCAGCAAATGTGCAGACGAGTATTAGAATCTGGGTGCAGTTGATGAGAATGGAACTTAAATTTCAAACTACACTTATTAACAAAGTATGTATGCAGTATATAACCCTGAGATTCATCTTCTCACAGACAGTCACGTTCAAAGGGCTACGGTAGGAAACTTTGTCACATGGTGTGAGCAGAATTATCTGCAGCTTAATGTGAAAAAGACTTAAGGAGCTGGTGGTAGACCTGAGGAGAGCTAAGGCACCGGTGACCCCTGTTTCCATCCAGGGGGTCAGTGTGGACATGGTGGAGGATTACAAATACCTGGGGATATGAATTGACAATAAACTGGACTGGTCAAAGAACACTGAGGCTATCTACAAGAAGGGTCAGAGCCGTCTCTATTTCCTGAGGAGACTGAAGTCCTTTAACATCTGTCGGACGATGCTGAGGATGTTCTACGAGTCTGTGGTGGCCAGTGCTATCATGTTTGCTGTTGTGTGCTGGGGCAGCAGGCTGAGGGTAGCAGACACCAACAGAATCAACAAACTCATTCGTAAGGCCAGTGATGTTGTGGGGATGGAACTGGACTGTCTCACGGTGGTGTCTGAAAAGAGGATGCTGTCTAAATTGCATGCCATCTTGGACAATGTCTCCCATCCACTACATAATGTACTGGGTGGGCACAGGAGTACATTCAGCCAGAGACTCATTCCACCGAGATGCAACACAGAGCGCCATAGGAAGTCATTCCTGTTGGTGGCCATCAAACTTTACAACTCCTCCCTAGGAGGGTCAGACACCCCGAGCCAATAGGCTGGTCCTGGACTTATTTCCTGGCATAATTTACATATTACCATTTAATTATTTATGGTGCAACTGTAATGAAAACCAATTTCCCTGGGGATCAATAAAGTGTGACTGTGACTTAAACATCAACCTCCCACGTGCAAAAAGAAAACAAATTGTGCAAATGGCAACAAGAACACCAGCCTTCCTCGCGCCAAAAAAAACCCCGAATTGCACAAGCAGCAACAAGAAAGAACAAGCAGAAACACAATATAAAAGCACAAAATCGAAAGAGTCCAATCCATAAACCGCAGACCCAGAACTTTGCTACCATCCTCTGGGGAGGGAGGGAGGGGGAGAGAGATCTCATTCGAATGCAGGAGCCTTTCCTCTGGAGCAAGGGTAGAGAGACCATCACACGCAGACACCTTCCACGCTCTCCTCAAGGCTTCAGTCTTACTTGACGCTTCAGTTGGTGAGATCAGTAAGAAATTGAGTCAACCATGAACCCCGTCTCTAAGCTTCTTGGCCTCCAGAGCACTCATTTCCCAGAATCTCCTCAGAGACAGCAAAGCGCCATATTGCTCAATGGTCCCGAAAACACTCTATCATTAGATCACAGGCTCCCAACAGTACCAGAGCCACATTTGAAAGAAAAAGGAACATTCCAGCACAGTGTAGACCAATTGGCCCACAAAGTTGTGACGATCTTTTAACCTATTCTCAGATCAATTTAACCCTTTCCCCTACATAGCCCTCTATTTTTCTATCATCATTGTGCCTATCTAAGTTTCTTAAATGCCCCTAACGCAGGGGTTTTCACCTTTATTTAATGCCATGGACCCCTCCCATTAACTGAGGGGTCGGTAGACCCCAAGGTTGGGAACCCCTGCCCTAATGTATCTGCGTTTACCACCACCCCTGACAGAGAATTCCATGCACTCACCAGTCTTCGTATAAAACAAAACTTTGCCTCTGACTTTCTAGTAGAGTAGAACTTTTCAAAGCATTGCTTTAAAATCTTTCTTTAATTTGGCCTACTAATCGGATTACTTAATGGCTGTTGACGTTGAATATGTTTATATAATTTGGTATATTTGATTACATTTTATTCAATATAATGTTTCTTTTTACTTATTATTTTTAACTTTGTCTCATATTTATGCATATGTTGATTTATCTTTACAATCTATGTAAGGTAATTTGAGCTTCAATCTTAATGTATGAAGGGTGCGATATAAATGGAGTCATTTTTATTATTGTACTTCCCCCTATAGTTTCTTCCAATCGCCATGAAATTATTCCCCCTCGTTTCCTTGCTGTTTGACTCCCTTGCATAATAAATGCATAAGTCATAGGAGCAGAATGAGGCCATTCAGCCCATCGACTCTACTCCACCATTCCATCATGGCTGATCCCGGATCCCACTCAACCCCAAACACCTGCCTACTTGCCGTATCCTTTGATGCTCTGACCGATAAGGAAACGATCAACTTCTGCCTTAAATATACCCATGGACTTGGCTTCTACCCCAGCCTGTGACAGAGCATTTCACAGATTTACTACTCTCTGGCTGAAAAAAATCCCTTCTTGCCTCTGTTCTAGAGGGTAGCCCCTCATTTTTGAGGCTGTGCCCTCTAGTTCTGGACACCCCCACCACAGGAAACATCCTCTCCACATCCACCCTATCTAGTCCTTTCAACATTCGGTAGGTTTCAGTGAGGTACTCCTAAATTCCAGTGAGCACAGGCCCAAAGCTGTCAAACGCTCCTCGCGCATTAACCCCTTCATTCCCAGAATCATCCTCATGTTGCATTCTTTCAACCTGCCACTTCAGTTCCACACACCAGTGCAGCGTCTGCACTGTGCTGAGACTGAAGAAGGCTGGTGTGAGACTCAGTGTCGGTAAAACTTTGGTTGTCTGTTGCCTAGCCCGCTTGATCTTTCTTTTCCACTGAAGGATTCCTATTTTGCTTATCACCCGCGTAACCTTCTCCCAGATTCTCCCCCCACCCCTACCTCACACACTGAAGTTGAATTTCACTCAAAAAAAATCTTCCACGTGGGTTCATAATGGCAGAAAATATCATAGGCTCACACTTTTTTAGATGGCATTGCTAAACTTTGTGGAGGTTAAAGGAAACTGGCAGGGACACTGTAAATACAGATCAAATCTTTACACAGTGCACTGGGCTAGAATAAGCTAAAACAATAACCATGCTGAATAAAGCATAAAAACCACTGTAAAAGTGCAGTGCTGGTAAACAATAAAGTGCAAGATTATTACTGGATAGATTATGAGAACAAGAGTCCATCTTGTACAGGGGTCTGATAAGAGCGGGATAGAAGTTGGCCTTGAGCCTGGTGGCGTGTGCTCTCAGACCTTTGTAACTTCTGCCCAATGTGAGTGGGGGAGAAGAGAATGTCCACGGTGGGTGGGGTATTTGAATATGTAGGTTACTTTCTTGAGGAAGTGAGAAGTATAGACTGAATCCATAGAGAGGAGGCTGGTTCCTGTGCTGTGCTTAGCTGTGTCTACAACTGCCTGTGGTCACATGCAGCATAGTTGCCATACCAATCCGTCGTGCATCCATTTAGAATGATTTCTAGAGCGCCTCGATTTATATATCAAAAAACGAAATTGGGAAACGTTGATGGGATCACGCCAAAGAGGAAGTAAATGTCACGGCCAAGAAATCGGCCCCTTGAAACCATGAGCTGAGGTGGTCGACGATGTCTAGGAGATTAAAGGAGGGAAAAGCTTAGCAGCAAAATCTGATCTGGGAAAAGGCAAGTGAAATAGGCTTAGTTGTTTTTATTTTACTTAGTCAAGGTTTTATAACCTTGACCATTGTCTTTATTATTGAATCACAGTCTAAAATTGTAGTAATAGCATCTGAGCAGTGTTTTCAGGAATGTCTATTTACAACTTTTGGATTTGGATCTAAGGACTCAGTTTGGTTCAGAATGCTGTTGTTGTCACTCATTCTATTTTTGCATGATTTGTTTTTTTTTCTCTTTCTCTGTGGGCACTGGGGGTTGGGCTTTTTAAAGTTGGGTTCTTTCAGGTTTCTTGCTTTGCAACTGCCCTTAAGCAAACAAAATCTCAAGATTGTATAATTTATATATTTGTTGATAATAAATGCACTTTGAATCTTTGAACTTTATGTCAATGGCTCATCAAACTGCTCCGCATCTAGGTCCTAATATTGTGTGTGATGTACATGACTGTATAATTCAGACACATGCTTTTTAACTTTTGACAGCACATCGCTATCAACCGGTGAAACCTCAGTCCAAGACTTCCGTGAGCAACAGCCCTCTCGCCTCTAGAGCCCCAAGTCCTGGACCGCACCGCTTCTACGAAGGCCCGAATATCTCAAGACTACCTGATAATGCTAGGCACATGGACAAGCGGACAACCCCTGCGGCGGAGTTGTCAGCCGCAAAACAAAACGGATTATCTGCCGCAACACGAGACGGACCATTCAACCCAGCTATCAGTGGAAACAAAAATGAGACACCAAGGTTTCAGAGTACACCTGGCAATCCAGCTGAGTTGGCAAATAAACGCTTCCAGCAAACACCAGACCCAGGAAGGACTATCTCATCTCGATCATACGACTGGTCAGAACCAAGGATTTCTGGTCCTGGGAGGTAACTTGCATTCTTTTAATATTTTGAACCATGGAATATTCAATTTCAGGAAGTATGGCTTTTAATTCAGCATGATGAGCTTTAGATTTACTATCTTTTTGGTTTTGACGTAACTGTTTTGATAACTTAGTTCTTGGATCCACTCTTCAATTTGCCCCTTTGTGGAAACTGAAATGGTGGCTTAACATGTGACTGCATTTGGCCTACACCAATAGACATCTTAGTTTCCATTCACTCATAGAAGAAAGCATTGGTGATGTATTACAAGGCTGTGGAGACACCATATGAATCCTTGCTGATTGTGAATGTTTTGGCTGTTCAGATAACTGCTTATTGAATTCTCCATCCACAATTTGAGCAGTTGAATGTACTTTATTCAAAATAAGATTCTTGAGGTTCCATAAAGTAGTTCTACCTTATCAGTATAAAAATCACTATCCAAAACTTCCTTAATCTGTTGTTCATACTGTGACCTGCAATGGTTTTTGATCAGATAATGCCCCAATCTGAAAATACTAGTAAATGTTCCCAAGTTCTTAGCAGGTTCTGTCTGCTGCTATTTATAACTGTCCAGAAACTTTCTGCATTGCAAATCAATTTACAGATTACAAACATGCCAGTTGAGAAATGGGATTAATGAGATTGTTTTGAGAGTTGGGATAGACTTTATGGGCTGAGTAGCCACCTATAAAATTATACAATATAAAAATGACATTTATGGACTTTTGCACTGTTGTGACTGTGAACGAAGTCACCAGAGAGACACTGACGCTGGTGGATATGTAAGTATTTTAGTCAGCCAAACAGGAATTGTACAGGAGACACTATTGGAAGAAGATGTCCACCTGGCTCAATATTACATGACATTTTATTTGCGAAAGATCAAAGGTAACAGCAGGACAATTCTATAGTTACAATGTATCTACAATGCTTCCTTTGAATTATATATAGTTTTTAACATCTCCTTCTTTGCACCCACTCTCCAGACACCCAAATGAATGTTAGTCCCCACTGACTCTGGGCTGCATTTTTATATATATATAGACACACACACACACACACACACACACACACACAGGCATCTGAGGTCAAATGGGATGTTTCTTTGTTTGCAATCGACCTCAAAATGCAACTCCAGGAAAATCATTGTTCAGAGCTGCATTTTAAATTCCATCTACAATCTACGTTCAGGTCTGAAGACTGATTGCTGTTGAAATTAGTATTTACTTTCTACCAGATCTCCAGAATTTGCCCTAACATTTACATTCCTGATATTATTTCCTTCATTCCACCTGCAGCCATGTCAAAATGCAAAGCTATCTAATTCCCTTCCTTAACACTTGTCGCCTACCTATCTCACCCATTTAAGACATTAAAATCTATTGCAACACACACAAAATGTTGGAGGAACTCAGTAGGTCAGGCAACATCCAGGGAAATGAATAAACAGTTGCTATTTTGGCTGTAGTCCTTTGAGAAGACATTGAAATCGATAATTTTGACCAAATACCTTCTATTGAATATCTCATCAAACGGTATTTATTAAGGGGCCTTTGAGCTCTTTATTTTGTTATGTCAGTGGTGCATTATTCTTGTAAATTTTTAGGGGTTTGTCATCAATGGGTTAATTCAGGAGACATACAGTACTGTGTTTAAAAAAACACTTTGGCACATACCAGCATAGCTAGGATCCCTAAAGACTTTTGCACAGTACTGTCAATTTGTCAAGATGGAGTGGAGAGCACATTTGTAAATTTGGTGGGAGAAAAGGATGTTGGTAATGGCGGGTGTGGAGTGCCATGGGAGGGGTGTGGGACAGGTGGCAGAGAAGGAGGGCCAGGGGGCGGTGGGATGGGGTTGTTGACTTGGGTTCAGACACACAGGCAAGGTCACTCACATATGTCATGATTTTTTTTCTTTGTGGCTGCAGTACAGTGCAATACATAAAATTACTACAGTACTGTGCAAAAGTTTTGGGCACCCGAGCTATACATATGTGCCTAAGACTTTTGCACAGTACTGTAACGAGTGGGTCTATGTCAATTTCCAATGCAAGAGATCATTATGTCATGTTATGAAACCACGTTTTGGGTCAACTTCCATTTCACTGCAGTGAAGTATCATGTCACTGCGGTAATGTGATTGCGTAGAGGAAAGTGTGTCCATTATAAACTCTATTGTATTCCATATTTGGAAGTTGCTCATCATGTTAAATCTCCCTGGGACCAAATAACATCCGATTCTTTTCACTGTTTTTTTTTAACAGACGAACTTGTCTCCTAACAAAGCCTTGCAGACACTGTAATACAGATGATCTACTGAATTACCTGTTGAATAGCACATAGGTTATTTTAGAATTTCCCATTCAGATTCCTTATAACAGCTGGTTAGCTGAGGGAACCATTTGGACTGTTTAATTTTCTCACAGCTTTTGCATTATGAACAAATCTCTAAATGAAAATTTATTTATTTGATTGTGATACAGCACGGAATAGGCCCTTTGAGCCACGCTGTAAAGCAATTTAATTCGAGCCTAATCATTTTACAATGACCAATTAACCTACCTACTGGTAAGTCTTTGGACTGTGGGAGGAAACTGGAGCACTCGGAGGAAACAGACACCGTCATGGGGAGAATGTTACAAGTTCCTTTCAGGCAGCGGCAGTGAAATATAAATCTGGAAACAAAGACATAACCTGAAGTTGGTGTTATGTTAATGGATCTTTTAACAATGCTTCTTATAGATTTTAATAAACAAAATATTGTCTTTGGGTAAAATGCTAGCAACTTATAGGTAAATTACTGAAGACCAGATATTTTGTTTTTCTTTAACTTCAGCAGGGAAATTCTGTGGTTTTATTGTTTTGTTTAATATGTTGACTGTCTACATAAAGCCAGATTCTGTCTGGTTTACCTTCCCCCAGGCCGGGAGACGACTGACTCCCTGCCACCAGCCAGAGCTCATGATGTATGGAGTGCCTGCGGCATTATACTGTTTACCTTTAAATTTGTGTCATATGCACCTTATAATTGATTTATTTGTGATAATATTACATAGTGTTGTGTGTGAGTTATATGTGCTGTGTGTGCACCTTGGTCTGAAGGATCGTTGTTTCATTTGGCAACAAACATCTGAACGGCTGAATGACAATAAATTTGAACTTGAACTTATGTAAAGTGATAGTGGCTTTGTGGTGTTACTCAATATCAGCTGTTGCATCACATTTGTTGCTTCTATTGATCACCTTGTGTTGGCGCGTGGCCAAGTGGTTAAGGCGTTCGTCTAGTGATCTGAAGGTTGCTAGTTCGAGCCTTGGCTGAGGCAGCGAGTTGTGTCCTTGAGCAAGGCACTTAACCACACATTGCTCTGCGACGACACCGGTGCCAAGCTGTATGGGTCCTAATGCCCTTCCCTTGGACATCGGTGGCGTGGAGAGGGGAGACTTACAGCATGGGCAACTGCTGGTCTTCCATACAACCTTGCCCAGGCCTGCACCCTGGAAACCTTCCAAGGCGCAAACCCATGGTCTCATGAGACTAACGAATGCCTATGCAAAGATTGATCACCTTTAAGTGAATGAAAGTAACTAATCTTGCTTAGACTGGTTCTAGACTTAAAGATGATTCTCCTATCTAATTTTGTTTCCTCACCAACTCCAGACACTGCCTGTTGTAAATTGGGGACCACTTCATCAAGCACCTCTGCACCATTTGCCATCAGTGGGACTTGTATTTTAATTCCCATTCCCATTCCCATTCCCATTCCTGTTCTGGCGTATTACCTATTGTGCCAAGATGAGACTACCCTTGGGGTGGAGTAGCAATACCTTGTATTCCGTCTGGATAGCCTACAACCTGCTGGCATGAATATCCGTTTCTCCTTCCGGTAAACAAATTCCCCCCACCCCCATCTCCCTCCATTCCCCACTCTGACCTTTTACATTCTCTCACCTGCCTGTTACTTCTCCCTGGCTCCCCTCCTCCTTGTCTTTCTCCTGCAGTCCACTCTCCTTTCATGTCAGATTCCTTCCTCTCTGGTCTTTGACCTTTCTCACTCACCTGGCTTCACCACCACCTTCCAGCTAGGCTCTTTCTCCTCTCCCTCCCCCCAACTTTTTTTATTCTGGCATCTTCTCCCTTACTTTTCACTCCTGAAGGAGGGTCTTGGCCCCAAACATCGACTATTCATTAACTACCAAAGATGCTGCCTGACCTGCTGGGTCCCTCCAGCATCTTGTGTGTTCTGCTTTACTCCAGCCACTGGCCTTTTTTTTACGTAGTTACTTAAATTTGGCTACTTTTGAACAAGATAATGCATTTCAAAAGTTGTTTTAACTCGAGGCATAAAATTTGTTTTGCCCAGAAGTACGCAGTGCCCATGCACAACACCTGGTGAGGTCATAAATGGCCTTCTCTCTTCTGGATCAAAAGGCTGTGGCTTGATGTTTCAACACTTTGGCTGTCACTTCAGTATTGGACGGTGGCGATCTCCACCTCACGAGATGCGGTGACATTTAACTAGCCTCTTAGTGTCACCGTAACCATTTCAGAGCAGAGCTGTGCTATCATCCTCAGCTAATAAAACCCATTTCCATCTCTTGCCATTTCTAGGAACTCACTGGTTGCAAATAAGCTGCTGTATCTCATGCAGCAGAACAGAAATAATGCAGTCAGTAAAGCCATTTGAGAGCTCCTTGGATCCAGAAAGTGTCTGTAAAAATGCACATCTTTAGCAAGTCAGTCAGGGTTGGTAGATAATAGAAATTATAGATGCTTTTGTTTTCTTATTGAGACTAGTTGAAGGCCTTCACTTCCCTTCAGCCAATCAAGACTATCTCCCAATAGATCACCAAGCCGAAAGGGTCTGTTGATGCCACTGTCGGTGTTTGTATTGAGACCTGGGTCTCAAGATCTCCTTGTGCAATTGGATTCTTGATTTCCTCACTTGCAGACCCCCGTCAGTTTGGATTAGCAACAACATCTCCTCCACAATCTCCCTCAGCACAAGTGCACCACGAGGCTGTGTGCTTAGCCCCCTGCTCTACTCACTTTATATTTAAGACTGTGAGGCTAAGTAGATCTCCAATGCCATATTTAAGTTTGCTGAGGACACTACTGTCGAAGGCCGAATCAAAGCTGGTGACATGTCAGTATGTAGGAGGGAGACTGAAAATCTGGCTGAGTGGTGACACAGCAATAACCTCTCTCTCCCTGTCAGCAAGACCAAGGAGCTGATTATTAACCTCAGGAGGAGGAAACCAGAGGTCCACGAGTCAATCCTCACCAAGAGATCAGAGATGGAGAGTGTCTGCAACTTTAAATTCCTCAGTGTTATCATTTCAGAGGATCTGTCCTGGGCAATTAATTATGAAGAAAGCACGGCAGCGCGTCCACTTCCTTAGAGGCTTGCAAAGATTCAGCATTGTATCTAAAACTTTGACCAACTCCTATAGATGTGTGGTGGAGAGTATATTGACTGGCTGCATCACAGCCTGGTGTAGAAACACAAATGCCCTTGAACAGAAAATCCTACAAAATGTAGTGGATACGGCCCAGTCCACCACAGGTAAAGCCCTCCCCAGCATTGAGCACATCTACATGAAGCGTGGTCGCAGGAAAGCAGCTTCCATCATCAGGGACCCCCACCACCCAGGCCATGCTCTCTTCTTCCTGCTGCCATCAGGACCCACACCACCAGGTTCAGAAAGAGTTATTACACCTCAACCATCAGGCTCCTGAGCCAGAGAGGAGAACTTTACTCACCCCATCACTGAACTGTTCCCAAAACCTATGGACTCACTTTCAAGGAATCTTCATCTCATGTTCTTAATATTTATTACTGATTTATTTATTACTATTATTTTTTCCTTTTTTTCTTTCTTCTTGTACTTGCACGGTTTGTTGTCTTTGGCACACTGGTTGAATGTCCTGCTGGTGCCATCTCCCATTGATTCTATTATGGCTATTGGATTTACTGAGTACACCCACAGAAAATGAATCTCGGTGTTGTATATGGTGACATGTACGTACTTTGATAATAAAACTCACTTTGGAGTTTGACCATTTATAGTTTAATATACAGTATGCACGAATTACATCAACCGAAACAAACTCATTCATTTTTGGGGTTAGGAGAATGATCCACTGCCCTTGAATCTATTTGGGAATCTGATCAAAGAAATTGCCCAGGTCACTTGATAGTTATCAGACTGCTTTGAGCATTAGGCTTGCATTAAGCCATTAGGTTTGACAAAAATAACTCCACTACTAATTCTATTAGTGTACATTAGAATGGTTCAGGCCACAGTCTGCAAGGAACAAGGGCTCCATCTCCTGCCAATTTGTTTTCCTGTCTAACAGCTAGAAAGCAATGACGTGCTCCATTGTTTCAGAGTGACTCAACATCTTCCATGTTGTCCGGAGGCTAGCATGAAAACGTCAAACGCAAAAGAAAGTGAGCATGGTCCAGATTTTGTGATTGTACAAACAATGGAGCTTTTGGCTTTTGTTACTTCACGAATACAACAGTGTATGTGCATGGTTGCATGCAGAAGTCCAGCCACCTCCATACATTGAAACGTTTGTTTTGCAAACATCTCAACAGACTTCAGAATCGGGTTTAATATTACTGGCATATATTGTGAAATTTGTAAACTTTGCAGCAGCAGTACAATGCAATGCATGATAATAGATATTAAGTAAGTGGTGCAAAAATGAAAATATTAAAAGGTAGTGAGATGGTGTTCATGGGTTCAATGTCCATTTAGGAATCGGATGGCAGAGAGGAAGAAGCTGTTCCTGAATTGTTGAGTGTGTGCTTTCAGGCTTCTGCACCTCCTTCCTGATGGTAAAGGAGATTTGATGTGAGTTGAGTGAAACTGGTTTACAGGTACCTTGAAAATGTTTCCTTCTGTTGCATGAAGTCTATTTTCAATGGTACACTCAGCCATTGTTATTGCTTAGCAGAACTTTTGCCTCTGAAAATAACTTGAAGTTTGAGGATAGTAATTTGTAGTTTATTTACAACATTTTGACTTTATCTTAATCATATATATTTCATCTTTATTTAGCACCCTACGAATTATGTACAACGTTGGTTAATAATTATCTTGCTTTATCTTGAGAATACTTTAATGTGATTGGCTTTTTGATTAGCTGCCACTAGTGGTTAGGAATCCACTTCGAACTGATGACCAAAAGCCAGTGACAAGAGACTGTCTTAATCCATGCCACAGAGGTCTCAGGTCTGGTGAACAATCTTCCTCAAGGACAGGGGAGTCCAGGGGCTTTGTTTCTACTTTCAGTATCAGTATCCAGCTCTTTGCATATGGGGGTTGATGCAAGTTTATTGATCCAAATTGAAACGGGCAGGGAATAGAAACATAGAAACATAGAAAATAGGTGCAGGAGTAGGCCATTCGGCCCTTCGAGCCTGCACCGCCATTCATTATGATCATGGCTGATCATCCAACTCAGAGCCCCGCCCCAGCCTTCCCTCCATACCCCCTGACCCCCGTAGCCACAAGGGCCATATCTAACTCCCTCTTAAATATAGCCAATGAACTGGCCTCAACTGTTTCCTGTGGCAGAGAATTCCACAGATTCACCACTCTCTGTGTGAAGAAGTTTTTCCTAATCTCAGTCCTAAAAGGCTTCCCCTCTATCCTCAAACTGTGGCCCCTCGTTCTGGACTTCCCCAACATTTGGGAATAATCTTCCTGCATCTAGCCTGTCCAATCCCTTTAGGATCTTATACGTTTCAATCAGATCCCCCCTCAATCTTCTAAATTCCAACGAGTTCCAGAGTATCTTGAAACAGTGCTCTCTACCTTCTCTCTTGCGAGAGAAACGGGATCCTGATTTCTTCAGTTTCCACCGTCTTCTCCTTCTTCTTAACCATGTTGCTGTCTTGAAGAGTGAGAGAGGGTTTGATGGAAATATGAAGACCCTGGGGGATCTTAACAGGAACTGGAGTGGATGCTTCCTCACGGGAGAGTCGAAGACTTGGAACCAATGTATTCTTAAATGCAAGAGGTCACCCACATATGACGTAGAACATAGAACCTACCAGCACAGCACAGGACACCCCCTTCAGCCTACGATTTTGTCCCATCCTTTTATCCTACTGTAAGATAAATCTAACTCTTCCCTCCCACAGAAACTTCTATTTTTCTGTCATCTCTGCTTATGTAAGAGTTCCTTAAATGCCCTTAAAATATCTGCCTTTGCTATCACGCCTGGCAGCACATTCCACACACACACACATCACTCTAGGTTTTTTTATCTCATCTCTGACATTCCACCCCCCCCCTTACAATACTTTCCTCCAATCACCTTAAAATAGTGCCCCCTTGTATTAGCCATTACTGCCCTGGAAAAAGGTCTTTGGCTGTCCAGTCTAGATATGCTTCTTATCATCTTGTACACCTTCATTAATTTACTTCCCATCCTCGTTCACTCCAAAGAGAAAAGCCTTAGGTTGCTCAACCCATCTTCATAAGACATGCCCTCCAGTCCAGGCAGTATCCTGGTAGATCTCCTCTGCATCTTCTCCAAAGCTTCCACACCCTTCCTGTGATAAGGCAACCAGACTGAACGCAAGGTTCCAAGTGTGGACTAACCAAGGGAAAGATGAGGCAAGGTTCTTATCTCAGGCAGCCATCAGTCAGAATCAGGTTTAATATCACTGGCATATGTCGTGAAAATTGTTGTCTTTGTGGCAGCAATACAATGCAATTCATAATGGAAGAGATGTGAATTACAGTAAATATATAAATATTTATTAAATAAGTAGTGCAAAAGTAAAACTCATAAAGTAGTGAGGTAGTGTTCAATGTCCATTCAGAAATCGGATGGCAGAGGGGAAGAAGCTGAATCGTTGAGTGCGTGCCTTCAGGCTCCTGTACCTCCTCCCTGATGGTAGCAATGAGAAGAGGGCACGTCCTGGGTGATGGGGGTCCTTAACGATGAACGCCACTTTTTCGAGGCATCGCTCCTTGGGATCCTACAGAGACATACATGACACTTGAGCTGGAACAAAAGGTGTAGCTTACTCAAGAACTCTTCACAGATTACCTTAGTGCCCAGTGTCTAGGAAAAAATATACAAATGAGGAACATAAAAATTTTAAGCACAGGTTTTGTGATTATAATAACAATGAAGCACTTAATTGTTATTACAAGTTTCCTATTAACGTTGCTGCAATTACAGAGAGCAGTTAGTCAGATAACAAAAGTGAAAACTAGTAGAGTTAACTCAATGGGCTGAATGGCCTCATCCAGCTTCTATATATTCTTGTGCAAGCGGTGGAGTGTCACAACGGCCAGTGGGAAAGTGGAATTGAGGTTACAGATAGATTGACCGTGATCTTACTGAAGGTTAAAGCAGGCTCTAGGGGGCCAGGCAGCCTACGCCTAATTCAAATTAATAGATATGTAATCCTGAGCCTTAACCATCGCTTCATGATCCATGATTCGCAGCACAACGTGATCTGAGACAGTAATGGCTTATTGCGGCATTGATGATGTTCCCACTGTAGGTTTACAAATTAAATACCTTTCAAAGAAGTCAAAATCCCACCTTACATGGAAAGCTCTCTGGTTTTTGTATTGTAGTCCGTATTTATTTTGATGAATTTAAAATCGTATTTCCACTTGAACCCAGCAAAATATGAGCAGGTGGGTTAAGTTAAAACTGCAGCTGTCTCTGCCTGTAGGTCTTGATCAATTTTATCACAGCCCTGGCTTAGCATTCCTGTCTTTATTTTCCTGTTTGCAACAATTTCTTTATCCCAATGAGAACACGGTGATAAATTTACTGTGACATCTAACGTGCGTAGACAGTGTAGGGACTGGAGCAATGAAACCATGGCACAATGCTCAGAAAATTACGAAGAGGTTAATCTGTGATAAGTGTATCCACAATCACAATGCTGGCTCAGGGGATTACGATCACTAACTATTAAGGAATTATGTTCGAGGTTTCTCAGAAATGGAACATTAACAAGACAGAATAGAGAATACTTCGATCTTCTATTCAAATCATTTTATTATGGCTTGTTGAATTCTGATGATAATTTAAATCATTAACTATTTAAGCAGAATTCAGTTCACAATTTTTGAAGGGATTAACGTTATGATAGCAACACTTACAAAGTGTTTGGACTGACACGTGAACAGGCTGGCAGTGGACGGATGATAGACCGTGTGCAACCTGATCAGTTTAAATATCAGGGCCTGTTACTGCGCAGCAGGTCTCTCTAAATGGGCATCACGGTCAGTATAAATATCATGGGCTGAATGGCTTGTTCAAAGAACCTTTATTATGAAAGAAAATATATGTCACTATGTACAAACCTGAGATTCAACTTCTTGCGGGCATACTCGATAAATCTATAACAGAATCAGTGGAAAAACCCCACCAACTTGGGCGTTCAACCAGTGTGCAAAAAACACAAACTCTGCAAATACAAAAAAAATAAATAAATAAACAAGCAATAAGTATCAAGAACATGAGATGAAGCACCCTTGAACCTGAGTCCATAGGTCGTGGCAATAGTGCAATTTTGAAGACCCTGACCTGGAGTTACACTCTGACTTTGGTTCTTAGCGGGAATGGGGCCTGCTCTCAAGGCCTCACGACCGGCTGCTTTTTGATATGCCAGGGACACGGCCTAGAAGACGAGCACACCCTCAGGATGCTGGATTCTTGTGGCTCTGGGGGCGGGCGGATTCAAGGCTGGTGCCGCCAACTGATGCATTGTGGGAGTACAAGGAAAATCGGACGCAGCAGGCTTGCTGTTAGCTGTGTGCCCAGTGAGAAGGTGACGTAACAGACTTTTAACACCATAAATCAGCGACCTGTTTCGTTATGGCTCCCCTGTCACTGTGAAATGGGGACATCTCTTTTTCCCTTGTTAGGAAGAGAGCGAGCCTGTGGTATGTCAACTGAGTGAACAAGTAGCCTTTGGGGTACTGTGAGTCTGTGTCTTTATTGATGCTTTGCTGCACTCTTGAGTGCTCGGTGGGGGGTGCTGATGCTTTTTTTTCCTGGTGGGGGGGGTCATTGCTTGCAGCTGTTTGTGCATGGGGGGGAGTTGGGGGGGTGCTTTGGGGTTCTAGCATTTAACCGTCATTCATTCTTTGGGGCACTCCTCGGTTTTCGATAATGTTGGCAAAGAAAAAGAATTTCAGGATGTATATTGTACACATTTCTCTGATGTTAAGTGTACCTACTGAAACCTATTGAAGAAGTTATCCCCTTTGTTCCAAGAGTCTGATGGTTGGGGGGTCGTAACTGTTCCTGAACCTGGTGCTGTGAGTTCTGAGGCACCTGTACCACCTTCCTGATGGCACCAGCAAGAAGAGAGCATGACCTGGGCAGTAGGGGTTCCCTGATGATGGATACTGTTTTCCTGAGACAGTGTTTCGTGTAGATGTGCTCAATGGTGGGGAGGGCTTTACCCGTGATGCTCTGGGCTGCATCCACTATATTTTGGAAGGATTTTCCGTTCAAGGGCATTGGTGTTTCCATACCTGGCTGAGATGCAGCCAGTCAAAATACTCTCCACCACATATCTATAGATCCTATCTAGAATTCCTGTGGTCTACTGTGTTTTAGATCTAGATGCTCCATTCCTCCCCATTTGTGAGACCAAGTATAAAGACGCCAGGCAGGTGAGCTCTTTTTCGACTTCAGTATCTGTTCTGAAACCCCTTTCAGGAGTCGTTGGGGAGTGTACGGGCTGATGTGTGACACATAAGCAGCTGAAGCAAACTATGGATGTATACTTTATTCAAGAGCCATTCACAGATCGCCTTCGAGGTTTTCTGTAATCATTGCTGCAACTTCAGAAAGCATTTAGTCACTTGACACAATACTTCGTGCTGGTAACTTTAAAATGGCAATCACTGTCTTGTCCAATATGTGTGCAACTGCTTTAAAATGGATGCCAAAGAGATCCATCTTTTTCTTCGTAGTCTCCAGTTGACCAGCACGCCCAAACATGTTTTGGAATTGCACGTGATGAGTTTTTCCATGATGACCACATTTCCATCCTAAAATTGTTCTAACCTTACCAGAAGCGATGATATCTTGCAAACCAGCTTTGTAAATCCACACCATTATCAATAAGTGATAACGGCTTGATTTTTAGGAAGTGTCTAAATTCGCACAGGGGTTTGGTAGGAAATGTCTTTGGAATGAAGTGCCCAGTTTATGCTGGGACATGAAATCAGGAATCCTCATAGCTGGTGCTCGTTCCTCATTGATATGGTGTTAACCAATTGCAGGCTCTTGGCAGTGGTCCTGATTTCCCCTTACTGGAATCTCTGAATCAACGTTAAATGCAGAGACGTAGCTGGTGCTTTTTGATCATGTGCCTTTTTGGTTTGCACTCACTACTCAATCTGAAATGTTCTGCTTTTAAGAAACACACACAAAATGCTGGAAGAACTGGGCAGGCCAGGCAGCAGCTATGGAAAAGAGTAAACAGCTGAACTCTCGGGCATGATGGAGGGTCTCGGCCAGAAACATCGACTGTTTACTCTTTTCCATACGTGCTGCCTGGCCTGCTGAGTTCCTCCAGCATTTTGTGTGTGTGTGTTGCTTTGGATTTCCAGCATCTGCGGCCTTTTTCTATTGTTTGTCTCCCGCTTTTAAGCTTTCCTAATTGAATATTCTACAGGAAAAAAAAAGGTAATAATTTCAAAGTCTTGAATCCCTGCAACATGGAAGAGGGCAGTTCTCATTGTTGGAGGGTTCGGGGAACAGGAGGCACAGATTTATAATTCTGGAGGAACGTGTAAGTGGAATGTGAAGAAATCTGAATTCTCTGGCTGTAGGGGAGGTGGAGGTTAAATCAAACACTGCCTTTCAAAGAAATGCTTGTCATTCTTCGGGAGAAGAATAGGGAAAGGACTGACAGGATTGTTCCTTTAATGGCTAGCAGACCTGCTGGGCTGAATGGTTCTGATTCATCACCCGAATTCTTTACGTCATGCTTCGGACACCCTCTTTCACGCGTCACGTGTAAAACCAGTGGAAAATGTTGGGAGGCAACGACATTTTTGAAAATGGGAACGGTCATGAACGTGCAGGAGGGATTTCCAAAAATCCCAGGGTGAGGGGCTGATTGGCGCTAGTGGAGAGGTTGTAAATCTTCTCTGTTTTATTCAACCATCTTCCATGTCGTTTGTCTGAGGGGCAAATGTGACCGTGTTCCCCTTTGAATTAAAATTTCCCTTCCTGTAAAATGGTCAGATTTTGTTTTCCATGATTAACTACATTAGTCTACATTTTTAATCAGACATTTATATTTTTAAGAGCAGAATTGTGGATACATTATTGCAAGTAACCATAAAACTTTTAAAGATCAAGCCAATCAATGCAGTGGATTTAGTATCTCCTCTTCCACTTCAGAATCTGGGTTTCAAGTCTAACCCATACTGATTAGAGTGAACATCACATGCCTTGGATATAAAAGCCCTTAATTGACTTTAGTTTATGTGTTCACAATTGTTTCAATAGGTACTTATGTTGATTTGAGACCATTAGGCAAGATGAGCAGTAACAAACCTATCATCTGTTCTACTCTTTGCATCTCAGCGTCACTGGGGAAAGGGTAACCCTTTAGCCTGACATATTTCACTCTATAAGTATTATTACTTGGGTCACACATCTGTGATCAAGGTGCAGGCCGTTGGGATGCGGCAGAATAATAGTATGTCATGGACTAGATGGGCCAAAAGGCCAGCTTCTGCGCAGTGGTTCTCTGACTCCATCAGAAGTTGTTGGCAAACGTACGGAGATCTTGAAGTCTACCGAATAGTGAAAGGCCTTGATAGAGTGGATGTTGAGAGGATATTTCCTATGGTGGGAGTGTCCAAGTCCAGAGGACACAGGCTCAGAATAAAGGGCATCCTTTTAGAACGGAGATGAGGAGGAATTTCTTTAGCCAGAGAGTGGTGAATCTGTGGAATTCGTTGCCACAGGCAGCTGTGGAGGCCAAGTATGTATATTTAAGGCAGAGGCCAATAGATTCTTGATTGGTCAGTGCTTGAAAGGATACAGGGAGAAGGCAGGAGATTGGGGCTGAGAGGAAAATTGAATCTACCATAATAAACTGCTGGGGTGGACTTGGGCCAAATGGCCTAATTCTGTTCCTCTCTCTTATGGTTATCATATCTCCTCTCCTAATTTGGATAAAATTGTAAAGTTCTAAGTAAAAAATATATTATCAGAGTACATACATGTCACTACATTCAACTCCTGAGATTCCTTTTTCTTGCGAGCATATTCAATAAATCTATAGAAAAGTAACTATATCAGGATCAATGAAAGATCAAGAGCAGAGAAGACAAGAAACTGCAAGATGCAAATATAAATAAATAGCAATAAATGGTGAAAGCATGAAATAACAAGATAAAGGTGAGTCCATTTGTTGTGGGAACATCTCAATATGTGAGTGTAGTTATCCCCTTTTGTTCAAGAGCCTGATGGTTGAGGGGTGGTAACTGGTGTTGAACATGGTGGTGCAAGTCCTGAGGCTCTTGTACCTTCTACCTGTTGGCAGCAGGTACTGAGTGGTGGGGATGTCTGATGATGGATGCTGCTTACCTTCGTACTGGGCCAAATCACTACCTTTTGTAGGATTTTCGGTTCTATATATACATAAATTATTATCTAGAAGAAATCCAATGCTAACAAAACAGTAAAGCTGCTCCCTATTTACAATCTAGCAGTGGCCTTGCCGGTAAACAACAGCTCTTTCTGTTCTGCAACGTTACCCGGTGGTTTCAGCAGGAGATGTAAAGTTCTTGTAAATACTCATTGGGCTCTGCTGAGGACTGGATCATGTGATAAACATGAGCAAGTCTGCAAAGGCTGGAAATTCAGAGTAACACACACAAAAAGCTGGAGGAAGGCCAAGTTGCTGCGCATTTTGTGTGTGTGTGTGTGTGTGAATTATATGATGCTTAAGTTAGCCTCAGTGCTTCCCCATGTGATCATCCAGTGGTCTCGCAATGAAACTGCTGCAGTGCAGCCAATGATGCCTCCCGTGACCCGGTTTGTGAGGGTGTTTGGATTATTGTTTCTTGGGGGTTCCCAGTTCCTGACACCTTTTAGTGCCGGTGCTACAGCTGTGGTGCGTGGGTCTTGCTTCATGCGGGCGTGGGCTACTTCATTAACTGAGGAGATGTGAAAGGAGAAGGAACACTGTACCATGTCAGCAAACATCTCCACTCCTCAGCTTGTGTATCTGCAGATGCTGCAGCCTCTTCCAAAGTCATCCTTCAGTGCCACCCTTGGGCTGAGGTGGTAGACCTACAACAAGCACGTCCATCTTTCTTTGCTTGAGATGCGACCAGTTAATAAAGTTTTCCCATCGCCCCATTGACGTAAGTTTTAAACGGGCACCTTGATGCCAAGTTCAGTCAAATGCTGCCTTGATGTCAAAGCAATCACTTTTGCCTCTTTTCTAGCATTTGGCTCTTTGGTCCATCTTTGAACCAAAACTGGTTTGGAGCAGAGTGGTACTAACAAAACTAACTGAGTCTTGGCGATGTGTGGTATTGTTGACGTGAGTGACACTTGGAAGCAGATATCGTTTTGATTCAGAACAGACGTATTTGAATAGTAATTAAGTGGACTTAATTTGTCCTGATTGTTTTGATAACTTTTTTATTTTTATTGAGATACAGTGCAGATTAGACCTTTCCAGCCCTTTGAGCCGCAGCACCTGGCAACCCCCAACTTAATCCTAGCCTAACCAGGGGGCAATTTACAATGACCAATTAACCTGCTAATCAGTATGTCTTTGGACTGTGGAGGAAACCAGAGAACCAGGAGGAAACTCATACGGTCACAGGGAGAACATACAAACTCCTTACAGAGAGTGGTGGGAATTGAGCTCAGGTCACTAGTGCTAACCATTATACTATCGTGCAGCGCCAGCCCATTGTCAGGTAGATACTAATGGTTCTGGGACAAACTGGCGGGAGGGACAACTAGTACTGGAGCTGTGTTGCTCTCTGGTCCTGCAGTCTTTGCCATCTCCAGTGGTCTTGGCTGTTTCTTGGAGAGTTTGAAATTAGCTGGGGACTGGTCTCTGTGATGCTGGAGATATAGGAGGAAGCAGAAATGTATTACTCATTCTGCCTGCCTGGCTGAGAATGTTTGCGAGTGCTTTGCATTATTACACCTTCACTGAGGAGCTACCTTGTCCCATTGCAGTTTGATCTTCCTTCAGCAATCATGATGGGTCAGTAGTTCATTTAATATCAGAATGTATACAGCATACACCCTGAAATTCATACTCTTCACAGACATCCTCAAAACAGGAAAAAAAAATCACAAAGGATGAATGACAGATAAAAACATTAGCACTCCGAATCTCCCCTCCCCCTCCCATGCACAAGCAGCAGCAAAACATCAACCCTCCCCCTCCCATTCCCCTCCCACTCCAGCAGAACGCATCAGCCCCACCACCCACCAAGCCAGCAATAGCAAAGCCACCAAAGAGACCATGATCCAGAGTCTATCAAAAAACCACTGTTCGTCCCAACAGTTTGACATCTGTCTCTCTGTCATTAACAAGGAAGGGAGAAGTATCATTCCTTCCACAGCGAGAGGGGAGGCCGGTAGCTCATTGTTTCTATGTTACGGTCTGCAGCATTGCTTTAGAATTTCCCCCGACTCGAGAATCAGCAACAAACTCTCTCTCTTTGCAGTGGCCAATTAACGTGTGGTCTTTTTGAATGTGGGAACAGAATACCCAGAAGAAACCCATGTAGTTACAGAGATACTGTGCATCCTCCACACCGACCGCACCTGAGGTCAGGGTTGGACCCATCGAGAGAGGGCCAATCACTCGAGTGCAGACGCTCCGACAGCCGCACCCGCTGTCTCAATGTTCCGATCTGGCGAGCTTCAGTCGGCGATGGGACTGCAGAGACACGTTGAACACAAGATGGTGGCCCTGCCTGTTGCTGCTTTGCTTGGGGTTTGCTGGGCAAGTAGTCCTACCTGGCAGCTTTCCGTGTTTTTGAGTTGTCCGGTGCTGTTGTTTTGATGCCTTCTGTACCCAATGATGAAGGACTGATCCAGTGGCCAGTTGTAGGTGGCAGAAACTACTGAACCTTGTTTCATTTCAACAGGAATTCTGCAGATGCTGGAAATTCAAGCAACACACATCAAAGTTGCTGGTGAACGCAGCAGGCCAGGCAGCATCTGTAGGAAGAGGTGCAGTCGACGTTTCAGGCCGAGACCCTTCGTCAGGACTAACTGAAGGAAGAGTGAGTAAGGGATTTGAAAGTTGGAGGGGGAGGGAGAGATCCAAAATGATAGGAGAAGACAGGAGGGGGAGGGATGGAGCCAAGAGCTGGACAGGTGATAGGCAAAAGGGGATACGAGAGGATCATGGGACAGGAGGTCCGGGAAGAAAGACAAGGGGGGGGGGACCCAGAGGATGGGCAGGAGGTATATTCAGAGGGACAGAGGGAGAAAAAGGAGAGTGAGAGAAAGAATGTGTGCATAAAAATGAGTAACAGATGGGGTACGAGGGGGAGGTGGGCCTTAGCGGAAGTTAGAGAAGTCGATGTTCATGCCATCAGGTTGGAGGCTACCCAGATGGAATATAAGGTGTTGTTCCTCCAACCTGAGTGTGGCTTCATCTTTACAGTAGAGGAGGCCGTGGATGGACATGTCAGAATGGGAATGGGATGTGGAATTAAAATGTGTGGCCACTGGGAGATCCTGCTTTCTCTGGCGGACAGAGCGTAGATGTTCAGCAAAGCGGTCTCCCAGTCTGCGTCGGGTCTCGCCAATATATAAAAGGCCACATCGGGAGCACCGGACGCAGTATATCCAGGTGAGGCAACACTTCACCTGTGAGTTGACTGTGGTGATATACTGCGTCCGGTGCTCCCGATGTGGCCTTTTATATATTGGCGAGACCCGACGCAGACTGGGAGACCGCTTTGCTGAACATCTACGCTCTGTCCGCCAGAGAAAGCAGGATCTCCCAGTGGCCACACATTTTAATTCCACATCCCATTCCCATTCTGACATGTCCATCCACGGCCTCCTCTACTGTAAAGATGAAGCCACACTCAGGTTGGAGGAACAACACCTTATATTCCATCTGGGTAGCCTCCAACCTGATGGCATGAACATCGACTTCTCTAACTTCCGCTAAGGCCCACCTCCCCCTCGTACCCCATCTGTTACTCATTTTTATGCACACATTCTTTCTCTCACTCTCCTTTTTCTCCCTCTGTCCCTCTGAATATACCTCCTGCCCATCCTCTGGGTCCCCCCCCCCTTGTCTTTCTTCCCGGACCTCCTGTCCCATGATCCTCTCGTATCCCCTTTTGCCTATCACCTGTCCAGCTCTTGGCTCCATCCCTCCCCCTCCTGTCTTCTCCTATCATTTTGGATCTCTCCCTCCCCCTCCAACTTTCAAATCCCTTACTCACTCTTCCTTCAGTTAGTCCTGACGAAGGGTCTCGGCCTGAAACGTCGACTGCACCTCTTCCTACAGATGCTGCCTGGCCTGCTGCATTCACCAGCAACTTTGATGTGTGAACCTTTTGTCATTATGGTCTGTGAGGAGATACAGTTCTGGTGCTCTCGATGGGCCAGGTTGTGGTACTATGTCCATTCAGACCCTTCTCTCTAGCTGCGGTAATGCTGTACAGCACGACGTCCTGGGGTGGAGATAGGTCTCTACCAAAGGAGGTGTGAGGCACTCCTTCCCCCAGCTAGTCTGCAAGTCACCCTTGGGCAAGGTGTAGCACCTGCTTAGACCCCCGACCAGCGTTACGTGAAGCCATGGAAGCAGGTGGTGGACGGTCATATGAGCAGCTGGTGTATGTCACAAGTCCTGGTTACGCGACCGCTGACACCAGGCAGACAATCTCTGAAGAGTATTGATAATGGCAGGGGTCACCCATCTTGTAAAGACACTGCCCAGAAGACGACAATGGCAAACTACTTCTGTAAAATAAAAAAAAGAACAATCATGGTCAAAGACCATGATCGGCCACGTCATACGACACAGCATATCATGCTGATGAATGCCACACAACATGACGTACAGTGAGCTGGCTGTGAGGATGTGACTTTTTCTCCTGAAGAACTGCTCAAGCATCACTTTTATCATGCACAGGTATACCTGTTGCAGGTGAATTCTTCAGGATGAGCTAGAGTAGATATTCCTGGTGTCAATTCACTTGTACCTGTTGCAGGACCCAGTCTAGTATAGTGCTGGTGTGCCACCCTTAGTGATAGATTTTGGTTGCCTAGGAAGCTGCTCAGCTGTACCGCAATACGTACGTTCAAACAAATTCTATATGTAGAATTTACTGCAGCTCAATCTACAGCTCTCCACGAGCAGTGGGTTTTTACACTGGCCATGTGGCCTAGTGTTTCAATATCTCCACGTGCGGCCTGGAAGGTGTGCACCTTCAGTGTGTAGTCCCCCCCGTAGATGACCTGGTCCCTCGCCGACTGAAGCGTTGTGAGAGACTGAAACATTGGGACAGAAGTCGGTGTGCGCTGCTGTCAGAAGAAGGTCCCTGTACTGGAGCTATTCTCCCTCCCCATCTCCCCTTCTCCCCTTCTCCCCATCTCCCCTTCTCCCCTTCTCCCCATCTCCCCATCTCCCTATTTCCCCACCTCCCACTCAAAGATGAGTCAGTTCCCAAGTCTGGAGGGAGATGTATATATAGGTGGGGGGTGCTTTTGCTGGTGCAAGTGAGGGGGAGGGGGAGGGTCAACGTCACTGCTCGTACGTGCGGGGGGGGGACTTTGCAGTTCTGATGTTTCTGTCATTCACTCTTGGTGGTTTTTGTTTCATGGATGTCTGTGGAGAGTCAGTATTTCAGGTCATATACTGTATTCGTTCTCCGATATTAAATTGAACCATTATAGGATTGAGCTCTAGTATCTTTTAATTAACTCCTGCTCACAGGAGGAATTTCAATGCAAATATCAGCTTTCTGCAACTATCTCACGGGATTAGATATTGTAATTTCTGGAATTGCAAATAGTTCACTGACGCAATTGGCTTGGCTTCATTTCTATACTGAAGGGTACTAAAATGTAAATATCTCCTTCACGAGCGCGTTGTGACTTGATTGCATGTGTTTGCATATGAGTAACCTTAACTAGATAATGAAATATGATTAGGGAAGAGCACTTGCTGAAGTTCAGGTATCTGGAAGTTAACAAGCCCTAATCTGTTTTTGATGTCATCGTTGAGTGAATATCTACAACTTGTTCACACAGATTCTCAGGAGGGGCATTTTTTTTCTGACTTGATTAAGGATGGAAGAATTCTATATTGGAAAACTATTTCCACTTAAGGACTTGTATTTAACAAGTTTGAGTGGTGGGGTAGAGATGCATCTCTACCAAAGGGGGTATAGGGTGCTCCTTCCCTCCTCTAGTCTGTAGGTCACCTGTAGGCTAGGTGTAGCACCTGTTTACCCCTCCCCCCTTTCCCCACCCCACAGGGTCATGTGAAGTCATGGGAGCAGATGGTGGATGGTTGTATGAGTAGCTGGTGCACATCACCAAGTCCTGGTTATGTGACCACTGACGCCAGGCAGACAATCTCTGAAGAGTATTGATAATGGCTGGGGTCACCCATCTTGTAAAGACACTGCCCAGAAGGCAGCAATGACAAACCACTTCTGCAGAAAAACTTGCCGAGAACAATCGCGGAGATGGCGAGATCATGATCACCTACATCATACAGCACAGCACATAACAAACAATGTAACAAGTGCATTGAAGAGAGGAAATCTCTGAGATATTTCACAGAAGCTGAATTAAGCAAAAACGGTGAGCATAGGCAAGTAAAAGCTTGGTTTGAAGTGGGAGAGGAGAGAGTTAGAGATCTCAAACCTGATGCGGAGTCAAAAGCAAGGAAGAAGTTTAATATTTCTGGCCATATGGCAAGGTAATTTTTCTCTTTTTTTTGAAGCCTCCATTGGTCTGGGTTGACCACAGATGTTCCATCCTAGCTGTCTAGATATGTAAGCCTGGGCAGTACAATATGGAGAGCAAGTTGTTGCCCACGTAGCAAGCTCCCTCTCTCCACGCATCTGATGAGCACACAGGAGTGGCAGAGCCTGAGACAGTTTGGCACCAGCAGTGTTACAGGAGTTGCCAGTCAGCGTTGAACTTGACGTCGGACTGCCTTAGGGACTCCCGCTCCGGATTTTTCCCTCGAGGTTTACTCCCGAAGCCTTCTCCACGAGTGGGTAAAGCCACCAGGCGGCGGAGGTTTGAGGTCAGGGATTTGATTCGCCTGGGTGAGCTGCCAACGGTGACTAGCAAGCCCCATCTGCTCGAAGCGAAGCACCAGTCGCCCACCTTTGCCCCTTCTCCTGTCGTAGAAACGATTCCACCAGTCTCAATAGCCGAGCCCCACATGAAGGCCAGAAGCTGGACTTGGTTGTCGAAGGCTATTTGAGGCGCACGCCACTAGGAGCATTTACTCGGTAGTGGGAGCTTATCCCCACTGCCACCCCGGCTCTGACAAACTTAAGGAACTGCTGCATTTTAAATTTTATGATAAAACTAGAAAAGGAAATATAATTGTGAAATACAGATTCTGATTCATGTTTAATGACCCATTCATTCCGATCAAGGACTAGCCTTGTAAGTCCAATCCATTATCTCCCTTAGCTTCTGCCTGTAATGAAGTGAACAATACCAGGACTTAGAGATAGCAGGAAATGAGTAATAAGTTTACAATTTTAAACGAGGAGTTCAGATGACATAAACCACATGAAGGGAGCTATTACACACTTCCTTATCCATAATTTCATTATTGTATGCTTGGTCTTGGCAAAATTGCGTTAATGGCAGTTAAAAGCAGGCCTGGAGTGCACCGATCTCCAAACTACTTTTAATGCAAGAGCGGGCTATCATGGCATTTCTGCAGTGGTAGGGCTCCCTGACCAGACCCATAGAGTGACAGCAGGAAATGAGAGCACCTGAGCAAACTGGACCAATTAAGAAAATAGTGCATTTCAGATTCAAATTCTCCCAAAATTCCCTCTGATTTTGTCCCCCTCCCCCATGAAAAAGCCGTGCAGGTTTGAAGCAGCTTTCAGAGCTCCGAATGAGTGTCAGATGAACCTCATGCCGCCTGTAACCAGGTCCCTGCCTTTGGGCTCCCATCCTCAGCCCGACTGCTCCTCAATTCTCTCTTCAGCAATGCTTTGTGCTTCCGATAATTGCAGGCCCAGTCAGCCTGGATCTCTGGCCTTGGTGCACATGATGATCTTTGTGATAGATAAACAACATCACAATCATGGAAGCTGGTGGTTAATTATTAGTGAATAATAATTATTGAGTCAGCTATTATTCCAGATATCTCACTTTGTTTTAGTAATGTGTACCAGTTAAATCATGTTCAATGATATTAAGTTTTGTTCGTCATAAAAAATTTGCAAGGAAATATCCATGGAAAATGTTCTGATAGAGACAGGCCTACATCAGAATCAAGTTTAATATCACCGGCCTGTGTTGTGAAATTTGGTAACTTTGCAGCAGCAGTACAATGCGTGAAAATAGAGGAGAGAAAGAACTGAATTACAGTAAGTATGTATGTGTGTGTAGTAGTTAAATGAGTTGAGCAAAAATAGAAATAAAAAAAGTAGTGAGGTAGTGCTTATGGGTTCAATTTTCATTCAGAAATCTGATGGCAGAGGGGAAGAAGCTGTTCCTGAATCATTGAGTGTGTGTCTTCAGGCTCCTGTACCTCCTTCCTGATGGTAGCAATGAGAACAAGGCATGGCCTGGGTGATGGGGTCCTTAATGCCAATTTTTTGAGGCACCACTCTTGGAAGATGTCTTGGATACTATGGAGGTTGGTGCCCATGATAGAGCTTGACTAGTTTTATAACTCTCTGCAGCTTATTTCCATCTTGTGCGGTCGAGTCCACCCTCCCCCCCCCACCCCCACCACCACCCACCAGTGATACAGCCAGTTAGAACGCTCTCCATAATACATCTATAGAAATTTGTGAGCATCTTTGGTGACACACCAAATCTCCTCAAACTCCCAATGAAATATAGCCTCTGCTGTGCCTTCTTTGTTGCTAAATCAATAGGTTGGGACCAGGTTAGATCTGTAGAGATATTGACACCCAGTAACTTGAAATTGCTCACTCTTTCCACTTCTGATCCCTCTATGAGACTGGCGTGTGTTCCCTCGTCTACCCCTTCTGAAGTCCACAATCAGTTCTTTAGTCTTCCTGATGTTGAGTGGGATGTTGTTGCTGTAACACCATTCAACTAGCTGATATACCTCGCTCCCGTATGCCCTGTACATACTATAAAATAACTAAAATGGATGAATAAAACTGAAGTTATTTTATAATGTACAGTTTTTATTAAGTGCCATATTAGTGTTCAAAATAAAACCTAAATTAAGTGCAGAAAATAACTTGGCATAGATTGAACTTGGACGAGTATGCTTTAAATACCAGGGATGATTAGTTCCAGTCTTACACAGCTGAACAGGAAAATTATGGCAATACTAACAGTACAAACATTAATTTATTATATTTATTGCATTTATTTATAATTGATTTATTGCATATATTTATTGCAATTGATTTCATTAATTTGGTTTTGGCACCACTGCTCAATACAAGAGGACATGGCTTTAAGGTAAGGGGTGGAAAGTTCAAGGGGGATATTAGAGGAAGGTTTTTCACTCAGAGAGTGGTTGGTGCATGGAATGCACTGCCTGAGTCAGTGGTGGAGGCAGATACACTCGTGAAGTTTAAGAGACTACTAGACAGGTATATGGAGGAATCTAAGGTGGGGGCTTATATGGGAGGCAGGGTTTGAGGGCCGGCACAACATTGTGGGCCAAAGGGCCTGTACCGTGCTGTACTATTCTATGTTCTATGTCCTATATGTTTTGTGAGGATATTCTGTATTACTTCAGAGTCAATTTATATTTCTCTCCCTCTACTTCTTTTCTTGAATTTCTTTTTCCTCTTCAGTGTCCTTTATTAGACAGGAATAAGTATAAGTATTTCGCCCAAGCAGACTTCATTGCCATACATCCCTGTGGAGCCCAAGTCATTGGGTATATTTAATGAGGAGGTAGATGCATTCCTGATTACTATGGGTGGCAAAGGTTATGGGGAGAAGGCAGGAAAATGGGGTTGAGGGAGTTAATAAATCAGCTATGATAGTATGGTGGAACAGACATGAAGGGCTGAATGGCCCGATATATCTAAAGCTAATCTGTGTATATACTGGCTATTCCATTTTGTGTGTGTCCATGCATTTGTACGCAAAACACAGTTTTAAGCAAAGCACGGAAAGTTCCGATTACGTTGAAAGATTTTTTTTGTTTGCTTAATGCTACTGTAGAATAGAAAAATGAACAATCTATTTAAATTCAGCAGGGACTAGATTGAAACTAAATGGATTCTAACTGTTCAAGGTGATTTCAAGAGCCCACGTTGACATTCTGCGAGTACAGTCCAGTCAAACCTATTTTTCAGCCGTCTCCACAGCTCTACCATTTTGTCTTCTGCATACTTACCCAGCTCTTTCCTTGAGTGATCTGTACTTGGAATGAATATCATGACTAATCTATCATAGCCCTCTCTTGGTAGAAAAGACAAAAGGTTCACCAGCCAATGTTCCCTTTAAGGTGTGTGCGTGCTTTCGCTACTAGCACACAGAGGCATTTAAACTGTGCACAAAAGGTTGTCACCCTCTACCTTGTTGGCATGTTAAGTATATTTCACATTCGTACACAATCACATTTCCTTTTCTGGTTTCTAATGCGGACAGTGTAGACAATGTGAAGTTTGCAATTTGTCTGCAGATTTTAGAACTGGATTATTTATACTGTTTTTATTGAAGAAATTATTGATTCACTATGTCAAATTTCAAAGAAGCAACAGGTGTGAAGCGTAAAAGAACTGCTAGTTCATTTGAAGCAGAATGGCTTAAAGAAACAGTAGAAACTGCTACACCAAGAGCTCATGAGGTCAGGAGGGTGCTGCTGCGGGAAATTTTTATATACAATACAGAAACTGGTGTTACCTGCGTGTATTGTCGCAATGCAGAAGTTGCTGGAGAATTTGCAAGTGGGAAGAAGTGGAGTGATATTTGGAAAGTTGACTTTTTAAAGCGTCATTTAGCAAGCAAATCACATATGGACAATGTGCAAAAACTCCAGCAAGACTCATTGATGTGTATTATTTTGTTTCTTTTAAACTAAACAACAAACTGGACTTTATAGTTTATCATCCTTAGAATAGCTTCAGGTTTACTTCCAATTAAAATTCAGTGTGCACATGCTGTTGTCACTGGGCAAAAAATTGCACAGCACAAGGTTGTTGCGCACACTGGTCAGTACAAATTAGAGGGGACATTGTTCACCGCCCTACAGATCCACGGTTCCCAACCTCTTTTATGACTACCATTAACCTAGGGGTGCATGGACCCCAGGTTGGGAACTCCTACTCTAAGTAAAGAAATGTTGTCTCATCTCAGTCCTAAAAGTTATCTCTTTTCCTGAAACTCTACATCCTACACTTCCTCCACCCCCCACCACTCCACTAATTGTAGTCAAAGGAAACTGAGGATATACTTTATACTTTATTGTCGCCAAACAATTGATACTAGAACGTACAATCATCACAGCGATATTTGATTCCGCGCTTCGCGCTCCCTGGAGTACAAATCAATAGTAAATATTAAAAATTAAAATTATAAAGCATAATTAGAAAATAGAAAAGGGAAAGTAAGGTAGTGCAAAAAAAAACTGAGAGGCAGGTCCGGATATTTGGAGGGTACGGCCCAGATCCGGGTCAGGATCCGTTCAGCAGTCTTATCACAGTTGGAAAGAAGCTGTTCCCAAATCTGGCCGTACGTGTCTTCAAGCTCCTGAGCCTTCTCCCGGATGGAAGAGGGACGAAAAGTGTGTTGGCTGGGTGGGTCGTGTCCCTGATTATCCCGGCAGCACTGCTCCGACAGCGTGCGGTGTAAAGTGAGTCCAAGGACGGAAGATTGGTTTGTGTGATGTGCTGCGCCGTGTTCACGATCTTCTGCAGCTTCTTCCGGTCTTGGACAGGACAACTTCCATACCAGGTTGTGATGCACCCTGGAAGAATGCTTTTTACGATGCATCCAGAAAAATTAGTGAGGGTTTTAGGGGACAGGCCAAGTTTCTTCAGCTTTCTCAGAAAGTAAAGTAACTGTTTTCCTCCATCTTGAACCTTATGGATTTTGTTCAGACTGTCCCTAAGTTATGGAGACCCTTGGACATGCAAAAGCTCCCATGATATTAAATTCAAAAGTTCAATGCACACATATAATCAGTGGCTACTTTATTAGGTATAGGAGGTACCTAATAAAGTGGCCACTGCGTGTATTTCTGTATATTCGTGGTCTTCTGCTGCTGTAGCCCATCCACTGTAAGGTTCGACGTGTTGTGCGTTCAGAGATGCTGTTCTGCACACCACTGTTGTAACTTGTGGTTATCTGCATTACTGTTGTCCTCCTGTCAGCCTGAACCAGTCTGGCCGTTCTCCTCTGGCCTCTCTCACTAACAAGGCATTTTCACCCAGAGATCTGCTACTCGGGAAATGTGGAACTGCAGAGCAAATCCAGATTCAGTTGATGGTCGATGCTTGGACAAATAAAATCTGTGGAAATTTGCGCTGTC
Source organism: Mobula birostris (assembly GCF_030028105.1). Classification (NCBI taxonomy): domain Eukaryota; kingdom Metazoa; phylum Chordata; class Chondrichthyes; order Myliobatiformes; family Myliobatidae; genus Mobula; species Mobula birostris. The sequence continues at coordinate 23,802,927 of NC_092400.1, forward strand.
ATGGGCCCTGTGAGGCCTACGTTCCCCTTGGGCCTCAGTCTGTCACATTGGCTTCTATGCTTTCATTTGAACTTGTTGGATTGCATCCAATTTCTCTGTTCTCTCCACTTCAAACTTTCATTTGCCAGTGATATTTTGCACTGCTCCGCGAATGCCAAGGAGTCTAAAAATTCTAAAAATGCTCTCTTAATTTCCTTCCTGAAGCCATTCTTCCTTTACCTTCCATCATGAACAAACAAAGAACAGTCGCCTTTCACTGGCATCATTCCATCAGACACTGTCCCTTAAAGTGAATGCAACAACTCAATGGTGGCGTTTGTGAATTATGTAGAGCAGTTTTCTGTTATGAACAATGTGTCATCTGTCAGCCATTACATTACCCTACAACCTCCCTCTTTACTACAGAGTTAGACTTCTGAGCACTGTCCTGGTATCTTTTTTTTCCCCTGACCCTGTAATGCCTGCCTGGGATGTTTCCTGTTGCATGGGAGTTAAATATTCCTTGGCGGCTTTTGGCTGTGAACTCTGTAGTTTGATGCTTAATGTCCTCAGCATTGAACCTCCTCTGCAGCCATGGAGTCACTTTCAGGGACTCTGCAGTTCACATTGTGTTTCCTTTCCGTTCACTCTTTGTTTTCCCTGTTTGCACGATTTGATTGAGGTGCAGAACTTGCTCCGCAGCCACCCACACAGCGGGATTCACGTTGCCAGGATTGATCGGCGAGTCAGTGGACTTGTGTGGAGAACTTTGATGTCCATGATGTGTGTGTGTTCCTGGATCCTGGATACTCTGCTTCCTGTTTTTTAGTGGTTCGAGCAGATTGATGCAGGCTGGGGCGCTTCGGCAGAGAACGTCCCTGCGACCTGCATTGGCTAGCAGTGCGGCACTGAACTGAACTGAATACTACTGATTTGCTACTCTATGTGCTGTTCGCTCACTTTCTGCCATTTGTGCAATTTGCTTTTTTTTCCCCGCACTTTGGGTGTTTCATGTTTTCTTGAACAGGTTCCATGGTGTTTCTTGGGAGGTGAATCTCAGAGTTGTATTCTGTATACACACTTTCATATTAAGTATACTTTGAATCTTTGGTGTTTGTTCGTGGCAGCCTGCAGGACAATGAGTCTCAGGGTTGTATTCTGTGTATGCACTTTGAATACTCGAAATAGATGCAAATAGTGGCTGCTACTGCCTCTGCAGGATGTGAAGCATGTCAAACATCGGCCAGATAAATGAACCAGAAGTTTAATAACTTGTGAAGTTTGAACCAGAACAAATTGGGTGGAGTTTATTGTTTTGTGCACAGAACTGTGAGGTACTGTGCACGCGACGACAAAGAATTTGCTTGCAGCTGCATCACAGACACATGGGGTCAACCACACAGGGCATTCATCATCATCTTCACCATCTTCACTGTGTGCCGTGGTCAATCATGGTCTATGACAATGATTGTTCCTGGCATATTTCTCTACAGAAGTGGTCTTCTCAAATATTCATCATCATCATTTTGTGCCATGTTGTATGACATAGGCGATCATGGTCTTTGCAAGACCACTTTCCAGAAGTGGTTTGCCATTGCCTTCTGGGCAGTGTCTTTACAAGATGGGTGCCCCCGGCCATTATCAATACGCTGCAGAGATTGTCTGCCTGGCATCAGTGGTTACATAATCAGGACTTGTGATGTGCACCAGATGCTCATACGACAATCCAACACCTGTGACCCTGATCGGGGGGCTAGGCAGGTGCTACACCTTGCCCAAGACTGAAGGCCAGTGAAGGAAAGGAATGCCCTTCACCTCCTTTGGTGGAAATATATCTCCACCCCGCCACCTATACAGAACATGGGTTATACATAAATGACACATGTCAGTACAGGAAAGAGGAGGGTAGTGTAGTTGTGTGATCACTCCAGTAGAGTATGATGTTCTGCTGCGAGGTAGTCTGTTGGTCGGTTCTCCATTGGCTGCTTCTTGAGGCAGCAGGATATGCCTCCACGTATTCTTGTGCAGTTTGGGCAAGAGTAAGTGGCACTTCTGGTTTATAGTTAATTCTTTGGTTGTTCGGTCTCTTTCACTCCCTCTTGAACACATGTCCTCCACGTATATCCATTGGTGGGTGGCGGGGTGGATTTGCATTTCTAACAACCTCCGCTAGCCAGCAGGTCACCCTTGGGCAAAGTGTAGAACTAGCTTAGCACCCCGCCCCCCAAATCAGGGTCACGTGAAGTCATGGGACTGTCCGTGGTGGATGGTCATATGAGCAGCTGGTGCATATCACGAGTCCTAGTTATGGGACCACTGACACCAGGCAGACAATCTCCGAAGAGTATTGACAATGGCCGGGGTCACCCGTCTTGTAAAGACACTGCACAGGTTGTGTGTGTGGCATCCGTAAGTCTCGCGAGACCATGGATCTGCGCCTGGAAAGTCTTGCTTCAGTCTGTGTTAGAGCAGTGTCTGTTGTGGCTGTAGAGGCCCACACGGGAGTGACAGTCTCGGCTGCAGTGACTGCACTTGAAGGCGCTGTCCTCCAGTGTTGTCTTGGTGCTGTTTTTCCGACGAGTGCGCTTTTCTTCAGCAGCAAGCCTCAGCTTCTCTTCTTTTTTGAGACCTCTGCGTAGTTCCAGCCTCCAGTGAGAGCGATCGCTTGCAATGTTCTCCCACCTCTTGACGTTCATGTTCAGTGACTTCATGTCTCTCTTGCAGATATCTTTGAAACGAAGATGGGGCTGCCCATGTGCTCTCTTGCCGGAGGCCAGTTCCCTGTACAGCAGGTCTTTCAGGATCCTCCCGTCTGACATGCGGTGTACGTGGCCCAGCTAGTGGAGACGGCATTGTTGGAGCAGGGTGAAGAGGCGGGGTATCTGGGCGCGGGCCGGAACCTCATTGTTGGTGACTCGGTCAGTCCACGTGATGTCCAGGATGTGTCTCAGGCTGCGAGGGTGGAAGGCAAACGCGAGGAAATCTGCAGATGCTGGAATTTCAAGCAACACACATAAAAGTTGCTGGTGAACGCAGCAGGCCAGGCAGCATCTCTAGGAAGAAGTACAGTCGACGTTTCGGGCCAAGACCTTTCAGTTAGTCCTGACGAAGGGTCTCGGCCCAAAATGTCGACTGTACCTCTTCCTAGAGACGCTGCGTGGCCTGCTGCGTTCACCAGCAACGTTTATGAAGGTGGAAGGCATTGAGACACGGCTCTTGTCTGGAGTAGAGGCTCCAGGTCTCGCTGCTGTGAAAGGACGCAGGCCCTGTAGACTGCAACCTTGGTGTGCGTCGTCAGCTTTCTGTTCTCCCAGACTCTCTTTGTGGACGTTGAGACTGCTCAGGTTGAAGGCGATGGCAAACCACTTCCGTGGAAAAGTTTGCCAGAAGCAATCATACCACACAGCAGATGCTGATATATATATTGAGTGCAATGTCTCATCAGTTTTCAGATGTAATGTTGAATTTCCTCAGGCTGATTTTGATGTTACCTTTCAAGCAGTTCCAGTGCCCACCAGGGGCTCCTTCAACTTCCTTTAACGGAAAGTAAAGGATCTGTTTGGGGAGATCCTTTCACCTTTCTTCAACAGCTAGTAAAGGATCTGTTTTGAGTTTGGCATTTAGATGACACAACCACCCCAGTTAGTCCTGACCTCCTCCAGAGGCTGGAGTTAATGTGTTTGAGCTCCCAGCTGATTCTCCAAACCTTTCCTAAGGATCTTTGGTGGTATTTTGGTAACTGCGAAAACAAGACCTTAGTGCAAGAGAGTAATTGGGAGACTGCTCCTTGTATCGCCAGAGGTGGTCTGTATCACTCCGTGGTTCAGGTAGGATTGAGGTTGTACAGGTCGGTTCACAAGAACCCAATGTTTGTAGGAGGGTGTAGGTCAACATTATCAGTCAAGTCAGTCTTGCTGTATATCAGGTTTTTCTGCTGTGGATTGAAATGTTTTTTTCTCTCTCTGCATTTCAGACAAGGGGAATCGTTCATACCACGACGGCAAGCGGGAGAACGCGAACAGGCATCCAGCAAGAAGGGCCTCCAGAAAACGGCCTTCACGCCTCGGAAGCTCTCAAGTGACGACGTGCTGATCGTAGACCGGAGAGACGGGGTGCACTTTGTGCAGCGGCCGGTGGCTCAGCGTGCTCCTGTTGAAAAGGCCCTTGAAGTGAAGCGAAGAAGCCAGTCATCCGACTCGCTGAAGCAGTTTTCCGAGCGCGACGGGTCGGCCCGCCAGCTCAGCGCGTACTTACCGCAACGGGGCAGGTCCCGCCTGCCCCGGGGACCCGCCAGGACCCCTTCCAACCCGAGCCAGAACTCGCCCGCGCCCGTCAAGGGGAAAGCTCAACGCGGCGACGGAATGAGCCACCGGGGAAGGGAGACTCCGCGCTCCCGGGGCCATGCGGGCGATAGGGGGGAAGCCGATAAAAGAGCGACCAGGGTCAAATCCCCCGCCCGATCCAGAAACCAAACTGCGACCGGGCAACCCAAGTATCCCACTGCCAAGACCAAGGCCTCTACCAACACAGCCAGGTCTTCCAGCCCCGCACCTAAGGCTTTCGCAGCCAGACCGCCACTGTCCCTGCCCCGGACCGCCACGGGCACTCACCGCGTGTTGCGCTACGATAAGAACCAGAACGTGATTAGCGTGGACTCCGAGCGCCGGCGGTCTTCCAGCAGCTGCTGCGGTACCAGCGGCTGCTCGCCAAATTCAGAGCCGGAGAGTTTCGACCCGGTTCAGGCTTTCCGTTCCCTCACAGAAGACGAGCTGTACAGGAGCTTCGAGGAAGAGTTTCTGGCCAACGCGAGGCAGATTTCCCTGGACAGCAATGGTACTGAGAGCAGTGACACGCTTCCCGTCACCGGTGAAAGCCAGCCAGTTGCTGAAGCACAGCAGGAGACTACAGATCCTGCACCCGGACTGGCCACTGTGAATGACCCGGGAACGGATGCAGAAACGCCGACCCGGACCCCACCAGAGCGGACTAACAGCCCGGGGCTGGGGAAGACCCGGCCACAGAATGGTCTGGACATTGCAGGCGGCTTGAACTGGAATGAAGGCCTAGATGGCCTAAATGCTGTAAAAACGATAGAGAAGGTAAGGGAGCCCATCCTCTTGAGTCCTCAGGGCGAAACAGAATTATATACGTTCGGGCTCCGTTGTGCCTCCGACCTGCCGAGTCCCCCTGACGAGGAGAAGGTAGGAAATGGACAGATCCCCGAGGTCACTGCAGGGGTCAGAACTAATCCCCTGTTCCCGTGCGATGATCCAGGACACGAGAACAGCGAGGGGTCCGTGATTGAGACGTCCAGCGAGTCGTCCATCAACCTCCGCCATAACTCGCAGGGTGTCCAAATGAGGCCGAGGAAGGGGGTGAAGAAACCCGACCGAGTGCCTTCCGTCTACAAGATGAAGCTGCGCCCCAAGGTTCGGCCGCGGACAGACAACCGGCCCGAGAAGAGGCCCTCAAAAATCCCCACCCCAATCAACTGGAGGCAAGGGCAGAAATCTCCGCACCCCCTGCTGGACGGTAGCCACTGCCGGAGAAAACTGAAACACAAACTGATCCTGTACAGTGAGGACCTCCAGAGTTCGAGAGAGGATCTCCCGCCTTCGCCCGGCTCTGATGGCGAGAGAGCTCCAACCCGCAACGATGACGAAGGCTCTTGGGTTTAATTCCCGATGTTTACGTCTCAGGAGTTCCATTGCTTTACGCCTTCCATTTGTATTAACCATGTCATTAAATGTATCTCAGGTCGAATGCAACGCAGGTCTGTGTGGAAAATTAACCTCCCACTTGGCTTCAACGTCATTTGGTTGGAAAGGGGGATTTGGACAGGTGGGGTCCTTGGGAATCGCCAGTAACCGGGCGAGTGCTTGCCACCTGTTTGTTCCTATAGGTTATTCTTGCGGTTTGCTGATACCTGATGCACGTTGGAAAGATTAATTTGCTCATTCATCTTTGGCCAGTAAAAAGGGCTTCTTCACTCAACGGCGCCCTTGACTCGAGGGGGTGGATGGAGAGACCATTTGAAGTGTAATACAAAATGGCGTCGGCCATTTGTTATTTGCCTGTTTAGGTGCGGCGGGTCAGAGTGGACAATTGACCCGGTCTGGTCCTGTCGGCTGTAGGAACTGGACATTGATTAAAAGGGAAGCGTGTGGTAATGTCGCTACATCCTCCTCCACCCCGCGCATTCCACTGACAGTTGGGCGAGGTTTAGTGCTGTTCGTGCCTTGATAACATGATGCTGTGTTTTTTCCCCCTGCATCGGTGCATTTTGGAAGGAAAATTGGAGACAATTTGAGGAGAGACGATGGCCGCTGTTACCTGTAGCAATGCAAAGAATCTAAACCTAATGCTGACCGTTCTATACCTAGCCTTCTACTTAGTAACCAACCAATGTGCGTAATAATTGTGATAAAGGGCAGTTTACTTCGTGCTAATTTGTCTCTGTGAGCCCTGAGTTGTGTACAGTACCTTGGCGCTTTGAACGTCTGATTCATTGTTAGATAGGAGCTGTGGAATTTTAAACTGGAGCCTTCACGTTGCATTCACTGGGGTCAAAAACGCTGAAGCGCACAATTCAACATGTAGCTGACTTCTCCGAAGGACAAATGTAACCGGAGCCACCGACGTGCTACCGCGCTAGCCCATTACAACCCGGACTGCCAATGGTTATATATTTAAAACTGCCCCGTCGATTACAGACCACGGCAGCTTTCAAGGTGGCGCGTAAGGAATCAGAAATCAAGAGACTTGGGTGGGTTTCCGCGGATAGCGCTGTGACATTTTATGCGTCGTTTGCACACTAAACTCTCAAACTTACAATCGATCCATTTTACGGTGTTGCACAGGAGTGCTGCACTTTTGGATTCATGCTGCTAAAAGTGAAGTGCGTGAGGCACCCACGTCTGGCTCCATTGTGTAATTCCTACCTGCGGATTGTATTTACCTCAGGAACCCGATAAATCAGTTTGTGTCCATCCTGCAAGGTACAGTAATGTTTAAAAAAAAGTTAAGAAAGCAGTACTGGATATGGAGACTCGCTGCAGTTCACTCACTGCGCCTTGTCCTGAGGCTCATCCGCAAACACTATTTGTTTCATAGACCTTGTACAGAAGATCATAATATGAATGCGATCGACACGCTGTCAGTCGCAGCAGAGGGTATCAGCAAAGAGCTTTAAACACTTACATGGAGGCGGTTTCACGAGTGTGATTTATTTTCTAAGGCGTTCTCTAAAGGGTTTTGTCGGGGGCTTGGAGAAAGAACTTAATTGTATAAATTTTTGTGCAGCATTTTTTCCTCCTTGCTGTTGGGTTTTCAGACGTCCTCCAAAGCCCAGAGAGCTGGTTAATCCAGCCGAGCAAGGGGAGTCACCACTTCCCGGTAGCATCTAGAGGCTGCCCGGAGTCCCGCCCCAGCATCACGGCCATCCTCCGGTGCGCCACGGTGACCCCTGTGTCACGTTCTGTCGCTTTGGTGGTGGCTACTGAGAATGGCTTGGCAAATGCCATGGGCGGTTTGAGAGCAAGTTCTCGCATTGGCAGCCCCAAACCACACTGCGGCGAGACAGGGGAATTGTGGGCACCATCTAAAGTGGAGAAGGGAAATCGCGCAGAACCGGGCACCCTGGTGCCCGAGCGAGCCGCGGTCGCTTTGCCATTCATTCTTCATCCGCCTCATGCTTTTTCCCCTGGTTCGGCCTCTGGGTTAAAGTGTCTTAATAGTGCAGATCACTCACCGTCACCTGTTCGAGCCATGAGCTGTACGCCGCTATTTACCAAAGACGTGTCGCTAGGTTTTAAAGTTCTCTCTCTAATACAGGCAGTGTAATTTGTGCTAATTATAATTGCAAACTTTCAAAAGTGGAGTTTGCAGCCTGTCACTATATCTATTCCTTATGGATTTTCCCATATCGTCACAGCCCCCACCCCCACCCTCAACTAAAAAAAATCTAACTTTTCCAAGAAGTGTGGATCTAAATTCTAGTTCGAGCTCCGGCCCAAGCCATGGTGTTTTTAAACTGCTGGTGATCATGACATTGATTAAAGACAGAGGCAGATTAGGATTACTCTGCTGTGAAATGGTGGGGTTCCTGTGATCTTTGGTCGGGAGAGTGGGGTATCCGTGGTGAATCTACATTTAGTAATTTCTAATTTGATTCGATACTCACAGGAACCAACAATTTATTGCTGATAGGATTTGGTCCCCTGTCCCGCAGAATCTGGAGGTGGAAACGTTTCAATTATCAAGATGAGCCTCAGCATCCATTCTAGTTAAAATTTGGGTGTATTTGTCTATCGAAATGGCGTTGTATTTTCTCTAATTATAGATCCAATCCTGCTGCTACTTAAAAATAATGTATTTGCACCACAAAGTGTTGTAAGTACAAAGTGTTACTTATTCGGGACTTTTGACTGGACTTTAGGACCGGGCGCTTCCTGGCATGGAAAATATAAAAAGTTATACAGTGTACAGTTATTAACTATGCAATTGTAGCGATGAAAATGCCTTGTTTCTTGAAACAATTTTCAGTTATTTAAGTACTGTTTGTAGCAAATTGTACCCGGTCCTGCTGAATAATTTAGGACTGCTGCCCCAGGTGTAAATTGTGGCGCGTTAACCCACATAGTTAAATCCTAACATAAGTACTTAACTAATTTCCTACACAACACTTGATCTATGCGGGCTTCTTTCTTTCTGCAGACTGCGTTTGAAAACATTTCTCTGCACAATACTTGCCATTGAAATGTTGAATAAGAAAATGTTATTCAGAGAAGAAACTATTCTCCGGACTGGAGAGGAACTGTTCTCCGGTAACAGGCGAGCAACTGTATCAAGTTGTGAGCAAGATGCAGGTGATTACAAAGAAAATTGACCATGTCTGAGTGGTCACCGTTTCACGCATCGTCTGTCAGCGTCCTGTTGGAACTCACCGTTTACCTGATTCTTCCTGGACAAGCGCACACATTCTCTGTCTCTCTGCCTTGCAAGAGAGGACAATAAACTGGGAACCGATCTATGAGCACAATGCGTTAACCGTATTGAGGCAAAACTTTTCCACGTTCCAGTCCGGGGCCCAGCACTACGAGCTTTCCTTTTGCGTTGGGTGTGTGTGCGTGAGGGAGAGAGAAGAACTGAACGGGACTGCTCTGTAGGACTTGAACTGAACTTTGATTCCAAATTATACACATCGAGGTAGTATTTCCAACGAGGAAACACAGCCGATACGGATGGGGCGAGAAAGCTGGCGACGGAGACATGGGTGTCAACGACGAATACGCTAGCTGCACCTATTCACCGAAGATGGGTACTACTCTGGAGGAACCTTTAGTTAGACCCGTCTTTACCTGTATCAACTAAGTGTTAAGTGTGTATGTAAAACGTGTAACCAGGAGAGCAGTACACAACGCTGTAAAATGAATGTTTTGCCTTTAAACCCCCACCCATGCCTTAAGATGTTGCTTCCACTATTTAACGAAGTAAGAGTGTGCGATTTTTGTAAATGATTTGTCGTTTGCGGTTAGCAATGTTTGAATCACCCCTGTATGAAGTTGGGGAGTTGGGGGGGGCGGGGTGATTATTTTGAATGAGACTGTATTCTGTTCTGCGTTTGTAACTTGTCGTTGGGGATCATGTGATGTAATGGAGAAAAAAACAATTGCAATATTTGCAAGTTCGCTTTCTTTCAAAGTGACGTCGCACTGGGATGATATTTAAAAAATAAAGACTAAAATCATTTTTTACAGTAACATTTAATATAGTAGCTGTCTGAAACTTCCACCTCTGCCCAAAGATGCAATCAATCCTGCTTTACAGTCATGTTTTTACAATGGCAGCAACATGTAAAGAAGAAAAGAAGGTCAGGAGGTTTGTGTGATATGACTTCAGTGAAACTTTAGCCGTCGTGTCGCCATCTCTTTACAGATGCTGACCATTTTTATTATAGATGTTCACCGTCTTGAGCTTTTCTCTCTTTACAGTTATTAATTCCCCCTTAATATTGGAATGGGTAACGTGAAGGAAAGTGAACTGTATTCTTACCCATCAGCCACAATTTGACTGCATCACGGAGCTACCTAAACTGATGTAATATTATCCTGTCACCTTCGAAACAATATCATTTTCAATCCACACGACACAATTGGGGCCGTACGGGAGATCTGGGTCCTATTCCAACCGCCGCTGTAAGGAGTTTGTACATTCTCCCCATGACCTCGTGGGTTTCCTCCGAGTCCAAAGACCTACCGGTTGGTAGGTTAATTGGTCATTATAAATTGTCCCGTGATTAGGTTAGCATTAAATGTGGGTGATAGCTGGGTGGCTTCACATTGTATCTAAACAAACAAACAACTGGAATATTTCAAATGTTTCCACACAGTAATATTTTGCTACCCACCTGTTTTTTTAAAGGATGTTTATTTATACAGTTAAGTCACCAACAATATTTTACATACTAAGTAACCTCCACTGTTGATGGTCTTGCAAACAGTATTCCTATATGATCAGTCCACTGATACAGTGGGTCAAAATTTGAAATGGAGCTGGTTGGTAAATTCAGCCATACTGTTGCTGATGCCCAGATGGAGAAAGGTGTGGCACACAACTGGTAGAAAGCAAGGCAGTGCCAGGGATTGGGCAGCAGGAGATGGAAACTAGGAGGGCCCAAGGCCATCTTGTTTACGCAGGTAATTTTAAAGCCATGATATGACTCTGATAGATTATTGAATATATTTAAAATCAAGATGCTGAATTACCAACTGCTTTGTAGCTGGAATGAAATGGGTATCCCACAAGTAGACATTGAATAGAATGGTTTTGTGTTCTCTGGAGTTTAGAACAATGGTCCCCAACCTTTTTTTATGCCATGGACCAATACAATTAAGCAAAGGGTCTGACTTGAGATCGGGAACCCGTGCTGTAGGAGAATAAATTGCAATGCAAAATAATTCATCTGAGAGATGAGAGCTTGGTTCCCAGTAGTTCAAGTGTTAGCACATTCTCAGTTGTTGGCTCTCTCGGGAGAAAGTCAGAAGAACTTGAGGGGTTTGTAATTTTCAACAATCTCAGATGTTGAGGTTGATCGAAGTTTTTGGGCACTTGGGTATTGTGTTCGTTAGTGAGGGATGGTGCAGAGCACACCAGGACACCAGCCTGCAGGATATTCAGCCAAACCCTATTGACAACCCTGCCTGTACTGTATGTGAACTCTTCCCATGAGGGAGTGGCTACCTGAGTGACATCGGAATAACTACAGGTATTGAGGAGTATGGAATGCTTTGAGGAAAGTGGAGATGAGGTGGATCAACTGCAACCTTGCAGAGTGTCAGGAGAGATTGAGAAGGGAGCTACATGACCCACTGCTTTTTCTGATGGGATAATACTGTTCAGAAAAACACACAAGGAAATAGGAGCAGATTTAAATCATTTGAGGTAGATTTACTGTTCTTCAAATTACTGATACTATATCAGGAACCCCCCCCCCCCCGAGTTTAAAAAAAAGTCTCACTCTTAACTGGCTTAAATTTCCTTTTATCTGTATTTGCTAGGGTCCAATTCAATGTGAACTCAACTGATACGACAGAGAAGAAAGCTGAATTCAAAACCATATGAAAAATATTTTCTTTATTCTACAATTTTCTTTTTTGTCCTTAAATAAGTTCATGAAAACTACAGAACGATTATGCTGATTCAGTATAAGAAACGGGAAATACGTACAACCACAGAGTTACATGACAGTGCATCTGTTCCTTTGGAGTGCCCCTTGGATGCAGATAGATGGGTGGATGTGTTTACAGCTTTGGCCCACACTGCTGCTCAGGAGCTCTTTAAAGAGAAGTAAGATATGCCAGTTGTATCTAGCCGAACACTCGATGTAGCCACATTTCCACATCTTCTTCACCAAGACACTTGTACTCCTCCGTGGAGTGAAACGCTGCTTTTGTAGGTCCCTCTTATTTCCAACAACGATAATTGGTACATGCTTTGTGTTCGGCACCCTGGCAAATCATCAGAAATTAGTAAATGCAACGACAGGGGTTCTCAACCTGCAGTCCATGGCATAAAAAAGGTTGGGAACAACAAAACAAGAAAATCTGCAGATGCCGAAAACCCAAAGCAACACACACACAAAATGCTGGGGGAACTGAGCAGGCCAAGCTACATCTATGGAAAAGAGTAAAACAGTCAAGATTTCAGGCTGAGACCCTGATGAAAGGTCCCAGCCCGAAATTTCGAAGGTTGGCAATCGGTGGTCTAAGACCTCTTGTTATCACAGCTCTCAAAAGCTGTTGCATTAATTGAGCACTAGCTGAGATTTGATGGCTGAAATTCCTTTTGAGAAATAGCCTTGCTTTATGGATGTGATTCTAGCTTCTTGAATAATACTGCCATAATCTTTATCAGGTCACTGTCTACACGAAGATGCTGAAATCTGATGGGTTTAACCTTAAAGATCAATTTTTAGACGGAGCTGGCGAGCCCTAATTCGGAGTATTGTGTCCAGTTTTGGTCACCTACCTGCAGGAAAGATGTAAATAAGAGTGAAAGAGTACAGAGAAAATTTACAAGGATGTTGCCAGGACTGGAGGACCTGAGTTATAAGGAAAGACTGAATAGGTTAGGGCTTTATTCCAAAGAATGTAAAACATTGAGGGGAGATTTGATAGAGGTTATACTGTACACAATTGTATGAGTAGTATCGATAGGGTAAATACAAGCAGCCTTTTTCCTGCTACAGTTGGGTGGGACTACAACCCTAGGTCACGGTGAAAGGTGAAAGGTGAAAATTTTAAGGGGAACATGAGGGGAAACTTCTTCACTCAGAGGGTCGTGAGAGTCTGCCAGCACAAGTGGGGTTGATTTCAAGGTTTAGGAGACATTTGGATGGGTACACGGATAGGGAGGACAATGATCCCAGTGCAGGTCGATGGGAGTAGGCAGTTTAAATGGTTCAGCACAGACTAGATGGGCTGAAGGGCCTGTTTCTGTGCTGTACTTTTCTATGACATTATGAGTGGAGGGTGCATGGAATACCCAGCCAGGGTGATGGTAGAGGCAGATACATTAGGGACATTTAAGAAACGTCTGTAGCTATATGAATGATAGAAAATGGAGGCCAATATAGGATGAGTGATTAAGTTAAGTTGGCTGAAGGGTCTGTACTGTGCTGTAATGTTCTAATGTATTCATATACAACTCTGCATCCTTCCCACAAAAAAAGCCATTAATTAACAATGATAACACAGCACCTTTTATATCCTCTGAATGTTCTGACTTTCTTTACAGGCAATGACTTGCATTCAGCCAAATTTTAACATTGAATTTAATAAACATTCCCAAAACAACAATTTTAAAAGATATCTGTTGGGGATAAATGTTAATCAGAACACCTTGACTTTCTTTTCAAGTAACTAGAAGCATTGGCTCTGTTCACCTGTAATTGTTTGGAAGAGCCACTTGGTCATGGATTTGATCTGTAAACGTTTGGGCTTGGGGCCTTGATGCTGGTCAAGTAACCACTGGGATTTGTATGGAAGATGTTCCACTTTGGGTGAAGGAACTTAAGGGACCTGATTAGGGGGATTCCCATTTCGCAGGGAATATGTAACCATTTCCCAGATCCTGTGCAGCCCTGGAAGTTAAGTTGGTGGCACGGTAGTGTAGTGGTTAGCACAATGCTTTAAAATGCAGGTGACCGGGGTTCAATTCCCACTGTTGCCTGTAAGGAGTTTGTACAATCTCCCTTTGGCTTTGCTGGTTTCCTCCAGATGCTCCAGTTTCCTCACCCAGTCCCAGTTGGTCAGTTAATTATTCATTGTAATTGAGGGATTGCTGGGAGGAGAGAAGGGCACGTGCTGTACCTCAATTATTTTTGAAAAATTAAAAAAATTAGTTTATTATTGTCACATACAAGGGAGAAAGATTTGTCTTGCATTCTACTCATATAAATAACTTCATAACAACAGTGCATTGAGGTGTAAACCAAACAGTAAAAGAATGCAGAGTGAAGTGTCACAGTAACAGAGTGCAGTACAGGTAGACAATAAGGTACAGGGTCATAATAAGCGTGGAAGTTTAAGAGTCCATTTTATCATTCTAGGGGACCGTTCAATCGTCTTATGATGGCAGCCCATAAGTTGTTCTTGAGCCTGATGATATGTGCTTTCAGGCCTGTGTATTTTCTGCCCAGTGGGAAGGAGAGAAGAGAGCGGCCAGCCTGTGTGGGGTCTTTGATTACATTAGCTGCTTTACCAAAGCAACAAGAAGTGCAGACAGAGTACCAGTTAGACCATCAGTTTCCTTGGTAGAAGGAGGGGAAGTTACTTGCCTGTAGTAAAGTTGACAATATTGTTTTTTTCCGAAACAGGTAAGAATTTATTAATGGAAAATGCACCACAACTGTTGAAATCCCATGGGTTACATGGTCCTGTCATTCAAGCTGTCAATTTATACCTAGTATGTCATGTTAAATAGATTCTGAGTACAACTTTAGAAAAATCAGTAAATTGTGTTATTAGCTAGGAATGAATAACCTTGTTTTCAATGGGATCTACAGGACATTTATCAATGCCTCTGATCACAAAAATACCAATCACTTGGGCAAAGTGATGTCAGTTTGCAATTTCGATTGGGCAAGAATTGCAGAATAACCTTTGGCAACTTCTGGGTGTACTCCCTCATCAGCAGAATTAGAGCAGGCAGTGTAGGTGGAGCAAGCGGTTGGAACCCTTTTGAATGATCTGCTGTGATGGATAATGGAACCATCCTGGTGATAAGGAAAGTAGGTGTCATCAAACAAAAAGCAAGCAAACACAACATAGTGTTACAGAACCATATAGCACAGAAAAGGGCTGCTGTGGCCAACCAAGTTTACGCCAGCTATTATGTGCATCTACACTAATCTATTTGCCCACACCCTACGCTCCATACCCTATGCCTTGCCTAATTAACCATCTCTTCAACATAGTAATTGTATATGTTTCCACCACCTCCTCTGGTGGTGCGTTCTAGCTATGAATCACTCCAAAGGAATCTCCTCAAATCCCTTTATAAAACTCCTTCCTTTTATCCTAAACCTATGCCCTTATGTTTTTGATACCTGTGGCTCTCCGTCGGGGAATTGAACCCTGGTCTCCTGTGTGACAGGTGGGGATACTAACCTCTATACTAACGGGGATAGTCATTAGTATCCCTTCCCCGGTGGGGAGCATGAATGCAATGCATAACTAAGCACTTTGTTTTTACCACACCCCCATCCATATAGCTAACTAATTGTGCAACCCAATACAATGCAGATACTTGGTATCTGCAATACTCCTACCAGGGAAAACAAAGATTCTTACAGTACATTCCACCTGTGCCTCTCTGTAGTGTTATATACCTCTAACAGGTCATGCCTCTGCCTCCCTTCCTCCAAGGGAAACAACCCAGCCTATCAAATCTTTCCCCATCCAAGTCTTCTCATCCAGGAACCAGCTTTGTGAATCTCCTTTGCCTTCTCTCCAGTGCCACCATACCCTTCCTACAATGTGCATTCCATTTTCCAAGAGTAGTCTAACCAGTAGTTGTAAAGTTGCAACATACGCTCGTTAGGTACATCAGCTCGTTAATGCAAATATCTAATCAGCCAATCATGTGGCTGCAACACAATGCGTAAAAGCATACAGACACGGTCAAGAGGCTCAGTTGTTCAAACCAAACATCACAAAAATGTGATATTTGTGACTTTGTGGAATGATTGCTGGTGCCAGATGGGGTGGTTTGAGTATCTCAGAAACTGTTGATCTCCTGGGATTTTCATGCACTACGGTCTCTAGAGTTCACAGAGGATGCTGCCAAAAACATGAAATATCTAGTGAGCAACAGTTCTGTGGGTGAAAATACCTTGTTAATGAGAGAGATTAGAAGAGAATGGTCAGACTGGTTCAAGGTGACAGTAACTCAAATAGCCACATGTTACAGCAGCATCATGGAGAAGAGCATCTCTGAATGTACAACACAATGAGCCTTAAAGTAGATGGGCTACAACAGCAGAAGAGCACAGTGGGCTCCACTCTACCTAATAAAGTATCCTCTGAGTGAAAA
The DNA here is from genome assembly GCF_030028105.1 of Mobula birostris. NCBI lineage: Eukaryota > Metazoa > Chordata > Chondrichthyes > Myliobatiformes > Myliobatidae > Mobula > Mobula birostris. The sequence goes on from NC_092400.1 coordinate 23,819,001, forward strand.
CTCCTAGCTTTATGTTCTGTGCTCTAGCCCATGAAGACAAGTATGCTTCACCACCTTATCTACCTCTGTTGTCTCTTCCAGTGAAGAATATAGTTGAACCCCCAAGATCCCCCGTTCAATAACATTCCCCAGTATCTAGCCAACTACTGCCAATGGTCTCTCCATCCAATCTACATTCTGCTGCAGACAACCTTCTTGTCATCCGTAACTGCACCAATTTTTGCGTCATTTGCAATCTTACTCCTACATTCAATTACAGCTACAGAGTGACATGGAAGGAAATTACTTATAAAATTTATGATTCTCATTCACATTCAGCTTCTTATTGTCACTGCCCTGCAGCGTTGTGCCATTATTTTGTTCTTCTCCAAGGACATGAAAGAGAACAACTTTTATTCGTGGGGCCACGCCCAGCCTGGATCTAAGGGGCTCGTCTGGCCCAGGAGCAGATCTCTATGGCACTGTGAACTCTGAACTTCTATTTCCCATAACCCCAGTGCTAAAGGATGCATCCTACATTCTGCTCGATTGCACTTAACACGATACGGGTACTCTCAATGTCGTGCGGGTTAGCAGATTAACTGGCGACTGTAGATACACCCAAGCTTGCAGCTGAGTGGTAGAAGTTAGAGAGGCCGATGAGAGTAAAATGGGATTGGTGCACAATCACTGAATGTCAACGTGGTCTCGTTGCACCGAAGGCCCAGTAGTACTCTTTTGACTTTTCCATATGGAGTACTGTAAGGTAACTACCGAAAGAGAAAGCCCAGGGAACTTCTCATGACTCGATTTCGCCCCCTCGTGGCCAGTTTCAGAACGGCGCTGTCAGCGGCTGGCGAGAAATGGGCAACTCTCGGCAACTAAACCACCGCAGATCCAGAGGACCCGAGCCTGAGGAAGGGTTTCCGCTCCAGGCATCGACTGTTTACTCTTTTCCATAGATCCTGCTGAGTTCCTTCAGCATTTTGTGTGCGTTGCTCTGGATTTCCAGCACCTGCAGATTTTTTCGTGTTTGCGGTCACCCAGTTTGTGGTGTAGAGTTTGACATTGTAAAATAGAGCTCTAAGACCATGGTGAATGCACGTTACTGCTGATCCGTCAGCAACTCAGCAGCTTAAGCAGAAGTAGAACTTATTGGCAATTAAGTTGCCAAAAGCACAAGAAAATCTGCAGATGCTGGAAATCCAAGCAACGCACACACATTCAAAATGCTGGAAGAACTCAGCAGGCCAGGCAACATCTATGGAAAAGAGTAAACAGTCGATGGCCGAGACAGGACCGGGAAAAAAAAAGTTGCTGAAAGAGTTTTCTGAATGGACCAGATTTTAAACGGCTCTTTATCAATTAACAGCCGATAACTTTAAGTTTCTATTCTCTGTCAGATTTGCAGTATTTAATTATTGGATTAACTCACAGAGACACGGGTGGACTGGGTCTAGGGAGCCTCCAGTATGAAAGGTCAGTCCAGAGGAGCACACTGCTTACCTAACTTCTGCGATCTGCTGCCGAATCATTTTGACATACTCGAAACTATCGAAACAGCAGATGTCGTAGACGAGGACGTACGCGTTCGCATTTCGGATCCCTCTGCACCTCGAGTCGGACCACTCCTCCAAAATAAAAAAAACGGACAAAGTGAGTCGACTTTAGCCCTTTCACACATTCCTTATCACTGGCTTTCTCTACTTTTAACGAAGCAATTAGAAACAACCAATTGCAAGCTGACGCACAATAAAAATATTAAGTATTTTTAATTTTGTTGACGCTAAGTTTGCTCTTTCCTTTGAGAGTGCCTGCCTGTCCTTCCGTCAGCAGAAAGCAAGCTTGTCACGGTCTATTAGTACCGAGGTTGCCGGCCACTTAAGTGCTGTTTCACTCGCCTCTACAACGCACTCCACCCCACCCCAGTCACCAACGGAACGTTAATGTTATAGAGAGGGTCGCAGGGTGGGGCTGCGAGGAATGCCCGAAACACATTTTGACTGGAAGTGTACGCATAAAGACCCCTCACTCGCCGATGTGGCTGCGGGGAACTGAACATCAGCGGCCGAATTTATCAAGTGCTTCCTTCCGTATTGCGGGCGGTGATAAAGCTGGTCGGGGACTTGTTGGCCATTTATTAAGCACTTGCGGAGTTTCCCCTGAATCAAAGTGATAAAAATAAAGAAGCGGCGGCAGGGGGAAGAGCTGGGAGTAGGTCTGGCAGTACAGAACAATTGGACGTTATCTGAGTCACCCAAAATGCAGAAGAAAAAGTGGACAGCGAATATCTGTTTCCCCAGAGTTGAAATGTCAAATTCCAGAGGGCATGGATTGAAGGTGAGTGTGGGGGGGGGGGGGTAGGTTCAAAGGAGGACGTGAGGATTAAGTTCTTCACTCAGAGAGTGGTTAATGCCTGGAATGCGCTACTTGGTGTGGTGGTAGAAGCAAATACATTCGAGGCTTTTGCGAGGCGTTCTGACAGGCAGACGGATGTAAGAAAGATGGAGGGATAGAGACTTGATGAAGGTGGGACCAGTGTTTCGGTGTTTTTGATTTGCTTTTTAGGTGGTTCAGCACAACTTTGCGGCCGCAAGGTCCTGTTCCTGTTCTAAACATAGACACTACAGCAAGTTACAGGCCCTTCGGCCCACAATGTTGTGCTGATCCATTTTCTTTGTTCCTCGTTAAGAGTGGAAGAAGTACATTTTAACATTAGGCAAGGCGGGGGGGGGGGTGTTAGTGGAGTTAAGGGTGGGTTATTTTTCTCCGGACCTGGGTATTCTTGACAAAGCCAGAGTTTATTGCCCCTCAGTGGTTCTCTGAGCCATTTCAAAAGCAATGAAGAGTCAACCCCATTCTCTGGCTCTGGGGTAACATGTGTGGCAAGCCCGCATGACACAGTGGACCCCCCTCCCCCAAAGGACATTAGTTGGGCTCCCCGACTTGGATAGTTATGTCGCTTCCATTCTTAACGTCAGCCTTTTAGCGACAATTTATTTGGTTAATTCATTGCCGCAGACGACTGTGGAGACCACGTCAAAGCAGAGGCTAATAGGTTCTTCATTAATAAGGGTGTTGAAGGTTATGGGGACAAGGCAGGAGAATGGGGTTAAGAGGGATAATAAATCAGCCATGATGAAATGGTGGGGCAGGCTCGATGGCCCGAGTGGCCTAATTCTGCTCCTATGTCTTATCGTCTTAACTCCCCTTCCGTCATGGCCGAATTTGCACTCTATTAAGCAAATAATCAACCAGACTTCTGAATTACTCAGAATGCAAGCGTAGCCCAATCAAAAACAATGACAGGAAGGGCCACCATGTCTGGTAACAGTGGGTTTCTCCACCAGGACAACTGCCATGATAGACCATGCATGTTAGCCTAGTGGTTAGCACAACGCTTTACAGTCCTAGCAACCCGGGTTCAATTCCCGTCGCTGCCTGTAAGGAGTCTGTACAATCTTCCTGTGACTGCGTGGGTTTCCTCTGGGTGCTCTGGTTTCCTCCCACAGTCCAAAGACTGGTCGATAGGTTAATTGGTTATTGTAAATTGTCCCGTGATTAGGCTAGGGTTAAATCAGGGGTTGCTAGGCAACATGGTTCAAAGGGCCAGAGGGCATATTTCGCACTGTAAATAAATAAATCAGTGAATACCCATGGGCATTTCCTGTGTTGATTTTCATGAGGCATTTAATAAGATCTTTTTTAAAAATCACAGATAATTAACTGTATGTTCGTATTGAGTAATGTCTTTATGCATTGATAATTAACCAATAACAAGGGAACTGAAATTCTGCTTTATGAAATTTGACAAATTATGTTATCCAAGGATCTGTACTAGCACTTCAATAATTATTGATTGGGCCAAAGGAATAAAAAGCAACACACACACAAAACGCTGGAGGAACTCAGCAGGTCAGGCAGCAGCTGTGGAAATGCATAACCAGTCCGCGTTTTGGGCCAAGTCCCTTCTTCAGGACCGAGAAGGAAAGGGGAAGATGCCAGAGTGAAAAGGTGGAGGGAGGGGGAAGGAGGGTAGCTGGAAGGTGACAGGTGAAGCCAGGCGGGTGGGAAAGGTCAAGGGCTGGAGAGAAGGAATCTGATAGAAGGGGAGAGTGGACAATAGGAGAAAGGGAAGGGGGGAACGCAAGGGAAGTGATAGGCAGGTGAGAAGAGGTAAATGGTCAGAGTGGGAAGGGGAGAGGAGGAATATTTTTTTAAACAGAAAGGAAAAATTGATATTCATGCCATCAGGTTAGAAGCTACCCAGTTGGAATACAAGGTGCTGCTCGTCCACCCCACGGGTGGCCTCATCTTGGCACAAGAGGAGACCATGGATCAACAAGTCCATAGGAAATGTTTGGAGGCAAAGTTATTGTGTGCAAGTGAGGGCAGGGGGAACAGTGAGGCAAATGTACAAGGGTGTCCAAAGTTACACACCCTATAGCCAGTTCGTATAGCCACAGTATATTCTGGCTACTTGTAACCATTTCGCCCCTTCTGAAGAATGAAGGGGTGATCTCATTGAAACCTATTGAATGTTCAAAGGTCTTGATAGTGTGGATGTAGAGAGGATGATTCCTATGGTGGGGGAGTGTAAAACCAGAGGACACAGCCTCAGAATAGAGGGACGTCCATTTAGAATGACGATATGGAGGAATTTCTTTAGCCAGAAGTTGGTAAATCTGTGGAATTTGTTGCCACAGGTGGCTGTGGAGGCCAACTCATTGGGCATATTTAAGGCAAAGGTTGATAGATTCTTGATTAGTCAGCGCGTGAAGGGATACGGGGAGAAGGCAGGAGATTGGGGCTGAGAGGGAAAATGGATCAGCCATGTTGAAATGGCGGAGCAGATTTGATGGGCCAAGTGGCCTAATTCTGCTCCTATATCTATGGATTTAGCCAAAAACCTGAAAATCTGTATTAACATTGTGAATTCATTGCACAAATTCAAATCACCACTTCCACAGTTGGGAGGACTTAAAAACAACCCTAAAATGCAGTTGTCCAAGCTAATCTGAAATTTATTCTGGGTACAGTTGTTAATTGTGCAGATTTACATTTAACACCAGTAATACCCTACAACATAGAAGATTGAGGGGAGGTTTGATGGAGGTATACAAAATTATGAGGGGTATAGATAGGGAAAATGCAAGCAGGCTTTTTCCACTGAGGTTGGGTGGGACAACCACTGGAGGTCATGGGTTAAGGGTGAAAGGTAAGAAGTTTAAGGGGAACATGAGGGGAAACTTCTTCACTCACAGGGTGGTAAGTGGAGAATGAGCTGGCAGCACAAGTGGTGGATGTGATTTTGATTTCAATATTTAACAGAAGTTTGAACGGGTACATGGATGGTAGGGGTATGGAGGGCTATGGTGTCGGTGCAGGCTGATGGAAATAGTTTAAAATGGTTTTGGCATGAACTAGATGGGCTACAGGGTCTACTTCTGTGCTGTAGCTCCAAGAGTGATACAGATTGCTGATTCTTTTGTACCTAATTTTAATCACTGGGTAAAATTTATGTGGCAAGAGCTCATATATCATTTTCTGATAATATCTGAGAGCTGTCCCATGAGACCCAAGAGGTAATTGCTTTGACTTTTGATGCAACCTTTTCCTTAGCAACAGTTGAACACCGAGTTTTCTGCATCTTAATCTCCCAGAATCAGGAAGGAGGTTGGGATCACAAGTGGCCAGTATAAAGAACACTGGATTTTTTAAAATATAGGACCACCACTGTGTATAATTATTAGGCAAAGGTAATTTCTGGGAATAAATACTTACTCTTCAAAGGAAATCAGGAGTGATAATTTGAAAAGATGTTTATATTAACCATAGACCTGTCCTGAATCAGAAAGGCTGGGTACAGGCCAACTCGTGGCAGCAGGGTCCAGGCCCTAAAGTATATCAAAGCAACTGAACCAGACGTTTGGACGATTTAAGCACCGGGCCAGATTGAAAAGGTCAGGGTGATAGGATTGGAGGCAAGGGATGGGCTGTTCCAGTTTGCTGCTCCACTCTGTGCTGAACCGAGGGTCTATGGACAAGACTGTCTCTGTGAACTTCAGTTCAGAATACGATTTGCTTGCATTTATTGTTTGCATAATTTTTTTTTACCTCTCTGCACATTGGGTGTTTGACAGTCTTTTTTTAAAAAATGGGGTTTTATTTGGGTTTCTTTGCGTCGTGGCTGCCTGTTAGGAGACAAATCTCAAGGTTGTATCATGTATACATACTTTGATAGTAAATATACTTAGAAATTTGAATGTTCTTCTGTCTCCTCGTAAAAATCAAAGGGGAAGCAGAAATAGAACTGATACATTTAGAAGTATTGGTAACTGTGATAGGGCATGAACAAAGTGCCTAACTTTATTAGTGAGGCGTAATTTTTCTCAGTAGATGTTATGAGCTTTACTTTAATATGCTCGTGACCATGATCACAGATGAAGAAAAAGAACATAATAAAGGAATAGCATTTTGCTAGCCTCCTTCCTAAGAGTCAGTGCTTACTTCACAAGTGTCGGTCTGCTGGAGTGTGAAAATAAAACCCAACACAACCAGGACTGCTCCAATGTGTGGCCAAGGACATAGGTCTATCTGATACCCCAGATTCAGGGTAGCTTCTGTGGGTCCCAGATTGTGCCCTTTACCCACCTTCTCCAATCAGACCCCTGCCAACCCTCGGTTAATGCAGGTTCCCTCCTGGCTTCTCCAGTAACATACAGCGTCTCCTCTGAAGACAGCACACACGTCACTAGCCAGCAATGAAGCCAACCAAGGGTGATGTGTAAACGCACCCTCCAAGAGCTGGATGAACTTGATCCAACCTGTACCCAAAGATTTATGAACTTTGTCACATCCAACTGGGCAAGTACTGTTGGGTCCCGTCTGTCTCCGCTCTGTATCAAAGCCAAGAAGACACATCTGACGTGTAACTGTTATATCCCATGCAATGATGAATTACAAAGGATGTATAATCCTAATGATTGTGAGAGTTTGACTGGAATTGGAATGGGTAGCTGTCTCTGGAACCATGTTTAAAATTAACAGGTCCACCACTTCAAATGGAAATTTTTCTCAAAGGGCTACAAGTCTTTGAAACTTCTCTTCCTCAAAGAAGTAAAGTCTTTGAATATTTTAAAGGCAGAAACAGAAAGAATTGAAATCCATTAGGGGTTAAAGGTTAGTGGGGAGGAGGACTGGGTATATAAATCTGAGCCATAATCGTATTAAATGATTCTGCTCCTGCTCCTTATTGATTTGTTGAGATACCGCGTGGAATCACTCTTTCCAGCCCTTTGAGCCCTGCAACCTCTGATTTAACGCTAGTCTAATCGAGGACAATTTACAATGACCAATTAGCCTACCAACTTCAGACTGTGGGAGGAATACGTGGTCACGGGGAGAAGATGCAAACTGCTTACTGAGAATTCATCTGTTCCACGGTGTGTTCCATGTTGCTTTGTGTTTGACTGGAGATTTAGATTGTTTCATAAAATCAAACAATTATCCTTCTTTTGTAAGCACTAAATCTACGGCATGCGATGCACAGTGCGTTTCTTCTGTGTGTAGTAGGGTTTCATAGGGAACAAAATAGATTAGTTCATGGTATCAGTTCAAACAGATCGGAAGAAACAGAGTGAAGAAGAAGCAATACCTAATGAAGAAAACCGAAATGGTTGGCAAAACTCAGCAGGCCAGTTCATCAACCTGAAATTATTTGAGTGCAATAATCAGATTCAATTTAAGAATATGAAAAATCCACAATTTTGTACAGCAATTAATTTGTCATACAACACCAGTGGTTGGAGGGAAAAGGAATTTGAGAGTTAGGTTAAATACACTCAACATTATACGTTTTGGGAATGATAAGATCTCAAATAAGTGGATCAAAATCTGGAAGCCTATGAGACTGAGTATTCAAAGCAATATATTTCAAGTTTTAGACTAATAGCCAATAAACCATTGAAGAAAACTTTGTTGTTAACATGACCATATTGCATATTTTGGAGGGAGTATGTATTTAATAAGGAATGTGAAGATCAAATACTACAATACATTGCAGAAATTGTGATGTTCAGGCCACATTATAGGCACTGTATAGATTCACTAGGACAATTCATCGACAAATGAAGCTAGAGACTTAAGATGCTAGGGCTATTGTCACCAGATTATTCAGATAAGACTTTTAATTAATAAATATAGAAAATATGAGGGTGAACCCCGTCATTGAGTAATTGCGTAAAAGAGGTAATAGCAAATTGCCAGCTTGGTTTACAACCCATGACATTTCTTTCCTTTGAGAAAGGAGAGGAACAGTGATTTTTCTTTAATCTGAAATATTTACGTTATGGAATGCTTTACAATGTCAAGATGTTGAGGTCAAGAAATGGCATGCTATCTTTTTAGAAAAAAGCAGATATTCTTATAAAATGGGGAATATTCAGATTATTGGGTGGCGGGGTGGAAATACATCTCTGCCAAAGGAGGTGTAAGGCACTCCTCCACTCCGCTAGCCTGCAGGTCACTCTTAGGCAAGGTGTAGCACCTGCTTAGCCCCCCGATCAGGGTCACGTGAAGCCACGGAAGCAAATGGTGGATGGTCGCATCAGCAGCTGGTGCACATCACAAGTCCTGGTTATGTGAGCACTGACAACAGGCTGGGTTATTGATAACGGCTGGGATCACCCGCCCTGTAAGGACGCTGCCCACAAAAAAGGTGGTGGCAAACCACTTCTGTAGAAAAATCAGCCAAGGATGAGGGTGGTCATGGAAAGACCTTGATCCCCCACGTCATACAACAAGGCGCATAATGATGAGTCGGGTAATGGAAGAGTTAGGTCATAGAAGTGGCTTGCAATTCAATTTATATAGGACAGACAGCGAGCTTAATAGATCCTTTTTGTTTTATAACTTTTAAGTACCAAAGAGATTTACTAAGTATTTAACATTTTGATTTTGACAGTGCTGAGAGTATTGGATGATGTTGGTTTTAAGAAAAAATCAATCTATCATGTCATTGGATTAGCTATCATCTGCTTTCATAATTCTGATTGTTCCAGTAGCTCGAATGTGGCACAGCAGCTGTAACTGAGAGAGACCACATGGGCGGGTATCCATGTCTGGTATTCAATGAATACCATTATTTCTGATGATAGAACATAATCCCTGCAAAATATTTCATTTCATTAATGTTAGGTTCTAGATGCATGCAATGTCATTCAGAGTAAAAATCAATCATCCAAATGAATGCCTTTTAAGATAACGTGGCTTCCCCTCGGAGGCTTCTTAAGCTGTTACAGTATTCGCATAATGCCAGCTTACCATTAGAGTTTCAACATAAATGGTCAGTTTCAAGGCATTCTTTCCTTGTTCACACACCAAGACCAATAAGCTACATCAAACCTCCTGGAAATCCATTATACATCAGGGGATAGTGTAGAGGCAGGATTTGATATTTATGGTAGAGAAAAGAGTTCAATCAAATGCCATTGAAGAATAAAATAATCACTGAGCTCCCGGGACACAGGGAGATTTAGCGTCACTTTAGTATAAAGGCACCGAAATCGTTGTTTAATTAAATCCATTACATGGCTGTAATAAATGCAAAAATACGTAGAGAAGGAGCTATGCTCCTTTTTTGTCAAAGAAAATTCTTCATTTTACAATCGCTGTTGTCCACATGAATTGCAGCAATCAGAACACACTGTTAGCTCTTTCAGGGAAAAAAAATGAATTCCAACAGAGCAGGAAAACAAAAACAAATAATGTAGTGGGAATAAAAAAAAGCACCAAAATTGATCAAATGGAGATGAGCTGCAGGAACTGCAAGCATCATTTTACCACCAGTAACACCTCTGTAATACTGCTTATCCTAACACGGGAAGGTAGAATTGTAGAATATCACTAAAATATGCCACTCATAGATTCATGCTATACTTAGTGGTCACTTTATTAGCTATGCCTGCTCATTAATGCAAATATCTAATCAATCATGTGACTGCAACATAAAGCATAAAAGCATGCAGACATGGTCAAGAGGTTCCATTGTTGTTCTGACCAAACATCAGAATGGGGGAGAAATGTGATTCAAGTGACTTTGACCATGGAATGATTTTTGGTGCCAGATGGGGTGGTTTGAGCATCTCAGAATCTGCTGGTCTCCTGGGACTTTCACACACAGCAGTCTCTGGAGTTTACAGGGAGGGGTGAAAAAAGCAAAGAACACCCAGTGAGCGCCTTGTCAATTGAGAGAAATCAGAGGACAACGGTCAGGCTGCTTCAAGCTGACAGGAAGGTGACAGTAACTCAAATAACCACTGTTACAACAGTGGTGTGCTGAAAAGCACCTCTGAACGCACAACATATTGAACCTTGAAGTGGATGGAGCACAGTAGCAGAAGACCACAAACAAACACTCTGCAGCTACTTTATTAGGTACAGGAGGTATCTAATAAAGTGGCCACTGAGTGTATATGGAACTGGTCCTGCTGCCCAACTCATCCAAATATTGCCCAGCGAGCTAGTACCACCAGCTTGCGTTAGGCTCTCAGCTGTCCAAACCTCTCCTATCCATGCGCTCAACTATCTGCCTTTTAAATGTTGTTAATCTGCCAGCCTCAACTCATTCCAAATACACAACACCCCTCTTTCCCTCTCACTCGATGCTGATGGAGGAAGGTCCCTGCGTTTGAACGGTCTCTCTCTCTCTCTCTCTCTCTCTCTCGTCCAATGCTGTTGGAAGATGGTGTCAGAGTTCTGGGCCTCGGGCAACATTTAATCGACGGGGTTTGCGGATTGGACTCTGTAGTTCACGTTATGATGTGTTTGTGGTTTCTGATCGCTCTTTTTTTTGTCCGATTTTGACTGGAGTAGCCTGCAGGTAACGAACAACATCGCTCTAGATTGAAGTGAACTTAGCTGCCTGGACACTTTTGATGACTTTGTGGGTTGGTGTTTCTAAACTCTGTGTTTATTGATCATTTTTTGTTTGTGCTTTGGGGATTGGTGTTTTTCTTTGACGGATTCCATTGTTTCCTCGTTTCCTGGCTGTCTGTGGGAAGAATCTCAGGGTTGTAAACTGCATATGTACTTTGATAATAAATGTACTTTGAATCTCGTGTCTCCGATGTCCCTCCAAACCTCTCACCTCTAATCTTAAACATCTGCCCTTTTGATCTTTGCACCACCTCCTTGAGAGAAAGACAACATGTTTTTTCCCTGTCTCTGCCCCTCATGATCAAAAATTCCGCTATCAGGTCATCCCTCGATCCTACGTTCCAGTGAATAAAGTCCAAGTCCACGCGATCACTCAGGGCCCCCAAGCCCAGGCATCATCCTGGTAAATTTTTTCTGCACTCTTGCTAGTTTAATAGCACGGTAGCGTAGTGGTTAGCACAACCCTTTACAGTACAGGTGACCCGGGTTCAAATCCTGCCGTTGTCTGTAAGGAGTTTATACGTTCTCCCCGTGACCCTGTGGGTTTCCTCCAGGAGCTCCAGTTTCCTCCCAAAGTCCAGATCAAATCAAGTTTAATTTTCATTCAAACCTTACATGCTTACAGCTGAACGAGACAGCGTCCCTCTGGGGCCAAAGGTGCAAAAGCACACAGTGCATTCAAAATAGCGAGAAAGGAAAAAAAGGACATGGTCACATCAGGAAACACATTTTTAGTCCAGGACCCTGAGCAACGAATCCCACAGGTTGATGGTTCCCGGCAGTCCAGCCTGTAATTCCACCGATCCCACGCTGTAGGGGAGCACCGGCAGGAGAGGCTAACCCCAGCCAAGCCTGGACGCCACGCTACAATTCAAGCCCTCGGCTTGGGGCCAAGTCCTCGCTACAACCGAGGTGACATTGCTGCCTCGCCGCCTGTCTTTCCACCAAACAAGGGAGGCTGGACTGCAGCAATCACTGTCCAAAAGGAACGTCCGAGGCAGTCACTCGCAGTTTCGCTACACGCTGCCTTCGTGCCAGTGGGAAGGCTCCAACTCCAGTGCCTCCGAGTAGCAGGCAGCAGCATGGCCAACTCTTCCGAACCCAGTCCAGCTCCCCCTGCAGCCTGATGGCCCAATTCGACTCCCTTGGCCCAACAGGCGGACTCCACTCTCTCGGCCTGACGGTCTGAATTGACCCCCCCTCGGCCCAATGGCCGACTCGCCTTCCTCAGCCCGACGGCCAAACTTGACTCTCTTGGCCCGACCTGACTCTCTGAGACTGAACCGCCGGCCAGCTCTTACAACACCCCAGCTGGCTGCTCTGAACAATGAGCAGCTCACTGATGAGGTAGATGCGTTGTACACGTAGTTATCGAGTCAAGACTAGTCATAGTATGTATAAAAGCACATTTAGCAAAGAGAAAAGCACCTTTGTTTAGCTCCCTGAGACGCCGCTGCATGTATATGCACCATCATCTTACTGGAAGTCAAAACCACAGACGTACCGGTTGGTAGGTTAATTGGTCATCGCAAATTGTCCCGTGATTAGGCTCATTAAATTGAGGAGTTGCTGGGTGGCGCAGCTTGAAGAGCCTGTTCCATGTTGTATATCAATCAATAAATAAATAATTTTGTGGTAACTTAAAGCACATGTGAACAATAACCTTAGAAAATTACAGACACGGAATCACTGTATTACTAAGGACTGTTTAAAATGGACAAATCTTCCCATGATCAACTTGATCTTGCCCATAGCTTAATTGTGTTTCTATTATTCTAAGCTTTTGAAAACCAGAACGTGTAAAAAAAAATCCATAATCATCTTGCGAGCAGAAAACATCCTTTCTGCAATAATACCTAGAGTCAAGTGCCATTAAACTACTTCTGCAATTGAATAGTGAAGAGGTAGTTAGTATTCCATTTCTAAACTTGAATAGATAATGCTGAACTAACAGTGGTTTTTATGCAAATCTACGTGGGAATACTCATCACCATTTTTTCCGGCTGCCAGGCTTTTGAGAAAGCCAGTGGAATGAAGTCCCACAAGGTACAATGTTGGTTTATGATCCACAAAATGCATTGCTCTTGGTCTCCTAGCAACACACACAAAATGCTGGAGGAACTCAGCAGGCCAGGCAGCATCTGTGGAAAAGAGTACAGTCGACGTTTCAGGCCGAGAATCTTCACCAGGGCTGGAGAAAAAGGGTGAGAAGTTGGGGTAAGAAGGTGGGGAGAGGGGAGGAAGAAATACAAGGCAGTAGGTGATAGGTGAAACTGGGGGGGGAAGGGGTGCAATAAAGTTGATTGGTGAAAGAGATAAAGGGCTAGAGAAGGGGGAATCTGACAGGAGAGGACAGAAGGTCATAGAAGAAAGAAAAGGGGGAGGAGCACCAGAGGGAAGTGATGGGCAAGTAAGGAGATAAGGTAGGACAGGGGAATGGGGATGGGGAATGGTGGGTAGGCCATTACCAGAAGTTCAAGAAATCGTGCCATCAGGTTGGAGGCTCCCCAAACGGAATACAAGGTGTTGTTGCTCCTCCAACCTGAGTGTGGCCTCATCCACGGCAGTGGACTGACATGTCGGAATGGGAATGAGAGGTGGAATTAAAATCGGTGGCCACTGGGAAATCTCACCTAGGTGCTCGGCAAAGCAGTCTCCCAATCTACGTCGGGTCTCACCAATATACAGGAGGCCACACCGGGAGCACCAGATATAGCAGAGGACCCCAACAGACTCACAGGTGGAGTGTCGCCTTACCTGGAGGGACTGTTTAGGGCCCTGAATGGTAGTGAGGGAGGAGGTGTAGCACTTGTTTTGCTTACAAGGGAGGTCAGTGGGAAGGGACGAGTAGAGAAGGAAGTGGCGTAGGGAGCGATCCATGCAGAAAGCAGAAAGTGAGGGGGGGGTGGAGGGAAAGATGTGTTTGGTGGTGGAACCCCATTGGAGATGGCGGAGGTTATGGAGAATTATGAGATGGACGAGGAGGCAGGTGGGGTGGTAGGCTTGTTTGTCTCATGGTACACTTCTGGTCACCCTGTTGTTAAGATGGAGAGAGTACAAAAAAGATTTAGACCATAAGATATAGGAGCAGAATTAGGCCATCTGGCCCATCGAGTCTGCTCTGCCATTTCATCATGGCTGATCCATTTTCCCTCTCAGCTCCGATCTCCTGCCTTCTCCCCATATTCCTTCATGCCCTGACTAATCAAGGAGCTATCAACCTCTGCCCTAAACATACCCAATGACTTGGCCTCCACAGCCACCTGTGGGAATGAATTCCAGATTCACCACTTTGCAGCGAAAGAGGACTAAATGGACGCCCCTCTATTCAGAGGCCGTGTCCTCTGGTCTTAGACTCCCCCAGCATAGGAAACATCCTCTCCACATCCACTCTATTGAGGCCTTTCAACATTCAGTAGGTTTCAATGGTGTCACCCCTCATTCTTCAGAATGACCTGGATGTTGCCAGGATTTGAAGAATGAGTTACAGAGAGAGGTTGGGCAAGCTAGAACTACATTCCTCGGAAAGTAGGAGACTGAGGGGTGTATAAAATTTTTCGGGGCATATATAGGGCGAACACACACAAGGAAAGGAACAAAAGAGTAGAGGGTATTGCTTTTAAGCTGAGAGGGAAAAGATTTAAAAGGAACACAAGAGGCAACCATATCACAGAGTGCTGCACATAAATGGAGTAGCTGCCAGAAAGATAGGTGAGGCAGTTAAAATAATAAGACATCTGGATAAATATAGGCTAGGAATAGTTCAGAATCTGGTTTAAAAATCACTGGCATGTGTTGTGAGATTTGTTGACTTTCAGCAGCAGTACAATGCAATACATAATAATAGAAAACTGCATAAACTACAGTAAATATATATATTTGAAAAGTTAATTAAATAGTGCAAAAGAGGAAAGAAAGTGAGGTAGTGTTCATGGGTTCAATGTCCAATTAGGAATCGTATGGCAGAGGGGAAGAAGCTGTTCCTGAATCATTGAGTGTGTGCCTTCAGGCTTCTGTACCTCCTCCCTGGTGGTAGCAATGAGAAGAGGGCATGTCCCGGGTGGTGGGGGTCCTTAATGATCGATGCCGTCTTTTTGAGGCATCGCTCCTTGAAGATATCCCGAAGGAAGATATGGGGCCCAAACGCGGACAAATGGGATTATTTTAGGCAGGCTCTTTGGTCAGCCTGGACGATTTTGGGCAGAAGAGCTGGGTTTTGTTCTGTGTCACTGTATGACTCTGTAAGATATGTGAAAAGAGACACACGTAGTGAATAATAATATTTTTTTTTGCAAAATGTCTGATTACTTCCATGCTCTTTAACTGTATTTATTAATGTCAGGTAATATTACAAGCAAGCAACTAAAACACCCCAATTCAACACTAATATTCGATTGTGTGTGTGTTTTAATACTTAATATTACAATGCAAAATACTGTTCTCCTTCCAGAATATTTCATTAGCACAGGCCCATTTTCCTTTTACACTTCACAACAGGAACAAGCAGATTATGTGGCTGAGAGCTGGTGAAAATTTCTAACATAAAGGTACCATAAACTACCATAAACAACACTGTCAACATCTTTATTTGCACAAGGCAGAAAAATTAAACACATTGTGTTGAAGCCATCCAAGGCCTTGAGCACACAACAGACGTTCCACACTTTCAGCTGAGCCATCACACAAAAATGCTTTTAACTGCACAGTCAGACCAATAAAGTTGCAGAGATAGGAGTTGCTTATTAGCTGTCTGATGAGCGATTTAGCATTAGTAATGGCATATTCCAATTGGCTGCACTGATGCGGTTTCCAGGTAGATTTATTTGCTAACGGTTCAGCTTTTCAAATATCTTGTAATTTCTTTATCACGTTGTGAAGGGACTGAGTTAGTACTTTTGGGGCAAAAACATTCCCACTTTTGACAGTAATTCTTAGAATTATGAACAAGTAACTAACTGCTTAGAAGCAAGCCAATCAACCCAATTGGTTATTGCTGGCATTCATGCTCCATTTGAGCCTCCCATCACTCCTATGTATCAAACCTCATCACCAAAGCCTGCTTTTCCTTTCTCCTCATGTTGATTTATGCTAATTGTCGCAACTGCTTTGCGTTTGCGCCTTCAGTAGTCTCACCATTCTCTGGATAAAGAGATGTTGCCTGAAATAGACAATAGACAATAGGTGCAGGAGTAGGCCATTCAGCCCTTCGAGCCAGCACTGCATTCACTGTGATCATGGCTGATCATCCACAATCAGTACCCTTTTCCTGCCTTCTCCTCATATCCCTTCACTCCGCTATCTTTAAGAGCTCTTTAGAATCCAGAGAATTGGCCTCCACTGCCTTCTGAGGCAGAGCATTCCACAGAACCACAACCCTCTGTGTGAAAAAGTTTTTCCTCAACTCCATTCTAAATGGTCTACCCCTTATTCTTAAACTGTGGCCTCTGGTTCTGGACTCCCCCAACATCAGGAACATGTTTCCTGCCTCTAGCTTGTCCAATCCCTTAATAATCTTATATGTTTCAATCAGATCCCCTGTCAGCCTTCTAAATTCCAGTGTGTACAAGCCCAGTCGCTCCAATCTTTCAACATATGACAGTCCTGCCATCCCAGGAATTAACCTCGTGACCCTATGCTGCACTCCCTCAATAGCTAGAATGTCCTTCCTCAAATTTGGAGAGCAAAACTGCACACAATACAAATCTCTGTGTTTATTAAAGCCTATTTTATATTTAGAGTCAAAGAAAGATACATCATCGAAACAAGCCATTTGACACAACTCATCCATGTGGATCAGCTGGCATCCTTCTGTAGCAATCCCATCTCCCAGTGGTTGGTCCATTGCCTTTTACACCTGGACAATTCAGCAGCTCATCTAGATACCTTTTAAATACTGTCTGGTACTCAACTTCAACCATTCTCTCAAGCAGTGCATTCCAGGCAATGACCATGGAGTCATAGAGCACAACAGCACAGAAACTTCTCAAGTCCTGGTCACTTTCAGGGTGAAGAAGGACCCCTTCATGTTCCCTCTAAATCTCTTACCCTTCACTCTAAATTGCAG
Organism: Mobula birostris; assembly: GCF_030028105.1. NCBI lineage: Eukaryota > Metazoa > Chordata > Chondrichthyes > Myliobatiformes > Myliobatidae > Mobula > Mobula birostris. The sequence continues at coordinate 23,835,982 of NC_092400.1, forward strand.
TCCTCTAGTTTTATCTTTCTCTGATATGGGGAAAGGTTTCTTGCAGCCTTGCCTACTTGTACAACAGAGAATTTTGTCTACCTCATACAGGTAGCGTAGAGGTTAGCATGACACTTTATAGTACAGCCAACCCGGGTTCACTTCCCGCCACTGCCTGTAAGCAGTTTGTATGTTCTCCCCATGACCACGTGGGTTTCCTCCAGGTGCTCTGGTTTCCTCCCACAGTCCAAAGTCGTACCGGTTAATCGGTCATTCTCAATTGTCTTAACCCTCTTAACCCTCATGTGTGGGCATGTGGCCAAGTGGTTAAGGCATTGGACTAGTGACCTGAAGGTCGTGAGTTCGAGCCCCAGCTGAGGCAACGTGTTGTGTCCTTGAGCAAGGCACTTAATCACACATTGCTCTGCGACGACACCGGTGCCAAGCTGTATGGGTCCTAACGCCCTTCCCTTGGACAACATTGGTGTCGTGGAGAGGGGAGACTTGCAGCATGGGCAACTGCTGGTCTTCCATACAGTCTTGCCCAGGCCTGCGCCCTGGAGAGTGAAGACTTTCCAGGCGCAGATCCATGGTCTCGCAAGACTAACAGATGCCTTTAAACTTAACCCTCCTAACTTGTCCTCTGCTCAAGAGAAAACAGCCATACCTCCTCCTATCTCTCCTTATAACTGAACTGCCCTGTCTCAGAAAACACCCTGGTGAAACTCCTTTGCCCTGCTGTCACATCATTTCTAAAGCATGGTGACCAGAACTGCACATGATACTCCAGCCGAGTTCTGACCAAGATCTTATAAAGTTGGAGCATAACTTCTCTCTTCAGTATTCAGTGCACCTTCTAGTGAAGACCAGTATTCTATAGGCCTTCCTGGCTACGTTATCCATAGACTTAAACTTCAAAGTTCCTCTGTTCTCCCTAGGACCTTATTATTCATGCCCTAGACACATTACTACTCCCAGAAGTTTGTAGTCATTGGTATTACTTCTCACTGTAGGCATCTCCTGAACCCTTTTTGTAATCTTAAATCCCCCTGATGAGCTCAGTTTACTCTTCACTGGAGAATTAAGCAGTGGCTCCTTCAGAAAAGTGTGTACAGAGCCCCAGTACACCGTGCTATGTGAGCAAGATGATAAACGAAAATTAAACTTTGTGTAAGTATCTTGACCAATTTACTAGCACTTGAAATCAGTAGAGACTTTATTAGGTCCCTCCTGTACCTAATAATGTGGCCACACAGTGTGTGTTCTGGTCTCCTGCTGCTGTAGCCCGTCCACTCCAAGCTTTGGCATGTTGTGTGTTCAGAGATGCTCTTCTGCAACACGTGGTGACTCTAGTTACGGTTGCCTTCCTGTCAGCTTGAACCAGTCTGGCCATTCTCCTCTGACCTCCCTCATTAGCAAGGCAACTTTGCCCACAGAACTGCCGCCCACTGGATTTTAGTTTTTGTTTTTTTTTCTCTGTAAACTCTAGTGCAGGGGTTCCCAACCGGTGTTTTTTATGCCAAGGACCAATGGACCAATACCAATACCATTAAGCAAGAGGTCCGTGGCCCCCAGGTCGGAAACTCTGCTCTAGAGACTTGCGTGTGAACATCCCAGGAGGTCAGTACTTTCTGAGATACTCAAACCACCCTGTCTGGCACCAACAATCATTCCACAGTCACAGTCACTAAGATCACTGTTCTTCCCCATTCTAATGTTTGGTCTGAACAACAACCGAACCTCTTGACCAGGTCTGCACGCGTTTTTATTTTGCACTGAACGGCTGCCACACGGTTGTCTGCTTAGATGTTTGCATTACCAAGCAGGTGTACCTAATAAAGTGGCCACTGAACAGTTTAACCATCACATATCACATCTGCAGTCCCCGTGATAGAGGGGACCTAAAGGTTATTCACTGTATCTCGTTTTCCGTGACAGATGTTTTGCCTTCATAAACTTAATGGAGCTGATAATAACTCTCAGTTTCCACCAGATAAACCCAATAGACGATGTATATTGGACTCACTTCAAAAAATGCTATTATAATCTTTTTCTCCCCCCACGATAGGGGATGACAATGTAGCGTCCGAACATCGACTAGAAAGGCAAGAGTACGCAATTCCCCGCCAGAGATAAAAATTCACTCCCACCCGGGTTTTGTCTGACAGTCACTCGAGTCAAACCACGAATCAACCGCCCTTCCTTTTGTTTATATTTAATGGCAGTCGCATCAAGTAGATTTTACTCAAAATCATTTCGTGATATACACAGACTAAATCAGATGGAAATTGTTCGATCTGTTCCATAAACCGGTGGACGTTCACCGCACGGGTTACCAGGTTCTTCTCGCATTTCCCTTACTCCAGGATTAAAAACAAAACTTGGGGCGAAACCGGTAAAAGCCCAATTGGCGGAGAAGGTGAGAAGTTTGAGGGAATAACGATCACAGTGAGAGATGGGGGGAAAGCGCAAGCTGTTTCTTCCTTACCTGAGCGCCGGTCGTTGGAAAAGCTGGGATGTGCGGCATATCCACGATCTTCAAGTCGTACATGGTATCATCCAGGATCACCGAGGGTCTGTGAACGTACTTGCGAGTTGTGGGGGTGTACACTTGACTGAAATCGTTGTAAAGAAATTGCCGGATTATGGCCGTTTTACCCACTCCAGGGGAACCAAGCACGACGATTGTAAAGGTGCCGACCATTCCGACATCTCTCTCTCTCTCTCTCTCTCGGGGGATTCTGGCAATCAGACTGAATTAGACAGGACCGCTCGGAGCTCAGAATGTGGACTGTGGACTGCGGACGCCGCTGCTCTTTCCCCTTTGCGCCGGAGTCTCTTACGAGATCATACAAAATTTCTCAGTCCTCTGCAAAGCGTTCTAAGTCCGGCGAGGGGATGGATCGAAGGAGTTTACCAAAGTTGGGGCTCCCTTTAACCCTTTTAGCTCCGTGGCCCAGGAGTGGAGCCGACAAATTTGAGGGCTCCCTTTAACCCCTTAGCTCCGTGTCCCAGGAGTGGAGCCGTTTCCTGCCCTCGAGAAGAGCTGCTCGCCGCTCCATTTCCAAACTGGTCTGCGGAGGGTGAGGTTGTCCCAATTCCCTCCCTCCTCACCGAGGCTCCGTTCTTGGGCTCTCCGTAACCGCCACCTCCAAAATCCAATGGGTCTTAAGCCGTGTGTGAAATGACTTCAACCAATACGCGGGAACTTTAGCCCCAATCTGCTGAGTGGGAAGACTAGCCAAAGTGCTTTACAAAGAATTGTAGAAAAGGCGATGGCTCATTTCCATGCAGTAAGCTCCCACAAACAGAAAAGCGACATGAACTAGATGATAAACACAAGGGATTCTGCAGATGCTGGAAATGCAGAGTAACACGCACAACATGGTGGAGGAATTCAGCAGATCAGGCAGCATTTATGAAGAGGAACAAGGAGTCGGCGTTTCGATCCTGTTGAAGGGTCTCGACCCGAAACGTCGACTCTTTGTTTCTTTCTATAGATGCTGCCTGACCTGCCGAGTTCCTCCAGCAATTTGTATGCACAAGATGCTCTGAGCGATAAATATTAGCCAGGATGACTAGAATCAATTCACTCTCCTTCGTTATGTATGCAATACTCCAGCTGGGACCTAACCAGAGTTCTATAAAGTTGCAATATAACCCCTTAACTTTATAGAACTCTGGTTAGGTCCCAGCTGGAGTATTGCATACATTTCTGGCCGCCCCACTATAGGAAGGACGTTGAGGCTTTGGAGAGGGTGCAGAGGAGCTTTATCAGGATGCTGCCTGGTTTAGAGGGCATGTGCTATCATGAGAGGCTGGACAAACGGGTTGTTTTCTCTGGAGCAGTGGAGGCTGAGGAGAGATCTGATAGAGGTTTATATGATTATGAGAGGCAAAGACAGAGTAGACAGGGAGAATCTTTTTCTCAGGATAGAAATGTCGAACACCAGAGGGCAAGCATTGAAGGTGAGAGAGGCTAGTTTCAAAGTGGATGTGAAGGGTAAGTTTTTTTACTCAGGGAGTTGTGAATGCCTGATGCACTGCCTGGTATTGTCATAAGGGGGTGGCTGGGAACAGAAAGACACAGACACTGAAGTACCAGGGACAGGACTAGGATACAGGGTGAGGGCTACAACATGGGCACGAAAACCAGGAACCCAGTATAGGACTGGACAAGAGAGCTAGGAGCCCGGGCTTGGACTCCGAGCCAGAGACTGGACAAGGACCCAGAACCTGGGTCTTGCCTCTGGCTCTGACCCCAGAACTAGACAAGGACATGACTTGGCTTCAGGCAAGGAAACAGAAGGCAGGGGAGGGATACAAGGAGTAAGAACAAGAACAATCCAGCACCCTGCCCTGGTCTCTGGAGGTATTTATGCAGCCAGCCCCAACGAGAATCAGCTGCCTCAATTAGTGCTCAACAGGAACAGAAACAGGGTAGACAGGAAAACCTGGAGCAAGGGTCGATGGACCGGACCGTGAACCGGAATGCAGGCTTCACGGACTAGACCATGACAGGTATAGTGGTAGAGGCAAACACATTAGAGGCTTTTAAGAGATGTTTAGCTAGGCACATGAATATGAGAAAGACAGAGGGATAGGGACATTGTGTATGTATGAAGGATTAGTTTTTAGGGTTTTAATCTACTTTTTAGCTGGTTCAGCACAACATTATTGTCCAAAGGCTCTGCTCCCATACTGGAGTGTTTATGTTCTATGTTCTATCTCATCTGAAATAAACTAACTATTAAATGATTCTACTTACAACATGGTGCAATTTTGTCAATTTAGTAAGCGCCTCTTCTACCCATTCTTCTGGCCATTTCCTCATTACTGATTAAGTGTTAGCATGGTGCATTTCAAGAAAAAGATCCCTGGTTATCCAAAACCGGATGAAATATTTTCCTGGCACAGAGACTAGAATCCTTCCGTTTTTAAAGATCACACATTGGGTCATAAACACGAGAGATCCTGCAGATGCTGGAAATCTCAAGCGACACACATACACACACAATGCTGGAGCTCAGCAAGTCAGGCAGCATCTATACAAGGGAATAAACAGTCAACTTTCTAGCCCAAAACATCAACTGTTCAGTCCCCTCCATAGATGTTGCCTGACTTGCTCAGTTCATTGGGGTCATGTCTGTAGCAAGCAGGGTCATCTGTAATTACACACTCTTATCCCGACCTGATTTAAAACTGGTTAGATATCAGAACACCCTGTCTTCTCACATTAACACTCAACATTTCGCGTTTGAAATTACTTTTGATTGTAACTTGCTTTTGGCAGGACATGATGCACCATTCAAAGTGAATTACATAACAACAACAGTAGCTGAGCAGAACACAGTGTGACCCACAATGTATTTCAAAACACAAACTGCAAGGGAAAGAGAAGGGGTTTGGGAATAATTGGACACCTTAAATAAAGGCAGAACAGGCACAATGGGCCAAATAGGCTCTTTCCATGTCCCTATCATTCCGTGATTTCATATCTTTATTGGGTTCAGAGAATGGGAATGGGAGAGTTAGGTCAAAGTTCAAAGTACAATTATCAATGTATGTACTGTATACATTATACAATCTTGGGATTCATCTCCTTACAGGCAGCCACAAAACAAAGAAACCCACAAAAAACATTAAATAAAGAAAACCGTCAAACACCCAGTACACAAAAAGAAAAAAAACAAATTGTGCAAACAATAAAAGTAAGCAAACAGCATTCAAAACTGAAGTTTTACAAAAGCGAGTCTACAGGCACAAAGCCAGGCATCACTGCAGCAGCAGCAGGCCACAGGCAGAGCCAAGCCGATATTTTGTTAGGTCTGTTCCACTTTCATGCAGTTACTGTCTTTTACCTCATTGTCAAGTATCCAGTACAGTCCAGCTATTCTTTTAGCTGCAGATATGGACAATTTAATTTGGATTTGCACAAAATAATGAATTAAACAAAATCATTTCACTTTGCCATAGGCAACGGTTTTTTTTTGCTCTACAGCAAGTATTGGGCTCATATTAAGTAAATCATTAACAAGACCAAAAGACTTGGGACTTTGCTTGTGGCTAAAGCCATGACTTATTAATTTATAAAAGGATCACCATCTTTTTTTCTCTTTAAACATTAAATTCTGTTCCTTGCACTATTATATACATTCAATGCAACTTTTAAGGTATATCCTCATCAAATCTTCTACATAATGCAAAACTCTTAAAAAGAAATAACATTGTCTGGATTTCATTACAATATCAAGGTTAGATCTTTCTACAAGGTTAGATACAAGGATGAGGTTTCTCCCAGTGAGTGTATGAGCAATTAGAGATCAAAGTCTCAAGGACTCTTATTACTGTACATCTTCTGTGGTCCCTTTGAGCATTCCAAAGGAAACATTAGTTCCTTCATTCAATACTTGGGTGTCAGCTGTTCACAAAATATATCAATGAACGGGATATCAATGTAGTATTTCAAATTTCTGATGACTCTGAACTTAAAAGGATTTTAAATTGGAAGACACGACTAAATCAGACGGGGGTTTCACAAGAAACTACTGACTCCTCTTCAACACACACAAAATGCCAGACGAACGCACTGCGCACTGGTTACGGAAAAGAATAACCAGTCGACGTTTCAGCCAAGACCCTTCATCAGGACTGGGAAGGAAAGGGGAAGAAGTCAGAGTGAGAAGGTGGGGGGAGGGGAGGAAGAAGTACAAGGTAGTAAGTGATAAGTAAAACCGGGAGAGGGGGAGGGGTGAATTAAAGAGCTGGGAAGTTGATTGGTGAAAGAGATACAGGGCTGGAGAAGGGGGAATCTGACTGGGGAGGACAGAAGACCATGGAAGAAAGGGAAGGGGGAGGAGCACCAGAAGGAAGTAGGTAATGGGTAGGTAAGAAGAGAAAGTGTGAGTGGGAAACAAGAATGGGGAATGGGGAGGGGTCAATTACCAGAAGTTCAAGAAATCGACGCTCATGCCATCAAGTTTGAGGCTACCCACACGGAATATAAGGTGTTGCTCCTCCAACCTGAGTGTGGCCTCATCGTGGCAGTCGAGGAGGCCACGGACTGACATGTCGGAATGGGAATGGGAAGTAGAACTTGAAGTGGGTGGCCACTGGGAGGCACGCTTTTTGTGGCGGACGGAGTGAATGTGCTTGACGAAGCCGCCTTCCTCCTCTTGACTTTGATCCAGGTTGTTGAATATAGAGTCTCAAGCTTGAGATGGCTCAGGGCAATTCATTATTATACACACCAATGGCAGGATCTCTGTATGATATTTACCAGGTCTATAGGATGATAATCACATATAATGTAAACTGGACCATGTGAATCTCAAAGTTTTAGGTTAAACATGATTTTTCTTTAAATCATTAAATACACTCTAATCTTTTTCATTTTTTCAGTCAAATCTGAATTGTAATATTGCAATATTTCAGAAGATGGTTGTCTAGAGACAGAACTGTTTGTCTGGAAAAACACAGAACAGTCTCACGGAACGTTGACACTGTCTTCATCTGGCATGTAACAAGAGCACTGAGCAGCAGAAGCAATTTATATAGTGGCGCAAGGCAAATTAATGGTAAGTTAGCAATCTCTCTCCGAGCATCCTCAGGAACAGTACAGAGCACTAAAGCAAACACACAGCTTAATTATCATGATCAATATCACTCCAAATTTACTCTTCAGCTCAACGTTCTCCATCTGTATCCCAGCTACACTGTTAAGCAAGGAATTATCTGTACTATTTCCCCACATTTTCATTAAATAGGTGCAATAATAGTATCAGTGTTTTACAACTGGCTTTTAACATATGCACCCAAACTGTGGGGAATTACTAATGATGAACAGATTAGCCTGTGCTCCCTGTTACTCTGTAAAGTGACAGCTACATTATGATTTCAGCGCAAGCTTAATTTAAGGAAGTGCTGTCAGTGATTACTGTTGGTGTTCTTTCACAAACTGCATGATTGCAGCTTTCTCTAACACCAAGGGTAATTAATTGATTCAACCTGAATACAAATATTTCCAAAGTCTTTGGCTACTTAAGCCCAAAAATCTTGTTGTTGCTTGCATGATATCTAGGTACGTGCTTATGAAATGCGTTTTCAGAATATCTGAACTTCTGGTTTAATCATACACGTTTCAATCTCTATTCACCACTTTCATATTTTAAATTGATTTTAAAAGTCACCTTTAACTTTCAGATGGACACTCTACCCTCAGGGCGGAGGAGCAACATCTAATATTCTGTCCTGGTAGCCTCCTACCTCAAGGCATGGATATTGATTTCTCCTTCCAGTAAAAAGATATTATTCCCTGCCCTTCTTCTATTCCCTAGATAGATAGATATACTTTATTGATCCCGAGGGAAATTGGGTTTTGTTACAGCCGCACCAACCAAGAATAGAGCATAAATATAGCAATACAAAAAACACAAACAACCAAACAACAATATGCAAACTATGCCAGATGGAAATAAGTTCAGGACCAGCCTATTGGCTCAGGGTGTCTGACCCTCACGGGAGGAGCTGCAAAGTTCGATGACCACAGGCAGGAACAACCTCCCGTGACGCCCAGTGTTGTATCTCGGTGGAATATGGCTGGAGTCCAACAGCAAAAAGTTCAATATCCGGTCTACAAATACGTTCCTTGATCGTAATATGACCCGGATTGCACCATCTGTTGTTAACCAGAACAGTAAGCACCCAACTCCTTTACGCTTACCGCTCTCAGTGCACTTCCAGTCAGCCCGAACGGTCTGGAAGCCCTCCATGGAAAAGTTTTGATTGGGTATGTCCTCGTGCAGCCCCGTTCCAGTGAAACACATAACATTGCACTCCCGAAATGTTCTCTGACGCCTGGCTAGCGCCGTGAACTTGTCCGTTTTAATGCCCACCGAACTCTTCTTCTCCGTAAGTCTCTGTTGTCTCAGCCTAGTCCTCTGTCCTCGCCTTTGTGACCCCCCTCTGCATCCTCTGTGTGTTTTCCTCCAGAATTCAGCAGGGGTGCCCGCTGCTCTGCTCGCTAAACCAGCCGGCATAAGCTCAATCAGCTGGTCCCTGGAATAAACAATGCAACCATACTGCTGCCCCGCTAATGAGACGTGTTGGAATGTAACTATTTCCAGCGCTAAAAACCTAAATAAAACTCTCTCTACCAGCATGTCCCTGGCCTCTTACCTCTTTTCATCTACCTATCACCTCCCCCTGATCCCCCTCCTCCTTCCCTTTCTCCTATGGTCACTCTCCTCTCCTATCAGATTCTTTCCTCTCCAGTCCATAACCTTTCCTACCCTCCTGGCTTCACCTATCACCTTCCGGCCAGTCCTCCTTCCCCCTTTCCTCCTTTTCCATTCTGACATCTTCCCCCTTCCTTTCCAGTCGTGAAGGAGGGTCTCGGCCCAAAACGTCAACTGCTCATTCTTCTCCATGGATACCGCCTGACCTGCTGAGTTCCTCCAGCATTTTGTGTGTGCAACTCTGTAATGTGATCGGTTGCTTGGTCTTTTATTGTTCATTCACATTCCATCAAGAGGTGAATTTAAGAATTTAAGGAAAGGGGAAGTATTCACCATAAAGATTGTTGGCTCTTTATGGATTGCGTTCTTCGAAGTCAAAGACAAGCACCATTACTTTGTCCCTGACCCCACATTTTGAGATATTTTTGGCATATAAATAGATTCACCATTAAAGCCTTTACTTAGAGTAGGAAAATGACAGATCATGTATTATCCACCAGTCCCAAACAACATGATTTCTGCTTTGGGAAATAACCTTGTCATGACCAATCAATGATAAGTATTTCTACACTGGAATTTATCAGTCCAAAAGCATATTTTATCGACTGCACAGGCTGGTTATGCATTCCAGATTTGTACAATAGCTTCACAAGGCGACAGTTAAATTGATGAGAAGATTTTTGGTTCAAGGTTCTATTAGAGTTTTCTGCATATAAGGGAAAATGTAACAGTATCTTTAAATAATTTTCTTAAATCTTAAGATGTAGGAATGGATTCAAAGTTGCATCTGGAAACAGAAAATGCTGGAAATTAGTTGAGATTCGGATTCAGATTCATTTGTTTATCTTTGGGTACACTGAACCATTCAGTGAAATGCGTCACTTGTGTTAACCAACACAACCAAAGTATGTGCTGCCTCCGGCCTGCAAGCGTTGCTATGCATTTTGGTGCCAACAGAGCATGCGTACAATATTCAGCAGAACAGCACAAGTGACAGCAACAACAAGAACAACAACAACAACAACAACAGTACAGCAGCAAAAAAAACAGTGCAGCAAAGCAACCCCCTTTTCTCCCTCTCTTTCTCTCTCACACACCCACCCACACACACACACAGACATCCCACCCTGCAAAAACTCATTTCAGGGAGGTAGCACCATCAATTTGCGGGAGACTTCCGGGAGAGGTGGGATGTCTGCAATAGAGTAGCTCCTTAGCAGCTGGCCAGCTAGTTTAAATAATATTAGCTATGCTAATGAACAAATGACACCTGTTAAACTCACCTCAACACATCTTTTACAATCTCTCTCTCTCTCTCTCTCTCTCTCTCTCGTGGTCGCTCGCGCGCTCTCTCTCCCTCTCTCGCTTGTGCACTCTCGCTTGCTTTTCTCTCGCTCGCTCTCAAAAAAATTGATTTCCATGATATTGTATATAATTTGCGGGCATCAGGGAGCCACTATTAATATGCGGGAGACTCCCAGAAGTTCCGGGAGAGGTGGGAGGTCTGCAGACAGTCCTCCAATAACAGGACAGGCCTTTGGGCCTAATTAAGAGTTGAATGTCAGCGGCTCTGTCTGGGACCCTGGCCATTTTCAGCTGAAACTCCAGCTGGATTGGAACTTCCCTGTGATATTGAGGGTCCAGAAGTGACCAGCCGACCACTGCTAGAAGAACCCAAACTTTCTGACATTGCCCAGTAAACAGGGAGTCTGTTTGCAGATCCCTTTCCAGCTTAGACCTGAAACATGTGAGCCCATGATGTGAAATTTTGAATAGCAATTTTACATTTGCTGATATTTAAAAAATAATTTCTAATATATTTTTTTAAATATTTCTGAAGCATGAGAGACCTTAGAATAACAAGTTGAAGGCATAGTATGGATTCCTATAAGAAAGTTTGTGGGTAATACTGGTTCTGGCTTATGTGACCAGACTACATTGCCCGAGGTGTTGATGCCATACAGGTCCAAGTGTGTGATCAGAATAAGAATCTGGTTTAATATCACCGGCATTTGTCGTGAACTTTGTTCGCTTAATGGCAACAGTACATTGCAATTCCTGATAATATAGAAAAAATAAGTAAATCAATTACTGTGAGTATATATGTATATTAAGTTTAAAATAGTGCAGAAACAGAAATAAGATGTTAAAAAGTGAGATAGTGTTTATAGGTTCAATGCCCGTTCAGAAATTGGATGGCAGAGGGGAAGAAGCTGTTCCTGAATCACTGAGTGTGTGTCTTCAGGCTCCTGTACCTCCTCCCTGATGGTGACAGTGAGAAGAGGGCATGTCCTGGGTGGTGGGGGTCCTTAATCACAGGACAGGGACACCCTGAGCCAACAGGCTGGTCCTGGACTTATTTCATAATCTACTGGCATAATTTACATATTACTATTTAACTATTTATGGTTTTATTACTATTTATTATTTATGGTGCAACTGTAACGAAAACCAGTTCCCCCCGGGATCAATGAAGTATGACTATAAAGGACACCACCTTTCTGAGGCACTGCATCTTGAAGATGTCTTGGATACGATGAAGGCTAGTACCCAAGATGGAGCTGAGCGAATTTACAACTTTCTGTAGCTTCATTTGATCCTGTGCAGTAGCGTCACCGCCCCCTCCATACCAGACGGTGATGCAGCCTGTCCGAATGCTCTCCACCATTTATCTGTAGAAGTTTTTGAGTGTCTTAGGTGACAAACCGATTCTCCTCGAACTCCAAATGAAGTATAGTCATGGATCCTCAGGTAGTAAATTCACGATAGCATGTTTGTTTAGGTGGGTGACCATGTGTATTTTAGCAGCAAGTGCAGGCGACAATCAAACCAATTACGCTTGGAAGATTAATGCTCCAGTTCCAGCTTCTCTGTCCACCAATACTTGTTGTTTTCCTGGCATTTCCAGCACCTCTCCATCATCAACTTTGCATTGTCATTGAGTACAATCCAGCAGTTTTTGAATAACAAAATGCAAAGCGTGCAAAGGAGCAGTTTCAAAAGAAATGTAAGCATTAAATCTTTTCTCACAATATACACTCAGTCACCACTTTATTAAGTACGTTAATACAAAAATCTAATCAGACAATCATGTGGCAGCAACTCAATGCATAAAAGCATGCAGAGATGGTCAAGAAGTTCAGTTGTTGTTCAGACCAAACATCAGAATGGGAAAGAAATGTTACCTAAATGATTTTGACAATGGAATGGTTGTTGGGGTCAGACAGGGTGGTTTGAGTACCTCAGAAACTGCAGATCTTCTGGGGTTTTCACACACAGCAGTCTCTAGATGTTACGGAGAATGGTGCAAAAAACAAAAAAAAAAACAGCTTTTGGTTGAGCATCCAGTATCTGGTCCACATGATGTCTCCTTGTCTGATCTCCAACATCCACTGTGTACATCAGTGGTCCAATTCTTGTAGCTATCCTACAGGGTGTCCATTTGTCTTCTCCATAATTACACACTAGGACTTCCTGTCCAACCTCCAAGCTCCTTGCTGATTTACTTGGCAACTGGCTGAACTGTTTATTTGGTACTTCCCTCCGGAGATCTGGTTACAGGAGGTCTATGTGAGATCTCAGATTCCTGTTCATGTTCCGATACACAAAAAGGAAGTTGTCCACCTTGTGCTGTAGAGGAATGTCCTCCCTGTCCATCTCTTTAATGGACTTCTTGAATGTCTGGATAAACGTTTCAGCTAACCCATTCATTGCTGGGTGTTGAGGAGCTGACTTTTGAGGAGATACCATTTTTCCTCATGAACAGTTGGAATTCTCCTGATGTGTATTGTGGTCCATTGACCCTCACAATTTGCTCTGGTAAGCCACTTTTGGTGAAGGTAGTCCTCAGAGTTGTGACAGTCTTTGTAGGTGTGGTTGACATCATTGGAATGACCTCCGGCCACTTTGAATGAGCATCCACAGCAATCAGAAACGTGGAACTCATGAATGGCCCAGCAAAGTCAATATGTACTCTTTGCCGTGGTGAAGACGGCCATTCTCACGGGTTGTAACAGGGCCTGTGGGTGTGCATTTTGAACCCTTTGGCATCCTGAACAGCTTTTGGCCAAGTCCTCAATCTGTTATCTATTCCCAGTCTCTGGTTAGTGCTACCATTTGGCCTGCCATTGTCTGTTGATGCCACACTGAAAGCTTTGATTGAGTGCCAGTCTAGTTGGATTTTTCTCAATCATTCACATTCAAAAAATGCTGGCCCTCCACTTTTCAATACATAAAGCTCTAACTGCTGTGTCTGGCCTCCATACATCACATTTACTTTCAGTTTGCCTTTGGGAGACACTTTTTCACCTGTGTAAGTCTTTAGCGTCACTGAGGTCTTCGCTAATGGTATCTTAGAAAACAGTCTGTTATAATCAGTCTCTGGAATTATGGACAAAGCTGACCTTGCAACCAGCTCCATTTTCAGTTTTACACTAGACACATCTATTGTGATCCTGATGATTTTGTGATCTGCTTCAATTATACAATGCAATTCTAGGCATGACAGTTCTCCTTTGTCAGACTCTGCGTTGTCTAATTCTGTTTAACTTTATGCATTTGCTTAGTTTTCAGTTGTGCTTTTTGTCTGCCTTGCATATTGAACCTTGTCTGTGACACTTTCTGCAGACTTTTTCTTTGAACCAACAGTTATTTGCACCATGGGAGGATTTGCCACATCTATAAAATGTTTGGCTTTTTTGTGCCATTCAAGGACGTTTTGTGCAGTTTACATTCTAACCCCCCCCCCCCCCCTTTCTGTAGTTCTGCTGCAATTTCTAATGATACTGCAATGATCAATGCTAATTCTAAGGTTAGGTCTCTTTCGGATAGTAGCCTCTTTTGAGTGCTTTGAATATGCATGCCACATACAAGCCTGTCCCTTAATGCATCAGAAAGTCCATCTCGAAAGTCACAGTACTAGGAAAGTTTGTGCAGTTCTACAATATATACATAAAGGCTTTCATCTTTTGACTGGTTCCTTTTGTAAAATCTAAATCTCTCAGATATTACCAATGGTTTAGGGCTCAAGCGATTTTGTAAAATTGTAACAATTTCATTGAACATCTTGCTTGCTGGCTTTTCAGGGGTTACTAGGTTGCGTACGAGATTGTACGTCCTTACACCCATTAAGCTAAGAAGTGTAGGGGCTTTCTTTTGCTCCTCCACATTGTTTGTGTTACAATACAGTTCAACCCTCTCAATATGTGTCTCCTGGCCTTCGTTACTGCTATCAAATTCATCAAATTTCCCAACTGAAACCATCACCACATTATTTTCACTTTAAATTCAGCGCGTCTTTCACTATTCTTCACGAATCCTTCGGCCTTCTCGTGTTCTTTAACTCTAGCTGTTTTGTTCCGTAACTGTCGGTGCAGTCCATGATATCTTCTCACATTGAGGTTCATCCTCGTTGCCAATTTGTTGTGTCTGTGCACAACTATGTCACGACTAACTAAAAGCACGCACGCAGGAGATGGCTTTAACTGGTGTATTCCCATTGCAGTGAAAGAGAGACAATTGTGCACGTGTAGACAACTGTGTAGATAACAGATCAATATGTAGTGCTAACGTGGGGGGGGAATCATTGCTCTAAAACAAATAGATCCATACATTACATATTGAACCCTCTGTTCCTGTGGATAGGCTACAGCAGCAGAAGATCACACCGGGTTTCACTTCTGCACCTAATAAAGAGGCCTCTGAGTGCATGTAACCTTGCACACTCATTCCGACAATCTTCACATAAAGTATTGACCAAATAATCCAGTGACTGGAACAATGAAGGGCTGATATTGCAATGAATGCAAGTTTTAATCACCCTTCAGATCGGAATTGCAAATTCAGGGTCAATTACATAGTATTGTGATAAAGGGGTCAGTCTTCTAACAAATGATCATTGCTTCTTAGTCCCATAAAATTAATAACTAATAATCATGAGATTCTGGAGTCTTTGCAATTAACATTTTTGACACATCACAGCTGGTAAAGTATACTTTAGTTCCAAATTCAATGCAATAAAAATTAAAGGTACAAAAGATCAATATCGAAAATGCAAAGCAGAATGAACATAGTTGGATATGAGTATTTTCCTAATAGCACTAGCTCCCACAATTAAAATGCCATTCAAATATTTGCCCTGCCCATTACCTTGCCAGTGTTAGGGACAGTCAATAGAGGAGGTTCATATGGGTATGCTTCATTTGGAACATTATGATTTTTGAACATTCAATAATCAAAGGAATTATCCTTTTACAAAAACCTGCTTTCCTACATGATCTAACCTTTTGGTTTCTCATGTGACAAGTACTTCTCTCAATACAACTGACTTTTATTTCATTAAATGGTAATGGTGCTCTACAATTCTTTTCCAAATGGCTCAGTTCATTACAGTACAGTGTTGGCGCGTGGCCAAGTGGTTAAGGTGTCGGTCTAGTGATCTGAAGGTTGCTAGTTCAAGCCTCAACTGAGGCAGCGTGTTGTGTCCTTGAGTAAGGCAATTAACCACACATTGCTCTGCGACGACACCGATGCCAAGCTGTATTGGCCCTAGTGCCCTTCCCCTGGACAATATCGGTGGCGTGGAGAGGGGAGACTTGCAGCATGGGCAGCTGCTGGTCTTCCATACAACCTTGTCCAGGCCTGCGCCCTGGAAACCTTCCAAGGCGCAAACCCATGGTCTCACGAGACTAACAGATGCCTATCTATTACAGTATCTTTTAGTATTCAACCACAGAGCAAAGGTTTTCGTGCTCATCATCATCCTTAGCCAGAGCAGTAGCGGAGTCGGCAGAACTAAAGATAGAATTACTTTTCAGCCAGTATCAGTCGACAAAGGAGAAGGTTTTCAACCGGAACATTAGTTTTCCAAGCTAATGTTTTTCATCTGCACTATAATGCACATTGTCACACAATTAAACAAATCTGCAATTATGAGCTTACTATATTCAAGTCCATGTCACACTTGGGCTCCTGTATGGATGGCATAAGACCTTGGGCAATGCAGTCACATTACATCACCTAGAACAAGTATCACCCACAAATTTGACAAACTTTGACAAACTTCTATAGATGTGCTGTGGAGAATATATTGACTGGCTGCATCACGGCCTGATATGGAAACACCAATGCCCTTGAATGGAAAATCCTACAAAAGTAGTGGATACGGCCCCGTCCTCCCCACCACTGAGTACATCTACATGAAATGCTGTGGCAGGAAAGCAGCATCCATTATCAGGGACCCCCACCACCCAGGACATGGAGGCACAGGAGCCTCAAGACCCACACCACCAGGTTCAGGAACAGTTTCTACCCCTCAACATGGGATGAAGAGTCCTTGAAAGTGGGTCCATTAGATGTGGGAACATTTCAATGATGGGGCAACTGAACTTAAGTGAAGTTACCCCTCTGATTCAAGAACCATCAAGTATTATTTTTTTTTCTTCTTGTATTTGCAGTTTTTTGTATTTTGCACACTTGTTGAACACCCATATCGGTGTGGTCTTTGATTCTGTTATGGTTATTATTCTATTATGGATTTACTGAGTATGACCACAAGGAAATGAGTCTCAGGGTTGTATATGCTGACATACAATTACTTTGATAATAAATTTACTTTGAAGTTTGAACTTTAAATGGCCTGAAGTGGGAAGGGGAACAGCCAGAGGTCGTGGTACATATTGGTACCAACAACATAGGTAGGAAAAGGGAGGAGGTCCTGAAAACAGACTACAGGGAGTTAGGGAGGAAGTTGAGAAGCAGAACCTCAAAGGTAGTAATCTCAGGATTACTGCCTGTGCCATGAGACAGTGAATATAGGAATAGAGTGAGGTGGAGGATAAATGCGTGGCTGAGGGATTGGAGCAGGGGGCAGAGATTCAGATTTCTGGATCATTGGGACCTCTTTTGGGGCAGGCGTGACCTGTACAAAAAGGACGGGTTGCACTTGAATCTGAGGGAGACCAATATCCTGGCAGGGAGGTTTGCTAAGGCTATTGGGGAAAGTTTAAACTAGAATTGCTGGGAGATGGGAACCAAACTGAAGAGAGGGAGGAAAAGGCAGTTGGCTCACAAATCGAGAAATCTTGTAGACAGTGTGAGATGGAGGACAGGCAGATGATAGAGAAGGGATGCGCTCAGACTGATGGTTTGAGATGTGTCTATTTTAATGCAAAGAGTATTATGAACAAAGTGGATGAGCTTAGAGCGTGGATCAGTACTTGGAGCTATGATGTTGTGGCCATTACAGAGACTTGGATGGTGTAGGGGCAGGAATGGTTACTTCAAGTACCAGGCTTTAGATGTTTCAGAAAGGACAGGGAGGGAGGCAAAAGAGGTGGAGCATGGCACTGTTGATCAGAGATAGTGTCGCAGCTGCAGAAAAGGTGGACGCCATAGAGGGATTGTCTACTGAGTCTCTGTGAGTGGAAGTTAGGAACAGGAAGGGGTCAGTAATGCTACTGGGTGTTTTTTATAGACTACCCAATAGTACCAGGGACATCGAGGAGCATATAGGGAGACAGATTCTAGAAAGGAGTAATAATAACAGGTTTGTTGTGGTGGGAGATTTTAATTTCCCCAGTATTGATTGGTATCTCCCTAGAGCGAAGGGTTTAGATAGGGTGGAGTTTGTTAAGTGTGTTCAGGAAGGTTTCCTGACACAATATGTAGATAAGCCTACAAGAGGAGAGGCTGTACTTGATCTAGTATTGGGAAATGAACCTGGTCATGTGTCAGGTCTCTCAGTGGGAGAGCATTTTGGAGATAGTGATCACAGTTCCATCTCCTTTACCATAGCATGTGAAAAGGATAGGAACAGACAAGTTAGGAAAACATTTAATTGGAGTAAAGGGAAATGTGAAGCTTAGGCAGGAACTTGGAAGCATAAATTGGGAACAGATGTTCTCAGGGAAAAGTACGGCAGAAATGTGGCAAATGTTCAGGGGATATTTGCATGACATTCTGCATAGCTACAGTCCAATGAGACGGAAAGGATGGTAGGGTACAGGAATCATGGTGTGCAAAGGCTGTTGAAAATCTAGTCAAAAAGAAAAGAATAGCTTACAAAAGGTTCGAGAAACTAGGTAATGATAGAGATCTAGAAAATTAAAAGGCTAGCAGAGAAGAGCTCAAGAATGAAATTAGGAGAGCCAGAAGGGGCCATGAGAAGGCCTTGGCGAGCAGGATTAAGGAAAACCCCAAGGTATTCTACAAGTATGTGAAGAGGAAGAGGATAAAACGTGAGAGAATAGGACCAATCAAGTGTGACAGTGGAAAAGTGTGTATGGAACCGAACAAGATGGCAGAGGTACTTAATGAATACTTTGCTTCAGCATTCACTACGGAAAAGGATCTTGGCGATTGTAGGGATGATTTACAGTGGATTGAAAAGCTTGAGCATATAGATAATAAGAAAGAGGATGTGCAGGAGCTTTTGGAAAGCATCAAGTTGGAAAAGTCACCAGGACCAAATGAGCTATACCCAGGCTACTATGAGAAGTGAGAGAGGAGATTGCTGAGCCTCTGGCATCTTTGCATCATCAATGGGGATGGGAGAGGTTCCAGAAGATTGGAGGGTTGCGGATGTTGTTCCATTATTCAAGAAAGGGAATCGAGATAGCCCAGGAAATTATATACCAGAGTCTTACTTCAGTGGTTGGTAAGTTGATGGAGAAGATCCTGAGAGGCAGGATTTATGAACATTTGGAGAGGCATAAAATGATTAGGAATAGTCGGCATGGCTTTGTCAAAAGCAGATTGTGCCTTATGAGCCTGACTGGATTTTTTGAGAATATGACTAAACACATTGATGAAGGTGGAGCAGTAGATGTAGTGAATATGGATTTCAGCAAGGCATTTGATTAGGTACCCCATGCAAGGCTTATTGAGAAAGTAAGGATGCATGGGATCCAAAGGGACATTGCTTTGTGGAAACAGAATTGGCTTGCCCACAGAAAGCGAAGAGTGTTTGTAGACGGGTCATATTCTGCATGGAGGTTGGTGACCAGTGGTGAGCCTCAGGGATCTGTTCTGGGACCCCTTCTCCCCTTCTCTTTGTGATTTTTATCAATGACCTGGATGGGCAAGTGGAGGGATGGGTTAGTAAAATTGCTGATGACACAAAGGTGGGGGGTGTTGTGGATAGTGTAGAGGGCTGTCAGAGGTTACAGCAGGATATCGATAGGACGCAAAACTGGGCTGATGGAGTTCAACCCAGATAAGTGTGAGGTGGTTCATTTTGGTAGGTCAAATATGATGGTAGAATATAGTATTAATGGTAAGACTCTTGGCAGTGTGGAGGATCAGAGGGATCTTGGGGTCCAAGTCCATAGGACACTCAAAGCTGCTACGCAGGTTGACCGTGTGATTAAGAAGGAATGCGGTGCATTGGCCTTCATCAATCATGGGATTGAGTTTAGGAGCCGAGAGATAATGTTGCAGCTAATAGCACCATTGTCAGATCCCACTTGGAGTACTGTGCTCAGTTCTGGTCACCTCACTACAGGAAGGATGTAGAAACTATAGAAAGGGTACAGAGGAGATTTACAAGGATGTTGCCGGGATTGGGGAGCATGCCTTATGAGAATAGGTTGAGCGAACTTGACCTTTTCTCCTTGGAGCGATGGAGGATGAGAGGTGACCTGATAGAAGTGTATAAGATGATGAGAGGCATTGATCGTGTGGATAGTCAGAGGCTTTTTCCCAGGGCTGAAATGGCTGACACGAGAGGGCACAGTTTTCAGGTGCTTGGAAGTAGGTACAGAGGAGATGTCAGGGGTAAGTTTTTTCACACAGAGAGTGGTGAGAGCGTGGAATGGGCTGCCGGTGACGGTGGTGGAGGTGGATACGATAGGGTCATTTAAGAGACTCCTGGATAGGTACATGGAGCTTAAAAATATAGAGGGCTACAGGTAACCCTAGGTAATTTCTAAAGTACATACATATTCGGCACAGCATTGTGGGCTGAAGGGCCTGTATTGTATAGTATGATTTCTATGTTCTATGTTCTATTCACCACTCCAATTTTGAGATAGGATAATCCTTCCGAATTTAGAGCTTTACTCAACTGTGATAATCTTATTCTTCTGAAGAACAACATGCAAAGACTTATATTCAAAATTCGGAGAGAGAGTGGCTACTCTGCTGAAATCCTCCCACCTTGGCTCTGCAAACCGAATTGAAGTACAAGACTGAAGAGTTGCAGCTGGAGGTGCGCAAATGAACTCCAGTTGTAAATATCTGCAAAGAGAAAGCTGCTGGCCTACAGCCTCCGGGCTGCCTGACTGTCACCAGGTCAGACTGGTGGGCCAAACCAAGTCCTGTCATGAAATGGCTAGGGAAACCTTAGACAACAGTGAAGTCTCCAGATAACTACGGCACACTTGGATACCTCAGCAGCTGTGGGTAGGGAAACATCCCGTAGATCAGTACTTAAAACAGTACCAAATGCAAGAATCAAGAAATTAACAACTTAGAAGTGAGGGAAATCAGGAATTTGTAATTCATTATATCTAAGTTTGAAGCTTTATCTTTTAAGGCCATCAACCTTCAAGGCCGAGATACAAGTTAGGATGCGCTGGGACACGTCATCATCAGTGATGTAACCTGGGGCCATCAGGTGTTTCGGGTCTTTCAACATGGGGTACTCTCACCCAGGCCACCCAGCCAGGGTTGATCAGGCCCTGCGGGTCACATCTCTTCATCCGTAGCCATCTGGAGGCTCACTCTGCAGCCTCTGTGATGGTCCTGATGTCTGCTGGCTCTTCTCTTTGCAGCCCGCCGCCCAACCCCCCATAAAGTCAAGGAAAGGGTAGGTTCTGTAGAGTGTACAGCCGGCAAAATCTCCACACCCCACCTCTATAGGCTCGCCTTGTGGCCTCCACCCCTCCCTCTGGCACTGGTATTTGCCAGAGCTCCTGGCATTTTGGCTTTCTTTCATCAGATTCTTCGGCACAATCAGAGGAACTTCAGCAAACCTGACCTCTGCCGCCACTGCAGCAGCGCAGCACAGCGGAATTCGCTGCCAGGGATCTGCCAGCAAGTGGATGGTGGCACAGTAGTGTAGTGGCTAGCACAGCGCTTTACAGTGCAGGCGACCCAGGTTCAATTCCCACCACTGCCTGTAAACTCCCCCAGTGACTGTGTGGGTTTCCTCTCAAATTGGTCATTATAAATTGTCCGGTCATTAGGCTAGGATTAAATCAGGGGATTGCAGGGGGTGTGACTCAAAGGGCTGTGCAGTATCTCAATAAAAATAAATAACAGTTTGCTGCAGTTTACCTATAAGCTCTGGCCCATGGCTACTGGAAAATGGATACATTTCTACCCAAGGCAACATATTAGAACAGAACACTGTCATTGGCCAGATGCAGAATAAAGTTTTCCAACCGGAAGCACCCTATTTTGACATCCTTCCCGTGGATTGTCACCTTGTCTTGGTGGAGAAGCTTGTGTGGTCCTGTGATCCCCAGAGCAATGCCGTATGGAGCTATGCTCCTGGTAGGGTCACCCATGGCGGTAAGGTCGAGGGTGAGGTCCCTGACAAAGAACAATCCAGCCAAGACCTCAACGGTGGAACAGGAGGACAAAGTTACTTTGAACTCAACGGCTGTGAAGGCGGATGAAGGCTGCAACAAATCCATCAGCTTCAATTGTCGTGGTTTCCATGCCACTGGAATCAGTTGGTTGATTTGTGAAGTATCGTGTGCTTCTTGGAGTGCAACATCAAGTACACGTTAAACAAATACACGCACAGGCGTCTTCACTCTGTGGGCCACTTCTTCAGAACGAAGACCATCATCCTCGACCTCGAGGGATAGCCACGACGACGACGATTGTGACATCAGGCACCAGTCCCTGCTCCCTGTTTGCATTCTCCACTTCCTAATCCTGAAGAGCATCTTCATCCACAAATACCTCACAATCTCACCCAGTGGTGCTCAGTCTCCTAACTATCCCACTGCTTCCAGTGACAGTCTCCAAAGTTCAAAGTAAATTTTATTATCGAAGTACATATATGTCATCATATATATAAAACTTTGAGGTTCATTTTCTTCTTGGTATACTCAACAAATCTATAGAATAATAACCATAACAGAATTGATGAAGGACCTCCAAACTAGGGTGTTAACCAGAGTGCAGAAAACAACAGAATGTGCAAATACAAAAAGACGAAAGCAATAAATATTCATAACCTGAGATGAAGAATCCTTGAAAATGAGTTAATTGGTCATGGGAACATTTCAGTGATGGGACAAGTGTAATAACTCCCTTTGGTTCAAGAGCCTGGTGGTTGAGGGGTAGTAACTGTTCCTGAACCTGGTGATGTGAGTCCTGAGGCTCCTGTACCTCTGTCCTGAAGGCAGCAGTGAGAAGAGAGCGTGTTCTGGTTGGTGGGGGTTCCTGATGATGGATGCTGCTTTCCTGCAACAGCACTTCATGTAGATGTGCTCAACGATTGGGAGGGCTTTATGCATAAATGGACTGGGGCATATCCACTGCATTTTGTAGGATTCTGCAAACTTGTTTTATCTCTGCGTGTAAAACGAATTTGCATTTCAGTAAAGTCATTTTCATGATCATAGGATATTCCAAAATATCTTACTGCCAATTAAAACCTTCAAAGTGCTGACACTTTTATAGACCAGGATAACTGGCCACTAGGCTTCTGCACTAATTGCAACAAGATAGTGAGGTGGCTTAGAAGTATGCATGCGATGTTACCAAGGGATGCATGACACTGGCAAGGGCACCAGACTCAAATGATGCCATTGGGTTTCATTATGTCTGAGAGGCAGATTGAACCTCAGCTTCACATTCAGCTGAAATGCGGCACCCTTCAAAATAGACCACAGTTAAGGCTGATTTATACTTGGGCGTAAAGCTTGCGCCGTAGCCTACGCAAGTGGACAACGCCGTTGTGAGCATCTATACTTGTGCGTTGGTGTGTCTGCGTTGCTCTGCAATTCACGCACGTCACACATGCGCACACAACTACGCATGCAAGGCTTCATGGTCATGGTAGTCTTTCTCAGGGTCAACAAGTTTGAAGTGAGCGTCTGTTTTCGTAAAAGCGAAATGTGTCCTCCATAATTTCAGAGGTCTGTAAAGCTTTATGGAAAGCATTGCAGCCAGAGATCCTTCCCTGCCCTTCAGTCACCCAAAGCGAAGCTATTACAGCGTAGGAGGAAATGCGATGCTACCAAGCAGACCAATCACAGTTGATGTGGTCTGCGTTGCCACGACGCATATTTACATTTTGGGAGAGGGGCGCATCAGGCTACTGCGTAGGGTTCGCAGCTACGCCATACCTACAACGTCGATTTGACGCAGAAGTATAAATCAGCCTTTAGTCGTACAAAATGACAGACAAAATTATGTGCTCATTTCTTATTGAATTCATAATCTTTTGCATATGTTGGAGCTCTGGCTATCACCTATATCTCAGCCAGTTTATGGAATTCCAGAAACCTAAGATGACGTTGATTCCCTGCACCCGCTGCCTCCCAGGATACAATGTTTCCGTTGTATGTTCACGTTTAAGTTCAGGTGTCATTCAACCATATATGAATACAACCAAATTAATACACCCAGTTAGGGTCCACAGTCTCAAAGAACCAAGAAAAGCTTTCCGATGCTGCCCTTGAGCAAAGGCCAGTACCTGTTTTCAAAAGCTTCTGGGATCTTCTTAGCTTCGTCCTTATCTTTTGCTCCCTGTTCAATACAATCCTCAATTTGTGAAACGCAAGTGAAGACTTCAATGCAGATAAGCAAAAGCGAAATAACGCAGGTGGTGAAAACCTGAGGTAAAAATAGAATATGCTGCACGTACAAAGACGGGAAAATCTGTAGATGCTGGAAAACCAGAGAAACAGAGACAAAATGCTGGAGGGCAGGCAGCATCTGTGAAAAGAGTAAACAGTCGATGTTTCAGCAGAAACCCTTTAGCATCTTTTCCATAGATGTTGCCTGGCCTGCTGCATTCCTCTGGCATTTTGTGTGACATGCTGGAAGTACTCTGTAGGTCAGAGAGTATTCGTCAAAGATGGTAATGGAAGGCCTTTAATCGGAACCATTAACAGCTGGTAGTGGCACACATCAAAAGCTCTATTCCTTCCACACTGGACGCATACCCATGTGCTTATGAAAGAACTGCTCTACGGCAGATGCCATAGCATCTGTCGTGCATCTGGTCCTGATGCACCCGAAAATGTTACGTCAGATTGCTGTTTCTGGATTTCATTTTGGCATTCGACACGATTCTCCCACAGATCTTGGTGAACAAAATCTTCCTCCTTGGATTTACCACACCCCAGCACAAACAGGTATTGGACTTCCCAACCAACAGACCTCAGATAGTCAGGATGCACAACGGCTCCTCTCTCCCCATCATCCCCAACACGAGTGCCCCCCAGGGCTGTGTGCTGATCCCATTGCTGTGCACTCTGCTCACACGCCACTGCTCTGCCAAACACCCGGGTAATCATATTGTCAAGTTCGCCGATGACACAGCACTGGTGGGACTCGACATCTACAACAGCCTACAGAGAGGAGGTGGAGGAGCTTGAGGTCTGGTGCAGGACAAATAACCTCTTCCACAACGTCAACAAGACAAAGGAGATGGTTGTCGACTTCAAGAGAACTTGCACCACTCACGCCTTCATTTACTTCAGCCGCACAGCAGAGGAAGCTGCGATCAGCTTCAAACTCCTGGGAGTGAACATCTCGCCCAATATCTCAGGGCCCCAGAACACATTTTACACAATCAAGAAAGCTAAGGAATGCCTTTACATTCTGAGGAGGCAGAAGAGAGCTGGACCATGCTCATCACTACATTAGATGTGCAGCAGAGAGCACCCTACCAAGCTGCATCACTGCGTGGTACGGAAACTGCACTGCGGCAGACAGGAAGTCTCTACAGCGGGTCGTCAAAACTGCCCAATGCATTACTGGCACCAGTCTGCCCGCCATCAAGAACATATATACTGAACAGTGCCGGAAAAAACCCAGCACAATATCATGAAGGATCCCACCTATCCTGCTCAAGGTCTGTTTGTCCCACACCAATAAGGGAGGAGGCTACGGAGCATCCTCAGCAGGACCACCTGACTCAAAATCAGTTGCTTTTCTCAAACAGTATGTTTGATCAGCATTTCCACCCATGAACCCACTCCACCAAGACTACTTTGTCATTTCCTTTCAGTCACCTATGTACAGACACCAGACACTCCAGTACCTAGTGTCACTTTATGGACATACAATCAATTTATGTATATAAGCTATAAGTGTTTATATTTATTGTGTTCTTTGTCTTACTGTGTGTTTTTTTGTGCTACATCAGATCTGGAGTAACAATTATTTTATTCTCCTTGTCACTTGTGTGCCGGAAATGACATTAAACATCAACAATTCCAGATTCAAGATTGTTGTTTCTTGCTCAACAGCTGAATACTTATGGCCTATAAAAATAACACTCTAATAGCATCTTTTGCCAAAATAGATTTTAATTAGATCTTTAATCCATTGCACGATTCATTGTACCATTTTCCTGACATGCTTCATTTTGAAGCTTTTCACAGTATTAGCTGCTGCTTCGCAGTATCTGGAGCAGCACTGATTTTCTTTCTCTCTGAAGAGATTAATTTGGAATAATGAAAATTATGGACACTAATCCTCAACTGCATCTCAGAAGCTTGTGGAAAGTGTGTTGATCAATGTGGATGGAATTTATTTACGAAAGATCCTCGTATTTTTAAAGACCACTTCATCAATTCCATTTTAATTTTGATTTTCTCTTTCAAGCATTTAATTCTACCAATAACTAGATAATATTACAAATGCGTACAGTAAATGTGTTTTTCCATTAAAATATCCTATTACTGCTGTGCATGCTCCTAAAATACTGAGCTTTATTTGGTCAAATGGACATAGATAGCTTACAAAAACTTAGGTTCATGATTCAAGCAAAGTTCTCAGATTTGATTCATTTTAACAGTAACTGAAAAATATATACTTAAATTTCCTTGAATTTATTATAACAAAGTGGGTATTGTATGATGTTTAGAAATTCAGATGCAGAATTTTCCCAATAATTAACAAAAATAGAAATTCAAAGAATATTATATCCTTACTAAAACCCAGGAATAAACTTTGCAATGGATATTAGTGCTGGTGTACATGAAAAATATGGTTGAGCTGATGCACAAAATTACCCAAAAGCTGTTAAATCCTTGTAATTGAATTGTCGAAATTATTTCATCTCCTTCTTCTTGGTAGCAGCTTTCGGGTTATTGTGTTTCACAGGTGATTATCATTGCCTTGGTTTCTTAAGGTTGTTATAGCCGGGGGTGGTAATGGGGACAGGCTCACATAATCTATTAAATGTTCCCAGCGGCGTGCATCTCAAATAGCCTCTGACAACTAAAGCTTTCACATGTGGCTTAGCTAATAAACCCAGTGGAACCATTTCTACTGACAGGAGAAGGAGCAAAGGTGGGTTAATGGCGCCTTAAAACCAGTCGCTTCGGGCAGAAGGGGCTCATCAGCCGCGGTTGCCAGCTCATCTCGGAGAAGGAAAACTCTCATCTCGAACATCCGCCGCCTTGCAGCTTTACCCACTCACGGGAAAGGCTTCAGGAGTAAACCCAGGGGGTAAAATCCAGACCTGGAGTCCCTAAGGCAGTCCTACATTGAGTTCAATGCTGTGTGGCAGCTGGGGTTGCCAACTTTCTCTCTCCCAAATAAGGGACAAAAGTAGCAGTCAAATGCGGGACACTTGGGTGTACCCCGTGAAAGACTACCATGACCATGAAGCCTTGCGCGGGCACCTGTGTGCGCATGCGTGACGTGCGCATACATGATGTGTGCATGCATGTACCTGCCGATTTTCTTCTACAAATCGGTTTTGGCTTAATCTTCCCGATTCTGATACACTGTACATACATTATTTCTACTTTATATAGGCTGTGTATTTATCATATCATTCCTGCTTTTACTATATGTTAGTGTTATTTTAGGTTTTATGTGTAGGTTTTTTTTTGGGTCTGGGAACGCTCAAGAACTTTTCCTATATAAATTGATGGTAATTGCTTCTGCGCTTTACGCCATTTTGGCTTACGAACAGTTTCATAGGAACGCTGTACCTTAGCGGAGGAAATACGGGACAAGGGCGGTCCCGTATGGGATGAACAGATTTAGCCCAATATATGGGATGTCCTGGCAAATACGGGACAGTTGGCAACCCTAGTGGCCGCTCCCGCAATGCTGCTGGTCTCTGCCGTTCCTTTCGGTTTATCACATGCACGGAGAGGGGGAGCTTGCTCTCCATATTGTACTGCCCTGGCTTGCGTATCTAGGCAGCTAGGACACAACACCTATGGCAAATTCTGACTGATGGAGGCCTCAGCAGCAGCAGCGGCTATGACATTGAAAAGGAAATTGAAAAATGCACAGAATGGGGTGTAAAGTGATAGCACTAATCGTAGAGCTGGATCAGCAAGGTTGCTCTGGACTAAGAGGCCCGTCCTCTAACTTTGCTAACTAGAGAATCAAGAGACTAATTGAGTTAGTGAAATCATAGGAGGGGAGGAGAAGATGGCGGCGCAACGCAGCACGCGGCCGCACTGAATTGATATCGTATTTGTTAAATAGGGGCCATGTACAATCCTGATTTGATGGAGACGGATGTGAGAAGCACAGAGGAACATCTGGAGAAACTTCTGAAATGCCCGCTTCGCTGCCGCTGCTACTGTGCGATCGAGAATCTCCGGAAGGGAAGGCCCCAAATCCT
The DNA here is from genome assembly GCF_030028105.1 of Mobula birostris. Taxonomy (NCBI): domain Eukaryota; kingdom Metazoa; phylum Chordata; class Chondrichthyes; order Myliobatiformes; family Myliobatidae; genus Mobula; species Mobula birostris. Next base: position 23,863,981 of record NC_092400.1, read on the forward strand.
TGGCTTTGCCTATTGCCCGTTGCCGGGGCTGGGGTCACAGCACTCGGCAGAGATGGTGCTTGCTGCTCGGTGTCGGAGAGCTGGTCGGAGGCTCAGAGTTTTTGGACAGACTCAGAGTCGGACTGTGGTCGGGTGCTTCCAGGGTGCTGCATTGGCAAGTTTGCGGCACTGGAAGCTCATGGCAGGGAGAGTTTCTGTGTGAGATGATGGGACTTTCGAGAGACTTTGAGACTTTTTTTTTTACTGTGCCCATGGTCTGTTCTTCATCAACTTACGATATTGCTTTGCACTGTTGTAACTATATGTTATAATTATGTGGTTTTTGTCATATGTTTCTGTGATATCATTCTGGAGGAAGAAATTGTATCATTTCTTAATGCATGCATTACTAAATGACAATAAAAGAGGACTGTGTGTCCTCATAATCTAATCTAGTTCCAAAGAATCAGCGTGGCCTTCTGTCACACTGGAGAAACTGAACATAGATTGGATGATCACTATGCAGAGGAACTACATTCAGTCCACAAGGGTAATGGGAAGCTTTATGTGCATGCCACTTTAATTCTCAACCCCAATCCTATTCTAGCCTCTACAGTCTCTTCTACTTCCTATCTATCTACGTAGCTACCTATCTGTCTGACTTACACATGGTGAGGCCTAGTGTGAATCAGAGGAACAACGTCTTCACGGTAGTGTAGTGGTTAGCACAGTGCTCTAGCATACAGGTGACCTGGGTTCAATTCTCGCCTCTGCCTGTAAGGAGTCTGTACATTCTCCCCGTGACTGCGTGGATTCCCTCTGGGTGCTCCAGTTTCCTCCCACAGTCCAAAGACCTACTGGTTGGTAGTTTAATTGGTCATTATAGATCGCCCCGTGGTTAGTAAATCAGAGGATTGCTGGGCAGCGTGGCTCAAAGGACCAGAAGGGCCAATTTCATGCTGTAGCGCAATAAATAAATAAATAAATACATTTTTTTATCTACCACCCAGACACTTTTCAAACTTCTGGAATGAGTGCTGTATGTTTCAACTTCAAGTAAAGAAAAATGATTAAAGATTAGCTTTATTTATCACATGTACATCAAAACATAGTGAAAATGTGTATGCATTGACGACCAACACAGTCAGAGGATGCACTGGGGCAGATGTGTGTATCTCTACCGACGTCAACTTGGTATACCCACAACATCCGAATCCTAGTTTCTATGTCTGGAACGCGGAAGGAAACCGGAATACCTGGTCGAAACCCACACAGTCACAGTGGTGGAAACTGAACCACGATCTTCCTATCGCTGGTGCCACGAGATGTTACGCTGCTGTGCCGCCCTGAGCTGCTCTTGCAATGTTTCCTTTCATCCTTTCTCACCTCATGTCTACACAATCCCTTCTCAACGGTCTTCACCAACGAACCGTCTTTGGCAGAAGGCCACACGGTAACGTAGCGGTTAGCGCGTTGCTTTACAGCGCCAGCAGCCAGGGCTCAATTCCTGCTGCAGCATGTGAGGAATTATATGTGAATGCACGGATTTCCTCCCACATTCCAAAGATAAACTGAACATTACAGGGAGACCAATTAAGTTACTAAACCATAGTACTATGGCTTGGTAGATCAGTTGGTCACATGGGTGTAATTGGTCGAGGTAAGCTTTTCGAAAATCGGTCTATCTATCAATCGCAAAAAGACAATGTATGGCGATATCCAAAAAGAAGGAGAATCCTATCTGCGGGCTGAGAATAAACCGGGAAGACATAAAACAAGTACAGAACTTTTGCTACTTAGGAAGCTGGGTGACATCAGATGGCAGGTGCGACATGGACATCAAAAGAAGAATAGGGATGGCAAAAGACACCTTTACGAGAATGAAGAGTATACTGACCAGCACTAAACTAGGCATGACAACCCGCCTCAGAGTACTGAAATGTTACGTTTATCCAGTTGTTATATGGATCAGAATGTTGGACAATATCTAGTAACATGAGGAAACAAATTGAAGCAGCAGAGATGTGGTTTTTGAGGAGGATGCAAAGAATATCATGGACGAAACGAACATCTAATGAGGATGTCATGAACAGAGCAAGCACAAAAAGAGAAATAAAGTATGAGATCATGAAAAGGCAACGTAACTTCATTGGGCACGTGATTAGGAAAGAGGAGTTAGAATGCACGGTAATTATGGGAAAGATTGAAGGGAAGAAAGCAAAAGAAAGGCAAAGACAAATGATGATGGAGACAGCAGCCAGAGAACTGGAAATGAATACCAATGAATTGATCCACTTGACCTGAAACAGGAGTGTGTGGGCCATGGCAGTCAAAGCTCAGTCTGGGCATGGCACCTGATGATGATGATGAAGCTTTTCAAGCCGGAATGCCTGTTACTGTAGTGTTAAACTGTCTAACTCCCATCAGTTTTTTGGCCTTTACCTCCCTGCAGCTGGTTTGAAAAGCGTTCATCCTCTGCTATTCCCCTAGTTCTGAGGAAGGTTTCCTGATCCGAAACATTGACTGGTTTCTTTCTATAAATGCTACTTTACTGTCTGAACTCTTCCATTTTCTCTGTGCTTGTTAAATCCAGAGGGGATTTATAATACTTAAAAAGAAGGAAAGTTTCGATGGACAAAATTGTGCCACGTTATCGCAGGCCCGCAGGGTACAGAAATTGCACAAAATCCACATTGAGTAGAAAGTCATGAAATATTAAATTGATTCAAATCTCATAAATGATGAATTAATTACTTATTTGAATATGGATGACCAAGGGTCTGAAGGGAGGAAGAAAAGGCAATAGGCAAAAGGCAAAGAATTCAGAGTTCAATCTGGCATCCTGCCCCCGGAACGTGTGGGGTTTCTCTGGGTGCGATGGTTTTCTCCCAGGGACGGTCCAAAGACATCATCCGTTAAGGTTAAATCGGGTTGTCGGGGGTTGCTGGGCAGTATGGCTTGAACGGCCTATTCTGGGCTATATCTAAAAATAAATAAATAGATACTGTAAATACTAGTGCTGAGGGCGAACAGTATCCATGGGAAATAAAGGAAATAGCTGCAGACTGTGACTGTGTTGACTGTAATGTACCAATCTACCAGCCTGGATAGTGGTCCGAAGGAGCTGGCTCCATTCCATGACAATTGTCCCTCAATTTCCAAGAACTTGAGTGGACTGGAACGTTGCAAAGATGATGCTATTATTCAAAGAAAGAGACAGACTAAAAGCAGGAATCCTTTCCCATTTTTCCAGTTCCTGGAAAAATGCTGGAATCCATTATTAAAGAGGTAAAGGCAGGACATTTCGAAAATCTTAAAACAGTGGGCTGGTGATTTATTAACAATGTGTGTTTCATTCTGTGTATATTGTTACAATTTGTAACAGAGTTGTAACTTGAAACTGACAGTGTAAATACACTGAAGCTCTAAACTGTTTCAAATGTTGTGATATGTTTATTGTTTAGAAAATTTATGGATTACGGTATATCCATTAACACATAATTACATGGTATTTCACAATTATTTCAAAATCACATTAGCATTATATTATATTAGTATTATATAAGTGAAAATTCCAGCTCTGTGGCGACAAAGAATATGGCATGGGATGAACTGCACGCAGCTTAGAGGGAACAGTGGCTCCTTTTAGCTTCACTGTGCCAAATGCTGCTTTGATGCTAAGGGAACCCACTCATAGTACAGCTCCACAATCAAGCTCATTATTTGAATGAAGATACTGTTGAAATCTGTACAACAACACCCAAACTGGGCCCTGAAGAGCAAGTTTCAGGTGTGGCATCTATGTTGCCAACACTTACCACTTGATGTGGAAAGCAGGCTAATTACCATCCAGCCTGCCCGACTGGGTTTGTTCTGCTTTTTGGCAGAACCCCTAAACAATTTTCCAAACTGTCAGGCAGATGCCTGTGATGTAACTACAGTAAAAATAGAAGTTCTTCACTGGAACAGCCAAGATGGTCTCATAGACAATGCTGCATTTTATTCCAAGTTTCCTTTTACCCTGTACGTGGATCAAATTGGCTGAAGAATATTGTCTGTCTTTGTGGGGATTTTGGGGGATGTACTGAAAACAGCAAGGGCACTGATCCACCAGCAAGAGAATGGTAGATGATAATCATTAGTTTACCTTGCCCATATCTGACCTGTTACAAATGGTCATGAGTCAATGCCGAGGACTCCCAGTCCGACCACCGTGGTGCTGTGGGACAGTTGGAAATGATATCCTTTGCCTATAAGTATGATTCTAAGAAGACCGCCATGCTAAGCCATTGCCATTCCATTCCAAGTCTCTGGGAAACTCTCACAGCTTAGAGAGTGAGAGTGAACCTGCAGCTCCCAGATATTGGAGAGCTAAGCTGGAACCAACTTCTATTTGGTACTAGGTGGCTTGGGCAGTTCTAGCAGTGGCTTATGACAAAACCAAATGTCCTGCTAGTCCACTTGAGAGGAAGAGTCACCACATTCAACACAGAACACGATACCATAGAACAGTTTATTTGGCTCACGATGTTTTAACCAACTCTAAGATCATTATAGACTGACATAGACCTCCATCTTTCTATCATCCATGTCCCTATCTAAGTGTTTCTTAAAATCCTCAAATGGATCTGCCTCTACCACAACGCTGGCAGATGTGGAATCACATAGGCCAAATCAGGAAAAGAAGTGAGATTTTAGTCCCTGAAGAACATTGTCAAGTAAGATGGACTTAATCCAACCAGTAATTTTGTACTCAGCATTTCTGGGAATAGTTTCTTTAAAAAACAGATCAACTGAATTTTAAAGTCCCTCTCCTGCTACAGTGAGTTTTAAATACACTTCTCTGGATCGTCCATCGCCTGTCTCTAGGTTTTCAATGGTATCATACTGATTATACCACCAAGATACCATGAGGATATTCGCTTGCAAGGTGAGCTGATCGTTTAGATAAGGGAGCTAAATGTGAGGTTATTGCAGAACATATTCAAGTGGCCAATTAGTCCATAACTGCTCCTTTATGTACTTGTAATGGGAGACTGGCTAGGAAAGTAATGGGATAGCTACCTTTTTATGGCAGGAGCTGAAAATGGGCCGAGGCAGGTGAGAAGTAGATGAAATTACTGAGATAAAAGATGATGGGGTAGAGTCATATTTGAGTACTGACAAACTACTGCCTTGATACAGAGACTGTAGTGAGTGGGAACAGGAACTATGGGAGAGGTAGAACATTAATGGAAGGATCTCCAGTGATGGAAGGATGGCCATACCAGTTCATCCAGTTGTACAGTGAAGGTGACTTTAAATGTCATCCATAAACACCATCAACTCTGATATATCAACCGAGATCCATGGAGAGGAGAGTCCAAAAGACCAAAGGCAGCAAAAGGCAGAGAGTCAATCAAATATATCCAAGAAGAATGGCAACAATCCTAGATTTTACTTTCTCCTGTAAAGTTTAATGGAAGACTTTAGAAGGATGAGTGACCCTAGCAAATAGAGAACAATAGTGTTCATTTAATAGCAGAAAAATAACAAAAATAGTGATGAAAAGCTGAAGGCTAAGCCAGTTCATTAAAAAATAATCAATGGAAAGCAGTGACTGAAGCAGATAGGGCATTGAAAAATCAAAGTCTACTTAGGTACTTAGACAGAAATTTAAATGATCTAGTTCAAGACAAAAATACTAAATCAAGCAGCACTGGTAAAATATGGTCAAAGGTCTTTCCCTGCTTACAAATGCCTGACTAAAGCCCTACATATGAGTGAGAAGCTGGTAAGATGCATGTGCTGTCAGCTATGGAGCTGCAGGCATCTTCTGCTGTGTGGCAACTCCGATCAAGGCCACTTTTCCAACTTGCAAACTGTTCAGGTTATGAGCAGAGAACCCTGTTGTAAACTGGAGAGGACCTGTAATCAGCAATAGCTTTTATAGAAAGTAGATTTGCTACTTACACTTGGTCTAAAATATATATACAGTTGCAAGAAAAAGTTGGTGAATTCTTCACAGTTACCTGGTTTTCTGCATAAATCACTCATTAAATGTGGTCTGATCTTCATCAAGTCACAATAATAGACAAACACAATCTGTCTAAACTAATAACACATAAACAATTGTACTTTTCATGTTTTTATTGAACACATTGTTTAATCATTCACAGTTCAGATTGGAAAAGTATGTGAACCTTTATATTTAATAACTGATAAATCTCCTTTAGAAACATAGGAACATAGAAAATAGGTGCAGGAGTAGGCCATTTGGTCTTTCGAGCCTGCACCGCCATTTATTATGATCATGGCTGATCATCCAACTCAGAACCCTGTACCAGCCTTCCCTCCATTACCCCCTGATCCCCGTAGCCACAAGGGCCATATCTAACTCCCTCTTAAATATAGCCAATGAACTGGCCTCAACTGTTTCCTGTGGCAGAGAATTCCACAGATTCACCACTCTCTGTGTGAAGAAGTTTTTCCTAATCTCGGTCCTAAAAGGCTTCCCCTCTATCCTCAAACTGTGACCCCTCGTTCTGGACTTCCCCAACATCGGGAACAATCTTCCTGCATCTAGCCTGTCCAATTCCTTTAGGATCTTATACGTTTAGCAGCAATAACCTCCACCAAATGTTTTCTGTAGCTGCCAATCAGACCTGCACAATGGCAAGGAGGAATTTTAGACCATTCCTCCACACAAAACTGTTTCAGTTCATAAATATTTCTGGGATACCTTGCATGAACAGCCTTCTCCGAGTCATGCCACAACATCTCAATTGGGTTAAAGTCTGGACTCTGACTTGGCCATTCCAAAACATGAATTTTCTTCATTTTAAACCATTCTGTTGTTGATTTACTCTTGTGTTTCAGATCATTATCGTGTTGCATCATCCAACTTCTATTAAGCTTCAGGTTACAGACAACTATTCTGACATTCTCCTGTAAAATATCTTGATACAATTTTGAATTCACTGTTCCCTCCACATTGCAAGCCATCCAGGTCCTGAGGCAGCAAAGCAGCCCAAACCATGATGCTCCTTCCACCATGTTTCACAGCCAGGATGAGATTTTGGTGTTGGCAGGCAGTGTGCATTTCTGCCAAAAGATTCAACTTTTGCCTCACCTGTCCTCAGAACATATTCTCAGAGGAATTGTGGGACATCCAGGTGGTCATTTTGCAAACTTGAGACATGCAGCAATGCATTTTTTTTTTTGGAGAGCGGTGGTATCCCCCCACGTTCAGTGTTTTTCTTATAGTGGATACATAAACAGAGACTGTAGCAAGTTCTAGAGATTTCTGCAGGTCATTAACTGCTGCCTTTGGGATCTTTTTCCCCTCCTTCAGCATTGCATGTGGGCTCTTGGTGTGATCTTTGCACAACACCCACTATAGAAAGTAGTACAGTACTGAATTTCCTCCAATTGTAAACAATTTCTCCTACTGTAGACCAATCAACACTCAAGTGTTCAGAAATGCTCTTATAGCCTTTTCCAGCTTCATGCATCTCTACAATTCCCCTAAAGGTTCTGTGAAAGTTGTTTTGATCGAGGCAAAGTGCACATTAACAGATCTTTCTTGAGAAGAGCAGGCTCTGTCAGTAACTTTTGTGTCTTTTTCAAAAATATTGTAGGACACCTCTACAACCCACACCCTCCAATCTCATCTCATTAATTGGAACACCTGACTCCAAATAGCTTTTGCATAAGGCATTACCGCAGAGGTTCTCAAACGTTTATGAACCTAGGCTGTGATTGTTTAAACGCTGTACTCAGTATTGATGACTAGTACCATTGTTTGTGTGTTTAGGCAGATTGTGTTTGTCTATTATTGTGACTTAGATGAAGATCAGACCACATTTTATGAGTAATTAATGCAGAAAACCAGGTAATTGCAAAGGGTTCACAAACTTCTTTTGCAACTGTATATAACCTTAACAAAATGCATCCTAACTACATTCCCAATTGTGTTAAATATTTCAAGCACAACTTTCCCCATTCTTAAAAAAGTTCATAAGGATTCTGCAACCTCTGGTGAGTTAAATATTACCCTGAATTCCTACTTCCTTAGGCTAATCTTAATCTTTCAACTTCATAAATGAGGTGCTCCTGCTCAGTTTGCACTTTATTATCCACTTACTGACTGTAATCAAGTCAGATAAGAGATTTCCTTTCCTCTTTCAGTCTCATCAAAATCACTTTACTTCAAAAACCTGTGCTTGCTAAGTGGTATCCTTTAACTGCGACTTCCAATTTGAGTGACTGCATAAATGCAATCTTCAAAATAGAATTGAATGGATTTGTGGCAATTTCTGATCAATCATATTTTACATTATAATCATCTCATAGAAATAATTTAATATAGTAACCCTGAAAAAGAATTCACTGTCTGAAAAATTAGTTTATGTCTATGAGCAGGGGAATTTCAAAAGAATTCAAAAAAAATGACACTAAATCAAAGGGAATATTAAATGCATTTGTAAACATAGATGGGTGCTGAGAATGACCTTAATGGAGGGGAGAGAGGCAAGAATTTAAGAAATTTTACTGCATTGGTTCCAGATGGCAGAATGCTGCTGCAAATAAATCCTTGACTGTAAGATATCAGGGGGAAGAGGCAAGATCACAATGGTATTTAATATAGGAAAATTGTAGCCAAATACAGTACATCAAGGATAGTAATACTTAGTGTGGCACAGGATACTGTAGAATGGTACAAAGTGAAACTGGGGTAGCAGAAGGGAGGGATGTGCAACAGCTGTGCCTGACATGAGCAGATGGACTGAGGAAGAACTAAATATGCAAGCAGACTTTATGAAAGGATAACTGGGTTGTTATCTCAGTTAGGCACATCAGGAAACCAAGGCTGCAAACTCTCTCTCAGGCCAAAACAGATGGTCATCGTGAAGGTGGACCTGGGCATGCAAAGTTTGACTTTGGCCTTCCCAGTATTCACATGAAGAAAACAAACTTACTGTAAGTATACAGGGGAAAAAAGCTTGTGAGCTGTTAAGACAGAAAACTAGACTTTGTCAGCCTTTACATGGAAGATGGACCCATAACTTCAGGTGCAATCAAGAGAAGGGTAAAAAGCACCAGGAATAGATCACTGGGATAAATTTGGAGCTAACTTTGAGGAAGGCATTGTTTGAAATGATTTGGTTATAATTGAATATACAGAGGAGTAGGTTGAAGGGAAGGCTGAAATTAACAAAGGAAGTCCACAAAACTACTTTCAATTCTATTTCTTTCGTGTGGTTCTGCGACTGTTGGAGCCTGTTATCTACATTTTGGTGGTGTTTTTGGGCCAGTTGTGTGCTCCGGCACTTTGCTGTCTCTGCGGGAGCTTGGTGAGGTTTCGAGTGAAGCGTGTGGCAGCTTGGAGATGGGGCACAAGCCAGTGATCCACTCCATTTCTTGCCGATTAAAGCATCATGGAAGTTTGAAACCAACGAAGATGAGAGCAGAAGGCGGGGGGGAGGGTGTTCAGCGCCGACTACCTGTGGGTGACTGGTCCGTTTTCCTCTTTCTCGCTGTTCCCGGAAGAAGGTGACTGAGCAAAGGGGTCTCTCTCCCTCTCGAATGCCGCTGCCAGAAGGGCCCATGTGTATGAATGATCTCTCTCCTCCCAGAGATCGTGGGTCAGTAATTCACATTATGATGTGTTTCTGGTTGCTTCTTTTTATTGTTGCTATTTTGATCTGGGCGGTCTGCAGATAACGAAGACACAGCGCTGGGTTGGGCTGAACTGAACATGCCTGGACTCTTTTGATGACTTTGTGGTTTGGTGTTTTATATTCTGTGTTTTTTGCTCATTTATTTTGTCCTTTGTGTGATTTATCCTTTTTTTTTTCGCGTGTTGGGGATTTGATGTTTTTCTGTTAACAGCTTCCATGGTGTTTCTTTGTTTTGTGGCTGTCTGTGAGAAGATGAATCTCAGGGTTGTATACTGCATATACACTTTGAATCTTTAAAAGTCATTAGAGAATGTTGTAGATAAAAACAAGATTAAAGGATGACCAGCAGCAAATATGCACACATGAACAAAGGCAGACTGTCCATGCAACTGGTCTCACAGAACTATAATGCCTGTGCATCACAAAATACACACTTCATGCTCCTTGCAAAGAACATTTAATACCTTGGTTAAAAAATAAAACCCAGGTCAGTTAAGGATAAAAATCTTGATAATTCATCTTGGTTCATTTTCGCCAACAGTGTCACACAGAATCCAGCTTTATGATGTCACCTCAACCCTAGTATGAAACATCCTATCATTAAAGTAGTTCAACAAATTAGCATTCTCGCAGGAGCCAATAACCAGTTCCAAAGGTCCACTATGCCCTTGCGGAAAAATATCAAGCTATAATCTGGGTAAATAACAGGCTCAGAGTAGACTAGTTCCGACCAAGCACATTTGGAGATTGTGAAGACTGTTCACTTGGCTGATATAAAATATTTGCAGCTTATATTTTTTCCACCAGATTAATTTTCCTTCCCACCTACCTTCCAAATGTTAGTTTTGGTATAACAAGCATATATAGGGATCGATCAACAATTGTTAATTTTCAAAACATGAGATGCTTTTCAATTAATTTGGTCTGTAAAAAATATTGTTAGCCATGAAAACTGACATCTACAAAAATATCTCCCTGAAACTAAATTAAGACATAAATATTATTCTTCCTTGAAACTGTTTTCTTCCCACAGCCCTTCCTCTAAAAGGAGGCCTCATTGCAGGCCAGACTTTTGTTTTTCCACTGTGTTTACCCATATTTCCATATTGTATGGTTGAAATTTTACACCAAGTTAATGAGAAGAAAGTCATTTGGTCCACTTGATCTGTTCATCTAGAGAAATTCTAATTCTTCCTTTGTACTATGGCACCCAATATCTTCTCTCGGATATATATGGTTTTGAACACCTTGAAGTGGTTAATGAATAATTCAAAGCCGGATAGCTTTATCATTTATTTGTTCATTAATTGAAGGTTCTATCTCACAGAAATTAAAAGTGAGTGTTAATGTATATTCTAATCACAGCTAAGCCCCAGTCCCAACACAACTCCAGCCCTAAACCCAAAGTCACTTTTCACCCTTATTTTCCAAGGCACGCAATTTCCTCTACTTCAGCACTTCAAGAAAAATCTGATCTATCTAATTTATCATGGTCTTGAGTCAAAATAATATATATGAATTTCAAAAACAATTTGCTGTTCCATGTCACACACAAAAGCTGATCTTGTACAGATTTTTGAGATTTATGTTAATAATCCTCTGCCCAGTCTTTATCTCCAATAGTTAGGCCATGGATACTCTAAACTTGTTAAATACCTCTTTGAAAGATTCTTGTGACTGAAAAAAAAGTTCTGCAGAATTCTTAAACAAAATGTTCTCAGTACCTTCTATGTTCAAATAGATAGTGCAGCAGAAATAATGTTCCCAATGGGTAATATGTTACTTTGCACAGTAATAATAAAGGAAAAGAGGCAACCAAGTTGAGAGTAATGTGACATGGCAGATTTAACAGCAACTCAGTGTATTTTCCAATTGATGTCACTGGATTTAGGTTTCGGTTTACTCAAGTTTACATTCCAATAGTATAATTAACTTTGTAATTAGAATGTACATTACTGTGCAAGACATCTTAAAATAAGAACAATGAGCCCAAAATGAATGCTTGATTGAGAATTCTTTCCAATTTTGATGCATCATCAGGTAATCATGATATAAAATAAAAATTAAAAATGACATTTTATTACACATTCAAATCAGCCACCTGGATACTTTTTCCCCACAAGTTCCAGTTTATTTCTGATATGACTACTGATCAACACCATATTGGCAATGTTGGGGCCCAAAGCAATATATTATCAGCATGAACCAATATTACTAGTGTACAAATACACAAAATGTCATACCACAAAATTTCAAAGTTACATCACACATCATGAGGAAGATACAAATTTAAACAAGGACGATTACCCAATAGCTGGAATGGTGGCATACAGCCTCTTCACATACCCGGCAATTCACCATGTCATGATAGTACATTATATTCATGTGACTGGTTTCTGAGACAAATCAATGTTGTAAATATATGAATCTTGTATTTAAAGCTAGTTATTAGCAGAATAATGGATTTAGATATACTAAGATTGTACAATAGACTTTAGTGTCAATGGGTTAATATACTCAGATCTTGAGTATACAATAAATACCCTTCACAATAATGTAACCTCTTCAGTGGCACCAAGGTGTCACATTTTTTATAAATTCTGTCCATATCAGTGCTTATAGGCTTCTGAAATAAAGAAAATTTAACACATAAGATGCTGAGATCTTCTGCCAGACAGGTGATCAAATAGCTTAATTCTTCAAAATTATTTCATATGCTTGGAAAACATGTTGGGTTACCCCTGGGGCTCTGCACTTCAACGATAACTGCAACAAAAAACAAAGCCAATTATACAACAGCATAAGGCTGTTTTATATTATATTACAGTAGAAGAAAGTCTTATAAAGCTTCTCATGAATTTAGGTCTCCCAAATACGTTGTGTTGAATAAACATTTCATGTCTGAAGATATTAGAAAAATGGAGTGTACCCATTTTGGTAAGGACATTATACGAGGGGTGATTGATAAGTTCGTGGCCTAAGGTAGACGGTAGAAGTAGAAAACCTAGTACATTTATTTTTCAACATAGTCCCCTGCTACATTTACACACTTAGTCCAGCAGTTGTGGAGCATACGGATCTCTCCTTTGTAGAAGTCGGCATCTTGGACCTCCAGAAAGTGGTCCACAGCAGGGGTGATTGATAAGTTCGTGGCTTAAGGTAGAAGGAGATGAGTTATTAACTGCAAACTTTCTGCATTATCACTCAAAGAGTTGAACTGCACGTGCATGTAACGAGAGCTGTATAACTCATCTCCTTCTGACTTCTACAAAGAAGGGATCTGTGAACTTCAAGACTGCTGGACTAAGTGTGTAAATGTAGGAGGGGACTATGTTGAAAAATAAATGTGCTAGGTTTTCTACTTCTACCGTCTACCTTAGGCCACAAACTTATCAATCACCCCTCGTATTTCAATAATCATAAATTTTATGAAAATATGCCAATTACTGGAATATTACAGATAATACTTATTTACTATGAACAGGTTGAAGAAGATATTTGGACTTTAAGAAAAAAAATCAATTGGCACTTTGTGAAATTAACATTGATTAAATTAGCAGAGCACTGCACAGGAAATCACTGGCTGGCCATATCCTGTTCATTCATAGAAGCAGACAAGTACAAAAATAGCAAGTAATGAAACAGCCTCTTCAAACATAGGGCTCCACTGAATAGCAATGAAGGCAAAAACCACTCTATTTCATTAAACTGCATGAATAATCCAATTTGTAATCAGTGAAGGTCACAGGCACAGGTTCACTGAGCAATACGCATAGGGAATGGCAGGAGGATACTGGTGAAAGGCACTGCCTGTGGTGCATAAATCTTTTTCAGGGAAGAAGCAAATGCTTAATTTACACTTTATAGAAACCCACTTTAGGAAGCAACTTCTGATATCTTCCCTCACAATTTATTCACACAATAAATGTAACACAGTGGTTTTTAAATTAGTAAGCAGAAAAGAGATGTAAACTTAAAATGAATAAGTTTATGAATAAAATGTTCATTCCTATATATACTGATAACTTACAAGACACTGCTGAAGGATAAGTACAGTGGGTAGCTTATAGTGGCTCTGGTCCTTTACTGGTACAAACATTTCTATATATTAATACCTTACCTGATGGATTCTGAATTACAATTACATAAAATTTTTTTGATCTTTTCCGTGCCTTGTGGCGCATCGGGTGGCAACCTAGCCGTTTCTTTAGCATTTTTGTCTGTTTTTTCGATGCGCAACCCAGCAAGGATGGAAAGCGTACAAGGAGCCAGCCAGATTCAAACCCAGAGTCATTCGCCTCAAAGTCCGGTGCGAATACCACTACACTACTGGCTGGCTTACATGAAATTATGTATGCATGTCTAGCAAAAAGGTATACAACATGCTATTAACTCAAGTCGTATTTGATAGTCTGTTCCTAATGCTGATATAATGATGCTGTTAACATGTAAGAAATTCAACTATTCTTCTGAGATTGAATTTTCCACTCTCCAAAATTAATCGTTAACTACTGGGAGCAAAATATGTTGCACAAAACATAATAGTGATCTCTAGTTCAGGAAAAAATAAACCATCTACCTGATAGTAATGGAATTGTAGTTGAAAAGTTTGTAATTACTCTTTCTACAACCTTCATGACTGCTTTTCCCATTTTCGTTCAACAATATTTTCTATTTATGATGACAAATGATTTCAGAAGAATCGCAAGGCAGACTATAATATTCTGAGTACCAACATTTTAAATTATGTTTCGTTCACAATTAGGCTCTTGCAAGATTCATAATATTCCTAATTTCTCTCATACTGTGAATGAATGATAAAAATTAACTTAAAATATCATGTAAATCAAGTCAAAGCCCGAGCTTATGATTAAAAGTTCTAACCAGCAGTTTAGTTGGGGAGCTGATGATGAAAAATTGGTTTAATCACAAGGTCGTGGGTCAGTGACAACAGAAACAGGCTCCAGTGAAGGTCAGCCAGCAAAGCATAGCATCAAAGACACTGCATAAGCATAGGGCAAAGAATGGAAGTGGCAACTTTTGCAACTGACTAAAATGAAATGAATTGCTAACCTCCAAATCCTGACCGGTAGGACAAAACCATCACGGCAGGCATGCAACAAAGGAAAAAAACATAACTATAAAATACTACAGCTTTTCCCCAACAGAAATATAGAAGTCTAATCTTGATTTATATATAGAAATGGTAGGTAGGGAAATAACGCTGCAAAACATTAATAAACACACAGGGAAGACTACACAATAACATTTAGTAGAGAAGGCAACAAAAAACTCAAAACTGTAAAGTTATATCATTGCAAGACTAAATTTAATACTTAAAGGAATTAAACTCACATCTAAACAAAACAATCAGCAAGTTGTAATTTAATTCTTCACTTATTTGACAACCGTAACATTTAGAGATGGAACATCTTTTTGGAATATTGTGCAAAAACTACTAGCAGGAAACACTTATCATCTTGATTTTATATCAAATGGTGAAATACGGAATGTTCAAGAGACTGTTGGTAATGCTGTCAATAAGGACAGGTTTACGTGAAGGCTTTTCCCAAATTTATACTGGCTTGTTAAATGAATGCTAAAAATCATGGCATCTGAAGTGCTGTAAAAGCATATCCACACAGATTACACCGTTACAGGAAAAACACATCACTTCTCCTCCCATTCCCAATAATACTATACTACAGAAAGATAAGGAATTTAAATATTAAAATGAAACTTGATATAAATGGAGACAATAAAGGAGGGACATTAGACTGTTCAGCACTTACCGTGTAATTGGGGTTGCCGGGTTGGATCCTTAGCTCTGCTAAAACCCAGATTCCATTGCTTAGTTTTAGGGACTGATACAACATATCTTGCCCTTCAACATTTCTCTTTGCAACAGTAAATATGTTATTGTTAAAGAGCTTATCAGTGACAGCATCTGCAATTTAACAAAACATTGAGAGCACATTTAGTCAAATCACCAAACATTAGGACATGTTGATAACATTTTCTACAGAGATTATGGAAAATGCACTTCGAGCCAGCAAAGTTTGGTTCTGAACAGTTCTTAGCAATCAATTTCAAAACATGACATTTGCATGCTCCTCTACTTACAAAAGTTTGACACTAAACCCACAAAGTTAAAAGTGGAATGTAATTAAATACAATTCAAAAATTAAATCTATAAATACAATACTATTAAATTTGATTCAAGGTGATACCAATCCACTACAAATACTTTAGATAATACAGAAAACAAAATTATTTGACAACCGAACTGTGGTTTCAAATGGCCTCGTTAAGTCCTCCGTTGTCAATACATCCATCTATCTATCGACTAAGATACTGCACGGAGGTGGCCCTGTGAGCCGGGCCACCCAGCAGTCCCCCAATTTAACCATAGCCTAATCATGGGGCAATTTACAATGGCCAATTAACCTACCAATTGGTACGCCTTTCAGCTATGGGAGGAAACTGGAGCACCCGGAGGAAACCATGCAATCAAAGGGAGAATGTACAAACTTCTTACAGGCAGTGGTGGGAATTGAACCTGGGTCGACTGTACTGTAAAGCGTTGTGCTAACCACTACGTTATTGTGTCGCCTTTACTTGCTAATGGTGAACAATTACAACGCTTTGTACAAGAATAAGATTGTACCAATTTCTATGTTATCTGTCCCAATCGAACAATAACATTACTTATTAAATGTTAACAGCTAGAAGATACAGAAATTTAATTTAAAACAATTCATAAACTGTTGATATGGTAATTAGGCCTCCCTATACATTCATTTTAATTGTACTGTTTTATATATTTTTAATACCCTAAAATGCCATCATGTGACAGCATTGATTACAATAACTATTATTGTGAATAATGGCAACACTTTAAAGGCAATAAACAGAGAGTTTGTGATGCTTTCTAGACAGATAAAAATAAAAATCCAAAAATATCACATCCATGGATAATATTTGATCTAGCATCATTAAAGTTCAAACACACCGACAGTGCAATCCACGTAGATTTTTAATTGAGAATGTTTTAGTATGAAAGCAAATGAATCAAGTTTTAACATCTATTAAGGAGTTACAAAACTCTCACTGTTTCCTTTGCTGCTTCATAAAGAGCTTTTATAAATTAAGGTCAAGGACTTCAAACAACCAAGCCCAGAAAGCTTTCAAGGATAAACGTCATGGACAAATAGATTCAAATTCAGAAGATGGCACATACTGTTGAAGATCAAAGGAACTGTGGACTCTGCAGAATGAGTCATTTCAGGAATATGATCTGCTTAAAGCAATACTGAACTCAGCCACAATACTGATGGGACTGAGGAATTTAGTTGCATCATTTCTCAGGGAAAGATAAAAAGAAATGCCGCATTTCTTTGTGCTACACCAGACTTGGTCAACTGCCAGAACAGATGCTGCCATACATGTTAATTGACTTGAAATGCTCCCATTTAAAGTTTTCAGAGATTGAACAGAAAATGACCTTGGAAAGTCCTCACAAACATCTGGGGACAAGTGTCTAAATTTAGACAGCAGAACCCACACTCTAATCAAGCAACAATCTGGCAGTCGCAGAAACCTACCCTACAGTAAACATATCAAAATTACTATGCATGTCCTGATCTACCTGCAAGACAAAGCCACTGAAGGTGACAGTACAGGCAGGACGTAGCCACTCAGTCCTCAGTACTGACAGGCAGACTCGATGAGGACTCGTGACATCAGGTCACTGTCCTCCCTCTGCTCACGATTATGTGTTCCTTCTCACTGAACAACACCTAGAGGAGACAGCGAAGATGAAGATATCTTCACTGGGGCAGTATGGTACTATAGCAGTTAGCGTTAACGCTGTTACAGTGCCAGCCGTAATACTGCGATTCAATTACCTCCGCTCTCTATAAGGAATCTGTCAGTTCTCCCCTTGACTGGATTTTGTCCGGGTGCTCCGGTTTCCTCCCGCATTATCATAACGCTATTGGTTTCGAGGTAATTATGGAAAAGGATAAGTCTGATTTTTGGGTTGTGATTCTAAATTGGAAAAAGGCCAATTTTAATGGTATCAGAAGGGAACTGGCATGTGTGGACTGGGACAAATTGTTTTTTGGCAAAAGGTTTAATTGGGAAGGGGAGGCCTTCAAAAGTGAAATTTCGAGTGCACTGTGTTCGTATGTTCCTGTCAGAATAAAAGGCAAGGATTACAGATTTAGGAACTTTGGTGTTCGAAAGACATTAAGGCTCTGGTTAAAAAGAGTTGCATAGCAGGGATAGGCAGGTAGGAACAAATGTGGTACTTGACGAATAAAAGAAATGCAAGAGAACACAAAGAAATCAGGAGGGCAGAAGGAAACACGAGGCTGATCTAGCAGACACGGTGAAGGAGAATCCTAAGGGTTTCTGCAGATTTATTAGGAGCAAAAAGATAGCCAGGGACAAAGGTTTTTTCTTTGGAAGATCACAGTGATAATCTATGCGTGGAGCCAAAAGAGAGGGGTGATTTTAAATGGATTTTGGGGCAGCACAGTAGTGTAGTGGTTAGCTTAACACTTTACAATACAAGCGACCCAGGTTCAATTCCCACTGCTGCCTGTAAGAAGTTTGTACGTTCTGCCCACAATTATGTGGGTTTCCTCTATATGTTCCGATTTCCTCCTACAGTCCGAAGATGTACCATTTGGAATGGGCTGATAAGCAGGGAGTGCCAAACAAATGCCATCTCTAATGACAGTGTTAATCACCTAGCCTTGGAAGTACTACCACAGAGCCATCCACCATTAACATAGGAGTGATCATTAACTAGAAACGCCACTGGATCAACTAAAGCAGAAGTAAATTCACTATTCATAGACAACAGTCAGATACCCAGGAGCATCTTAGAAAAACTATTCTGATAAGAGCATCCGCTCAATTCAATCTCATGGTAGACTGCCTCCTGTAAACCAATGAAGTTATAGACAAGGATCATCATGCATCCTGTTTGTAATTTATCCAGAACAATAAGAGAACTTTGTACTCTATCCCCATCGTGCACTTAACCAGCTCTCAGGAGACGCACAAAAACCAGAGTTTTATGGCTACTGGAGATTAATTAATAATATAAAGCTTATACTTTGAGTATAAATAGTATGAAAATGGCATACGCATTTATGACACAGTAAACCTACTTTTTCATATCTCTAGCAATAAAGTTGAGGTTCAAGCTCACTTCATCTTGAAGACTTTCAAGGGGAATTCTATTATGTGGCGAGTTCCTAAGCAGTAGAAACACTAGCTATCTCATGATAATGAGTTAACAGTAGTCAGCTTTGGATGCTCTGCAAACCAAGTGACATAAATATTCCAAATATGTTGAATCCATAATTTAAGAATTTGAACTTTACAACTTAGAAAGAGCAAATCCCTGAATTAACACAAAGATCAAAATATATCAAGCATTTTACCTGCATTGAGATGACAGTCTTTGATTTGAAACTGTACTTCATTTTCATTTGGAATGTCCTTCCATGTTGCCAAAAATATCTGTCGATCTGTAAAAAAAAAAAAAAGTGCCTTAGATTATAGAGGTGTTGGCTTTTCCTTACAAACAGGCACAAAATACAAGCTGATGACCTTTGTCAATCTAAGTTTAGGAATATATAAAATTTTACACTAGGTTGCTTACAAAGTCTAACCTGTGCAGTTAAACTACCCAAGATGCAAAGGGCTCACTGGGTAGTATTCTTGTCTTTGAGATTCAAGATTGTTTAATGCCATTTCCAGTATACAAGTGAGAACACAATAATTGATCATGTGTGCTAATGACTGCCCAAAAACCCCATCTCCGCCTCTGTGTGTCAGACTGGTAAACACCAAAGAAATTGAAAACTGCAAGCAAACATTTTCCCCCAAAAAACTTATTTTGTACACCTACACAAGGACATTAGTTATAATATGTCTTAGAGTTTCGGTCAACACATGGAAAAGAAAAAGTCAATCCATTTTCAATTGCTAAACTCAACAGGTCGACAATTAGACATCTGAGATATATAATACAGAAGAGATTTATAGGTATTTAAAATTTCACCAGTATGCTTTGCTGTTTGGTAAATAGTCCAACTGTTTGGCAATATACATCAGTGGGTGGAGTATCTAGGCAAACAAATTGGCAAGGAATGCCTTAAAAGTATATATTGTTGACTACTCTGCCAACTGTTTGACATCTTTCTGAATTTTATGCTCACAACCAAAATAACACTATGATCACTAACATGATCTGCTTAAGTCCACAGAGAATCAGAAACCCCTCAGGTATACGAGGATTACAAGGAACGATCAACTTAGTTAAGGTTAAAAGTAGAGACTGGCACTAATTCAGTTCAGTTCATTTTCTATTTTGAGAAAATTTATGCTGGTCAGTGAATCAATTATTGAAAGTGAAAAATTCAAAATAATTTAGAGATTAGAAGATTTTTTCTCCAAACCGGATTATCTATAAAGCATGGAAACAGAATATTCAATAGCTTTTAAAGGAAAATAGAAGCATTTCATTTAAAATAATGGGACATAAATAAGACTGTCCAGTAAACCATTTTTTTCTATTTTAATAAAATTTTAATTTAGAGATACAGCACAGTAACAGACCCTTCTGGAACAACATGCCTGTGCTGTCCAATTACATCCATGTGACCAATTAACCTACTGACCAGTACGCCTGCGGAATGTGGAAGGAAACCAGAGCACCTGAAGGACCCACGCGGTCACGGGGAGAACGCACAAACTTATGGCCAGCAGTGAAATTTGAACCCGGGTCAGTGGCACTGCGATTGAATTATGCATTGACGCTACACTATCGTACCACTCCAAAGAATAACTTATATCTATTACAGATACAAATTATCTGTTAAATATAATTTACTGATTCTAACAAAATTTAAAATCCAATAAAAGATAGGGTATTTATGATTAATACATTTTCAAAAACATTAAAAAACTAAAAGTGAAAAAGCAGAATATTTTTCCGAGTATGGAGTGCAGATAGATAATAGTTAAGTAGGGTTAAAGGCCACCTTGTCAGGTACACCTGATCATTAATGCAAATATCCAAACAAAAACTTCAGAATGGGGAAGAAATGTGATCTAAGTGACTTTGACTGTGGAATGATTGTTGGTGCCAGACGGGGTGATTTGAATATCTCAGAAACTGCTGAACTCCTGGGATTTTCATGCAAGGTCTCTTGATTTTACAGACAAAACAAAAAAATTCAGAGAGCGGCATTTCTGAGGGGAAAAATGCCTTGATAGTGAAAGAGGTCACAGGAGAGTTGCTAGACTGGTTCAAGCTGACAAGAAGGTGACAGTAACTCAAATAACCACGTGTTACAACAGTGGTTTGCATAAGAGTATCTCTTAATGCACAACACGTCAAACCTTGAAGAGAATGGGCTATAGCAGCAGAAGAACATGAACTTAGAGTCAGTGGCCACTGTATTAGTTGCAAGAGGTACCCAATAACGCAGTCACAGTATATTATATAAAGTCTATTTTCATCTTTGCAACAAAAATTTGGAGATATAGTTCAATTACTGTATAGGAAATGCATAAGACTTCAGAATTTTAGAGGTTGGTCATGACTAGACTGAACTTCTGCCTCAGCAAGGATCTGGACCCACTGCAGTTGCCTATCGCCACAAGAGGTCAACGGCAGATGCAATCTCAATGGCTCTCCACACGGCTTTAGAACACCTGGACAACACAAAGACCTATGTCAGGATGCTGTTCATCGACCAAAGCTCAGTATTTAATACCATCATTCCCACAATCCTGATTGAGAAGTTGCAGAAACTGGGCCTCTGTACGTCCCTCTGCAATTGGATCCTAAATTTCCTAACCAGAAGACCACAATCTGTGCGGATTGGTGATAACATATCCTCCTCATTGATGATCAACATTGGTGCACCTCAGGGGTGTGTGCTTAGCCCACTGCTCTACTCTCTATATACACATGACTGTGAGGCTAAGCGTAGCTCAAATACCATCTATAAATTTGCTGACAATACAACCATTGTTGGTAGAATCTCAGGTGGTGACGAGAGGGTGTACAGGAGTGAAATATGCCAACTAGTACGGTGGTGCCGCAGCAACAACCTGGCACTCAATGTCAGCAAGACGAAAGAGCTGATTGTGGACTTCAGGAAGGGTAAGACAAAGGAACACATATCAAGTGGAGAGAGTGAGCAGCTTCAATTTCTTGGATGTCAAGATCTCTGAGGATCTAACCTGGTCCCAACATATTGATGTAGTTATAAAGAAGACAAGACAGCGGGTATACTTTATTAGTAGTTTGAGATTTCGCATGTCAACAAATACACTCAAAAACTTCTATAGTTGTACCGTGGAGAGCATTCTGACAGGCTGCATCACTGTCTGGTATGGAGAGGCTACTGCACAAGACCGAAAGAAGCTGCAGAAGGTTGTAAATCTAGTCAGCTCCATCCTGGGTACTAGTTTACAAAGTACCCAGGACACCTTCAGGGAGCAATGTCTCATTAAGGCAGCGTCCATTATTAATGACCTCCAACACCCTGTGCATGCCCTTTTCTCACTGTTACCATCAGGTAGGAGGTACAGAAGCCAGAAGGCACACACTCAGTGATTCAGGCACAGCTTCTTCCCCTCTGCCATCCAATTCCTAAATGGACATGGAATCGTTGGACACTAACTCACTTTTTCAAAAAATATACAGTATTTCTGTTTTTGCACGTTTTAAAAAGATCTATTCAATATATGTAATTAATTTAGCTGTTTATTTATTATTATTTTATCTTATTTGTTTTCTCTGCTAGATAATGTATTGTATCGAACTTCTGCTGCTAAGTTAACAAATTTCACGTCACATGCCGGTGATAGTAAACCTGATTCTAATTCTAAATTAGCTCTATTCCAGTCTGTTCACTTTTTTAAAGATTCACTAAGAGGTGGAGTGCACATTCGATAACAATTCTTCTAGTTTTATCCTCATCTTCAGAGGATGTTACATGTGTCATGTGTCATTAGTCTAACACAAATCATTGGAACCTTATTTCAACCCTCCCAGGCATAAGCAGTAAGAATATTAACTTACCTAGTTTTCCTTCTTCCAGAAACAAGATATTAATTGGGTACAGGCAGCTGAAGTAGAAGACATCAATATTATTTTTCACTGCAACCTACTCAAAAAAGAAAAAGAACGACTAATTAGTTTTAGCTCTCATGCAACATCCCTATTCTGCCTTTGTAGATAAATATTATAATATAAATCTAGTGCAAGGTTACTTCAATCACCAGAAATCCCATTAAGGCGTCATTTAGAATGACTGATGCCCTGAATTGCTGAGTACTCTCTAGTTTCCATTGCCCAATAGAAAATTGAGTTCTTAAGCAGCTTATATAATCAGTTTATAGAGTTGGGCAGAATTTCATTTGTCTCTGCCAGAAGGCAGCATTATTAGGTGGGAGAATGGAATGACAAATAATGGGTTAGATATTTGCATTTAAAAATAACAAAACCTATTGTTCTTGCTCATACTTTCATGCAAATAACACCCCATTTCAACTAAGGGAAGGATGTCCAAAAGTCAATGCTTCTGTGTAGCAGTCGGTCATTAACTTTGAAAAACCGTATCTCAATGTTAACCTCATTCTTTAGAAGCATCTAATGCTGTGAAAATGTATCTACATGACAGATACAGACTAAGCCTGCAAAGAAATGTTGCCTTGCTAAGTACATGCACCCTTTCAAGGAAATGTAGCACCAATTCAATACTGTAATTGAACAATTGATTCAACAGTGAATGCCTTGATGCTGAAAATTCACCTGCAGCATTTAATGTAAAGTCAGAATTGTCAAAGAAATTGGATTAAAAATAAATAATAAGATGGCCTCTTAATCCATCTTATTTTCTTTTCATTTCTTGTTCTGCACCCGATTTAACATTGAGTTCACCACCTTAGCCTTGCAAATGGCTGTTTCCCATTTCTTCTCCTTTCCCAACCAAGATGTTGGCATTCTTGTTTCAGTAACAACCATAACAAATATTTAAAATTCAAATTCAGCAAGGACAAGAGTAAGTAATGTCAAAGGATATTGCATGTTCTGCTTTAACAAACTCAGGCCAATATCTACCTCTTAGGAAGAGTCCCTTGGCCTTTTCTTGCCTTTTTTAAAAAAAATTTGTACCTAGGAGAATAAAGGTACGAGTTCACTGAGACCTGCAGCAAAGTTGCTGGTAAAAGTTTATAGCTAGTTCCTGAATATAGCAAAAGCAACATTGTTAATATTAGAAGAGACAACATCACCGTAATGTTTGTTGCTGGCCACCGGCATACACATTAAATTTCATGTTTGGCAATCAAATTAAGTGCTTTAAAACTTCGCAAAATCCAACAGTGATCTAGAAACATCTTTCTTCATCCAGTGTTAAGTTCCTTCAAAGTACTTGCATAGCTAAATACTTTCCATTTCAAAATTACAATACAAGACTGCACTTCACCCTTTTCCTTACAATTAAGCCATTTGAGGAGCAGTTTATAAATTAAGGTAAAATTAATGGGTTGCATAACTGATTAGAGTCAGGCAGTATCTGTGGAAAGAGGAAACATTTAACAATTCAAGACCCAAATCCTTTGCCATGTGACTGACTGCCCCACCACTCCACACAAAAAAAATTCCTTAAGTACTCAACACGTTTTTGCTGGCAAAATGATTTCATTCAAATTGTTTTATTTGATTTAGTTTGATATAGTACCCTGAAAAAGTATTCCACCCCCAACTATTTTCACATTTTACTGTCGCATTTTCTAAAGTTAAAATATATTGAAATAGGATTTGAGCTAATCTACAAAACATTATGCATCACGTCAAATCAAAAGAAAAATTACAACACCTGTCAACCATTTATTGAAAATTAAACACCAAAATTGTGAGGTTGAAAAAGTATTCACCCCCTTTACAATTACTACACTAACATTCCTTAGGTACAATATACTTACTACCTTACCAACTCAGCCAATTTGTTGATGTAGAAAATTGTAGGATCACTTGTTTTCAATGAGTTCAGAAGAATGGCACTTGTAAGAGAGGCTATGACAACAATCACTCCAAGTAAGCTGCAGAAGTCAGTGGCTGCAACTGGAGATGAAGTTCATGGCACCACGATCTCCAAGGCCTTGCACAAGAAGCATATTTATGGAAGAGTGGCAAGGAAGCAGCCCTGGCTAAAAAAAAAAAGCATCCCTACGTAAAGTATGGTGGAGGCAGCATCATGCAATGGGGATGATTTTCAGCAACAGGGATTAAAAATCTGGTCAGAATTGATGAGAAGATGAATGCTGCTAAATACAAAGAGATCCTGGATAAAAACCTGCTTGCCTCTGCCAGAAAGCTTAAACTGGGGAGGAAGATTGTCTTTTAGCAGGACAACTCAAAGCATACTGCTAGAGCAACCATGGAGCAACTTCAAATGAAGAAAACTGAAGTCCTTGAGTGGCCCAGTCAGAGTCCTGACAACCCATCTCTGGCAAGACCTCAAGATTGCTGTCCACTGCCAATTCCCAACAAACCTGGCACAGCTTGAGCAATTTTGCAAGGTGGAATGGGAAAACCTCACTCCGTCACATCGTGCAAAGCTAACAGAACTTATGCAACAAGACTACTGGCTGTAATCACTGTGAGAGGTGGTTCAGCTAGGTACTGAGCAAAGGGGGGGGATGAATACTTTTGAACTGCTGATGTTTCAGGTTTTGAATTTTTAGTTTTTCATGCTTTACAATTCTCCCTGTTTTTTGGCTCTACTGTGAAAAAAGAGCATGTCATTCACAATTCTTAGTTAAATTGATCAAAATTCCTGGTTGTAATACTCATTGATAAGGGTTGGAAGATGAATACTTTTACAAGGCGCAGTATTTACTCAGTGTTTCCTTAATTTGCATTAAAGATGAGGTTTCCCCTATTTTTTTTTTATCCCCTTCTATTCCTATTGAAATACTGATGTTTGGGTATTATAAAGAGAATAGCACGGTGGTTGGTCTGATCAGAGGGGATGACGAGACGGCTTACAGGGACGAGGTCCAGCACCTGGCTGCGTGGTGTGCTGACAACAATCTGGTCCTTAACACCCAGAAGACCAAGGAGATCATTGTGGACTTCAGGCATGCCAGGAGTCACACTCACGTCTCCATCTACATCAACGGGATTGTAGTGGAGCGTGTATCAAGCTTCAAATTCCTTGGTGTCCACATTTCCGAGGATCTCACCTGGTCCCTGAACTCCTCCATCCTGATCAAAAAGGCACAACAGCACCTTTATTTCCTGCGGAGCATGAAGAAAGCTCACCTCTGTCCCTGGATACTGACGGACTTTTACTGATGTACCATTGAGAGCATACTCACCAACTGCATCTCAGTGTGGTATGGCAATTGTCCCATATTGGACTGCAAAGCACTCTAGCGTGTGGTAAAAACTGCCCAGCGGATTATCGGCACCCAATTGCCCACCATTGAGAACATCTACCATAAACGCTGCCTGGGCAGGGCAAAAAGCATTATTAGGGATGCATCTCACCCTAACCATGGACTTTTTACTCTCCTCCCATCCGGTAGGCGCTACAGGAGCCTGCGCTCCCGCACCAGCAGGCACAGGAAGAGCTTCTTCCCTGAGGCTGTGACACTGCTGAACCTCTCATCACAGCGTTAAGCAGTATTGTCTCAGTACTTTTATCTTTTCTGTGCTGTAGCACTTCTTTTATTCGTAGTTATTTTGTAAATAACACTATTCTTTGTATTTCTGGTCAGATTCTAAATGCATTTCATTGGCTTTGTATCCATACTTGACACAATGACAAAAGTTGAATCTAATCTAATCTAATAACCTGAGTGAGCAAAAAATTGGTTTGATTTAGTTCAGACCTGTAGGTTGGTGAGTGGATCCATCTTCATAACCGGACCAACTGTGTGCAAAAGGAGAGAAGCCTCAATTGTCTGATTGGGTGTAAGTGGTGCATTGACCTGCAGGGGAGCAGCTGGTATTATTCCAAAGCTATAAACCAGAGGGGAAAAAAATAAGGTTAAAACATTTGTAGTTCACTTTCATGAAATTAAGAATTATCTTATAGTCATCAAGGATTTTCTTCCAGCCCTGTTTTATGCTGAAATAAATAACTCCCAGCTAAATGAGGGTATGCATGGCCACCATTCAGCTCACTACATTTAGATCAAATCAAAAAGAAATTCTCCAGCCCAATCTCCGTGTCATTTCTTTGGGTCTAGAGCCTGTATGTTACCCCACATCAACTGTTTTATCCGTATAATTTTAAATGCATTAAGGATTTCTGCATTCAATGTTTTTTTTGTTGTTGTAAGCTTCAGATATCCACTAGCCTCTGGGCAGAATATAATTCCTGCATCTCCAAGACACAAGAGATTCTGCAGGTGCTGAGATTCCTGAGCAATATACAAATAATGCCGGAGGAACTCAGCATCAATGGAGGGAAACGAACTGTTGACGTTTCAAGCCAAGACCCTTCATCAGAACTTACTGACTACAGGTGGAGAAATCCGAACATCCATGAGCCAGTCCTCATCAGGGGATCAGAAGTGGGGAGATTTAGCAGCTTTAAATTACTTGGCATTACCAGTTCAGAGGATCTGTCCTAGATCCAACAAGTAATTGCCCTTATCAAGAAGGTACGGCAGTGTCTCTACTTTCTTAGAAGTTTGCACATATTCAGCATGTCAACTAAAACTTGGGCAAGCTCGTACAGATGCATGCTGGAGAGTACACTGACTGGTAAGGAAACACCAATGACCTTGAATGGAAAAAAAACTACCAAAAGTAGTAGATACAGCCCAGGCCATCTCTGATTGAGCACATTTACAAGGATGCTGCTTTCCTTGTAAAGGAAAGCAGCATCCATCATCAAGGACCCCCACCATCCAGGCCATGCTCTGCCATCAGGAAGGAGGTACCGGAGACAACTCCCACACCATCAGGTTCAGGAACTGTGATGACCCCCTCAATAAGGCTCTTGAACCAGAAAGAATATTTTCACTCAGTCCAACACTGAACCTATTCCACAAGCTATGGACTCACTTTTAAGAACTCTTGATATTTATTGCTTATTATTATTATTTCTCTTTTTCTGTATTTGCACAGTTGGTCATTTTTATTTACACATTGGCTATTTGTCCGTCTGTCGTGCTGTCTTCATTGATTCTATTTTCTTTCTATCAATTCACTGAGTGTGCCCGCAAGAAATTTTATCTCAGGCTAGTCTATGGTGACATATATGTATTTTGATAATACATTTGCTTTGAACTTTTAAACTTTGAAAGAAGGGACAGAAGACAGAATAAGAAGAGGGGCAGAGGAGGAGGGTGATAGGTGAGGGGCAAGGTGGGTGGGAGGGTGAAGGGGGGATGAAAGGAAATGATGTGAGAAGCTAGGAGGTGATAGGTGGAAGAGGTAAAGGGATGGAGAAGAATGAATCTGACTGGAGAGGACAGTAAGTCACTACATAAAGGGAAGGTGGGGAACCAGGTGATGAGCAGGTCATGTGTGGGGGAGGGGAAGAGAAGAGGTGAGAGAAAGATGGAAAACAAAGGTGTTGGGGATCTGGGGAAGAAACAGAGGGCAGTGGTTACCAGAAGTTGCCTGAAACACCAACAATTTAATGTACTCCATAGATGCTGTCTGACCTGCTAAGTTCATCCAGCATTGTGTGTGTGTGTTGCCCTTGCATCTCTAAATCACACCGTGTAATTCCTTCCAAAATACTGCTTCCTATTGTTAAACAGAACATTTTCCCCCAATACTTTGCTCACAATTAGCATTTTGTTTGTAATTATCTAGTGAAACACTTAATTCATTTTAAAACAATGAAATCATATCAGCAGCCTTCTAGGCTTAAGGCACTATTTATATATGATTAGAAAAAGCCATATTAAAAACATATCATATTTTAAGACCCACACTTACATAAACCTACAGGGTTACAGTTTACTTTAGATGGGATATGTTGGCTACCAATAAAATGCTGCAGATTAAAACTGGAAATGATTTGGATCAAAATGTTAACTGAACCATTTACAAGTTGTGTAGACTCACAGAACTTTGCACAAAGGAGACCATTCACTACACCAACCCTGCTTACATCTTCCCGTTTCTACCTCCTACCCAAGATCCACAAACCTGCCTGTCCTGGAGCTCTGAAGGCGACTCTCTCCGCCATGAGGAGGTACTTGTTGTCCTGCTTACATCTTGCTTTTTTTTTTTTGAAAAGTAAACCTACTTGCTGGCACTTCCTCCATAACTCATAATTCTCCCCGATACCCTTTTAAGAAATAAGCAACACGTGCTGAAATTCTGGGGGAACTCCATCGATGCTGCCTGACCTACTGAAAGAAATAAACAGTCGAAGTTTCACGTGAAGACCCTTCATCAGAACTTGATGTTTCTTGGCTTGAAATGTTGACTGTTTAATTTTCTCCATAGATGCTGCCTAACCAGCTGTGTTCCCTTTTAAGAGTTCTTTTGATTCATACTCATTCAGTTACCATATCTCTTGTATACTTGAGTTTCTCCTTACTCAACTTTTAGATAAACTACAAAAAAATTGGCAGTCTCTTCAGTTAACTTCTTAGAGATTTGAAATATCACGTAATTGTCATTTATTGATAAATCATCATCAGAGACTGCTGAAAATGCATTCAAACTTGTTAGCAGTCCAAACTAAAACTTTTAAAAAATATAGATGCTGGAAATTTTAAAATAAAAACACAAAGTGCTTAAAAGTCCAGGTCAATCAGCGGAAAGACAATATGCCAATCAGTAACACAAACAGGAGAAAATCTGCAAATGCTGGAAATCCATGCAACACGCACAAATTGCTGGAGGAACTCATGCGGATCCTCTTACTGATGATCTCAAGGATGTGTGCTGAGCCCACTGCTCTACTCTCTGCAGCCAGGCGTAAGTCAAACACCATCTATCAATTTGTCAAAGACAGCAGTGTCATTGGCAGAATCTCAAACAGCGCAACAAGGAGGCTGGTTGAGTGCTGTCACAAAAATAATCTTGCACTGAATGTCAGCACCAAGGAATTGATCATGGACTTCAGGAAGGAAGTTGGTAGAACACACACTAATCTTCACTGAGGGATGGGGCGAGCAGCTTCAAGTTCATGGGTATCAACATCTCAGAAGACCTATCCTGGACACAACATATTAATACACCATGGAGGAGGCATGCCATCAACTGTATTTCATTAGGAATTTGAGGAGCTGTGGCATATCAAAGAATCTAGCAATTTTCTACAGACGCAAGGTAGAGAGCATTCTGACTGGTTGCATCACCGTCTGGTTTGGAGGCTCAAATGCGCAGGAACGAGAGTGTCTGCAAAAGGTTGTAGGCTCAGCCAGCTCCATCACGACGACAACCTACCCTCCCCACCATCGAGGGCATCGTTAAGAGATGGTGTCTTAAGAAAGCAGCATCCATCACTAAGCCTCTTCACCATCCAGGACATGCCCTCTTCTCATTACAACCATGGCCTAGGATTACAAAGGTCCTG
Organism: Mobula birostris; assembly: GCF_030028105.1. Taxonomy (NCBI): domain Eukaryota; kingdom Metazoa; phylum Chordata; class Chondrichthyes; order Myliobatiformes; family Myliobatidae; genus Mobula; species Mobula birostris. The sequence goes on from NC_092400.1 coordinate 23,894,222, forward strand.
CTGGATAAGAATGACAGCTTGTCTATCCTGAAGGACATGAGTAAAGTAGATCAGCTTTTATGAGTCCAGTGGTTTCACAATAGCTATTGGTGTGACCAGAATTTTTTTTTTTTTTGCTAAGTCCCATGTTAATTTAGTTATTTGAATTAAAATCTTTCATCTACTGGGAATCAAATTCATTTCCCTGGGGTGTGTGTGTGTGTGTGTGTGTGTGTGTGTGTGTGTGTGTGTGTGTGTGTGTGTGTGTGTATGCATCTAAGGTGTGGCAGGTATGGCACATGCCCTGGGTGCCACTTGAAGGGGGTACCACTGAGCAGTTTTTGTTAAAGTCAGACAAGCCATCCTCGGATAGTGAAAAAAGAATTTTCTTCAGATGTATGATCGGTCTTTGATTATCATGGGTGAGAAGCACTAGGATGGCCTTATTTCAGAGCATTGTGTAAGAAGACCATGAAACGTTTCTTCACGAAGGAGGAGGAAAGTAGAGCTGAAGGACGGAGGAGACGAAAGTTGGAGGCAGAGGAAGCCAAGAAGTTGAGCAAGTTCTTCATGCCCTTCTTTGAAATCCCGGAACAAGCAGTTCGACACGTTCCGTGGAGTCGCCTGCACCTGCTACAAGTTTGTTAGAATCCGAAGGTAGATCAAGTACAAATGGGCCACAAGCCAAGGAGGAAGTCAAGTCAGATAAATCCGAGTATGACGAGATTAAGAGTGAGGCTGCCACACAGAATGTGAACATGAAAGGTGGGGAAGACGATGGTGGTGATGGTAATGTTGAGTTTAGTGATGAGATTTTACCTGACGAGATTGAACCTGACGACACTGAACCTTGTGAACTGGATGGTGTCAAAGAGCCTCGAACTGTCATACCAGAAGTGATTGAACAACATGACACTGGACTTCTGAAGTTCGACAAGGATACTGGAAAAGCAATTCTGACTGGCGCGCTGAGAACAGAAATAATAAAGCTGGGTTCGAGGTATTTCCAGAACAGTGAGGGGCCTTTCCTACCAACAAATAACCGCTCAATGAACAAAACTTGGTTCAAGAGGAAATTGGGAAATGGTCGTGGTGAGGAAGTGACTCGCTCATGGCTGGTCTATTCCCTTCTAAACAGTCTGCATTTTGTATCTGTTGTCTTCTCTTTTCCCGGTCAGACCATCAATCCTCATTGGAGCAGGAAAGTGGATTCAACCAGTGGAAAGCACCTGAAAGGATTAGTGTTCATGAAAATGCCAAGGATCAGCGGGAAAGCTCCACACAGTGGAAAGAAATGGAAGGAAATTTAGCTGGAAACAGAGGAGTTATTGACGCGGTATTTCAGTCACAGATCGAGAAGGAAACGCAGAAGTGGCGTGATATCTTGACGAGAATCCTTCACTGCATAAAATTCCTTGGGACTCAGAACCTGGCTTTGCGAGGACACAGGGAGTCACTTCAGCTAGACAATGGCTTCAATGTGGGAAATTTCCTTGGCTTACTGAAACTACTGGCCATCTTTGACCCTGTCATAAAAGAACACCTCACTCATTTGGGAAGTCATCCTGGATCCACGCCTTATCTTTCACCGGGTGTCCAGAACGAATTCAACCACATGATGGCATCCACTGTTCACCAGAGTTTACTCAGAAGCATTTGTAAAGCCAAGTACTAATGTCTCATGTTCAACTCGACTCCTGATCAGGCACACCGTGAGCAGTTGCCAGAAGTAGTGAGGTATGTGGAAGTTGATTTTGAGGGGAAAACAGTCAGTGTTAGAGAGTCCTTCCTTGGTTTTATCCAGATAAGTCAGAAGGATACTGAGAACTTGGTTGAAGACATCTTGAAACAGCTAGAGAAGGACAAAATGGAGCTACAAGATTGTCGGTCACAGTGCTAAACGCTGCTGTGATGGCTGGACACAAAAGTGGTGTTCATCAAAGAATAAGTGAGAAAAACAACCTGGCAGTGTTTATAAATTGTGACAATCACTCACTCAACTTGGCGGGTGTACATGCAGCACAATGGTCACGATTTTTGGAACCATCGAAGCTCTCTACATGCTTTTCTCTTGTTCAACACAGCGCTGGGAAAAACTCAAAAACGCCATGCCTGTGGTTGTTAAGTTGGAGTCCGAAAGCAGGTGGAGTGCAAGGACGGAGGCAGTGAAGCCCATCAACTAGTACCTTGAGGAGATACTTCAAGTTCTCCAGGACATGATAGACAATGAAAACTGGACCAGTGAAACAAGAAGTGACACAAGGCAGCTGTACAACTGCATGTTGAGTTACGATTTTCTGATTTTGCTAGGATTTTGGAACAAAGTACACATTCGCATTGACCGTATTCAAAAGAGGCTGCAGGATCCTAGCATGAACTTCCACGATGCTGCCCTGGATTTGAAAGCCCTCCGAGATCATTTTTATGATGAAACAGGTGCGTTGGTCAGTCAGACATTCGAAGGAGTCAGTCTCTGTCCAGAATGGAATATTGAAGTTGAATAACGTCAGAGATGAAAGAAATGAATGGCTGATGAGATCTTGAGAGACGCTGGGTTAACAGCAAAGGAGGAAACGGAAAGAGTCATGAAGGGAACACTTGACAGTCTTCACAGAGAAATGGACGAAATGTCTGCTCATTTGCACGACACTGACGCCAAGTTTGGGTTCCTTCTCGATGTCAAGGGACTGTATCATGGCAACGACAGTAACGACCTAACGAAGAAGTGAACAAGCAGTTCGACACGTTCCGTGGAGTCGCCTGCACCTGCTACAAGTTTGTTAGAATCCGAAGGTAGATCAAGTACAAATGGGCCACAAGCCAAGGAGGAAGTCAAGTCAGATAAATCCGAGTATGACGAGATTAAGAGTGAGGCTGCCACACAGAATGTGAACATGAAAGGTGGGGAAGACGATGGTGGTGATGGTAATGTTGAGTTTAGTGATGAGATTTTACCTGACGAGATTGAACCTGACGACACTGAACCTTGTGAACTGGATGGTGTCAAAGAGCCTCGAACTGTCATACCAGAAGTGATTGAACAACATGACACTGGACTTCTGAAGTTCGACAAGGATACTGGAAAAGCAATTCTGACTGGCGCGCTGAGAACAGAAATAATAAAGCTGGGTTCGAGGTATTTCCAGAACAGTGAGGGGCCTTTCCTACCAACAAATAACCGCTCAATGAACAAAACTTGGTTCAAGAGGAAATTGGGAAATGGTCGTGGTGAGGAAGTGACTCGCTCATGGCTGGTCTATTCCCTTCTAAACAGTCTGCATTTTGTATCTGTTGTCTTCTCTTTTCCCGGTCAGACCATCAATCCTCATTGGAGCAGGAAAGTGGATTCAACCAGTGGAAAGCACCTGAAAGGATTAGTGTTCATGAAAATGCCAAGGATCAGCGGGAAAGCTCCACACAGTGGAAAGAAATGGAAGGAAATTTAGCTGGAAACAGAGGAGTTATTGACGCGGTATTTCAGTCACAGATCGAGAAGGAAACGCAGAAGTGGCGTGATATCTTGACGAGAATCCTTCACTGCATAAAATTCCTTGGGACTCAGAACCTGGCTTTGCGAGGACACAGGGAGTCACTTCAGCTAGACAATGGCTTCAATGTGGGAAATTTCCTTGGCTTACTGAAACTACTGGCCATCTTTGACCCTGTCATAAAAGAACACCTCACTCATTTGGGAAGTCATCCTGGATCCACGCCTTATCTTTCACCGGGTGTCCAGAACGAATTCAACCACATGATGGCATCCACTGTTCACCAGAGTTTACTCAGAAGCATTTGTAAAGCCAAGTACTAATGTCTCATGTTCAACTCGACTCCTGATCAGGCACACCGTGAGCAGTTGCCAGAAGTAGTGAGGTATGTGGAAGTTGATTTTGAGGGGAAAACAGTCAGTGTTAGAGAGTCCTTCCTTGGTTTTATCCAGATAAGTCAGAAGGATACTGAGAACTTGGTTGAAGACATCTTGAAACAGCTAGAGAAGGACAAAATGGAGCTACAAGATTGTCGGTCACAGTGCTAAACGCTGCTGTGATGGCTGGACACAAAAGTGGTGTTCATCAAAGAATAAGTGAGAAAAACAACCTGGCAGTGTTTATAAATTGTGACAATCACTCACTCAACTTGGCGGGTGTACATGCAGCACAATGGTCACGATTTTTGGAACCATCGAAGCTCTCTACATGCTTTTCTCTTGTTCAACACAGCGCTGGGAAAAACTCAAAAACGCCGTGCCTGTGGTTGTTAAGTTGGAGTCCGAAAGCAGGTGGAGTGCAAGGACGGAGGCAGTGAAGCCCATCAACTAGTACCTTGAGGAGATACTTCAAGTTCTCCAGGACATGATAGACAATGAAAACTGGACCAGTGAAACAAGAAGTGACACAAGGCAGCTGTACAACTGCATGTTGAGTTACGATTTTCTGATTTTGCTAGGATTTTGGAACAAAGTACACATTCGCATTGACCGTATTCAAAAGAGGCTGCAGGATCCTAGCATGAACTTCCACGATGCTGCCCTGGATTTGAAAGCCCTCCGAGATCATTTTTATGATGAAACAGGTGCGTTGGTCAGTCAGACATTCGAAGGAGTCAGTCTCTGTCCAGAATGGAATATTGAAGTTGAATAACGTCAGAGATGAAAGAAATGAATGGCTGATGAGATCTTGAGAGACGCTGGGTTAACAGCAAAGGAGGAAACGGAAAGAGTCATGAAGGGAACACTTGACAGTCTTCACAGAGAAATGGACGAAATGTCTGCTCATTTGCACGACACTGACGCCAAGTTTGGGTTCCTTCTCGATGTCAAGGGACTGTATCATGGCAACGACAGTAACGACCTAACGAAGAAGTGAGAAAATTTGGGTGAATTGTACAGCTCTGATGTTGATGGACAGCAGCTATATGAAGAAATTTTAGATTGCAGAATATTGCTATCAAGGCAGGTCAACATGAAAATATCAAGACCTGAAGAGCTTCTTGAATTTATTGTTCAGTATGGAGATGAGAATGTCTTCCCCAATCTTCGCCTTGCTATTCGGATAACGCTAACCATCGCAGTTTCCATCCCCAGCTGTGAGAGATCATTCAGCAAGTTAAAACTAATACGTTCGTATTGGAGAGCCTCCATGGGTCAAGGCAGACTCTGTGATCTTGCTCTGCTGAGTGTAGAAAGAGAAGAAACTGAAAAAACTGACTTTGATCACATCAAAGACCAATTTGCATCAGTGAAAGGAAGGTGCAGTTATAATTTTCATGTAGTGCCATAATTTGTTAATAAAAAGATTAATGAGCTTGACTTGTATTTTTGAGCTGATATTATGGTAAAGTTATCTAAAAGATGGGTGTCAGATGTTTGGACAGAGGCGCAATTTCAGTGCTTGTCATAGGCACTATTTTCCGTAGATACGCCTGTGCGTGCCTGTGTTCGCGCGTGCGTGTGTGTAATATATTTATTAGAAATATACCTCATCAGGTAATATACTCCATTACTTCACTAGCTAAGAGTTAAGACAAGCTGGCAATGTTTCGGTTTCCTACAAGCATCAAATTCATTTCAGATACTAACCAAATATTATACAACATGTAGGATTTATCTGCAAACAAGTATTACACATTTCAAAATGAGTCTACTTGACTCAATCTACTTACTTTAATTATTGACTCACTTGCCCATTCCCTCTAGAAAACGCTAGATTACTACAAAGCAGTTTAAGAATTAGTGCAATCTGAAGAAAGAATCTAATAGGAAATTTTAAAGTATTTTGCATAGAAGGATTTAAAGCAATTCTATGGTAACTGACCTGCCAGATACAAAAGTACTGCTTTAAGTCAGGCCAAATATAATTCTCACCTATTTTTATTAAACTGGATTGCAAAGTCAGTCATTACTTGCATGGCTTTGTTCGTCAGGGAGAGATCCATGTAAATATGACCCATGCGACGTGAAAATGTGCCAGAAATTTCAAGACCTTTGGCCTTTGCAGCAGGCAACCAAACCTAGTGTAACAAAAAGAATTTAAAGTGTTCATATGGCCTCATGACATTTCTAGACACAAACAAAAAAAGGTTGTATTTTCAAATAAACCCACAATTACATTGCAGTTTCCCAGAAAATTTAAACTATGAAATTACACAGAATGTAAAAAAAAATTTATCACATTCTGATGTGCAAAGGGCCGAAACTAAATTCCTTCATCAACAAGCAACATAAAATATACTTCTGTAAATAAGGACTCATTTCAGAAAATATCAATAAAACTCAGTCATACAGTACACACAGCACAGGTCAGTTACACTTCATTATGCAGCATGTTGGTTTACCAATTGAAAATAACAGTACAATGGATACTGGTTAATTGGACCATCGGTTAATCAGGCAGCCAGTTATTTGGGCCAACTGTTAAAAAAACAAAAATTAATCAAGAAAATGCTGGAATTTCCTTTGTTTATTTGGGACAGTATTGCACGTAATTAGGGCAGGGGACTGTTGCCGAAGTTTCTAACTAGCGTCAGTTGTGTTCACTTGTGTGGCCGCTAGACATTATGTCGTGCTTAGAACAAACAGATTTTAATAGTGTCACTTGCATGTGTTTGTGTTCAAAAAGCAGTGATTATTGTCACTGATAGTCAGGGAGAAAATAAGCAGCAAGACAATTCAGAACTTGTTTGCATATTGCAGTTTCAAGCATTCAGGTTTAGAGATGTCAAAAATGGCTGGGAGTTAAACTGAAACAATTTCAGTACTTTAGCAAGTTAGGAACAGCGAAGAATTTTTAAGTGTTGACAATCATCTTGAATGTTACAATGAAATTGAAGATTTGGAGGACACAGTCTTCGAAAGGATTGTAGGAAGGCAATCCATTATCTACACTAGGTGCCTGTGATGATTTTCTTGATTTACAGTCAATCAAAAGAACATGGCATCATACACTGGATTAATTCCTTTGTTGATAAGAGTTTTATAGTACTATAGTAGGATAGACTGTTCTAATTTGTTCTGTTATTAATTTAAATACATTATTTGTTACTTAGTTAAAAGGTAGTTTGTCTCTATTATACCTTTCAACTACTTCCATGAAACTTTGGGTATTTGGGCCTGATGTGTCCTAATTAACCAGAATCCACTGTATTTGTACAAATGTAAAATACTGATTTCCTTTATATTTATAAGCTGCTTTATAAACCATCAACTTAAGACGGAGACTGTCAAACCTTAAAATATTTGCAATAAATTTGAAAGTATATTTTTGTTTAAAAGAGAGCTAGAACAGGAGATTCAAGTTGAATTGGACTGCTGCATTCCTGACCTGATATCAAAGACTTAAATTTAAAATGAGAATTTTTTTTTTAGATATTTTCATTTAAGCTAAGATACCTATTACTCCAATAATTGTCCTTTGCCATTCATGCTCAATCATTTGGGGGGGTGTGTGTGTGTGTGTGTGTGTGTGTGTGTGTGTGTGTGTGTGTGTGTGTGTGTGTGTGTATGTATGCGTGTATGTACATATGTATGTATGTATGTATGTATGTATGTATGTATGTATGTATCTGGGTTCCCAATCTTTTTTATGCCACGGACCCCTACGACAAACTGAGGGGTCCATGGAACCCAGGATGGAACCCCTGTCTTAGAGAAATTCAATCTGGATAAAACAAGAACACAATATACACACTGGAATGGAAATTTCTGCTTAAGGCTTCCCAAAACCCGTCATTAGACACACACCCTTGTGGCTCATATCAGAAGTAACAAAAAATCCTCAAAATAAGGCACACATAAATAATCTGAATTGTTCAATGGTTTTCCTAACTAAGGAACAGTTAGAAGTAAGTAAAGAACAGTTTGTAGAGATTCAATTAATAGTTACTGTCTTCAATAACCAATCAGAAGGTTGGCTTTAATACATTACATGGAAGTACATCTAAAGAATGGCAAATGACACCTGTCACAGTGATGCTACAGCAACTCTAAATCTCGTTTCTGATAGTCATTCCCTCATCCTGCATGCAAAAGTGTACTTGCAAAGTTTTATATTCTTCCATAAGATAAGGGTGTTGCTGATCATTCCTAATGCCAAGATAGTGGTGATGATGTGCTTTTACAACTCTTGGCAGAAAACACTATCAAGTTAGAGATGCAGAATATTGTGCCAGTGACAATGTATTTCCAAGCTGGATAAAAATTTTACTAATTTAGCTATTGTGCAGTGTAAAACCAAGATTAACAAGGCATAAATGAACAAGTGCTTGCACAATTATAATTATACTAGTTAACTTGCCCATTATGGCATTTCCACCATTTGGCCTGTTTCCAGCAGAGCATTCCCATCAGCTCCATTCTCTATAACCCTATAATATATTCTCTTTCACCTACCCATCAAATGTTCTTTGGCACTTATCTAACATCATCATCAGCATTATGTGCCACGTTGTATGACATAGGCGATCATGGTCTTTCCATGCAACACACACAAAATGCTAGAGGAACTCAACAGGCCAGGCAGCATCTATGGAAAAGAGTACAGTTGACGTTTCCATACTATTTTTCCATAGATACTGCTTGTTCCCCCAGCATTTTATTGTGTTGCTCAGATTTCCAACATTTGCAGATTTTCTCTTGATTATGGTCTTTCCACGATCATGATTGTTCTTGGCAATTTTTCTTCCCCCCACAGAAGTGGTTTGCCATCGTTTTCTTGTGGGTAGTGTCTTTATAAGACGGGTGACCCCAGCCATTACCAATACTCTTCAGAGACCATCTGTCTGGTGTCAGTGGTCACATAACCAGGACTTGTGATGTGCACCAGCTGCTCATATGACCCTCCACCACCTGCTTACATAACTTCATGTGAACCTGGATTGGTGGGGTAGGGGAAAGAGGGGCTAAGCAGGTGCTACACTTTGCCCAAGGGTAACCTGCAGGCTAACAAGGGAACAGAGTGTCCTTTGGTAAAGACCTATCTTCACCTTGCCATCTCCAGCAGGAGTAATTCACCATCGTCTATCAACCTGCCGGCACATCTTGGGGGAAACACTCTCAGTCACAGGAAGAACATGCAAACTTTGACAATCAACAAAATCCGAAGTAAACGCAGATTGCTGGAGCTGCAATAAAGCAGCACCAAGTGCTGTGCTACTCTGCTGCATACATCCTCTGAACTAAATATCTTTCGAGTATTTTCAATATGACAAATTGTACTTTTCAATCTTGTCATCGTGGTGCTATTAAATTTTCTTAATGCAAAGAAGATAGATTCTCATTGTGTATGTATCAGTGTTAATTCAGAACAGTTTTTATATAAAATTTAGAATTTATAACCAAATAATGTTTTCGAGTGTTGTATTATGAACACTCAGAGACACTGAGTGAGGAAAAAGGCTAATTTGATTCTTGCTTTACCAAGGTCCTGATAAGAGCCATACTAACTGGAAATATAACTGGTGAAGACTGACATCTCTCTGCAGAGTGAATTTTTAAAAAATCAAGAGTAGAAACCACATCTGAGCAGGGATTTTTTCTTTGTTCTTTATGACTAGATATAGGCTAAGTGCTGTGGGTGTGGAGGTGGAACAGGAGTCCTACTAATCTCAGCAGGGAGACATGTAGGACAAGTAGTCAGGTGGTGGGATAATCTAAGCTTTGGAAAAAATATTAGTAACAGTTAAATGGTGCTTACAGTTTTAGGTGCCACGTAGGAACCAGATGAGACGCCTATACCACCGGCAAGATCAAACAAGTCACCTAAGCCGCCTCCTACCGTTGCATTCAAGGATGTCGGCATCACTGCTGGGGTCCCATAGCCAGCGCCAATCTGAATGAACAGCAAAAGATAAGCTTTATTTATTCATTCATTCATTCATTCATTTATTTAGCAAAACTGCACAGAGTAGGTCTTGGCGGCCTTTCGAGCCCTGTTACACCAGGTACCCCAATTTAACCCTAACTAATCACGGGACAATTTACAATGGCCAATTAACCTACCCGGTATGGCTTTGGACCACGGGAGGAAACCGGAGCACCCGGGGAAAGCCCACGTATTCCATGGGGAGGACCGAGAGACTCCTTAGAGGACATCAGAATCGAACTCCAAACTCTGACATCCAAAGCTGCAATAGTCTTATATTTTGCATTCCACTTTGTCAAACTGTTTGCTTACTTGCTGTTATATGCACACAGTTTTAAAGGAGAATTTTTATGTGATCAGGCCATAAAGCGCAGTGCATACAAGTTCTTCTTACAGAAACATGAATATATTGTGATGTAAAAACTAAAAACCTAGTTTTATTAAAAAGCACTTAAAAAGCAGTGGTTTTCCTATTTCTATATGGAATGTGGACATGGCATTTCTTATCAATTCCTACTTTCTTCTAAACTCAAGAGGCAATTGTGTATAACCACATTGGTGGGTCTGCAGTCACATACAGGCCAGACTGGGGAAGAATAGCAGATCTCTTTTTGAAGAACTTCAATAAACCAGATGAGTTTTTAATTATTATATGGCAGTTTTACCACTGAGATGATTTTTATTTTAATTTCCAGTTCCAGATGACAGTTTGAATTTACATTTCCCTGCTGCCACTGAGGGATTTTAATTCACGTCTATGGATCAAGGACCCTGAACTGTATGTATTAGTTTGTAATTTTCACAACATTTTAAAAATATTACATTTACGTATAAAAGTTTATAATTAAAGAATAAAATCACTAATTCTGCTGTAATTGGCATTTTAGATTGAAGGGTTTTTTCATGCATTAAAATCATGTCACTTTACAACAAATATCATTCACAAATTATATAAAGTTCCTTTTGTGACCATGAATGACTGATTGCATTAAATATGGTTCTGGTTGGCCACTTTTGAAGGGAACAAGCCAAAAAGTCCAACTGTGAAGGATTAAAGCTAGTGTTTAAAAAAGAAAGATGAATTGTTTTGAGTCAGCAGATTGCATGCATGGAGAGAATGTCAATTTCACCCTTGTGATAGAAGCAAACAGCATTGCAATAGAATTACTTCATCTCTTTAGAAGTTTCACCCTCCCACCCCATCTATTTATGAAGTAGATATGCAACTTACTGCTGGACTTCCGCCTAGATCACCACCAAGCTTTAAAAGAAACAAAAATTAGGTTACAAGTTAAAGATGGAAAAGTAAACTCTGAATATAAATGTTAAGTTCAAATTTTATCCTTACAACAACCAAAATGTTAATTATCCACCATAAACCTTAGGGGCACTTAGAACTAGAGCAATTCAGGTACTATAACTAGAAAACTATTAGCCTTCAGATTTACTTGAAAGCAAATATTAACACCCAAAAGGACAGAATCATACCCCTTCAGTTTCATCGCCCATCTCCAGACACGAATATGCAAAGACAGAGGCAATGCAAGGACAGTCACATGCAAGCAGAAGTGGAGTGAAAAAAAAAGAAAAGAGCATAAATTTGAAGAGAAAACAGCATTATTAGAGTATGTACATTAACTACAGATAAAGCACATCACTAAAAAGAAATAGTTAACTCAAAATTAACTAAATGTTCACTATTTTAGTGCGATGTTGAATTGTTAAAATTCTGTAGGTTGTTCAAAAAGCCTATTATCATAAAATGTATTATAATCTGTTACTCATTACAAAGGAACGCAGGAAAATAAGATCATGCTACACAATCAACTGAACAAAGTTAAATTTGAGTCTTCTAATCTCTCATACTAAAAATCTTAAACTTGTTTCGCAAAGTTTAAAAGAAAGTTATTCTGCTTTTAAGCTCTATACATGCCAGCAATTTAGGGGGTAAAATCTAAATGATAACATTTTAAACCAAAATCTGACAAGCACATTCATAATTTCAAAATAGGTTTTTGATTACTGAAAAGGCCTTTGGTTCTTTGCCTACCAAACTGTCCAACCCGCCACCAAGCAGGTCCATGGCTCCCATCTGCACTGTTGAAGAGGGGATAGGTACATTGACAGGAGGGCCAAGGTCAAGATTCAAAAGATCACCCAGAAGATCTCCCTGGGATGGAATAACAGCAGGTTGTTGCTCAGTAGGCTGGGGTGCAGCAGATGCAGCAACTTCAGGACTCTCAGTACTTTCATTTCTAAGAGAATGAAGAAAATGCCAAACATTAAATACTAGGATTAAATATTGTTTTGATTCTATCACATAACTGGAGAACAAATCAGTGACTATAGAAACTTGCATCTAAACAGCACTTTTTCCAAAGAGACACAAGGCAAAAAGTACAGATAAATTTGAATGCCAGGAGGAAAACATTCAAATCAGGGATATAAAGGGCGGGTATAGAAAAAGATGTAAATGTAGTGTATGAGGAAATGTTATCACAAAGTCAACATTAATGATCCTTGGAGACACAAGGCATTTCACAATTTTCTGATCTTAATCCAACTGTTCTTGAATAGCAGAATACAATACTGTGGCAAGGGAAAGCAGAAATTAACAGGTAAAGTTTGAGATAACTTACAGCATTTTCTGTAAACTGGTTTGAGTAAGTATGAGCTACAAGTAGTATTTACCAACCTCACATTAGTGAAGTTCAAGGAATGAAGAAATGTGGCTACTGAGTTTGAAAATAAGTAACAGAATCTATACACCATAACCTATCAATTATTCCAGCTAAAAATCCTTTATGATCCCCAGGAAAATAAACGTGGAACTTTTGCTTTTTAAATCAGTTTATTTCGTAAGATAACAGGGGGCATACTTTCTTCACTGACGTTTCAATACATTATTAAGCTAAGCTTGCATTGTATCTCCAAGCTTTGAAGATCTATCGCTTTTGAGAAAACAAGAACAAATACCCTGAAAGCTGCAGCCTTGCTTTTGATATTTCTTTCCTTGGGAAGGTTGGGAAAAAACTGATGCAGTAATAGCTTTTACATTTTTTACTTACGATCCAGATCGTGGTGGTAGCCTCTTATGTTGAACACCTCTGCTGCCTTCCACAAATGCACTGGGTGGCTTATGGTACACAGAGGCCAGTGTTCCAATATGGCAGATTAATTCATCAAGGAGCGTTGGCTCAATAAGATCAGTTTCTTCTGAAATCAGAGGTTTTTCTGCCAATACAACTTCTTTTGCTGCCACTGGATCTGTAGAAAGTAGACGCCAGTATATATAGCCACGGTCTCTCAAATCAGGGTTGTCAGAGTCCTGGATTAGAAAGATACTCCATAAATTATTTTCAAGTTATATATTAGAACAGCACACACAATTGTTAGCTGTTGATAGCAGCATCCGGTTAACAAACACTGAGTATGGTAGTGTAGTGGTTAGCACAACGCTTTACAGTACCAGCGACCTGGGTTCAATTCCTGCCCTTGCCTGGGAAGAGTCTGTACGTTCTCCCCGTGACCATGTGGGTTTCCTCCAGGTGCCCTGGTTTCCTCTTACATTCCAAAGACGTACCAGTTGGTGCGTTAATTGGTCATTGTAAATTGTCCGTGATTAAGCTGGAATTAAATCGGGGTATTACTGGGCAACATGGCTCAAAGAGCCGGAAGGGCCAATTCTGCACTGTATCACAATAAATAAATAAATCATGTGTTCTAGAGAAACACCAAGTTACAGTTTTATCATAAATAGCTCCAGCACAAAATGTTTGGTAATTAAAATACTACACAAACTAAAGTAGTAATTTGTCCATTAATTCCATTATAGATCCTTCACGACTTCTATTATCCAATTTTGAGGTGCCTTTAGTGACTCGTGAATGTACCATCCAAACCAAGGGTAGCTGTTCCTTTAATTCACTCACGGAATTCTACTGAAAAGGTGCCAGACTGAAGTTAAAAGATCTATCCTCTCATTAAGGCTAGGAGTGGGGGTAGCAATGCTGATTTCTATCCTGCGGTATCACAGCAATTTGCTACATCAAGCGTATGCATTCCATAATTTATTTCAACATAATTGAATTGACAATGGAAAATTTCTTGTTGCGCTGTTCACATTAGATCAGCAATCATGTCACAAAGAAAGAATTTGAATACCTAAGTAGATTATAGCTGGACTGAGATAAGTGTAACTTTCCCTTGCAGATGGAGCTATATTTTTTTTAAATTTTAGGAATTGTTATTTTTCCTAATGTTATGAAACCAGATATTTGGGCAAGTATTCAGATAGGAAAGTAGCAGAGATAAACAAGCCTCATGCAAGCAGATTTAGCACTAATAGACAACATGATTGGCATTAATGAAGTGGTCCATAAGAGTCTTGTTTCTGCACTGTATATTTCTATGACTCTAAAACCAAGAGTTAAATCACTCTCGAAGCATATACAGATAGGTTTTCAAATGAAAGCATATAGTACTCTATGAGCAGCGGCAAACAAGCAAACAAATACCAAGTAAGTGTGCCCCATTCTATTTTAAGGTATGTCAATGTAACAAACTTGGTTTCCAAAATATTCTAGTCAACATTCTTTTTCAAATTTTTAGAAATAAGTGGAAACTAAAGAAATCTGGCAGGTGCAGATATTCAGAATAACAGTCAAACTCTTCCTGAGAAAAGTCAGCAGATGACATAGAAGTCTTAAAATTTGCTGATAAGCAATCACTGGAATCTTGCCAACCACACTCTAGGGCTTGAAGCCTAGCATCCAAGTGCCAAATTCCTGCAATTCCAACAGACACTGGGGAAACTGTCCACTGACCATTCACAGGTTAGATTTGATGAAGGAAGAGCTGTGAGCTGTGATGGACACAAGCATAAGGCAACCACTGTCTTTTTAAAATGAGTTTACTTTAATATTTTTTAAAATTTAAAAGCACATTTAATTACTCAGGACTACGACTATGAAAACCAATTTCCCCCGGGATCAATAAAGTATGACTATTTCTTTAAGAATTCAAATTATTTTTAGAAGTTTTAAGAGCAAGTATTACTATCTGTAATTTATAGCAAAGTTGCAATCTCTGCAATTTAACCTTCAAAGCATATGAAAACAATGTATCAAACCTGTGTCGCCAAGCTTAGAACTTGCTGCACCAGTTCTTGTGTCTCAGTCGGTTTTTTTAAGAATAGTTTCACAATAGCAGTCAAAAGTTGTAGTTGAACCTGTTACGAAAGATAAAACTGCCATGAAGTAACAAGAGCTGAATTTTCCAATAAAACCAAATATTTAAAACCGCAAATACAACTTTTTTGGAAACTTCACATTCATAATCCACCTTCAATGTCTAAACATCTTTTCATGCACAGGAGCATTCCTAGCACAGAAAATGTAAATACAAGTCATCAACATTACTATTATTTCCTTGGGAACTAGTAACATTCTGCACATTCTATTGGGTGTGTTCAAACTAAAAGAGATTATGCAATTAAGGAAGACACCATATTAACAGAGAGACAGGTATTTCCTTGGGCAAAGAAAATAAATCATCAAGCCAGACGCTGAACCATCGGGATTTCCAAGAAAACAGAGCAGATCATCAACATTTTATTTAAAAAAAATTATTTCATTCAACAACATTCCAAAATTACAGATGATAAACTTACTGGTCAGTAATTACCAGGTTTTAAGTATGTATTTCCTCATAAATAGGTTTACATAGGCTGCTTTGTAATCCTCAAAGGTGCAATTCCCAGACTTTTTCCTCCTCTATTTTCCGCAGAATCATTCAATATCAACGTATAACAGAATATATATCAATTCTGTTTAAGTACCACAGTCTGCATCGCCCACAGGATTTCACTAAAATTATGGGAAATCATACAACACTGCCAATCCACCATCTGCATCAAGTGAATTCTTTGATGTAGTTATAGTATAAACAACCATGTTTCTCAAAGAGGCAGGCTGAGAATTCCTTTATACATCACTTTCTGGATAACTTTTCCGCACAATGCTTCTGAAATTGACATTCAAGAGTTTGTGCAAATGAAATTCATTTTAAAAGGGTATAGCAATCAACCTGACTTTTGGCTATTGATATGGCTCTTGGAAAACTGTTTCTAACAATTTTCCCTTACTCCTCCCCTGCAAAATTCACAGTCTGCCAATATCTGACATGTTGCTAAGGGATGATAATGCATGGAAAAATGCAAGTGTGATTCATCTACCCACCCGGCAGACAGACAAATATTGGTGGAAATTCCAATTCACCAAAGGATCTGGACATAATTAAAATACAGGCAATAATATGTGCTTCCTCAGATGTAACAACAAATGTTACAGGTTAATTGTTACTGTGTGAGAAAAGGCAGAATGCCAACGTAATGTGATTGAGTACAAGCAAGACCTATCCACCTGCAGACACAAAAAAATCCATGAATTTTTAGGACAACCAGCAGCTTCATTCTATATTTTTTAAAAATTTCTATCATGGAATCGAATTCAAATTTTTAACTGATATTGTGGGATTTTAATTTACTTTCTTTGATTAGTCTATGGTTTGGAATGCAGGTCCATTAAACATTGTCATAGCACATTTTCCAAAACATTTCAGAACTGTTAGCTCACCATAACCTTATTTTAATGTTTCTGCTCCATTTTACCACAGTCAAGAAAATGACCTCAGGGTTGTATGTGGTGACATACATGTACTTTGACAATAAATTGATGTACCTTGAACTTTTAATTGCCCTATACTTACGTATTTTTTCAATCGTTGCATTTGCGTACATGCCATTAGGGCTAAATGACCGCATAAGAAAATGACAAAATTATTTTCCGGTCTCTCTCGGAAAATTTAACCTTCAACTTCTTACCTGTGTGCTCTCATCATGGAATCCTTCCAGGAAGCTCTCTAATAGCTCATCAGCATTGTCAATTCTTTCTGCATACTCTCCAACTATCCATATCATCGCTGCTCTTGCTTCTGGTTCATCCAATGAGTCCAGATTTTCACAGAGTGTTGCAATAACACTTTCATACCTTTAACAATAAGCAAGACGTTAAGATGCAACCAGGGATAAGATTTTAACTTACCTAATATCCCCAAAAAATATATTAGCCAATTTTGCAGAACATTTTTAAATCAATGCATTCGATGAACTATTGTAAATGTGAAGAAAGCTTAACTTTAGATTGAATTGGACCAGAACTTCAGAAAATTGTGTTTCAGTTTGTGGGTTCAAGGCTCTGAATTTATAAAGCAATTTATCATCTCCATGATATAAATACACTTATGCAGTCCCTCCGAGAGGACCACAACCTTGTTGCAATTTGGAGGCTTGTGTGCCTCAATGACCCAGAGAGCAATGTTGGCTGGAGTAGGGGCTTTAAACTTTGGCTCTTGGTACGGTGACATGTCAAACAGGTCAAAGGATAGAGGCCTGACTAAGAGCGGTCCACCTGTCCTCCAGGCTTGGGGGTTCAGCTCAGGGCCAACAACCCTGACTGGTAAAAAAAATAGTTACGGAAATAGCAATAAAGAATCCTTCTACATCTGAGTGCAATGGTATTCCTGAGCCTCCACCTGGGATGTGCATGACTGACAGTAGTGAAAACTGAGAGGAAGCTACTGACACGATGAAGGGAGACCTGAACACCACCAGAGATGGAGGACCTTCATTGTTACCCTAAACACCAGCAGTGGATTAGGCAGTAAGAAGTACTATTGTATGTACTTATGCAGTCAAGCATTCTCAAATATACTAATGCATAGAAAAGTATTCTGTGTGTGTTTATTTAATTATGCAGACCTGAGCTAATGCCATAACATTAACCAATGACAGCATCAACAGCACAGACTTTGCTTGATTGAACAAGCTACCTGACACATAAAGAGAGAAGGATTCAAATAAAAGGTACAAAAGTAGCCAACTTTGGGATTTAAATAGGGTTGAGAAAAGGGCTTAAGAAGTAAAACAAAATTAAGGTAAAAAAACCACTTAATTATAACATTTATTTTTCTATAAGCATTCAATATGAGCAACCTTTTCCTTTCATCTTTGTTTTGGTAGAGTACCAGAATGAGGTCTCTATGATTTCACTAGTACTACAACATGGCAAAACAAAGAAGGAAATAAAGCTTTGAAGGTGGCAAAAATCTGAATAAATTTACAACTAGATTCACCTTAAATGGAAACATAACCTTTGACATATATAACTACAAATGATTATGGTTAAATGACAGCCATTGGTAACAAGATTGAAGTAGGCACTCAAGTTTTAGTTTATCAAGAAGCTGTAATGTGTCAAACTTCAGAACTGAATATAATTGCAAAAGCTTTAAATATTCTCTACAGAAGAGATGTTGCTTTCTGAATAACTGCAAAT
Source organism: Mobula birostris (assembly GCF_030028105.1). Classification (NCBI taxonomy): domain Eukaryota; kingdom Metazoa; phylum Chordata; class Chondrichthyes; order Myliobatiformes; family Myliobatidae; genus Mobula; species Mobula birostris. The sequence continues at coordinate 23,912,454 of NC_092400.1, forward strand.
GTCATAAAAGCTTTACAATCGGGAATAAAAAAACTGATTAGGCAGCATCCATTATTAAGGACCTCCAGCACCCAGGGTATGCCTTTTCGCACTGTTACCATCAGGTAGGAGATACAGAAGCCTGAAGGCATACACTCAGCGATTCAGGAACAGCTTCTTCCCCTCTGCCATCCAATTCCTAAATGGACATTGAAGCTTTGGACACTACCTCACTTTTTCAAAATATACAGTATTTCTGTTCAGTTTTTGCACATTTAAAAAAATCTATTCAATATATGTAATTGATTTACGTGTTTATTATGTTTTATTTTTTTTCTCTCTCTCTGCTAGATTATGTATTGCATTGAACTGCTGCTACTAAACTAACAAATTTCACGTCATATGCTGGTGATAATAAACCTGATTCTGATTCTAACCTAAATTGAAGGACAAAGCAGATAAATCAGAGCAGAAAGCAGAAGTGAACCTACTTGTTTGGGTATTTACGGAAAATGTCCTTTATTACTACAATAGCTTCTTGGACGACGTAGTTTACTTTTGTCTGAATGAGATCAAGTAGCGTACTCACGCAGCGTTCTGCTGATTGCTGCAACAAAAACCATCGAGTTTATGACAAACGTTTTCACTTCAATTGCAATGATTCTTTACAGATTTATTGTCAGTGCTTTCTTTTAAATACCAAAGACAACTAAGAAAAATCCTTGACTTCACCAATCAGGCTTAAAATTGATATTATCGCTGACAACCAGTTCTGGCATAGATAATATTAGCTCTGATTTATAAGGCACAGTTTTTGCCAACCCACAGCATGAACAGAATTCAATTAATACTTTAAAGTTTGCAGATAAATTATTTATTAACCCTGTTAATTGAACCAGTAAAAATCAATAATTTGCCATTGACTAATCAGAAACCCAACTGGATCAGCATCAGCTTACAAACAGCCCTCAATTCCTGTACTTCACTTCAGCACATCAAGTGCAATGGAAAAAATAATTATTTTATTATGTAACATCTGGAAAAAAAATTTAAAGTGTATGGGGTTTAAAAGAACTATCAGGAAAATTTGCTAGTACAAATCCTGAAAATGCTGCTTTATTGGAGTATTACTGTACATTACCATGATTTTAGTGAGCCACAGAAAATCATCCCTGGTTGTTAATGCTGTAGTAAGCCAGTAATCCTGTGAAATTTTGATTATAAACTTGATTGAAAATTTCTTGCTGTACCAGCAATAATTTAAATTCTTACCTCAACTTTAATTGCACATCGTCCAATTGCACGCACAGCTTTTCGTACAAAGTCAACATCTACTTCAGTGGCATACTCCTTCAGTTCTGCCAAAACCTTCACGTTGGGATGATGAAGCAAAATAAACAGATTAGAAATTGGACACAGTATAAATTCAGCAATATTTACAGTTTGGCAAACTAGATGATAATTGCGTTGTTTTGTGACCGAAGTCATAAATTTTATTTTGTCCATTTTGAAAAGGGATACTACCTCCAAGACTGCATTTGATGGAAGACCAAATAGCTTCACTCAGCATTTCATAACGTTTAATTGACAATCATATAACTCATCTGTCATCATAGCCTCCCAGTTATATTATTTTTTTTTAAGTATACAGGCTAACTAGTTCTTAATATTTCATTTTTTTTAAACCTCACCCGCACATTTGCTTCCATTTCTATTGTCTATCACGTACAAATGGATTTTCTTAACAGATAAAAGCAGCATGTGTTCACATTTTAGTTAAAATTCTCTAGAACATATAGAAGTCTTTTGAAATAAAGCTTTGCTTTTGCTAAGAAGAAATAATGAAACAGATTAAGCTGAGGACCAACAAGAATTCATTTGATAAAACCCAGCTGTTACAGAAAGATATATTGAAATACTATGGTTTACAACACGTGGAACCTGTAGTTTTCCATTGCTTTTGTTGAAGGAATGTACTCGATAATGGCTAATTCAGGATCCAAGGAGGAAGTGTCAGGTTTATGCTGCATAGTTTAAAAATTAATGCCATTCTAGACATAAAGCTCCAGACATTCTCAGTTGAATATTGCACACTCTGAATAAATTTCCATAGCTGCAAACTTTAACAGGGTGGAAAAATACTTCAAGCTAACACTGTAATGGATACGAATAGTTTCAATGAGAAAATAAAAAAGGAAGATTAGTCAGTTACAATCAAATAAACTCAGTACCCCCAGGGAAATATACAATTCAATCATATATCTTTAATTCAATCTTTCTCTGTTCATTTCAGGTATTGGCAAATGGCATTGGAGCAAATAATGTACCTATTAAATTTATCCTGACAGACTTCCCAGGCTTTAGGAAATCTGCGTATATGCAGTGTGTTAGCTCTAATTCTATACAGACTTCATAGAGTCGAAATTACTCCTTGTAATTAGAGAACCCTCAAAAATAGCTATTTGTTGCAAGGCAACTTCACTAAGAAACCGAGATATGCCTATAACTTATAATCACCCCACACTGGATATTTTAGGAATGATAATCGTAGGGCCAATGGGATGAAGTAACAGTCCCCAGTAGCTTTAACATTTATTGATCTCCAATAACTAGATGTATCAGAATCAAGTTCATCACTGACATACATATAGCAGTAAAATGACTAGAAATAAGAATATATTTTAAATAAATAAATATTGCAAAAAAAAAAAAAGAACAAAATTGCAGAGTGGTATTCATGGACCACTCAGAAATCTGATAGTGGAGAAGAAACTGTTCCTAAAACATTGAGTGATATTCAGTATTTGAAACAATCAACCTTTTTAATCCAAATCAAATGAGGATACATCAGCAAAGTTTCTAATAATTATACACCAAACATTCATGTGTCTGAAAACCATCTTTTTGTAGCAAGCATTTAAACACAAGTAATTACTTCATAATTTGAAAACTTTTTATTCCATTTACAGACTGGTTACAGCTCAGTTACTCAAGGTGTACCAAAAAGGTTAACCTTATTCAAACCTAAGCTTAGTGCCATTTAGTCACTAACCTGTGCAATGTTGGCTTGAGAAGCCAATCGAATCATAATATCCAGTTTTTCCAGTTTCACATATATTGGATCATTGTATTTTACAAAGAAAACCTTCATTTCATGCTTAAGAATCTCAGACCTAAAAAAATTAAAGAGAAACTCATAATATAGAAGTAAAAGTAAAATTGTAAATTTACTCTTTTAAACTAATACTTTTGAAAACCACAATCAAATATTCACTTTACTATGCTTTGCTTGTATCTCTAACTATTCTATCTCATAGCCTTCATTTTCCTTTATTCATGGTCCCTATAACTTCCCACATTAAGTGATCAAAATGATGATTTTATCCATACCTCATCTCCCCAGCAACCCTGGTTTTACCCCATCAAATATTCCCTTTGTCCCATCCAAACTTTCCCCAACTCTTTCTACAACTTAAAATTAGCTCACTTTCTCTTTCCCACTTTTAAAAGTCCTCCACATGAACTCTTTCTCATTCCACAGATGCTGCCTGAACTGCTGAGTGTTTCCAGTATGTATTATAAACCTCCAGATAGATTTACCAAACTTGTACCCGGCATGCAAATTCTTATCAGAGATTGAAGGATGAAGGGAGATGTTCATGAAATTTATAGATTAACCTATACAAGCGCAGGTCAGATTTATTTGTGAGTTACATGTGGAACTGGTATAAAGATGGCAAGCCACAATGTAATCTAGAGAGGCACCTCAGAATTTTGAAAAGACAAAAAGAAAAATAAAACTGAAGGAACATTTTAATGGGTAGGGTGATGGCAAGGTAAGCACATGAAGCAGGTACAAGAGTCAGCACAGAAGCAGAGCCAGCTGATTGAAAAGTCTCTAATCAACATTAGGTATGACAAATTAATTCCTCGGAGCTAATGTTAAAGATGAAGGAACTAGGAAAGGATTTAATTAAATAAATACAATATCTCTGTTTTGGAACATATTGGGATGGTAGGCAGATTATCATGTGGTTCCATACCACGTGAAATGCTTTTGCCATAAGCCCTAATATCAAGAATTCAGGATGCTAACACAAGACACAAAGTGCACAAAATGTTGGTGAGGCTGCACTTGAAAAGGTTGTATCAGTTATGGTCAACCTGCTATAAGAAAGAATGAGAAAGGGTTTATGAGAATCTTGCCAGGACTTCAGTGACTTTGTTACATAGAGAAAATGGACAGGTTAGGACTGTTTCCAGAAGTGTAGAAGACTAAACATCGATCTTATAAAAATTATGAAGGAAAAAGATAGGTTGAATACACAGTCATTTTCTTGGGATTAGGAAATAAAGAACTACAGTCCAGGTTTAAGGTACGAGGAAAAAGATTTAACAGGAAGCTGATGGTAAATTTTTCTCCACACCGAGGGTGGTACATATATGGAAGAATATATGGTTGAGGTGAGTACAATAACAAAGGGTTATTAGACAGGTAATTGGGTAGGAAGGGTTTAGAGCAGGGGTTCCAAAACTGGGGTCCACGGATCCCTTGCTTAATGGCATTGATCCAAGGCATAAAAAAAAGGTTGGGAACCCCTGTTTTAGTGGGATAAGGGTCAAAGGCAGGCAAATGTGACAAGCTTAAATTGGGATCATTGTCAGCCTGAATCAGATGGGCCTGTTTCCGTGCTATATTACCCCATAAAAATTATTACAGGGTAATATAAGAAATATTTCATGAGACAAGGACACTTTATATAAAATTAATGTTCCTTGCTGCTTAACATTATTGTAAAAATATACTTTTTCTACCAGACCTACAATCACAAACAAGAGAAAATCTACAGATGCTGGAAATCCAAGCAACACACACAAAGTGCTGGAGAAACGCACCAGATCAGGCAGCATTGATGGAGAAGAGTAACAGTCAACATTTCAGGTCAAGACCCTTCATCAGGATTATACAATCATGTAGTTTAATATACCTTTTCTGTACAATGAGGTTGATATTCCGGAGGGCAACATATTGGAGCTCTGGTTCTGCAGACAACAGTGTTACCAGTGGGGGAGCCAGTTTCTTCAACAAAGTGCCATAGTAATCCAAGTCCTTTGAAAGCATCTCCATGAATTTCATCAGAACCTTAACAGCCGACAGGACAACAGCTGAGTTGGCGTGAGATAAACGTGGCGTCACACGCTCACAGATGCTATTGGGCAAAACATTTTAATTAAATTACTGTTAATATACTTTGTACCTCAGAATGTACTCCTGGCATATACTGCATCATCTTGATATAAAGGAATAAAAGTTTTCAACACTATTACAAAATTTAAAATAACTTACTTATGCAATTATTAGGTACAACATTAAGATGATTGTTGCAAAATCAATAAATTCAAAATTAAATACATCTTTAAACTAATTCAAGTACAAGTTACAGAAAAACAAAATCATTTATAACAATCTTAAAATTAAATTAACATTCGTAGTCAGTAATGTTTTCCTAGCTAAATAAAAATTTCACATTATCGATTCTGACTATTTTACCTTTGAGCTTCTCGGTCATCCTTTGGGCTATAATTGGCTAAGCAATCAAGGATAAATATCTGGCCCCATTCAGTACATTCATTTAAGGCTGTTAAAAGCTTGTTGATTGTCTGAAAATTGAGGTCTAACAAGTTGCTGTTTGGATGAGATTCTGCAATCTCCGACAGAGCAGCCACAGCATTTGCAACGACCTGCAGATTAAAGATTTAGGGTAAAGTCAGTTGACAGAGCAGAGGAGATTCACCATGGTGTTGTTTGAATCAGAGGACAACTGGCTATTTTTCCCTCAAGCAAAGGAGGCTGGGTGGATCTGATACAGTTTTAAAAATTGTAATAGGCAGATAGGGTAGGCAGTCACAATCTTTCACATTGCAGGGGCATAAAAATGATAATAGGATCAAGTTCCGTTTACTGTCATTCAACTGTACACATGTATATCGCCAAATGAAACAGCATTCCTCTGGACTAAGGTGCACAGCACACACATAACACAAAGTAATATAACCATAAATAAATTAACAAATAATAAGCAGCATATACAAGTTAGAAGTATAATGCCACTGGTACTTCATATGATGAGAGCATATGATGAGATTTGTACATGGTGGCAGGGAGACCAGCAGTGTTACTGCCCGGGAAAAGAAGCTGTTTCCTGACCTAGTGCTACTGCGTCTTCTGCCTGATGGTAGGAGGCCAAAGACATTGTTGGCTGGATGGGAGGGATAAATGAAAATGCTAAGGGCCCTGTGTACACAGCGCTCCTAATAAATATCTCGAATGCGTGGAAGAAAGTCACCATTTCTCTCTCAGTAAGCCCTGTATTCCTCTGTAGGGACTTGCAGTCAAGATGCCTTGCAATTACTGTATCAGACGGTGATGTAGTTGGTCAGGGCGCTTGATGGTGCTCCTGAAAAATTGGTTAAATTTGGTTCACGTGAGAGGAGGAAATTTTAAAGGGAATTTGAGAAGTTCTTTACAGTGCGGAGAGAGTTGACATATGGAACTTGCTGCCACAGATATCCTAGTAAGACATAAACATTAGGTTTAAAGGGATATTCAGATAGGCACTTTAATAAGTACCTGGTACTTATGAAGGGTCTCGGCCCGAAACATTGGCTGTTCCCCTCCATAAATGCTGCCTGACTTGCTGAGTTTCTCCAGTATTTTGTGTGTGTTGCACAGGAATAGAAACAGTATGGGTCTAGTGGATGTGTAAACGTGAATACCGAAGTCATTCTGACATGAAGGAAGAAAACACCAGTTATGACCTTAAAATATTGGCATCAATGGTTCAGATCATGCTCCTCTTCAGCTGGCAGATCCAGAGAAAACCGCACAGTACCAACATTGCACAGATCAACTCTCCTATGCAATGCAGAAGCATGGACAAAGTTACAAACTCAGATTTGCAGGTTTGACCTGTTCTACTGCTGTACTCTGCGTTGAATCCAGAGGCAAAGTTTAGTTGTGCTGACCTGAGGGGATGTGTTCACTTTTAAATCAGGTACTTAGCCTTTAATGCCACGTAATCTAGTGCAACTCCAAGTCACTGATCTGAGTTGAATGTAAGTGATTCATTTTGTGTTTTTTTTTTAGCTTAATTGCTTTTAATCAACTGATACTAGTTAAATTTGCTCTTAAATAAATTTATTTAATTTGAAGTACATTTTAAATCTACTTCTGGGCATTTAGAAACAGATGAAAGTGCAGTTGACAGTATAAACTGTTAAAAAGTCATTGGAAGGTACAGGGCTAAATCGCAGTATCCACTAACAGGCCTGGTTGCAAATGGCAGACCACGGTCTTGTCACAAGCTGCTAGCTCAGTTGTGCTCTTGGAGTTGCTGAAGTATAGAAGAGCTGTGGGTTTCAAGCAAGAGGCATAAGCCCATCCAATGCTAACTACACTGCAAGTATTATGAACAATTTTAGGCCCCTTATCTATGAAAGGAAGAGCTGGCACTGGAGACGGTCCAGTGGAAGCTTACGAGAATAATCCCGGGAATGAAAAGGTTAGCATATGAGGAGTGTTTGATGGCTCTGGGCCTGTACTCACTGGAGTTTAGCAGAATAAGGGGGCATCTCATTGAAACCTATTGAACACTGAAAGGCCTAGATAAAGCGGAGGACGTAAGAATGTTCCCTACAGTGGGGTAATTTAGGCCTAGAGGGAACATCCTCAGAATTGAAGGGTGTCTCTTTAGAATGGAGATGAAGAGGAACTTGTTTATCCAGAAGGTGGTGAATCGTTAGAATTCATTGCCACCGACAGCTATGGAGGCAGGTCACTGGGTATATTTAAAGCAGAGGATGATAGGTTCTTGTTCAGCAAGTACGTCAAACGAGAAGGCAGGAGAATGGAGTTGAGAGGGATAATAAATCAGCCGTGATGGAATGGCAGAGCAGACTTGAAGGTCCAAGTAGCTTAATTCTGCTCCTATGTCTTATAACCTAGCCTCCGAAATCAAACATAGCATTCAGCCCAGTGTATATAAAATGCTTAATTCGAATGCATGATGTTTCTTGATACTTATAGGGAAAAGATTAAAAATTGGACTTATGCTGTTTCTTTTTGATTTATGTGAAGGTAGGTCATTTTTTTACTTTAAAGATTTAAGGACATACTTTCATTTGAGTCAAATATAAAGAAAGATCAACTAAAACAAAAACCACAAAAACTCTACAGATTTGATTCTGTCACAAAACTTACTGTGTTGCATTATCTAACGCTTGTACATTTTATTTATGCAACAACTTAAGTAATCTAATAATTTATATATATTAGAGCTCATAAAGAGTTAATGATGGCTTAAATTAACAAGTCTTTTTCATACTCTTTTGGGTAAGTTATTAATTTAAGCCATCATTAACTCTTTATGAGCTCTAATATATATAAATTATTAGATCACTTAAGTTGTTGCATAAATAGAACCATAATTATGTGAATTTTTGAGAATTGTTAGCTGGTCACAAAGCATCAGGCACACAAACCCAAGTGGATTTTTATGTACCTTTCACCCATACAGCTACCAGCAAAATAAATATTTTGACATTACCCCAAAGTTTTTCATTGTGAACTTCCAGCAGCAAATTGTGTCAAAAGTGCAGATTAAGTAACAGCAAGTTAACATTATTTTCAACATTTAAGATCCATATTGGACGAGAAAATGGCAAGCATTCAAGCTGCTTTCCATCAATGGAAGAAATCCTGCAGGTGATTGGATCTTACAAAAAAAATCAGCTACTAGAACAGCAGTTCCCAGCCTGGGGTCCATGGACCCCTTGCTTAATGGTATTGGTCCAGGGATAATAGAGGTTGGGGACCCCTTTACTAGAGGAAAGATTGATTCATTGTTATGGAGAAGCAGAACATTTCATTCAATTTCCTGCAACACATTTTTGCATCTACTGTACTGTAGATCTTAACATTCTTTTGTATTTCATAACCTTGCATATCAAGTAAAGTAAGCTACTGAATGCTAACAGAAGAGTGAACAAGCTTCTCCAAAAATGCTCTATTTGTGCTAAGTGCTTACCAGGTGTGCAAGCAAGCCTTTCTACTCCCATCCTCCCATTCTACTTCTGCTACTCATAAACAATAGAAAATAAAGATATATCGTTAAAGTCATGCTGAGGTCTTAATAGTAGCCAGAGCTTAAAAGATGTTATGATTATAGTTAGAAAAGTTAAGGAACTGTTCATACTGCATTTTCAGGTTGTGTATGCTGAAATTCTCAAAATGTCTTGAGCTGCCAGTAAAGAATTTTTCTTTCAACTCACCAATGTTTCATATTGTTTATTAAATAACAGAAATAACTTGAAGTAGGAATTTAAATCTAAAAATGATTCAAATAATCTGAACTAAGCAACTTCAAAATAACAAATATATGTAAGCCATCAAACTTATCTGTTTACTTATTGAGATACAGCACCTAGTAGGCCCTTCCTGCCCTTCGAGCGACACTGCCCAGCAACTCCCAATCTAATCCTAGCCTAATCACAGGCAATTTACAATGACCAACTAACCAGTACATCTTTAGACCGTGGGAGGAAACCAGTGCACCCGGTCAAAAACTACAGATTCCATAAGACTCCATCCAGATGATGTTGGAATTGAGCTCCGATGTCTCGAGCTGTAATGGTGTTGTGCTAACCGCTGCTCTACTATTAAGAAATTTATTGCATAATTTCACTTGTCAAGGACAGCCTAAAATAAAACTATGTAAAACCACTGGAATAACCTTCAAATAAGTGAACCAAAGAAATAGCAACAACTGGCATTAGAAGATCATGGGAGGCCATTTTAACCGTTCTCAAGGTTCTGCTATCATTAAAAGCCAACTGTCAAATGCCCAAGAAAGCTTCCCTATCCTAGACTAAATTACATGAAATTTGGTGTTATTGCACATTTGGATCCCAGCTAGTGAAAGTAATATAACAATACATTCTCAGTTTGGTGTTATTGCACGTTTGGATCCCAGCTAGTGAAAGTAATATAACAATACATTCATGCAGATTGCTCCTTAGCTCATGTATTTACTCTAACTTCCCATGCTAACCACCAAGAAGACCACAACCTTGTCGTGGTTTGGAGGCTTGGGTGCCTCGATGACCCGGAGAGCTATACTGGCTTGAGTCAGGGGCTTTGGCTCCTGGTAGGGTCACTCATGCCAAACAGGTCAAAGGGTAGAGACCAGACTAAGAATAGTCCACCGGTCCTCCAGGTTCAGGAGTTCAACTCAGGGCTAACAATCCTGACTGGTCAAACAAAACTGTTTGGGAAAAAGAAATGAAGAATACTTCTATATCTGTGTGCAATGGGAATTCTCCACCCAGGACTTGCATGGCCGACAGTGAAAACTACTGGCACAATGTAGCAAGCCTTAAACACCACCAGGACCAAAACCAGTTTCTGGAATGTACGTAGAGACGGAGGACTTTACCTACTGCCCTAAACGCCAACAAATGTACAAACATTTGTAATAGGCAGCAAGTAAAATAAGTTCCCATGAGTACAAATACTAAACCAAGACTACCTTTGCCTGCTAAATTTAGACTTAAATTTGAAAATGAATTAACACTAATTGAAATAATCTAACCTTGAACTTTTTATATTGTTCTTAGCTTCTTGGGGATGAGGAAAAATAACTTTACATTTTCAAAACAGAGTGCAAAATTAATGTATTTTGGATGTGCAATTAAGGTTCATGCAGAACAGATCAAAAATAAAGTCATATAGAGGATCTCTGTTCATACAAGTCCCCTTTTAAAATCTAGTTGGCTATCAGCAAGTGAATTTATTCTCCACTAACCATAATAGAATAAGCATAAAATCTAGTTTCATACAACTATCTTGCAGAAATGAACCCCAGGATAATGAAGTTGGTAGATAGTTTATCCACAGCAAATTGCTCAGTTTCACGATACTGTATAATGCTATCATATCACTAACATATGTTTCAGTTTAAGTATCATCTGTGGCGATGTTAACACATCTGTTGTGCAAGGTATTTTTTTTTAAATCCCATCTTTGCAAGCTTTGGATTTTTAACAATACTTGATTTAAAAGTTCATGAAATTTTCAAACATGCGACACAATGTAATGCACATTTACAGTTCACAACATGTAGGCTTCAGATCTCTGCTGAGCTATCACAGGAATGTGGAGTAGAATGAAGCAGTTTCCATTTGGGCAACTTTTAATCATAAAGGTACTTCGAGAAATACAATTTGAGGTCTCTGCTATGACTTCTAAGGATAGCTTTGTGCCACTCTTGAAGAGCAAGCAAATGAGAGGCATGTACTTAAATGTGTATGATTTGTACATAACCATGAAGGTCAAAACTTCAGCACTTTCTAAAATATCTAGATGAAAGAATACCTCACTTTTCAGTACATTAATGTAAATTTGCACTTAAACAAGTTTTGTATTTAAATTGTTAATGCTTTTTAAAATTAGATTTATTCATTTTATATATAAAGTACATAGTTATATTTCAGGTTTACCAAACTAAATAATGAAATTAATATCTGCTATATGACTGACAGCTTAGATGATGCATAAACACAGATGGTATCAATTGGCAAAAACTGAAGCCAAGTTGCATCAGCATACGGCAAGGTGACTGTGTTCAATTCATCTTACTGTAACATACAATACAGAAAACAAAAATGCATTGAACTGTTTACAAAATCAAGCATTTCATAGTTTTTCATTAAAAGCAAAAATCAATGCCCTATTGTAAACTGGAAGATTTCAGGGCTGCACAAGTACTTTTGTCTCATATCTAATCAGAGGTCAAGCTAGAGAGGGTGCAGAAGTGATTTACAAGGATGCTCACTAAGTTATTGGGAGAGGTTGGACACACCGGATCTTTATTCCTTGGAGTGTAAAGGTGACGTTGTTAAAGTTTATAAAATCATGAGGGGCACGGATTAGGTGGACGGTCATATGTTTCTCCCCAGGGTTGGGGAGTCTAAAACTAGAAGGCACAGATACAAGATTAGTGGGGAAAGATTTATAAAACGCTCGGATCTCTTTTAAAAGAGGTTCTCTTTTAAAGAAACAGAGGGCAGTGAGTACCTGGGATGAGCTGCCAAAGGAAGTGGCTGAGGTGAAGGAATTGCACATTTAAGAAACATTTGGATAGGTACATGGAGGGGAAGGGCTTGGAGGTTTTATGGGCCAAATGTGGGCAACTCCGATTACCAGGGAGGATGTTGTGGTAAGTATAGACCAGTTGGCTGAAACGCCTGAATCTGTGCTGAATTACTCTATGACTATATATGTAAAACAATTACATCAAACTGGAATTTAACTGCCTATTATTACCTAAAATATCAATATGCCATCCCACGTATCCACATATACTAAGACTCATCTTTCAACACTCAAATCTGGAAAGACAATATTGAAAAGATGGGTGACTTAGTTAGCATAATTTATCTGACATGATACCTATCTCAAGAATTGAAATACTAACTATCCATCCAGTTTCTATCCCAATCTGAATAACAGAAATATCACCCATTTGTCATCCATGCAATATGAACAGCCTCATTAGTATAAAGCCTCAGCACCGTTTTGAAACCAATAAATTTTTTCCGAACTCCAGCTAAATTAGGAAAACATTCCAAAAGGAAAATATTAATGAAATGTCACCAGCCTGCAGGAAATATTTTCAATTGTTTCATTCTTCACAAGTAGTGCCTGGTAATGATCGCTGAATATTCCCAGTGTTTGGTGATTAAGCAGGCAAAATTCTGTTAAAACTTTTTTTCTATGACTTTATAACATTGAAGAGAAGTTTGGATAGATAAATGGACGGTAGGCGTAAGGAGGGATATGGCTCCAGTGCAGGTCAATGGGATTAGGCACCTCAAATAGTTTGGCACGGACGAGATGGGCCGAAAGGCCTGTTTCTGTGCTGTACTTTCTATGACTCTTCACATGTGAGCCATTGTATGAGAAACAGAACCAAACAAGTAACAAATAAATAACTATACTCATGGCAGAGTCTACCCTTTGAATAATGCAAAGGATGTTTTTGCATGCTCCTAAAGGCCTGTAGGGCGACAATTCATCTTCCAAAGGGAATTATTTTTGATAATGCAGCATTTCCTCAACAACACCATTATTGCCAGACCAAATTTTGTCGAGTTCCAGCTCAATAAGTGCGATTCCTGATATTTCAAACAGTACCACAAGGAATATGGAACTATGCAAGATCTTCTCAGTGCTTAATTTTAAATATCAGTTTACAAATATATATACTAGATTTGTGATACACCATATCTTTCTCTTAATGCCATCAACTAATAGACAATAAAATGAGCAATGAATTTTCATATACTGCAATGGCAAATAAGTTGACATCGATTGACATCTGGTCAAGAAGGGTTCAGTTGCTCAGCATTCAAGACGAGGTAATAAATTGGATTGAATTGGATTAGAATCAAATTACTAGTCCACCAGCTGAAGGGGTGATATGAAAGAAAATCTGCCAAGCTAGATGATCAATTGAACAGAATAGACCCAAATCAAGCACAACGCAAAAAAAAACCCAACAAAAAGCCCCAGTGCTACAAATCTGGGGAATAAAAATAAAATGCTGCAAACAATCTTGCATTTGTAAAGACAGGAATAAAATCTTAACATTTTTGGCTGAACCTTTCATCACAGAACATGAACTAAGTCATGAACTTTTTTCTTTTCTACAAATTAATATTCTCCATTCTAATGGAGTGCAAATAGTCTCTTTCGCAAAATATTGGCATATGTAAGTTGAAAGTTCTAACTCGTTCAACTACTGGTCACATTGTCCTGCAATGTTTTTCCAGCTTTACCAGTTTTAATCTATCTTCATATCCACAATAACAAATGTCAGGAGTAATATTAACACTTTATTTACCATTGGATTGGAGTCAGATATCAGATCCTTTAGAGTGTCCAGAAATCCCTGATCTTCTACCAGCTGTGCATTGATGTCATGTAGCTTGGCTACACAGACCGCAGCAGTTTTTCGTACATAAGGGTCTTCATCCTTTAGACATTTTCGCAGGGGCTCACACAAATACTCAGTAATTTTATCCACACGGATGCAGCCCATTGTTCTCACGGCCAGCGCTCTGATAAGTGGATTGGGATCTTCACAGTCCTGAAGTTAAACAAAGACCACTATCACTTTTTTAATAAAGAAAAGAGACAGTTCAACACAAGATGACTGGGAGGAGAATTAAACATTTCCAAAGACAACTTTGAAAATGCATACATTTATCGAACTGCCTTGACCTCTAACATCCCAGAAATCCTGTCTGCATTGTTATTTTGTTTCAATTGAGATGAGATGATAAATTTGACAAAGTCCCCACTACCAGCTGTGATTCAACAAATCTTTTTGACATTAATATATTTGGGTGAGGAGAACATTTGGAATATATGCAAGTAGAGGGGAACAGTACAAAATTAACATCCACTTCCACTGCTTTCAGAAGGCCAGGGACAAGAGAAGGAAACAACTAAACATACACACAAAATGCTGGAGGAACTCAACAGGTCAAGGCAGCACCTATGTGGAAATAAATAAACAGTCGACATTTCAGGCCGAGGCCTTTCTTCAGGACTGCTCAACGATTATTCATTTCCATGGATGCTGCTTGGTCTGCTGAGTTCTTACAGCATGTATGCGTTGCTTTGTATTTCCACCATCTGCAGACTTTGTGCCATTGAAAGGACTATTTTTACAAAGCCATTAAGGTGTGAAATGAAAGAATAACCAAGTATTCATTTGACTTCTTACATGCTAAATTCACAATGACTCTGTAAAAGCAACATAACTGGGTGAAGAGAGTTGATGGGTACCAGTTTAAAAAGAAATACAGTCTTTCTAAGAGTTATTACTAAATGCCACAGGCAGCAAGAAAAATGAATCCAAATAACTAATTCAATGAAAAGCCCATGGAACACAATGTATGAAGGACATGATTATGCATAATCACGACTTCCACATCTAAATTTATTTTCTAAAAGCACCTAGTAAATGCAGAACATGAAGAAAAATAAATTCAGGAAATCATTAGTATAGAAAATTAATGCATAGTCATGTTAAAACACTAACATATTTGAACTAATTGACATCTACTTTCATCTAATATTTAACTTGACATTTGCTTCAGGAAGATTTTTTCTTGTGAAGCAGCACTTTTGGATTTCTGCAATCCAAATAACCTTACAGAATTGCACAATGTTGTGCCATAACATAATGACACTGGAGAAAATAAATCAAGAGTCTATTCAGTATTCACATAGGTGTCTGATTGTTCACATAGACAGAGCACACATTTTACATAGATCACTGGATTGTTTTCTCCTCGTTACAAGTCAGGACAAGTTATTTTATTTACCACAACCCACACCCTCCCATATCACTGCCTCGTGGAGCTGGACTAACAAGTATCATAGCTGTGCCTTCTGGAAGCCGTTCCCTTCTAGCTCTTTTCCCGACAACACAGTCAACTTGGCTCCACTTCCGTCGACTTATTCATCACAGTCCCAATTCTCTGCAAAGCCCCAGGAGCTTGTTAATCACTTGCATAGAGCTGGAAAAGTGTAGTGTACCAACTTCAACCAGAATTACTTGGCAAAAGCAGCTAGCTGAGAAATCTCCATTAGCGTGCAGGACCTTACGGAGAATCCGAACAACAATGCATGAACAGTTGGTAGCAGAGATACTGGTGCAATCACCACACCCCACGACATCCAGTGGATACCCAGGTAAATGTCAAAAGATTCAGCACCATTGTAATGGTGTTTTGCCCGTCAAGCTCCCCTCAATCTTTAGAAGCAATGCATTTTTCACTTTCATACTAGCAAGCAGGGGTAGAATTTTATTCAACTTGCACTGCAAAATGCATGATATTTTGGGGGGGGGGGCAACCTTGAACAATTGCACATTTTTCAATTGCCTAAATAAATTTTACACGAGGTCACTTCATTTTTGAAGCACACCGTGGTTAGGTGGGACATGTTGCTGTCAATTCTGTGTTGCAACCTGTTTGGCGAGGGAGAAAGAGGAGACTTTTCAGCCAGGTTAAACAAACAGGCAGACATGATAGATGGAATCTGGAAAAATAATTGATTGCCCTTTTACTTTTGAGATCTCTTTTCAAACAGTAACCAGATTGTTTACAAACAAATCTGTAGATGCTGGAAATCTAAAGTAATACACACTGGAGGTTCAGGCATCATCTATGGAAAACAGTAAACACTTAATGTTTCAGGCTAAGACCCTTCTTCAACACTCAATCCACCAGACTGTTTACCTTTCGGGCCCAAAAAGAATTTTATACATCGATAAAAAATTATCTAACACTCTATCAAAGTACATACCTTAACAAAAGTGTTGACAGCCATAATTGCCATATCTGGTTGGCTCTTTGCGTAGTTCATTAGATAGAGGTACACCAGCTTCTTCAACTCCAAATTGTCTGTCTGCATACAGTTTACAACATCAGGAAAGAGGGCACTACATTGAACAAAATAAAAGACAAAGTTTTAAAAAAGTGAACTTAATGATTTATAAAAATCTAATCTATATATTCTTGCAATGTATCTACATTCATATGACTACACTTCAAGAATGTTCCTTATGCAATCATCTGAAAAATGTCTATACATCAGAAATCTAAATGTACTTAATGGCTTAAGCAACAGTAAGGTTATTGACCTAAATGGTCAAACTGTTATCTGAAATCACCTCACCCAAAATATGAAGGTGCAATGCAAAAGGTGCTCTATACAGTGACATGATTAGACAAGAATCCACCCTACCCACAATTCTCCCTAGGTTAAAGCAAGGTTCGCTCCTGTGAACAGTTCATAACCTTAGCAGTTCACAAGTTGGAAAAGCAGCTGCAAACCAATATTCTGGGCTGCAGAAGATGCCCGCAACTCAAGGAAGCTGGCAAATCCATCCAGCCAGTCTCCAAAATGTAGGTATGGGCTGTTCCATCAGTCTGGTCTTTGTATCATAAACTGATAGCTGACTAAACCATAACCCCCGGTTTAGGCAACTTACTAATCTTTCTAGAAATATATTAAAAAAAAACAAAATCACAAGACAAATAAAACTAAGATCATTGCAAATTTAAAAACCAAAAAGGTAAAACAAATTAAGAACATTTAAGCACATTGTATTAATTCAAAAT
The DNA here is from genome assembly GCF_030028105.1 of Mobula birostris. Classification (NCBI taxonomy): domain Eukaryota; kingdom Metazoa; phylum Chordata; class Chondrichthyes; order Myliobatiformes; family Myliobatidae; genus Mobula; species Mobula birostris. The sequence continues at coordinate 23,929,689 of NC_092400.1, forward strand.
GTTGTAAGCCATCTAATGCTTATCTGGATCCATTGCAATTATTTCCCAGCACTCTATATAAGTAAACACATTCCTCCCTTGCGTCAGCTCTCATAGGGCTCGGGCTTCCAGGGCAGATTTCCCAGCCTAACTACTAGTGAACAGTAGCTAATTTGCACTTTGCAAACAGACTCTATGAAGAAGTCTAATGACAGTCAGTCAGGAATCAGCAAAGAGTGGCCAACAAGTTCAGATATTTTTTATCCCACATGATCTCCAAATTTGGTGGCACTAATACTAAGTAATCCAGTGCAAAACTGGAACACGTTCCAATAAATTTCAGTCCAAAGTTCAAGGTGCATATTTAAATTACTTCATTTTTTTCTCCCTGAATTCAGATCCATCAAATGAAAACAATTTTCCTGTCATTTGTTAGTATGGAAGAAGCATTTAATTCTTGCTCAATGAAAGGTTATATCATATGAAATATGATAAGGTAAACATATTTGATCATTTTTGAAAAATGTTTAAGGTCACGTTAGATTGCACTGAATGCATTTTTATACTAACTTAACAGTCATGGATCTTAATGAGTAAAGAATAACAGAGAACTTCAGGGCCTTCAAAATATGAGTGATGAATCCGTGGAATTCTCTGCCACAGGAAACAGTTGAGGCCAGTTCATTGGCTATATTTAAGAGGGAGTTAGATATGGCCCTTGTGGCTAAAGGGATCGGGGGTGTGGAGAGAAGACAGGTATAAGGTTCTGAGTTGGATGATCAGCCATGATCGCAATGAATGGCGGTGCAGGCTCGAAGGGCCAAAAGGCCTACTCCTGCACCTATTTTCTATGTTTCTATGCTTACTTATCTAATTTGAGACGGCAATCTTTTTCTTTGATTGGCAAGAGTTATTCACTTTAAGTTTATTGGATTTAAAGCATTTTGTCACAATGCAGAGGGAAGCAATGTACACAAAGGTTTTCCATACTTTCCAGAGCTGAACATACTTTTAGTATCAAAAATAATCAGTACCATATTTTTGATGTCTACACAAAATATCGCAAAAACTGCTTTTTCAGTATATGTGAAATTACGACTGGGATGCACTCTGTAATATTCATTAGACCAAGGGATAATATAATTAACACGTACAAGTTCCAAGAGGGACTGATAGATAGATAATGGAGGGCTATTTTAATCAGACATAGTTCTATAGAATGTTGCAATTTTCTTCAGAATAATTTAAAAAGAAACCTAAAGATCTTAGACACATAATAAAAGTATATTCAGTGGAGGATGAGGTCAATTACAAACTAAAGGAGTACTCTGAGTAAAGGATTTTTCTGAATTATTAAATGCGTACTGTCCATGTCAGGAATATGCTGCTAATAACACAATAAAAGATTAGAAAAACTGGATATGAAAAAATGAAGAGGAAGTACTTAAAAAAAATGAGTTAGTCCCAGTGGAAAAGTTACCTAATCCGTTTATATAGATGCAGAAATACAAATAGTACCTGATAAAAGAAACGATAAGGAATAAACGTATTACAAGCCAGTTAGCCAACAAAAGCAAACGAATGCCTACAGACAATAATCCAGCACTTTCTCCCTCCATTACCTATTGCTATTTATTTTCCTGAATACATTGCTAACTCTACTACCCCATCTATCTGCAGTTAAACACCCAGTGCATTAAGAAAGAATCTCCCAAACTCATCACCAGTCGCTGATATAAAAGGTGACTTGAAAATTTTGCCACCACTCTGAAAGAAACCACAAACTCTACAGCACGGGGGAAAAACCTTTTATGAGTAAATTTCACAAATAGTCATGAACTATAGTTACCATTTTGATTGGTATGTGTTCACAAAACTCGAAAGAGCACATACAATATAACAAAACACGCACATAACAAGATGTTACAGCTAGGTATAAAGTTTTAGGAGGATTCCTGCAATTCTGAATAACTTTAGTGCTTAGGTAGCAGTGCTTAAAAGCTTTAAAACTGCAAAATATTCAGTTAACACTCTTATAAGAACTGTTAGAAATTTTCCCTAACTGCAAAATTTCAAAACATATCCACATTCTCCTGCCCAATTTTGTAATGCTGATTTCTTATAAGTCATATTGTACTACCTGACATCTTTGCCAACGGTCATTGACGCAATCACTTTCTTCACTGCTTCTTTCTTTTTCTCCTTCTTGTCACTGTTGAGTTCTGCTTTCAGTTCAAAGATTTCTCCTATAGTTGATAAAACATGGCACCATTTAATTCAAAGTAATAGAAAAATACAGCACAGAAGCAGGCCCTTCAGCCCATCTAGTCTGTGCCAACCCATTTAAACAATTTCAAGAAAAAAATATACCACGATTAAAATGAAACGGTGCCAGCCAACTATCCGTTTTCCATTTTATAATTCCAATCAGTAGTTCACAAAAAATCATTACACCAGAGTTATTTATAACATTAGTGTTTAACATCAATTAGAATGTTTGCTTGCTTCTACTTGGAGCGTTACTGTTAGCCAATTAGTATATTTTATGTCCTCTTAGCCAAAAATGATTAATTGCCTGTTATGATCCACCACGAAAATTCCACACTTAGGTAGATTTTGATTTCCCATTAGAAGTGGTGGTTGCATTCTTAGAAAATAAAACACTTGTAGGCCTAGAGCATAAAAAGCACTTTTTTATAAAAGTGCTTGCATATAAATTGCAAACATAGCCATAAGGTAGAGACTATTGAAGGGATTAATGTTGCCGTAGTTCATAACCAAGTAACAGTAAAGCATGGGAAAATAAACAGTGACAGAACTGGAATTTGCAAATTTAATAGCAATACGTGCACTACAGTTAAACCCAACAATCTAATTATGTAAAAGTTAACTTTACAATTGCAATTTTATTAATATTCCTTAATATTCTAAACATCTGGTAAGTGAAGATGTTGATTAGCCTAAGTACTTTAGGAAATATAACCGTAGCTGAGTCATGAAAATAATTTGGCAAGCAAACCCCTGACAATTTAATGGAATGTAACTAACAGTTTTAAGGAAACTCAAAAAATAATCAAGTTGGACACTTCATCATATCTCAGCAAGTATTTAAGCATTTTACAATGGAAAAAGTGCCACATACAAGGAGTAACCTTATCTCCAGTCAACACACACTGAAACTGAAAACGGTCACAGCAGAGCAGCTGAATTGAATGGTCACCTAGATCCATTCTAGCAGTATTGTTGGGCATACTCGGTGAAAGGTGATAGGATCAGCAGTTCGAAAGACTCAAGGCCATGCATATCATTCCTCTCATGACTGGGTAAACGTAGACTGTACTCTCTTGTAAAACTCATATTGAGAAGATGAAAAGCAAAGCCAATATCCAGTAAAGTTTTGCTGAAATGGGAAATCTATGCCCACAGAAAATAAAAGAGTCTGGTGTTGAATAACAACTGTAAGATTAATTATTTTATTTATTGAGATGCAATGTGGAATAAGCTCTTAACCCCCCCCAAACCCCCGAACTGTGTCAACAAGCAACCCTTGACTTAATCCTAGTCTAATCATGGGGTAATTTACAACGACCAATTAACCTAACAACCAGTACGTCTCTGGACTGTGAGAGGAAACACACACAGTGACAGGGAGAATGTACAATCTCCTTACAGACAGTGACAGGAATTGAACTTGGGTCGCTGGCACTGTAAAGCATTGTGTTAACCACTAAGCCACCATGCCACCCACTTTATAAAACCAAATTATAAAACTAGATCCAACTTAAAAACACCAATAGCTTGACCATCCTTCATTGACTACAGCTCTGTATTCCAAACTATCATCCATCAAAACACGTCAATATGCTCCGAGACACTGGCCTCAAAATCTTCTTGTGCAACTGGATGCTCAATTTCCTCCCTTGTAGATCTCAGTTATTTGGGATTGGCAACAACATCTCCTCCACAATCTCCATCAGCACAGGGCTGTGTGCTTAGCTACTTGCTTTACACTTATGACTGTGTGGTTAAGCACAGCTCCAATGCTGTATTTAAGTTTGATGACAACACTTCTGTCATTGCCGAATCAAAGGTGGTGACGAATAAGCATACAGGAGGAAACCTGAAACTCTGGCCGAATGGTGCCACAACAAAAAATTTTCAATGTCAGCAAAACCAAAAAGCTGATTATTGACTGATCTCCTGATGAGGGCTGGCTCATGGACCTCAGGTTTCCTCCTCCTGCAGAGTTGAAAAGAGTTAGCAACTTTAAATTCCTCCATACTAGCATTTCAGAGGATCTGTCCTCAGTCCAGCACACATGTGCTATTACAGAGAAGGCACAGCATCACCTCTACTTTCTTTGTAGTTTTGCAGATCTGGCAAATCATCTAAAATTCTGACAAATTTCTATAGCTGAGCAGCGCAGAGTATACTGATGGGTTGCATCACGGCCTGGTATGGGAACATCAAAGACCTTGAACAGGAAAGTAGTGGACGCAGCCCATTGCATCACAGGTAAAATCCTCCCCATCACTCAGCACATTTACAAGGAGTGCCCTCAAAGGAAAGCAGCACCCATCATCAAGGACCCCCCACCATCCAGGCCATGCTCTCTTCTTGCTGCTGCCGAAGAGGTGGAGTAGGAGCCTCAAGTCCCACACCACCAGGTTCAGGAACGGTTATTACCCCTCAACCATCAAGCTCCTGAATCAGGGTGGATAACTTCACTCACCCCTACAATGAACTGATTCCACCATCTATGGACAACTTATGGACTCACTTTTAACGGCTCTACAACTCATGTTCGATATTTATTGCTTATTTATTTATTGTGAATATTATTACTACTTTTCTTTTGTATTTGCACAGTTTGCTGCCGTTTACACACTGATTGTTGATACGTATTTGTTCGTGTGCACTTTCATTGATTTTGTGTTTCTTTGCATTTACTGTGAATGCCTCACAAAAAAATGAATCTCAGGATACTATATGGTGATGTATAGGTACTTCAATAATGAACTTACTTTGACCATTGATCCTCGCGAGACTAGCATCAGAAAAACAGCAGAAAAGTTGTCAGCAGTCAAGGAGGAAAGAAACAGCAAACAGAAACCGTCACTATGAAGAAACAGGCCAACAGGTATATCATCTTTGTACCCGTCAGCCAATCAAGAGCTGACACTGTGAATCAGAGCTGTACTACAATACACAAAGCTGTACTAGGAGGCAGACCATACAAAAACCACAGCACCAGGACAATCCGTAGATCACTCCCCATCATTCCGACACCATCTCGCTAACCTTTCATTGCAATGCTAAAACGATAAATAAACTTGTGAGATAGATATTAGAAGATTATTTTGTGGGAAAGGGAACCTGAAAAATACTATACCAATCCCCATGAAAACAGAATTCAATACTGATATGCAATAAGTTATAGTAATTAAACTGATATGCAATTAGTAATTAAATCAAAAGCTTGAGAGATTAAAGACAGCCACGTCAGTGGAATACTAACAGAAAAGGTGCCAGTATTCAAATGATAGCAAATAAGTCGGTATTCTCTCCAAGACATATGTATAAGACCAAAGAAAAGTAATAAAGATCTCGTGACAAGTACTTATACTTCAACCACTAATTCAAAAAAATCAATGGGGCTGCCACATTTCCATCACTTCGACTGTGTCCACCCTTCCAAAGTAGTATTAGCTGTAAAGCCCTTTAGAACATTGTCTAAATACAAGTTTTCATTGTTTACGCAAACAGCTTGCAGGAATTAACACTGGACCTCATCTTCATGTTTACAAAATGCAAGATTTATATTTATAACTGGATACACACTGCCTAAAAACATTTTAATACACCAGCAACTTTGATGTGTTGCTTGAATTTCCAGCATCTGCAGAATTCCTCGTTTGCATTAATAGAATTCACCTCCGTTAAATATAATTTTATCAGTTGTCATATTAAAATGGTCTTTAATTAAAAGCACTTTATACATCAGAAAATGAGATTTGCAGAAACTGGTCAGATGTATTCAGAAGGCTTCAATTTGGAACTACTGGGATTAAATTCTTATGCAAACTATGTTGCAGCATTCAATACCAAAACTAACACTCATTCAAATGTTTGACTTTAAAATCACGGACTATTGTCAAAAGAGGAGAAAATGACTTTTTTTTTACAAAAATGAGATTGATGCTTCCAGATACAAATCTAACGTTGCCATCACAAACACATCGCTCGCAGCCCATAGGCACATGCAACATCAAAATAACTTTCTCCAACCTTTTAGATTTACAAAATTTCACTTAAATCTTTTTGTATTATTAGCTAGAATGAATACTCTTTTCAGGATAAAGTGTTGGCAAGATAAACTTGCCATGGTGGGATGGTCAAAAACAAAAGGGCATAGACATAAGGTCAAAGATAGATTAGAGATGAGAACTTAAACCTAAGGAACGTGTTGAATAATTCATGTCAGATTAAAATCAAATGGTGATGGATACTTTTGCAAACCACTCAGATCGTTGGAGGTGTCGACAGGAAAGAAGGTTGCCGATGGATGCAGTACAATATAAATCAGGTACGGATACAGATGGAAAAATGACAGGTGAGGTAGCTTGGGAGGCCAAATGTAAGGGGAACATATACAGCCAATGGCAAAACTGTACTGACACACAGCACTGATGTACAGAGGGATCCCCAAGTCCGAGTCCACAGCTCCCTGAAAGTTGTCAGAGTGGTAAAGAAGGCATATGGGATGCTTCATTGATCAGGGGCACTGAGCATAGGAGTAAGGAAGTTACATTAGAGCTGTACAAAACTTTGGTTGGTTGCATTTGAAGTACTGAGTATGATACTGGTCTTTAACTTCTTTAAAAAGTGTAGCTTTTCTTCCAAAGATTACAAATGTGAATGCTCAACACAGACTCTAAGATGTTACAATTGATTAATAGTTTTAAAAAATGCCCAGCAATTACCTTTTAAATGAATCAATGGCTAACTCATTCTAATAATGATTTTCATTCTCAACATTATGTTTATCTACCAAAAGCAAAGACTTGCAAATTTTCCAAAAAATTTGGCAATCACAAACACTTGGATCACCAAAGTGACTTTTTAATCCAATGGCTGAGCAAGCTTGTTATCTAGATATGAGGTGCATAAACTTGAAATGTTCTCTTGTGCTCAGTTAAAAGGGAACCTGACCAAGGTGTTTAAATTTAAAAAGGAAATCAATATAATGCATTCAGAGAAAATATTTCCTCTGATGTAAAGTCCAAAATATGGAGACAATTTTAAAATGTGAGCTTAAGTCATATCAGTGAAATCAGGAAGCACAAATGAACATGAAGGCCACTGAAAATGTAGAATGATCTCACTCTGAAGATTTTTTGTCAATACGGATTTTTGCTAAGGTGTTATAGAGAATTTAGCAAGCATAAGTAACTTGGAAATAAAGCAGAATAGCCATTATCTAAATCACCAGCAGAACAGGCTTATAGGGCTGATAATCCATTTCAATAGTTATGAACTTAAGAAGTCAGAAGCTGATAGTGGAAGAAAGCATAAAACTTTATCACTCCTTTCCATGAGCTCACATTAGAAGTATAGTACTAAAATTGGAGCGACACAAGAGATGATTAGCATGACCCCTGCGCAAGGATAACACGCAATTTTTTTCCTTCAACAGGACCACATCCTTATCATGGTGTGGAGGCTTGTGTGCCTCAGTGGCCCAGAGAGCTATGTTGGCTGGAGTCAGGGCATTATGCTTTGGTTCTTGGTAAGGTCACCCATATCAAACAGGCCAAAGGGTAGAGGCCAGACTAAGAGTGGCCCACTGGTCCAGCTCAGGGATAAACAACCCTGACAGGTGAAACAAAATTGTTCCAGAAATAGAAATAAAGAATCTTTCTACCACTGGGTGCGATGGTATTCCTGAGTCTCCACCCAGGACTTGCATAACTGTCAGTGGTAGAAACCAAGAGGAAGCTACTGACATGATGAAAGAAGCCCTGAACACTACCAGAGATGGAGGACCTTCATCACTGCCCTAAGCACCAGTGCTGTAAGGGGAAGCAAGTTTCCATGAGTAAAAGTACCTGTACTTAAGTGCGAGAAGCATTCCAAACAAAAGGGGACAAGAGAAAATGGAATTTGGATATTTAGAAGGTAGGACAACACAAAGAATTATAATTCACTCATTTGAAAATCACATTGATTTTTGCAACAAATACAGCAAGTTGAAAAGTTGTCAGTTTACTCACAGTTCTTCAACAATTTTACAGTTGCCACAATTAAAAAAAGAAAAATAGCTACCTTTCTTGGTGGTTGTGAAATATTTAGAATCAGTCATGGTGAGTGTGGAAGAAGGTTTCCTGAAAAAGAAAAAAAAACTGTTTATTTTCTGCTGAGCCAGCAACATGGGCATTCCAAATAGGAAAACAAGGTTACTGATTAATCAGCTTTAAGCTGTATGACCCATTGCGAAATTTGTTCTGCAACCAGACAACCCTTCAAATTAAAGGATTTCTTTAACAATTTGCAAATACTTTCATGAACATAATTTTTATCGCTAGTTCATTTAACTTAGTTTTCTTGTATACATCAACATTCAGAAGCAGAAATGTTTTTAATGTGACCGCAGTGCGTCAGAGTTTGGAGTTCTATTCTGGCGCCATCTGTAAGGAGCCTGTACATCCTCCCCGTGGAACGCATGGGTTCCCTCTGGGTGCTTCAGTTCCCTCCCACAGTCCAAAGATGTACCGGTTAGTAAGTTAATTGGTGATTGTTAATTGTCCTGTGATTGGACTAGTATTAAACAGGTGGGTTGCTAGGCGATGTAGCTTGTCGGGCCAGAATGACCTGTTTCACGCTGTGTCTCAATAAATTAATATGAAAGGCGATGAAACCCATGAATGTGGTCCTTGATAGGATCAAATGAAGGAAGAAACGTGGGGAGAATCAGGTGAAATAAGAGACTACAAAATTACATCAACATAAAGAATGCTCAATCACCATTGGTTTTAATTGGCTGAGAATAGTCAAGTCAAGAGGTTGACTGTGTAACGGAAAGTCATTTCGCAAAGAAAAATCCTATTTCATAGTACACTGGCACTAAGCTGAATAAAAGGAGTCTGCATCACTGGGCTGGAATGGGACCTTGTTAATAGAAATGATGAGCTTAAGGCTACAGCTCGAATTTCATATGAACGAGTGGAGAGATGGGGTAGAAATAATAGAAATCTCTAAAGTTAAAGAGAAAGGAAGAGAATAAAGGTCAAACTAACAATAGAAATAAGGAGAGCATAGTCCGAGAATTCAAGTTCACAGAACATCAACATAAATTATTTAAAAGTATGATTAATAAAAAATAAAACTGCAGATCAATGTACAAGATAGCCAAGGGTACTGAAATTATGAGTTACACAAAGAAATGAGAGCTCAGTGTTTAAAAAGGCTATTCATTAAAAATTGCATATTTAGAACAGGAGAGGATGGGTAGAAAAGGAGATACCTGCATCAGGATAACAACTGCAACAGGAAAATATTCCTGATATTTAGAAAACAAATAGATTTCGATTAGGGAATATCCGATGGATATGAAGCTATGGGCAAAGCATAATGAGAAATTCCAAAGACTTCCAGATGGAGCGATTACCTTACTATTTATGTGGGTGTGTGCTATGCAGGCAGGGGCTCCCAACCATTTTTATGCCATGGACCAATACCATTAAGGACTCCATGGAACCCAGGTTGGGAACACCTGACTGAAGATGCATTCATTACAGATAGGCAGAAAATAGTTGTCAGAGAAATAAGGAGAACACAAACTTCTGAGATGCAGATTCGAAGTGATGCAGTTACACAAAAGGCACCAATTACACATTATACTTAAATAATAATCATAAAATAATGCACAAGGAATTTTTTTTGAGAATTCCCAATTGGATCATGTTGGAATTTTGTTTAGATAGTATTTATGCAATAATATGCAGCGTTCTAGTAATCATAACTTCATAGTCACTAGCGAAAGTGCAAAAACGATTAGGTACGAGTCCAGAACCACAATACTGCTTGCAGAGTTAGCAGACTATAAATTTTAACTACCAAGCCTAAAAGAGAGGTAACCTGATTGAAAGCTTCAGAATTGCGAAATTGTTTAATGATACAGAATGTATATTTGCACTCAAGGAAAGAGTCCAAAATCCTGGCAGGACATCCAACACATTCCACCACAATTTCAGGGTAGAACGTTGAAAACAGTAACCTCGTACAGCCAAGAAGCAGAAGCACATCGTATAGAAGCACAAAAGCTCAAGAGAGAAAAGAGCAGTTATTCTGGTGCATTAAGATGAAGTTAGGAAGAGGTCAGCAGCAGCATTAATAATAACAAATGCACCAAGCTGAATGATCTGCTTAAAGCCATAGAAAAAATACATACAGAAGCAGGCCCTTCAGCCCATCTGGTCTATGCCAAGCCATTAAAACTGCCTACTCCCACTGACCTGCACTGGGAACATAGTCCTCCATACCCCTACCGTCCATGTACCTATCCAAACTTCTCTTAAACGATGAAATTGAGCTCGCATGCACCACTTGTGCTGGCAGTTCATTCCACACTCTCACTACACTCTGAGTGAAGAAGTTTCCCCTTATGTTCCCCTTTCACCCTTCACCCATGACCTCCTGTTATAGCCACCCACCCCCCCAACCTCAGTGGTAAAAGCCTGTCATCATCATCATGGCTCCGTCTGTCTAAGTAGACAATGGATGCACCCGGTTCTGGGGCGCAGACCTGGGCGGTGAATACGGAGATCCTGGGCTGCCCAAACATCAAGATCCCCCTCTCGGCCTCGCGGATGTGGTCCAAAGGAATGCACAGCAGTACATTTGGCATCAGCTTGGCTGCAGGAGCTGCCGGGAGGTGACATGATACGTCATCCAACCGCCTTAGGGGCTCTACCCCGGATTTGTGTAGGGTTTACTCCTTAGCCTTCTCTTCTCCCGAAGATACCCACAAGGCAGTGGGATCCGTAACCCTGGATAGGGGCCCATACCGGGTACTGTCAGCCGGAGCCAGCCGAGCCCGGGAATCGTGTAAGGCAGGGTCGTCACGCCCTGTAGTAGTGACATATGGAGCCACTACCCATGGTAAAAGCCTGTGCACTTAAAATCATATAACATTGATAATGTCCATAACCCAACTTAATTCTTCCAGTTTTTTTTAAACGAGCCAGCCAATTATATCAAGCCATGAAACTACTTTTACTTTGTTTTTTTTTTACTTTTAAAGATAAACAATAAACAAGTAATGTTTAAGGTGCATGATAACCATTTAAACTTCTGGCCTTTTAAAAACAAGTGCATAATGAAGATTTAGAGGTTTTCTGAAAGCAAAGCAAAATGCATTGCCAAAACAAGAGATAGCAGAATACTATCAGCACCGATTGAATCTAATATCCAATACAAAATTTACAGCAGACTATAAATTTAAGTAACTACCTAGTCAGGAGCAACAGAGCTTGAGCTTGCAAGTATCAATATATCTCAATTTCACCTGTGTCTGAATATCAGTTAAATTTCAATGATGAAGAGCCAATGAGCCATTGACACTTACATCACAACCCCACCCCCAACAATCAATCAGCCATGAACTTACTGTGCACCTTGCCTACAAAACAGTGACAACTCATTGTAACTCACTTCCTGTAATGGGGACTAAAACATGACTGTGGAGTAACTTGAACAGGTTTCATTCCTAAAGGGGATTAGGGCTTTCAAGCAGGGGGACTTAAATAATCACCTTAAAAATCTGAGAGGGGCGCTTTGTTTATTTTGAGAATAAAAGAACAATGTATATAAAAAGATCTAATTAACTAAACAGCCCCTCACTCAGTAACAGCAAAGATGCTCCAGTCAAACTAGATCCTGGCTTGGCAAGGACAATCAGACCCCTGCTTAAAAACCTTTGACCCAATCCTCCCCCACCTCCATTTCTAGACTTGGCAAATACTAGTTGGTCTCAGTACCCCAATCTCGAACTCCATTGGTTCAGACTCCTTTCTTACACCATCACTAAACCACCTTTGTCAATACTTCCAGGTTCTCTTCCCTCACTCCTGTCCGTACCCTCAGGTCCCTCGTGATGGCCTATCCCCTGAGCCCTTCACCCTTTAGATCCTCTCTCCTCCCCAGTACCGCAGCTACCTTGCTAGGACCCCTGGCTCCTCTCCCATCCTCAGGACTATAGCCTCCCCAGCCTCTTCTACACCCCTCACCCAGTACGGTAGCCTTCCCCCCCCCCCCGGTAGTAGTGTAGCCCTCTCCTCTTCCCCAGCACTGTCGCCTCCCTCCCATCTTCCCCCTGAACTGCAACCCTCCCCCTCTCCCGCCCTTGTTCAGTGGTCTCCCTGTTACCCTCCTCAGTACTGTAGCCTCCCTTCCCCACTGCAACCCCCCCCCCCAACCCGCAGGCCAACAACCAGCTGATCCCAGCTTCTGCCTGCAGACTTGGGGGAGGTGGTGGTCCTGGAGGAGAGGGAGGGTTTCCGGCTGTGACAGCAGGTGCCGTGGCCCGCATGGAAAACACTCACCCCCTTCAGCCGGCTGTGTCAAACGCAGGATCGAAGGAGCCGCAATTACAAAGCCGCCGCAGACCCGCTCCCTCCGGCCGCAGCTCCAAGATGTCCGCCAGTCACCCAACTCCACGGCGCCGTCCCCAGCGCACCGGATGTAGATCCGGATCACCTTCCGGTCGGTACATCCCCCGCTCTGGCGCCTCCCCTGGGTGGGAGGGGAAACAGCCCTCCACCTCCGAGTGGTCCCAGGGCCGTGGGTCTTCCGCTCTGTCCACCAGCTGGCTTCAGGACTGTGGTTGAGCCTCCTGTACCATCTTGTTAAGTGCAAAGGATTCTGCAAACGCTGGAAATCTTGAACAACACACACAAAATGCTGGAGGAGCTCAGAAAGTCAAGTGGCATATATGGGGAGAATAAACAGTTGATATTTTGGGCTGCAGATCTGATGAATTTTCCACCTGAAATGGCAACTGTTTATTGGCCTCCATAGATGCTGCCCGACTTGCAGATTACTCCACCATTTTGAATGTGTTGTTCATCTAGTTAAACTTTTTTTTTCAAGTTCTGATGGAAGGTTATCTCACTGAAAATGTCCCTCTGTAGATGCTGCCTAATCTTTCAATTTCTAGTTTACAGTGTTGAAAATGATCCCACTGTAACTTAACTGGCTGTGGCCTCCCATCCTTTTCAATAACGCCAAAACAAGCCTGAGGTACACCTCAGCTTCCATCTGGGTACTTTGCAACTTCCTGCATTTAATACTTGAACTTAACAAGTTAATGCAACTCATTCTTTCTGCTTGCCATCATTTTGGCTCAGTTTTTCTCTTTCCGTTAGTATAATGATGGGGTGCCGGGGTGGAGATGTGTCTCTAACAAAGGAGATGTAAGGCACTCCTTCCCTCCACTAGTCTGCAGCGTACACCTCCCCCCACCCCCAGATCAGGCTCCTATGAAGCCATGGAGAAGGTGGTGGACGGTCTTATGAGCAGCTGGTGCAGGTCACAAGTCCTGGTTATGCGGCCACTGACACCAGGCAGACAATCACTGCCCGGAAGAAGGCAGTGGCACACCACTTCTGTAGAAAGATCTCTCATACATATTGAACAAATCAGTATAATGATAAGGAAAGGCAAAGAAGCATAATGCACTTTGGACTGCCATTTTAAGTCACTTGGTCTCATCACTCCTACACTTTCTCCCCTTCCCTGTTCTGACCAAAGGCCTGGGACATCTCTCTCCAGAGATGCTGCCTGACCCGCTGAGTGATCTGCCTTTCTTTCACCACCACATACCCGGAGTAGGGCAGATTTGTTGTTTATGTTTTAAGATTTTAAAGTGCTCTAAGTATTTGGAGAAAAGATGTCTGCCAATAATGCTGACAAAAATTCTGACAGGGATCTTGCAGAAGGACTTGGACAGGTTAAGAGAGTGAGCAAAGAGGTGACAGAAGAAATACAGCAGTGGGAATTGTGGAGTTACGCACTTTCCCAGGAAGAGAAAAGGTGTAGACTGATTTCTGGATTCCCTCCCAATTTAGAAATAGAGGTGCACAGGGACTTAAGGAATCCTAGTTCAGGATTTAAGGTTAACTTGCAGGTTGAATTAGTGCTAAGGAAGGAAAATGCAACGTAAGCATTTATTTCAGAGATCTGGAATATAAAGCCTCCAAGAGGAACACAACCTTGTTGTGGGGTTTGGAGGCTTGCGTGCCTCAATGACCCGGAGAGCTATGTTGGCTGGTGTCAGGGCTTCATGCTTTGTCTGTTGGTAGGGTCAGCCATGCCACACAGGCGAAAGGGTAGAGGCCAGACTAAGAGTGGTTCACCGGTCCTCAAGATTCAGGGGCTAACAACCCTGACTGGCCAAACAATGAAGAATCGTCCTACATCTGAGCGCAGTGGTATTCCTGAGTCTCCACCCGGGACTTGCATGACTGACAGTGGTGAGAACCAAGAGGAAGCTACTGAAACGATGAAGGAAGCCCTGAACACTGCCAGAGATGGAGGACTTTCATAGCTGCCCTAAATGCCAGCGGCGTAACAGTCAATAAGTAAAATTATAGAAAGGAGGTACTGCTGAGGCATTCAACAGGAATTCTGCAGATGCTGGAAATTCAAGCAACACACATTAAAGTTGCTGGTGAACGCAGCAGGCCAGACAGCATCTGTAGGAAGAGGTGCAGTCGACGTTTCAGGCCGAGACCCTTCGTCAGGACTTGGTCAGTCTGCATTCTGAACATTGAGAGCTATTTTGGACTTTGTATCTCAAAAAAAAGTGTACTGGCCCTGTAGGGGGTCCAGAGAAGGTTCACAAGAATGAAAAGCTTTCCGTATGAGGAGCACTTGATGTCCCTGGGCCTGTACTTATTGGAGTTCAGAAGGACAAGGGGGGAATTGCATTGAAACGTACCAAATACTGAAAGGACTGGGTAGAGTGGATGTGAACAGGGTGTTTCCATTACTAGGAGAATCTAAGGGTACATCCTCAGAACAAAGGGGCACCCCTTTAGAAAGGCGATGAGCAATTTCTTCAGCTGGTGGGTGGTGAATCTGTGGAATTCACTGAGTCATTGGGTATATTGCAGGCAGACACGGATAGGTTCTAGATTGGCAAAGGGGTTTAGAAACATAGAAAATAGGTGCAGGAGTACGCCATTCAGCCCTTCGAGCCTGCACCACCATTCCGTATGATCATGGCTGATCATCCAACTCAGAACCCTGTACCTGCCTTCTCTCCATACCCCTGATCCCTTTAGCCACAAGGGCCATATCGAACTCCCTCTTTAATATAGCCAATAAGGGTTAAGAGTTAAGGGTTACAGAAAGAATACAAGATAATAGGATTGAGAGAGCAAAAAAAATGGCCATGATCAAATGGCGGAACAGACCAAATTGCACTCCTGTATCTAGTGGACCAACATTCAACTTAAAATTATAATTGTATTAGTAAAGATAAAAGTAATGATATACTTTCATTGTTATAAACTATGACTGAAAAAAAAGTATAAAAATAAGCAAAACAGCCCTAAAGGTGGGTGCCTAGCAACAAGGACTCAGCCAGCAGTTTAACAAGCAGGACAGGGTGTATATAGATGCTCCAGAGAGTATTTATACAACGTAAGCCCAAGTGGATTAGTGAACTTTGAGAACATTGATCAGAAACTTGAAATTTACAAGTCAAGACTAACTTCTGACCTCCAACAAAGTATGCTGGTGGCAAAAGAGGGGAGAGTTGCTGATGAGGGAATATTTAATCTATAACAGGCAAGACCAACTGGCAGAAGTTTAACAAAAGTAAATATAAGCTATAAAGCACAAAATTGGAAATGTACAGGGATGTGATCATCATAAGAGTAAAAGTGACTTTGTTAGTTGAGGCATAGGAATGAAGCTGAATTGGAGGGTACCAGCATTCTAACATTTGTGATTGCTTTGCTCAATTTTAAATTAATTGGGAATGAAGCGGTCTTTTACAGGTTGGAAGGATGTAACTGGTGAGGTGCTTGAAGATCAGGTCTTGGCTTTCAATTATTTACTATTTATATTTGTAGGAGCCATGTATCTATTTTCTGTCTGTATTGTATTTTGTGCTGTGTGCTTTATGGTAATTTGTCACATGGGTTGAAGCGTGGTAGAAGTAAATGAGTTGTCGTGTATTCACCCTTTGTGCTGTTAGTTTAGTTAGAGAGGGGATGGGCCAGGGAATGATTTTTTTTTGTTGAACGCTAATTTGGTTATGCTAACTTCGCGTATATTGCTAATTTTGAATGCTTGCCTTTGCTGGTTTTGTTATAAAGAATTAAATGTACTTTTTTTTTTGACCTGGAAGTGTTGATTCCCTCACTCAGCGGTTTTGGTTTGTTTTTTAAATATTATCAAGGATCCCACCCATCCATCCAATGTCCTTTTTGACTTTCTGCCATCAGGAAGGAGACTTTGATGCATAAAAACAAGAACGGTCAGAATGAGAAACAGCTTCTTCCCTCAGGCCATTAGGCTTCTGAACCCCCTGCCACATCGCATTAGAAGTGTCACTGGTTAATCTGTTCTGTACCTTACAATATTAAATTTATGCACTTTATTTATGCATAATTCATCTGTACGTTTTATTGTTACTTTCATGTCATTGTGTGTTATGTGATGGGGTCCTGAATTACCCCTATGAACTGTGCTCATTTACCCCTATTAACTGTGCTTTTGAAAAGAGAGAGAGAGTTATTTAACACCAACAACTTGTTTTAAAGAGAGAGAGATGAAGACTGCTCACAGGTTGTTTATATTTTCTTCAAAGATATTTGCCTGCTTGTACATTTCTTACACAGACAAAGGAAGGAGGAGTTATTTGAATGACAGCTGGTACCCAGTACGATAAGATAAATAGGAGGTCAGATGACATAGACCTCAGACACATGTTTTGGACACTGAATGAGTTTTGTTCTGCCCACAGAAAAAGTGGGTTTTTGGAAGATCAATCAGGCAGATCGATCAGTGGCTCCTGCATTGAGATAAAAGGCAGTGACCGGTGGGGAGTTGTCCATGTGTCCACCCTTGCCTGGGTGATAGCTCCACCACAGAAAACCGGTCCCCTTTGTTGTGGTCACATTCGGTGACTTTTAAAGGATTTTGGAGGACAATGAAAAGATCGATGGTGTCAGCTCACCTGAAGACTCAAATCTCTCCCTCTCTCTCTCCATCACTACTCAACTCAATAACACGAACTGAACTGAACTTTACTCATTGTCGTAAGGCTATCTTTTTACCCCTAGATTTGAAGAAGCTTGGTTTTTCACATATATTTCCACACTTACTGATTTACTTACTTATATATAATCATTGCTAACCTGTTTGATTTTGCTACATTTATATTACTGTATTGCGTAGTTATTAATAAATATTATTAGTTAATAGCAATACTGGATTCCAAAGTGTTTTCTATTTCTGCTGGTTCTTTATTCCCGTCGGGGGTACGTGACAGTTATAAGTGTGTTATGTTTACTACTGTGCTTTACACCCTGGCTGTCTTATTTGACAGTATACACGCATGCAGTTAAATGACAATAAACTTGGCTTGACTGGACTTGACTTGAAGTAACTTTTACAATATCAATCTCCTGTAGGACATGGCAAAGTGTAAGTTTGCCAATGACACAAAAATAGGCAGAGGACATATTGCATGAGGATAACTAGACTATAGATAGATACAGCGGTCAATAATTTGGTAAATGAATTCAATGAGAGAAACTATGAGGCCATCTCTTCAATGAGAACAATCAAAAGGCAGGACTGTTATCTAAATGGATAGATTGGAGTGGAGTAATGATTATGTGTTTTGTGCACAAATCACAAAAAGCATGCAGTGGTTCTCAGGACTAACAACCCTGGCTGGTAAAACAAAACTGTTACAGAAACATCAATGAAGAATCCTCCTCCGTCTGAGTGCGATGGTATTCCTGAGTCTGAGGTATCCTGAGATTTTGTGCCCTTTATAACCGGCTTGTTGTATCAATCCAAACAAAAACTAATTTTTTAAATTAACAATTCAAAAAATAAAGTATGAATTTTAATTTTTTTCTCAGAAAAATCCACCTGGGAATCATATGAATTGTAATGATACAGACTACCTCTGTTGTAGACACTGATCAAGTTATGACTAGTTTTATGTTTTCAGGATGTCTGAAAGGAGACTGGCAATAAATAAGGAACATGAAAGGCTTTGTGTGATGTCATTTGTACTACAGTGGTTGTTATTGGAGTTGCTGACACAGAATGATTCATTAAGAAATAACACAAATAATAATAGAATTTCTTCTTATGTTAAATGTTGAAAAAACATTTTTTAAAAATCCTTTTGCTCATTTTCCTTTTTGATTCATAATTACTTCTTGTTATGTTCAAATGATTGATCCTCTTTTGCGAACAGTGCCTGTATAAAATCTTTGTTTGATCATTTGATTTTGGCAATTTATTTTAGCCATGTTTAATGTCTTCTCAGGCACATGATTGGGTTCATTATTACAA
Source organism: Mobula birostris (assembly GCF_030028105.1). Classification (NCBI taxonomy): domain Eukaryota; kingdom Metazoa; phylum Chordata; class Chondrichthyes; order Myliobatiformes; family Myliobatidae; genus Mobula; species Mobula birostris. The sequence continues at coordinate 23,948,274 of NC_092400.1, forward strand.
CTGCACTGACTGTTAACCACTTAATATAGGCTACTTTATTGATGTTTCTGTAACAACTTTGTTTAACCGGTCAGGATTGTCAGCCCTGAGCTGAACCTCTGAACCTGAAGGACCAGTGGACCACTCTTAAGGCTGATTTATACTTGTGCGTCAAATGTACGCCATAGGTATCGCGTACAGTTGACGCGTCTGGCCTCTACCCTTTGGTCTGTTTGGTATTGGTAACCCGACCAAGAGCCAAAGCACAATGCCCTGTCTCCTGCCAATGCAGCTCTCTGAGTCACAGAGGCACACAAGCCTCCAAATCATGACAAGGTTGTAGTCCTTTTAGAGGAAAAAAATGCATGTCATCCTTGTGCGGGGGCCATGCTAATCTTCTCTCTATCGTTCCTGACATGATGAAGGAAGCCCTGAACTCTGCCAGAGATGGAGGACCTTTATTGCCGCCCTAAACGCCAGCGGCTTAATAGGAGTAGGTAAATATAGGCCACCTTCAGAATCTATATTACCTATAACAGGCCATAGAGAGGTCTAGTTCTTGAATTTGGCTTCCTTACATTCTGCACATACTTTAAAGCAGGAGTCCCCAACCTGGGGTTCAAGGACCCCTCAATTAATGGTAAGGGTCCGTGGCATAAAAAAGATGGGGAACCCCTGCTTTAAAGAGTTGCTTTCAAAGTTTCTTTTAATCGTAATTAATTATTTAATTCGAGACTCTATTTAGAGAACATCCAATAATCTATGTTGTACCACACAGGGATGAACTGAATAATTATGTCTCATAAGTTCTACATGTAGTTATGAATAATTGATTATTTTGCTTTGAAACACAGCTCTTACAATGCATTACTGAGTAGAGGTTTCCATCGGTTAAGGGGTCTAGAATTAGAATCAAAGTCTTAAAATAAGGTGTTTGGGATCTAGGACTGCAATAAGGAGAAATTTTTTCACTCAAGGGGCAAGGAGTGTTTGGAATTCTTAACTCCAGAGAGTATGGAGGGTCAGACACTGGTTGCATGTAAAAAATAAGAGGTCACAGTTTGTGGATACTGAAGGAATTAAGGAAGAAAGGAACGAGCATGAAAAAAAAAGTGCTTGAGATAAATCAACCATTAACCCATTAAATGACCAAACAGCTTACTGATTTGGAACAGTAGCATGCTGGTTCACTAACACTGCAAAATTAGAAATTGACAAAGTATCACATTGTTGATATTCTGGTTTTAAAACTGATCTGGCTAACCACAAAATACAATTTGCAAATGTTATCCTTTTCAATGGAATTGGCTCCAGTAATGATGATTCTGCTGATTAAGGCAAGATTGTTATTGGAAACCTGCCTGTCATTACAATGATAAATATAATTACTATTATGAACCCATAATAGTAATTGAGTGTGAAATTAGGATATTTTCACACATTTTCTGCACTCTCAGAAAGCCATCACACAGAAATTATTTCAAAGCTTTGTGCTGACTCAGAATTAAAAAGTGAAAAAGGACCAAATTGAGTAATTCACTATGATCCAAATTTTTAGTTCACCAATACAAGAAAGGTGGTTTAGAATTTGAAGGAAAAACCACAACCAACAGTCAAACCACTATCAAAGCCATTCTGTAGCCTGGCAAGAATCATATTAACACCACAACTTACCAAGAGATGGCGTTTTTTCCACCAACTTTGTTCACTCCAGCAGCAGAAGACTAAATTTGTTGGCACGTGCACAATTTTGTTCCAGTACTTCCTGTCTTTCGAGGTACTGCAGCGTTTTGCTGGACTTCAGATAAGATGCGTTTATTGAGCATCTATCAGAAAGCAACTTGAATATATTAACAAGATCTTACATAGTGTTATGCTAATCCTGCTAGAGGAACATTACAAAGATTGTTGAATTTTATTTATCGAACATCTATGAATTATACAGACCGATTATTTTAGCAGATGAACCCAGGAAAGTTTGCAATTTTTATTCAAGTTGAATTACAAGCTACACACAAAATGCTGGAGGAACTCACCAGGCCTGGCAGCATCTATGGAAAAGACTAAAGAGTCAAGACCCTTCATCAGGACTGGAAAAAAAAGATGAGAAGTTAGAGCAAGAGGATGGGTGGAGGGGAGGAAGAAGTACAAGGTGGTAGGTCATAGGTGAGATCGGGAGTGGGGGAGCAGTGAAGTCAATTGGTGAAAGAGATAATGGCTGGAGAAGAGGGAATCTGATAGGAGATGGTAGAAGATCATGGAAGAGAGGGAAGGGAGAGGAGCACCAGAAGGCAGGTAAAATGAGGTGAAAGAGGGAAAGTTAGAGAAATTGACGTTCATGCCATCAGGTTGGAGGCTGTCCAGATGGAATATAAGATGTTGCTCCTCCAGCCTGATTGCAACAGTAGAGGAGCCCTTGTGTTGACATGTCAGAATGGGAATGGGAAGTGGAATAAAACAGGTGGCCACTGGGAGACCCCGCTCTTTCTGGTGGACAGAGCGTAACTGCTTGGTGAAGCGGTTTCCCAACCTACGTCGGGTCTCACTGACATACAGGAGGCCACACCAGATATAGTAGATGACCCCAAAAGACTCTCAGGTGAAGTGTTGCCTCACATGGAAGGCCTATTTGGAGTCAGGTAAGGAGTGATTCCTGTGGAAAGTGTGTGTATGTGTGTGTGTGTGTGGGGGGGTGGAGGAAGATGAAAAGTTGTGAATGGTGGTGGGATCCCACTTCTTCCTCCTCTCCCACCACCCCCCCCATCTTGCTCTAACTTTTCAACTTTTTTCCCAGTCCTGATGAAGGCTCTCAGCCCAAAACATTGTCTGTTTACTCTTTTCCATAGATGCTGCCTGGCCTGTTGAGTTCCTCCAGCATTTTGTGTGTGTTGCTTTGGATTTCCAGCACCTGTAGAATTTTCTCGTCTAGTTTCACAACAGTTTTCCATTGAGGAATATGCAAATAGATCTGGAGAACAAGGCACATGACTGGAGGAAGGAATTTAAACAAAAACTGTCAGACTATAAACTTGTACGCGTTAGAGATAACTTAAATTATTGCAGTTTCAATAAATTGCAGATTCAACTTCCCATTTGATTATTCCTAGAGGGATAGATTTAATTTTTCAGGCATCCAGTTGTAAGAATGGTAGGAAGGTGAGTCACTACCACATACAGGTCTGAATTCCAATCAAAGGCGGTCTGCAGACGTTAACTCAGATTCATGCTAGCCTGCAATACGTTAACCCAATAAAGACTATATGGTGTGGGGCAGCTCTGAGTTCTTAAAAATCAATAGAATTTAGTAGAGTCAATATTCTGGAATTCACTCCACAACCTCTCCCCATCTTTCTTTTCACATTTAAGATCCTAAAGGCCCGTCTACCGCAACAACCCACTCCACTCAATTACGCACATGTGACCAATTATTCAGTATGTCTTTGGAATGTGGCTGTATCTCTAAACAAAAATTTAAAATTTCCCACTTTGTTACACTTTCTTATTGGAATTATACTCTGAATATAGCATGGTTCTGTATATTAAAACACTTTGTAAAGAAAGGGAATATTCTCTCCACCTTCTCAGGATATTCTAAATAATTTTTAAAAGATAATTTTGTTTAACAATAATACCACAAATAAACTCCCATTATTTGAAAAAATGTCTTTGTCTGATTACACCCTGAGGAGTATGCTACCAAAATGGAGAGCTAAAGTTACAGAGAGATTGGATCAGTTTAATTTATTCTCACGGGGATGTAGGAGGTTGCGGGGATGACCTTATGGAGGTTCATAAAATTATGAGGAGCATATAGATATGATAAATCGTCTTTTTCCGAAGATAGGGAAATCTTGAACTGAAGGGCACAAGTTAAGGTGAGAGGAGACAAATTTAAAAGAGATTTGGAGATGAGGAGATTGATTAGCTTTAATGAGCTGCTTGGCCCCAGAGTAATGCTCCTTCGTTTGGCTATATTCATGGGCATTTATGTATGGTTAAATGACAATTAAACTTGAACTATGAACTACAATTCCGTGATAATGCATCGTCATGGTGCATCAGTTCTTCCTATTGTTCTGGAAGCTTAGCCTATAATTTTGTATTCCAGCCTCTGGAAAGCATAACCTTTTAACATAGAAGTGTAATCACAGAACCATGACTATAAATAACATCTAATGCAATTTGCCTCTCAATTTTTCGATAAGGCGAATGCTGGCATGATAGTAAGCTTCCTCCTCAGACAGACATTTGCAAACCATAATCATAGATGTACTCCCGTGCTGATGTTTAGTAAGAAAATTTCTGAATTTCAACCAAGGGGTAAAAACGAAAAAAAAACTTAAGTAGTGGAAATTAGTCAGACCTAGAGTGTACCACTGAACAGAGTCAAGGTAATATACCTCCAGCAACTATATTTTATTAATCAAACCATACTTTGCATTGCTAAAATAGATTACCCCATTACAGACTTTACTCTCCCCACCCCCGACCCACATTTTACTAAGACTTTCTGACAGCACATTCAGTGACATGCGGTTTTCATGACTGAGACAATCAACTCATTTCGCCTCCAGTATTCAACTCCTTTGTCTAATGCTTCAAGTGACCTTGACAAATCACAAGCTGTGTCACTTGACTTACCGTGATCTTGTTGGACGTGTCATTTGTTAATAATTTTAACGCTTTACTGATTACTGACACAGAGTGTTATGGTTGGCTGGTTTGCATTTATTGTGCTTTTGCAGAAAGGATGTATTTGAGAGCAACTTTTCAAATTGGTGGTTAGGCGATAAAGCTGTCATTTAATATCAGTATCCACTATTCAGTGATTTGTCACTACCATGTGAACTGAATTGATATAGTTGAGGGCACACAGAATGCAGCATGAAGATGGTCCATTATTCCACTCTCACCTCAACCCTTTTCAGAGAAACTACCTCATTATCTTTCACCCACAACAGTTTACAGTACCAGCAACCCAGGTTCAATTCCTGCCGCTGTCTGTAAGGAGTGTGTATGTTCTTGTGACCACGTGGGTTTCCTCCCACAGTCCAATGATGTATTGGTTGGCAATGTTAATTGTTCATTGTAAACTGTCCTGTGATTAGGCCAGGATTAAATCAGGAGTTGATAGGTGGCATAGTTTGAAAGGCTCATTCCTACTGTATCTCAATAAATATTTTTTTTTAAAAAGTGTGCTCCATAGTTGTTTTTAATCTCTAACCCAAAAGATATTAGAGCTTTTAATGGTAAAACATATAATTGGAGTATTAATCAAAGTAATCCAGTTTGTAAAATGGTTCAGTTGACAGGAACTTGTTTTCATATATTGCCATCATATACAAAATATCTTCAACCAGAATCAATTTTGATTCAATGCATGATGCAGACATTCCAGACAAGGCTGGCATCGTTTGGCAAACTCTCAGTATCCTTGAACTAAGCAGCTTGCCTTTTTAAGAGGGCAGATGAGGGTTAATGACATCGTCTTGGCCACATTGGCTAAACGTTATTTTCTCTGATGAATGCTTAGAGAATCTACCAGTTATGAAGTTATAGTTATGTGAAAATACAAGGTGACATTGGACATTAATTTTTTTTATCCTCGACAAGAACATTTACATGAAACATCTCCACCTCCACTGCCAAAGCTATTGACTGGGCAGAAAATGCTTACTCATTGCTCTAGTTTATGTCAATAATACATTGGATTAATTGATTTTTGAACAAAATATATATCTGACCTGATGGTTATAGCCATCTGGATTACAGAAATTTGCCCTTACAGAATTCACAAATCACTACCCCACACATTTGAGATATGGAGAAAATTTTGTGCTCACGGAATGTTTGTGGAAAGAAAATGTAAGTAAATCAACACAAAATTTATTCTTTTCAACTTGTATTTCTTGATGCCTCCAAAGATGGTGCAGTTTCACGTGATGGAATTTTCTGGGAACAGCACCCTTCCCTCCCACCCCCCTGCCCAGGTCCCATAAGGGGGCGATAGCCTGTATACAGATTTGTGTTTAATGCAAACATGCAATCCAGGAATATACTACTTTGCTGATATTATAGATACATATTGTATTTAATTATAAAAATGTAGTTTATGTAAAAATATACAGTAAATTCAGCATTTCACAATGTGTATATTTCACAAATATACAAATTGAAACTACAGCATTTGGAGTGAAAAAGTAATGCAGGAGAAGCCATAGGTGAAGATGTTTGTTTCACTGAACAAACAAAATGCTATACAATGGATGTGTTACAACAATCAGACATCTAGGATGGAATATTTTTCTCCTCCTTCATAATACACTAAGCATGGAATAAAAATTGTGCAGCAACAATCTTCAGCCTCAAAATTGCTTTGGAAAGTTAAAATAAAAGTAACTGAATTGGGATGAAACACTGTCAATTTGGAAATCTCAGGCAAGTACAAGTTACCAACTTAGCTTCATGTAAACAAAGCAGAAAGAAATAAATAGCACATAGTCACTTGGACATTTGATATAGAACAGCCTTAAGAGGATGAATTGAATACCTGTCTTCTGAAAACAGCAAAAGCATCCGAGGAACTCTGTAATCATTCACCCTGCACAGTACCTGTGGGCTAAATGCATTTAGTTAAGGTGGTTATCTCCTTCCAGCATATTCTCCTCATGTTTCCCCGATAATCTTGTGGAGCGAACATATGGAACTCTTCCCTATTAATTATCCATCTACGTTATTCCCTCACACTCTCCACCCAAATTGATTTCATACTGAGTAGGTTATGTCTATGATTGAGGGATATATGGCTGGAGTACCAGGTTGTACAATGATGGTGCTGGAAAAAGGAGATGGAGAAGAAATGCAACTTGCTGCAAAATCAGGATTACTCAAAAATGATAAGCAAAATATGGTAAAAGATTATTAGCACTATCTAGCAGGGACTGTACTTGCTTTTAAATGTAATTTTTTAAAAACAACATCTACATTAAAACACCACTACAATCTGTCTGGTTCTTTGTATATTCACCATGTTATTGCATAGGAGATATCAAACAGTATATTCACATAAGTTTGTCAAATGATAGTAAGTACTTTGACTATTAAATGACAATAAAGTGCCAATGCTTTCATTCTGGTAAAAAAAAAACAAATATTCATGTAGTCTCAGATCATAACTGCTAAGTGCTGTAATTAAAGATAAAAATGCACTTGCATTAAAGGTTTATTGACAGAAATTCTCACTATTCGTTAACCTTATTTTTTTAAATCTTCATTTAACTTTTCGTCTGATATTTGCTGCAGTGCTGCTGTCTATTATTTTTTTGGTGTGGGTGGGGGGGTGAGAAGAGATCAGACACTGTCAACATTCCTGCTCTTTCACTCTCAAGGGCTTATTGCCTAAAGATCTTCTACTGCATAGGGAAGTTGTACATTACCTCCCTGACAGACAGAAACCTGAAGAGGTTATAGTTCCTACATCGATGCACTTAAAAACACTGAAATTAGAATGGATCTAAATATTAAATATTCTGTAAATAAATTATTCATTGAAAATATGGATTAAAAATAAGGCATATATTTAGATACAACATAGATACTATGTCATAGTCTCAGTCGTATCCTGCTTTAAATAGTTCTCTGAATTTTTGGTTGACTTTCTTCTTCAGAGTTATCTTCACAGACCCGTTTTCTGGTTGAAAGTTCCATATGATTATTGACATGTGTGACTGGATATAAATGTACACGTGTTGGGGAAGAAGACTCAATATTTGAAATGGTCGACTCATTGTCTAAATGGACCTCCACAATTTCAAGTGTTGTCAAACCCGCAGACCCACTTGATGAATTATCACTGGGCTCAATGAAGGATATGACATTTCCTGAACTGAGGTCCACTCCAGGTCCCGCAATTCCATCTTGTGAGGTTGCCAAGACCTCATGGTCAGAGGCCATCATTTGTGCTGATGTCACAATGCTGGTAGGTATGGTCAGACTAATACTGTGACTCCTGGGAGACAAAGTCGAAGCACCCACTAATGCTTGTTTTGTTGTTCCAGCAGTGCAGTCATCTGTGGAGTCCTGACTAGAAACAGGGCTCCCATTAGTTTGACGTTTTCGCTTACTGTACTCATTCCGTAATCGGTCCAACTGCATCTGAAGGAGTTCCCTGTGCTGGACCTCCATTTGTTCAATCTGAAAGCAAAGCTACAAATTAATTGAAGCCATAGTTTTTTTTTTTTATAAATTCCTGTATTATTTCCAAGCAGTTGTTTTCACATTACTTAATTTCCATAAAAATATATGGAATCACAATATGATTCTCTGCAATATTATGATTTTTAATATGCATCTGTCCAAAAATATACAGTATTTAAAACTGAGAGGATTATAAATAACATTTCAAAAGTGAATATCTTGGATTGATTTACAGGACAATCTAATTGGTCATGGCATCTAATGTTTATCTACTTTTTGTACATAATATATCATGTTACAAACTTAGGCAGGGATAGTGTGTTCCAAAAGAAAAATATTTATACAACTGCATGTTAAAAGGCATGCAACAAATGCCATTATTTGAGTTGTACACCTTCAAGCCTCTGCTACATTACTTCTAAAAGTAAGCAATGCAGGGGCTGGAAAAGTAAGTTGAATCCTGAGTGGACAGTGATTTGTGTTACAGGTTGGAGTTATAACGAGAGTGAGTGGAGAAAGGGGCTTAAGTGATGAATCACTCTTGCACTGAGCTTTAAAGTCATGAGTAAGCTCACTGAATGCTTGAAATAATGTGCATTAGTAAATACCAGTCACCTTTTTTGTGACTAGCACAATCTGGTAAAAATAATATTGTATTTAAGTTAACATACAATGCACCATTTCCTGATTGATCTCTAGACTCTTCATGGAGAATTTGGATTGACAGACTATTATGTCCCACTGTACAGAACTCCTTGTTGGATGTTGTATTATAATACTTCATCTTTGCCTTCAATATTAACTGTTGGATTCTTCATGTTTGAAAATGCAGGCTTGATTTTCAGCTCCGAACTATCACATGTAAATTCAAAGCAATTTCAGTTTGATAAACTTAAATTTTAGATCAGAATCCTTTGGCCCTTTCCTCATCACTAGAAAGTAGAAAGAGTACAACCAACCAAAATACTATTTTTCTAGTAGTCTGCTGCCTATTTTTGGAGTATTATTCCCAGTAAAGAATAGCATTTCAGGCCAGAAAGTGGAAAGTGTGCTTTGCACATTGAAAAATGAACAACACGAGGAAGACAACATCAAACAAAGATAGGTAACTTAACAATCTTCCCTTTTAATCTTCTATATGTACTGTCAATGATGGCTTAAGATGGACATCAATTTGGAGCATAAAAGGGCAAAATTCAAATTTATTAGTCAAAACCATTATAATAACAAGTTACATCTATCTATCTTGTGTGTAATTAATTCAAACCATTCTCATACTGGCCTGCAGGGGTGGCTACAACACAGTGATACTTTACCTTTACTGATCACTCTTTTACCATCCAAAGTGAAGTGCATGATATTCACTGGTTTTGTAATTATAAGAGTTAGAAGTATTAAGGTTTTCATAGCACAGAACAGAAGATGATATACATGAATTATACCAATCAGTAATCTAGCAGGGCAAACAGTATGTTATTTTAAAATTCTGCATAGCTTTCAATCTATTGTCTTCCAATAAAATGACTCGATTACCATCTAATCAATGAAAAGGAATGTCTACTCTAATGTATAACATGAATTTGAATAAAAATTGTAAGGGTAAAATGACTAAATGCCAAAAGGAAGTAAGGGCGTGCTTCTAGATAAAACTTACAATTATAAGGGTGGTGTCCAACTGATCTTTCTAACATGGTACAGTGCAATAATTGCAACATCACCTGAATATTAACTGTTCTGCAACTAATTGAAGATAATCAGTTAATCACAGCACAGTGGGTTGAAAGAATTGCCCTCAAACCAGGGACAAAGGATTTTAATTGATTTCAGCAGGATTTTTAAAACATTTTATTTTTGCATATTAAGAATGTGCACTATGAAACATAAGCAATTCTGTAACAACTGATTTCTCTCAAAAGCCAAGCTACAGCATAGGTTTTAAGAGGGAATTATTGCACACTTATTCAGCGCAGCTTTGCTTTGTCTTTGTCTGATTGTTAAAGCTGAATTTCAAGACAGAAATACACAAGTTTATTGAGCACTCTAAGAAGAAAATCCTCAGAATTTGAGGAAATGCCAGCATTTTCTAAGAAGTCTTGAATAGCGCGGAGACATGAGATGGCAGATGCTCAAATCTGAAGCATAAAATAAAGTGCCAAAGGAACTGCTGAGGTCCTGGTGCAGCATCATGACCTGAAACGCCCACCATCCCCTTGTTTCCCACAGACGCTGCTTGACCTGTTAAGTTGATCAGTTTTGTTTTTGCTCCTAAATATTGTGCCAAATTTGCTCAAGGGACTATGCTGATAGTTTATCTACAAATCACTCAGCCTATAGCACATTAATCTTCTTCAACATTACCGTCAGATGGATTAGGTTATCTCGGTAAAGAGCAAAAATAGACCAGTTTACGCAGTATACCTCAGTTATGCACTGGACTGAAAGCAGAGGTTGTTTGTAGACAAATCTAAACAGAATTAACTGACTTTCTTGTATTCTAAACAATTCTGTGTAATATATTTGCAATTAGGTCACTCATTTAATCATGCAAGACAGGAGACAGCAATTCAAGACTACCAGCTTTTGAAAATACGTAGTTATCTACTTAATCCATTCCCCAAAGCAAGAAAAGCATTGATCTGGCTTGCTTTTGAAAGCATTTATTAGATCTCTTCCGACATCCCTTCACACAGCACATTCCAAATCATAACTTATTGATTATGATCAGTAATCAAATAATCAGCAATCTTAGTGGTTACCATAAAATCTTTCCCCTGTTTTGTTAATTCTTTTAAATCTCTCAATTGGTTACCAATCTCCCTGTTAACAGCTTCTTGAACAGACCCTTGGTATTTCTGATAGTGATGAAATATCCATTGCTAGAATACGAAAAAATCCAAATTTCGTGAGGAGAACTCAATCAAATCAAGTCAAGTCATTTGCAAATGAAAATAGTACAATGTATGAATTACTACTCCTGGGAATGAAAATGCTGTAGGAACTCAAGATGATCAGCTACATTAATTTCAAATAATTTTGCATTTCATTACCAAGATGATAAATGATCACCCAAGACTTAACAATGGAATCTTGTGTGTAACCTGGACCAGAAGGGAATGAAAATTTGATAATTTATTCCTTGGAATGTAGAAGACTGAGAGGAGATTTGATAGAGGTATACACAATAATGAGGGTGTAAATGCCAGCAGACTTTGTCCATTGAGGTGGTTGTTGGACAACAACCAGAGGTCATGGGTTAAGAGTGAAAGGTGAAAAGTTTAAGGGGATCATGAGGGGAAACTTCTGCACTCAGAGGGATGTGAGTGTGTGGAACGAGCTGCCAACATTTGAGTGGTGCATGCAAACACAATTTCATCATTTAAAAGAAATTTGAATAGGTACACAGATGGTAGGGATGTGGAGGGTTATGGCTCAGGTGCATGTTCATGGGTGTAGGCAGTTTAAATGAGTCGGACCAGACTAGATGGGACGAAGAGCCTGTTTCTGTGCTGTACTTTTCTATGACTCTATAAGTCTAACAATCACAGAGTGACACAATGCTAAGCCTCCAGTTTTCCATATCTTCATATATGTCAAGGTCATAAACTACATTGTTCTATTCACTTGATATATAGTGGGCAAGAACTACTGAATGAACTCATGGGAAAATCAGGGTCAATATCTAATTAATTACTGGACCAAAAATAGGAACTCGTTAGGCTAACCAAAGTAAAAGCCAAAAGGGTCAATAAACTCTGATGTGTGGATCTGATAGATATTCGATAAAACCAGCACCAGCAGATGTGAAATATTAGGCTATAACATTCTTTGATATTTTTATTTCTGCTGTGAAGGATCACTGGTAATTTACCTCGCCAACAGCTGCCTGCAGCATAGATTTCCTTCTTAACGTAGATCTTTTCCAGTTGAACCACATTTAACAGTGATGCAACCGAAGAGGAGCAATAGCAGTGTTGCTCAACCAGACTGAAAACAGTGAGAGGCGATTCAAATTAGACAGTATTAAACAAGAAATGTTCATTCCGGATTAAGACATGATAACGGAGACAGAAAGCGTAATAAGTCTCTGTTATTGATTTTCTTTCAAGTGAATAAAGTTTCATAAGTGTAAAATTAGTTTACCAAAGCCTGAAATATTGTTCAGTAGTACCATTATTTTTAAAAGTACAACCTTAATCCTTTCACCTGGTTTTAGCATAGAAAGTACAGCAAGTTCTCAGTATTGAATGTGCTTTCATGTTGAAATTTCAGATGAGGCTGCTACAGTACACCCTATGGAGAAGATGGGTTCCCTTCTCCATTTCTGCATTTACCAGTACATAAACATGCACTACAAGTTGCTCTTAGGATTTCTGTGTTGTAACACCGACTGCTCCACAATTATTCTCAGCGGAAACTCTGGAACATTATATGTATGAGAAAAAAAACCCAAAAATTTAAAAAAATCATAATCACCATTTGATTTATTTTGTTCTCAACGTCTTCGGAACATTTATATTGCTTTAATTCTTCCGCCATTTGCCAATTGGCCTCCATGAGACCTGCAATCTAAAACAGGTTACAGTTTTTCAGCAAGCTACTGAAATTTCTTGATTACAGAATAAATTGGAAACCAACTAAAGACAAGTTAATGATTGCTGTTGAAGCTAGAACAGAGAAAAATTTGTGGCAGACTTAAGAGTTAAAAATAGAAAATATATTTTTGTTTTGTTATTAATGACCTGCTAGCAAAATGAGGACAATTTAAAGTTTTAGATTTTTGCTTTTACAAAAAAGTGGCCAATCATCATGAGTTGCCATGTCACATTTTAAGACAAAATAGTCTATGAATTTTTTTTCTCTCTTCCCTTCTCAGAAGCCCCCAATATAGTTGGATGATATTTCCAATTTCCAAAAATTGTCATCTTTATAATATCTAAAATAAACCTGTGCAAGAATTTACATAAACTATCTAATCTGCCCTGATGAAATAAATCAAGCCAGTAAGATTTGCTCAAAATCTGAGAATATTTCACACCAGTTTCTGAAAGCAAAGGTTCACATACTTTTTCGAACAAAAACGTTTAATATTGGATAATTTTTCTCCGTAAAAAAATGAACAAGTATAATGTTTTTGTGTTATTTATTTAATTGGGTTCTCTTTCTAGTTATAGGACTTGCGTGAAGATCTGATCACAGTTTAAGTCATATTTATGCAAAAACAGAGGAAATTCTACAGGGTTCACAAACTTTCTAGCACCACTGTAGATATAGGTTAGGGACTATCAGATTAGCATAGGCAAGAAACTGAAGATGTTTTATAGATGGCAAGCTCTGTAGCCAGTGTGTACAATGGTAGAAGTGAACTGATATTTAGAATGGCAGATAAGGCTCAGCTGTATTGATGGTTTTGTCCGAGATTGCTGACCAGATTTTTGAGTGTTATTGAAGCTGGACTCATCCAGTCAAGTGGAGAATATTCCATCATACTTGTGCCTTGTAGATGGTGGAAAGGCTTTGGGTATCAGGAGGTAAGTGACCCGGATACATGGCCTCTAACCTGCTCTTGTAGCCACTGAAATTATATGTTAATCCCATTGAGTTTCTGGTCACTGATAATCTCTTCATGTAGATAGCAAGGGAATTGGAAAGGGAAATGCCACTGAAGTCAGGAGTAGTGGTTAAATTCTCTCCTGTTGAAGATAGCCAATTCCTGATATTCACTATCTGTGAAGTGAATATTACTTGGCATTATCAGCCCATATCTGAGCATTCATTTACTGGGGAATTTGGAATGGAATTTAAAATGTTAGTGTCAGCAAAAACCCACACCTTTCCATATTTTGATGGAAAGCACATCACTGAAGATAATAAGGTCTTATACAATGTCCTACTGAAATCCATGGTACCACCATCTTCCTCTGCGCTGAGTATGACATCAATCAGTGGAACACCTTCTCCTTGGTCTCCAACTTGGGTTTTTACCAAGGTTACTTGATGTTGCACTTGTTACTACCAAGGCTGGGCACTTTCTCTTTCCCTCTGGAGTTCAGCTCGAGACCAAATCTACGTTAAGTTCAGGAACCAAGTGATCCCGCCTGGGAATTGGTGTGTAGGGCACTGATGAGTAATTGCTGCTTTATAGTACTGTCACCAATGTCACTAATGAATTGAATAGAATGACATGGTAGTATTTAGCCAGAAAGAATTTGACTTGTTCTTAGGGAACAGGAAGCACCTGGGCAATTTTCTACATTTCATGTGGATAGTGTAGTAACTGTGCTTGAACATTTTAGTTTGAAATGCAGCTTGTTTTAGACCTGTGGTCTTTAGTCTGATGCAATGTCCTGTCTTTTTAATACGTAAAACTCTAACATATCAGATACCAGGTTTGCTGTTTTTTTTTTTAAAGAGTGGTGGATGTGTGGAACACGCTGCCAGAGGTGGTGGTAGAGGCAGATATATTGAGGCATTTAAGAGCTTCTTAGATAGGCACATGGATGAGAGAAAAATGGAGGACTATGTGGGAGAGAAGGTTAAAAGGCTGGCACAACATCATGAGCTGAAGGGCCTGTACTGTAACGTTCATATGACATATTAGAAATAGGTTCTGATTCTCTGATAGCTATCCAAAGGAATAACTGCACTCAACTTCGCTTGCCCCATCACTGAAATGCTCCCACAACCAATGGGCTCACTTTCAAAGACTCTTCACGTCATGTTCTCAATATTTATTGATTATTTATTAATTATCTCTTCTTTTTGTATTTGCACAGTTTGTTGTCTTCTGCACTGGTTGAATGCCCAAGTTTGTGTGGTCTTTCATTGATTCTGTCATGGTTATTATTATTATTGAGTATGACCACAAAAAAAAAACAATCTCAAGGTTGTATATGGTGACATATATATATATATATATATATATTTTGATAATAAATTTTTAAGAAAACTTTTATTGTGTTACAAACCTGGTCCTTCAGCTGCTGCACTTGCATTTGCAGTCTGTGCTCGTTCTCTGCCTTCTCCACCCGTAGCTGCTGATTCTGTTGATGTAGTTCTAACAGCTGCTTCCCTATGAGCAGATTCTGATCCAAAGCTTCACCATTCTGAAAGATTCAGGTAGATTTAAATGTACAATTTCTAAAAAAAAAATAGCATCACATGAAGAACTAAAAAAAAAAAGCTGTAATCTTGGACATTGAACCAATTAAATTTTTAATGGACAGCTCTGATGGAGATTCTGGTAGAATGTCTATTCACTACCATCTAACAGACCCAATGATAAAATGATACAGAACATCCCACCTTTCTGGACATGCAGACAGTAGATAAAATAATTACTATCTCAGTAATAAACCTCACCAAAGATCCTGTCCCCTAATCTTCATATTCTGGTATCTGACCCTTTCTTTCTCAGTCCTGAAGAAGGGCCTTGGCCCAAAACTTTGACTATCCATTAATTTCATTAGATGCTGCCTGACTTGCTGAGTTCCTACAGCATGCATGTGCTGTTTTGGATCTCCAGCGCCTGTAGACTTTCTCATGTCTTTATTCAAGAAAGCTGCTTTTGTGGCATCTGATACAAAATAATGACCCTACTTAGTGCAAGATACTTCAAATGCAGCTCTGATTCCTGTAATGTCCAAATTATCAATCCACTCATGCTACAGTTGACAGTTCCATTCCCCACACTTCTGCTTTCAACTCCTTGTTACAATGAGCAAAGACAGAGTTATTCTTTTACTCCTTGTATCTACCCCACCACTCTCCACATTCAATGGGTCATCCTCTATAATTTCCGACACCTTTGCAGTGACACCGGACATCTTCCCTTCCTCTCCCAGCGTTTCCCTTGCACTGCCTACTTCACTTGTCCATCTCCACCAATTTCAAGTACTTTTTGCACAGAATCTTCCCACGCAACAATAGGGGATGCATCACGAACCATTTTACTTCTTTTTGTCCCACCATCTAGCTAGTCAATCACTCAGAGTTATAGTAACTTCGCATGAAAATAGGACCTTCAGCCCAACTGGTTTATGCCGAACAAGATTCCCATCCAAATTCATGCCATTTGCCTGTGTTTGGCCCATTCCTTCAAAGTGAGGCACCGATTCACTTGCACTTGCAGTATAGAGTACTGGATTCAGTGCTCATGATGTGGTCTCTTCTGCATAGGAGAAACCAGACACCAGGGTTGGTTCTCCGCTCAACACATGACTTTTGTTCAATCTGCATTGGCAACTGAGGTTCCAGTTGCCTGCCTCTTCAAATAGCTATCAACTCTCATTCTGACATCTGTTCCAACAAACACAATGCAACCTCAAGAAATGGCATAACTTCGAAGTAGGCACATTCCACACTCCAGAACTGGACAGAGAATCAAAACCAGGTTTAATATCGCAAAATTTGTTCTCTTTGAGCTAGCAGTACAGTGCAATACATAAAAATAGAAAAAAATGTGAATTACAGAATTGAACAGATTGAACAATTTCAGGTAGCCAGCCTTCTCTATGTATTAGAACTCAACAATTCTGATAAGACATCAACATGCTGTGAATTTAACTTTTCCCCAGTATCAGATGTTGCTTAATTTGCCTCTTATTTCCAACATCCTCTTGTATTTAATGTTTTCTGTAACTACAGTGTTCTGTATCTCACAGTTCCAACATTATTTCCCCATCTCCAACATCTCTGTCCTGAATCATCTTCTGCTATTTACTCCTCCTCCGGGCAGATTAGTTACAATGAACAAACCTTCACTCCCTCCTCGAGCAGCACTGTCATTTAGTCTCCATAGACATTGTCTTTGTTCTCACCGATCCACTATTTCTTTCCAACTTTTCCTAATTTTGACAAAAGGACATTGAACCAATATGATAAATCTGCTTCTCTCTCCACTGGTGCCCCGAGGTTTAGCATTTTCAATTTTAGAGTTCCAAGCATCAGCAATTTTTTTTTACTTTTTTTTAACTGATTCATGATATCCAATATAAAATGCTGACATTACTTTTGATTGTCAAAGTTATAATTGTAACACTCTAGCAGAGATTTCACTGCTAATGTAATAGTCTTTCTGTAGAAGCAGTGTTTGGGTTATGATTAAAGATAACGGGTGCTTTGGAATACGACCCATCCAATCCGGGAGCAGTTTTTTTTTGTGTGCCTGACACCGGTGTGCACTGGGGTCTTTGTTCAGTAGGAGATGAAGAGAGAAGACGCTGAAGAGAACCAGTCATGGCATTTGACCCGGGGAGGGAACTGTGATTCGATGGAGCAAGATGAAAAGGTCCACTGAGGATTGGTGAATATGAGTTTTGGAAGAGTTGAGATCCAACTTGTGCACATTTGACTGTTTAATTATAATTGACACTTTTTGTTTCATAAATATAATTTCTTTGTAATTATAATTCCATTCATAAATATAATTTCTTTAATCATATGCAGTGTGCTGTCTGTCATTTCTTGGCATCGAGTTGTAACAGGGTAGTAAATTACACAGCATCCACACAAACCGGGGTTTGTGGCATAGGGACAGCCGTTTCAATCTCACGGATTTGGCGTGACCGGTGTGTGTATTCCCTAGACTCACGCAGCCCAAGGAAACCCGGGGGGGGGGGGGGGCACCATGCAGTTATGTTCCAAATAATTCCAGCTAAATAAAGAACAAAATAATTGAAGCATCAGATGAGATCTCAAACATTTATAACCAAAACCAACACGACTTCACTATTCTTCTTTCCTACTTTTTGTTTTGTAACTTAGTCATTTTTATGTCTTGCACTGTATTGCTTGGGTGGCGGGGTGGAGATATGTCTCTACCAAAGGAGGTGTAAGACGCTCCTTCCCTCCTCTAGCATGCAGGTCACCCTTGGGTAAGATGTAGCACCTGCTTAGCCACCCCTCCCCAGTCAGGATCACAGACACCCCACCCTGCAAAAACTCATTTCACGGAGGTAGCACCATCCATTTGCAGGAGACTCCCGGAACTTCTGAGAGAGGTGGGATGTCTGCAATAGAATAGCTCCTTAGCAGCTGGCCAGCTAATTTAAATAACGTTAGCTGTGCTAATGAATGAATGACACCTGTTAAACTCACCTCAATATGTCTTTTACAGTCTTAACCCACCATGGGCAATAGAAAAGTCACTGTTGCAAACAGTGCAGCGAGCAACACTGTCATTATTTTTGACCCCTATTAGGCAGGGGTAGTGTAGTCTGGGGTGAAGTACGTTTTATATTTTCTTTTGTTGCAACACTCTGCCATGGTGCTCTCTCTCTCGCTCTCAAAAAAATCGATTTCCGGGATATTGTATATAATTTGCGGGCATCAGGGAGCCATTATCAATATGCGGGAGACTCCCAGAACTTCCGGGAGAGGTGGGATATCTGGAATCACATGAAGCCATGGGAGCAGGTGGTGGATGGTTGTATGAGCAGCTGGTGCATATCACAAGTCCTGGTTATGTGACCACTGACGCCAGGCAGACAATCTCTGAAGAGTATTAATAATGGCCGGGGTCACCCATCTTGTAAGACACTGCCTAGAAGGCAGTGGTAAACCACTCCTGTAGAAAAATTTGCCAAGAACAATCTTGGCCATGAAGCCATGATCATCATAATGATGATGATGATGATGATAGTATTGCTGACAATGATAACAAACCTGATTCTGATAACAGATGACAATGGACAAAATGTGTTGCAAAACATCCAAGGCAACTGCCATTAGCATGTGGGAAGGAAATCTAGGCAATGTCTGTCAAGGACGTGCTACGGTAGGAGCTAAGAGTTGGCACAAGTCATCATTCCATTTGCAAAGAAAATTAATTCACTGTCAACCTTCCAATGAATTTCAAGATTTGCTGCAGTAGTGCTGTAAAAACAAATTAACACTGAAGGTTTAAGCTTGTCATTTCACAGCACTAGCTCTCAATGGATAATTCAGCTTTTGAATGGTTTCCACTTTGATGCTGTTTGTAACGAATGATAATTGTTTACATGATACAAGTTAAAATGGAAAAGTTGAAAAAAGGAAATAATCCCCCAAATGTTTTAGGAATACCATTAGTTGACAGACTATAGAAGAAAATGTAAAAAAGAACAGATTTTTAAGTTTTACTGGATGTGAAAGTCATTAATTGAGAAAATATATGCTGATAACTGGCTAACAAAGCAAGAACTCCTTCTGACCAAGAGAGGAAGATCACCAAATATGATTTGTTGAGGACTGCATTAGTTATTTTTTTATGTGTAGGATACAGCTACCTTTAGTTTGAATTCCTTATGTTAAATCTAAATTGAACCCTGGGCAATTTTTTGTGACATGTCCCAAAAAAATAAACAAGAGATTTTGCAAATGCTGGAAATCCAGAGCCACACACATTAGACTGTAGTGGCTTGATCCATAATCCTTGTTTCTCGAGATGATATATCTACACATTGCATATTATCCATCACAATCTTTGTATGCTCCCCCAGGATTCTTTCATTTTTAGCCATCTAATATCTAACCAATCTCACAGGTCCTTGGGACAAGGCAGGGCTGTTAATGCAAGCCAGGGGCGAAAAGTCTTTTCAGAATTAGGATTCATAATCAAAATGCAAATTATTGATCTATTTATTTAGAGATACCGTGCAGAATAGGCCCTTCCTACACTTCAAGCCACAGAGCCCTGCAATGCTTGATTGAACCCTAGCCTAATCATGGGACAATTTACTATGACCAATTAACCTACTAACTGTCTTTGGACAGTGAGAGGAAACCCAGAGAAAACCCACGCATTCCACTGGAAGAATGTATAGACTCCTTATAGATGACGTCAGAATTGAACTCAGAACTCCAAAGCCCTGGGCTGTAATAGTGTTGTGCTAACTTCTACACTACCGTGGCTAGATTTCAAACCTGCTATAAGACAACCCTTAATGGAGACTAAACACCAGCCTGGAAAAGGGGGACTGAGGACAGCTCATACATGCCCATCCTGCAACTGGTACCTTAACAGAGGTGAACAAACATGAAAGATGCTTAGATGAAATGCACGGAAAGCTTGAGGTGAGAATGGTATGAGGAAAACAGGAACAGGAAAATTAAGAGCAAGTAAAAAACAATATAATTTTCCAAATATGAAGGTAATTTATTACTGAAAAATAATCCATTACATTTCTGAAGAATTCTTGGAAATGATTGCATTTTGTCTTAATATGGAATATGCTAACTTTAAAAGCAGGAGCAATCTGGAATATTCTGTAGGACTGACACATATGGTCAAAGTGCAATAACAATGCATCACAGAAGAACATGATTTAAAATAGCAACAACCTACAGGGAATTGCAGCTGTAGTCTAGACTGTTGTATTACTCTATTTAATCCAGGCCTCTTAAAATACAATGAAATTTTATCTGCCTAAGGTAATATCCATGCTGACTCACTGTGATTTTTAAATAGGCCAGAGGAGAATGGTCAGACTGGTTCAAGCTGACAGGAAGGCAACAGTAACTCAAATAACCATGAGTTACAATAGTGATGTGCAGAAGACCACATTAGGTTCCACTCTTGTACTGAATAAAGTGGCCACTGGGTGTACTTATTAACTATTTTCTTTTGGTATCAATGTTGAGACTTTTACTAAGTAACTGCAGTAATTCATCTGCCTCTTGCTGCATATTATAAAGTCTTATCTATGAGATTAGCTCTACCGTTTAAAATACATCATTTACAGCTGGCTACCACTGGGTTGAAATTGTTAAATCCTATCCCTCCATCAACAATCTCACTTTGTTTCCTCACCAACCTCTGCAGCAGTTGCTAGAGACGGCTCTGTAGAGCTGTGAGTGGTTTGTAGACTGGCCCTGTTAAAGTGGGAAAAAAAGTACAAAAATCTCCAGGTTCTTAGCAGTGGTTTAGGAAGTTTACCATCTCATTCTAAGAAATTCTGGGACAAATCAAAATCTGCCACGTCCATTCAGCTCAAATCGCATAACTTAGCTTCTTACTGAGGCATTAACAAAATCTCAAAATAAATATGAATTCCGATTCTAACAATCAACTGAAGGATTAATTCACTTGGTAAACTATTCTGTAAAGTTATGGTAAAGGTGAAATAAATTTATAGAAATTCACCTGATCAGTAATTAGGTTTGTGTTGTCATTATATACAAGCTCTCCATTTTCTCCATCTGGATCCATTAACACCAGAGTTTGATGTCCCATGGTTGATGCAGATCCCAAGGAATCTTCTGCAGGAGAAATGCCATTGGTCAACCTGCTGTCCTTTTAAAAAACATAAGTGTTTTTAATATATTGGTATCAAGTCAGGCATTGCCTTTTCCTTCTTGTACTTGATTATTTTAGAGCTGCATATACAAATGTGCTGGAGGAACTCAGCAGGTCAGGCAGTATCTATGGACAGGAATAAACAGTCGACACTTTGGGCTGTGATCTTTCATCAGTTCTGCATGTGTTGCTCTGGATTTCCAGCAGCTGCAGAACCTTGTGATTTTTTTATTATTTTACAGTTTCCATTAATAGATCTATTATAGAGCCAGAGGATAAGACATGAAAGAGTAGGACCTATCAAGTGTGACAGTGGGAAAGTGTGTATGGAACTGGAGGAAATAGCAGGGGTACTTAATGAACATTTTACTTCAGTATTCACTATGGAAAAGGATCTTGGTGATTGTAGTGCTGACTTGCAGCAGACTGAAAAGCTTGAGCATGTAGATATTAAGGAAGAGGATGTGCTGGAGCTTTCGTTTTTCAAGTTGGATAAGTCGCTGGGACTGGATGAGATGTACCCCAGGCTACTGTGGGAGGCGAGGGAGGAGATTGCTGAGCCTCTGGCGATGACCTTTGAATCATCAATGGGGACAGGAGAGGTTCCAGAGGACTGGAGGGTTGCAGAGGTTGTTCCTTTATTCAAGAAAGGGCGTAGAGATAGTCCAGGAAATTATAGACCAGTGAGTCTTACTTCAGTGGTTGGTAAGCTGATGGAGAAGATCCTGGGAGGCAGGATTTATGAACATTTGTGGAGGTATAATATGATTAGGAATAGTCAGCATGGCTTTGTCAATGGCAGGTCATGCCTTACAAGCCTAATTGAATTTTTTGAGGATGTGACTAAACACATTGATGAAGGAAGAGCAGTAAATGTAGTGTATATGAATTTCAGCAAGGCATTTGATAAGGTACCCCATGAAAGGCTTATTGAGAAAGTAAGGAGGCACGGGATCCAAGGGGACATTGCTTTGTGGATCCAGAACTGGCTTGCCCACAGAAGCAAAGAGTGATTGCAGACGGGTCATATTCAGCATGGAGGTCAGTGACTAGTGGTGTGCCTCAGGGATCTATCCTGGGACCCCTACTCTTCGTGATTTTTACAAATGACCTGGATGAGTAAGTGGAGGGATGGGTTAGTAAGTTTGTTGATGACACAAAGGTTGGAGGTGTTGTGGATAATGTGGAGAGCTGTCATAGGTTACAGCGAGACATTGATAGGATGCAAAACTGGGCTGAGAAGTGGTAGATGAAGTTCAACCCAAATAAGTGTGAAGTGGTTCATTTTGGTAGGTCAAATATGATGGCAGAATATAGTATTAATGGTAAGACTCTTGGCAGTGTGGAGGATCAGAGGAATCTTGGGGTCTGAGTCCACAGGGCACTCAAAGCAGCTGTGCAGGTTGACGCTGTGGTTAAGAAGGCATACGGTGTATTGGCCTTCATTAATCATGGAACTGAATTTTGGAGCTGAGAGGTAATGTTGCAGCTATATAGGACACTTACTCAGACCCCACTTGGAATACCGTGCTCAGTTCTGGTCACCTCACTACAGGAAGGATGTGGAAGCCATAGAGAGGGTGCAGAGGAGATTTACAAGGATGCTGCCTCGATTGGGGAGCATGCCTTATCAAAACAGGTTGAGTGAACTCAGCCTTTTCTCCTTGGAGCGACGGAGGATGAGAGGTGACCGGATAGAAGTGTATAAGATGATGAGAGGCATTGATCGTGTGGATAGTCAGAGGCTTTTTCCCAGGGCTGAAATGGTTGCCACAAGAGGACACAGGTTTAAGGTGCTGGGGAGTAGGTACAGAGGAGATGTCAGGGGTAAGTTTTTTTACTTAGAGAGTGGTGAGTGCGTGGAATGGGCTGCCGGCAACAGTGGTGGAGGCAGATACAATAGGGTCTTTTAAGAGACTTTTCAACAGGTACATGGAGCTTAGAAAAACAGAGGGCTATGGGGAAGTCTAGTAATTTCTAAGGTTCAGCACAACTTTATGGGCCGAAGGGCCTGTATTGTGCTGTAGGTTTTCTATGTATATATCTAGTGTGTTAATTTAACAACTGTGAACATCTAAAATGTATCATTTAGACTTCCATTGTATTTCTCCAATCAGAGTATTGCCAAAGTAACTAAATGCATGGTAATTACCACAAAGCTTCATTATTACTGACCTCCACTCTATTCATAATTTTACATTTATTTCCACACAAGATTCCATTCTACATCTGCTCAGCCACCAGTAAAGGAGCTGGCTGACTTGTTTTTACTTCAGGTTTCTAATATCTGCAATATTTGATTTATTGTTCTAATTGGTTTCTCTTTATTAAAAATATATTCAGCAGAGCTAATACAAAACTGATGTTCGTCAACAAGGATTTCTTATTACCAAGGGATTATTCAAAGTTCAAGCACCTTTGAGAATCTTAAGAAATAGAAGACAGAAACTGGACCAAGAAAACAAAGGCAGCACCCACATAATTGCAGCATTTACTAATGTAAAAGACAGTTGACTAAACCACTAACATTTTCAAAGCTCAAAAATTAACTAATCTTACTCATTGAAGAAACTAGCAATCACAAAGGAAAAATTAAGAAAATACATGCAAATCAGAAAACAGTTGAATGCATACCTAACATTGAAAATCTGTAATTATTTGCAACTTTTTAAAAAATATATACAATTTGATTTTATTTTCCCATAAATTTACCTGCAGCCCAAGAGGGCCATTGTTAATGAAGAAATATTACTGTGAAGTTACATGAATGCAAAAACTCTTCTGATATTAAGGGTGCAAAATTAATGATCTGACATCCTAAGGTGTACAATTATTTCAAGAGCACTGCACAGCAGTGTCTACATTTTCTAAGGAGACTGAGGTGTGCAAGGCTCCTCGCCCCCATTCTAACAACTTTCTAAAGGAGCAACTTCGAGAGTGTCCTATCTGGCTATATCATTGTGTGGAACAGAAGGCACAAGATCCTACAGTAAAAACTGCCGTGAGGATCACTAGGGTTTCCCTCCCCCAACTATTTGTTACATTTACTGGAAGCGTTGCAGACCAAGGGCTGAGGATCCCTACCACCAATTCTGCAATCTCTTTGACTCAGTACCATCAGCAAGGAGGTACAGGAGCATCAGGACGTGGACTGTCAGACCGGGTAACAGCTTCTTCCCTCAGGCTGTGAGACTAATAAATACCCTGTCACGATGAATGTCTTGTCACTAGCTAGGACAGCGAGCGGTTTACTCGTGCTGCACACGGCATGCATTTTGAATTATATTTCACTAACTTGCTTATGGTAACATTTTGTTTTATGTGCTGTGTGTGATCTGTGTTTTGTCAGTGCACCATGGTCAGGAGGAATGTTGTTTCATTTGGTTGTATGTATGTACAGTCTGATGACAATAAATTTGAACTAAATAAAGAATATTCACTTTAAATTTTACTTGAATAATCAAAGATTATCTTGATGAAATTTTCTTTTCTTTCATGGCTTTGCTTACCTTTCAATTTTTAGTTATTCTCACAAATTCATTCTGGCCTGTTCTTTCTGCCTACAGTTGGATGCAGGGTTCATCATGCTGAAGGAAAGCTGCGGTGCAGTGTTTCCTGATCTTTCCAATGCTAGCCGAATGTGACGGCAACTCTGTCATGCTTTTTGTTATTTGTGATGTCGACTGTATAATTGTTCATGCACTTACTAAAACAGGAATGTAGCCTTGGGCATCACAGCAGAATTGTAGTGTGCTAAACTTAATTTTTTTAGGGCTTTTTTTGGATTATTTAGGGAAATTATTTACACAGAACAAATTATTTTGGTTCCATTTTAAACTTAATTGTTAGGTTAAATAGTTACATGGGAAAGAATGCAGTAAAGACTATATTTAAAAAAAAAACTGTAAATACTTTGGTAAAATACTGTATCTGTCACTGAAACTGCACTAATGCATTTCTCATTCCCTGACAATCCTACTTCGATAACACCCTAGTTGACCTTGTTAATCTAAACTGAATTAAATTCAAAATGCTCATTGATCTCTTTGCAAGTGACGACTGCTTGCAGTATCCTGAAAACATAACACAACATGATTCTGTCTTTGGCTCTCGTTACTGACTAAAAAGGAGAGGTAGAATCTTACTTTTTGCATGTAAGCATTAAAACCTTTCTCTCTTTGTATACATTACACAGAATGCTTTGTAAAATGCTGTAAGAGATACAGAGGTAATGGTTTAAAAACATATAACATTTCAGGTGCATTTACACTCAGTGGCCACTTTATTAGGTACAGGAGTGAAACCCAAAATCAGAATCGGGTTTAATATCAGCGGCATACGTTGTGAAATTTGTTGTTTTTGCAGCAGCAGTACAATACAAAGCATAATATTAAAAATGCAAACTGCAGATTATTTCAATCCTGCAGTGCCTACCCCCCCACCCCTACTCCCATACCAGGCAGTGATGCAGCCAGTTAGAATGCTCTCCATGCTACATCTGTAGAAATTTGTGAGCATCTGGTGACATTCTAAACCTCCTCAAACCCCTAATGAAATATAGCTGCCGAGGTCTCCTGCTGCTGTGACCCATCTACTTCCAAGGTTCGATGTGTTGTGCATTCAGAGATGCTCTTTTGCACACCACTGTTGTAACATGTGGTTATTTGAGTTTCTGTCTGCTTCCTGTCAGCTTGAACCCCATTCTCCTCTGACTTCTCTTATTAAGAAGGTGCTTTCGCCCACAGAACTGCCACTCACCGATGTTTTTTTTTGTTTTTCACACCATTCTCTGTAAACTCTAGAGGCAGTTATGTGTGAAAATCCCAGAAGATCAGCAGTTTCGGAGACACTCACACCACTCCATCCAGCACCAACAACCATTCTACAGTCAAAGTCATTTAGATCACATTTCTTCCCCATTCTGATGTTTGGTTTGAACAACCAAACCTCCTGACCATGTTTGCATGATTTTATGCATTGAGTTGCTGCCACATGATTGGCTGATTAGATATTTGTATTAACGAGGTGTAAGGTGTTTCTAATAAACTGGCCACTAAGTGTGTATCTAATGTTCATTATTTATTTTGTGTCTCAATGACATACCTTTCGAGTTGGTCCAGTATTATCACTATTCACAGTGGCAAGGGTCGTGGTCGATGTGCTAACAGCAGTCTCTGTAATAACAGGACTAACTGAAGTGATATTCATTGCCCCACTAGAGGTAACTTGGGTGCCTCCATAAGCTTTATGATGAGCTTCCGCACTCTGTTCATAATACTGTCGACTATTTACCTCCTTGAAAAAAGTAAATATTTTGGACAATATTGTTAATGATCTGAAATCTGCAATAGTTTTCAAATTACTCTACATGACAGAAAATAACAATAATAAATGCTAACAACTGTTCCTACAGTTAATGTTTAGAAAGGTCTGTCACTGTCCATTTCAAATTTCAGCTGAGAACATGTATCCAGTTACTGAAAATTACACTGTTTGTCAATTGTTATTTAAAAAAACTTGGTGTTCTCTACTCACTGAAATATTTGCATAAAACCAACCAAAAATTGCATCCAATTTGTCCTCAATGCAATTACTTCCCATCTAATAACATTTTGAACGATGTCAGTTGTCTTTTGTAATCCATTACCAAGTGAAGTGAAGTCAAGATATATTTGATATGTAATCCATACAGCCAAGAAATTACAGAATGACATGATACTCAGTGGACCATTTAATACCCTGATAAACCTTTCCTTAAGAAAAACAGAACAGGTTGACTACATCCAATTATCATAGTTTTTCATTCAAGCATTCTACACCAAATAAATAAATAGGTTCCACAGCTGATTAGAAAAATTGCTTCCGCAAATGTGATACATGTCGGCCCAGATTTTGGAGATGAAATAAAGCCAACAGTGTCAGCACTCTAGTTATTATAGAGTATGTTGGACAACATTTTTTAAAATTATCCACTTGAAAGCAAAAGACTACCGAGAGAATGTTAGATGATGGATTGAGGTTTCAATAGCAGAGAGACAGAATCATGGAATTACGGTTCTGTATTCCCAGATCTCCTTGTTCTACCACACTCGACCATTCACTGTGTATGTCCGAACCTGCTTTGTCCTCCTAAAGTGCAACACCTCACACCTGTCTGCATTAACTTGCATCTGCCGTTTTCCCAACTGGTCCAGATCTCACTGCCAGCTTTGATAGCTTTCCCTGCTGTCCACTATGCCCCCCAATGTTAGTGACATCCGCAAATTTGCTGATCCAGTTTACCACTTTATCATCCAAATCATTAATATAGATGACAAACAACAGACCCAGCACTGATCCCTGCAGAACTCCACTAGTCACAGGCCACAAGTCAGAGAGTCAACTATCTCCTACCACCTTCTGGCTTCTCCCGCTAAGCCAATGCTGAATCCAATCTACTACTTGATCCTGAATGCCAAACCTTCAGACTGAACCTTCTGGACCAGATTCCCATGTGGGGCTTTGTCAGAGGCCTTGCTAAAGTCGATGTAGAGAATGCCTACTGGCTTTCCGTCATCAACTTTCTTGGTAATCTCTTTGAAAACTCTATAAGACTGGTTAGGCACCACCTATCAGGCACAAAAGCAAGTTGACTATCCCTCACCAAATGCCCTGTCTATCCAAATACCATACATCCTGCCCGTTAAAATAACTTCTAATAATTTATCCACTACTGACTTCAGGCTCACCAATTTCCAGCTTATTATTAGTGCTTTTCTTGAACAATGGAAACACCATTAGCTTTCCTCCAGTCCTCTGGCACCTCACTCATGGTTAAGGGTGTTTTAAATAGCTCTGCCAGGGCTCCTGCAATTTCTGCACTAGCCTCCCACAGGGTCCGAGGGGACACCTTGTCCGGCCCTGAAAACTTATCCACCCTAACTTGCCTCAAGGCAGCACACAAGAACATTTATATAAAATTGGATAATTTAAAAGATCTATAAATACCACCACACTACTTAATTTCTTTTTGAGATCTATGTCAATGAAGAATTCGCTGCGTCATGTCAAAGCAGACACAGACTAATAGTGAAGCAATGCGAAGTCTTTGCAACTTCCATGGGATATACAATGCAGACTATAGTCAATGAAGTACCAGCAAACTATTGCCAGCAAGGGCTGGATTGATAAAATTCCTAATTTGTTGGTACATTATGTGAGGCAATGCCATAAATGAAATCTGGAACTTCTGGCATTTCTCAGCAAAAATACAGACCAATGAAACATCCAAATTATGAGAAACAAGCCTAATGTAAATTCCTCATTGTAGATAAAAACAAACTGTAAACACGATTTTAAAATTTGACATTTAATGAAGATTATGTAACCTGAAATGGCATTATATACAAACTAACCATGTAGAAAATAACAATATATTTTTTAAAATCTATCTATTTCCAAAGAAACTGAAATTCTACATTAATCACCAAATACAGATCTGTGTCTAATGTCACAGACCAATCATGACAAGTAAAAACTAGTGGTTAGAAAAGAAACTGTACCACAAACTGTTTTATGGACACAAGTAGCATTTGAAGTGCTTAAGAATTTTTTCTCACAGAACTTCCATATATTACAGAGGCTAGATCACTGGGGGCATCTAAAGAGGGAGTAGATAAATTGTTGAAAGATCGCAAAATTAAGACTTTATGGATCAAGCATCATAAAAGAGTGGGACAAATCAACAATCTTCACAATAACAACAGGAATTCGGCAGATGCTGGAAATTCAAGCAACACACATAAAAGTTGCTGGTGAACGCAGCAGGCCAGGCAGCATCTCTAGGAAGAGGTGCAGTCAACGTTTCAGGCCGAGACCCTTCATCAGGACTAACTGAAGGAAGAATGAGTAAGGGATTTGAAAATCTTCACAATAATCAGCCTCGAACAGCCAGGTGGCTACTCCTATTTTCATGCATGTGAAGTAAACACGTTCTTAAATAAATGGCCATACAATGTGTCTTCTGTAAAACAAATGTAAACTCTATACAGATCACCAGTGTTCTGACACTAATTTAGTACCATATCCATTAGTAAAGTGTTATATTGATCTAGTGGCTCTAAAGCTTAATCATGCTCAGTTGTCAGTACTTAATAATTACATGCACAGCAAAACTACATCTTCACATTAATGCGAAGGATAAGAGTAAATACTAATTAGTTAAACAGCATTTGGAGTAATGTCAGCAGTTTTGGACCCCTTATCTAAAAAAGGATGTGTTGGCATTGGAGAGGGACCAGAGGAGGCTTACAAGATTGATCTGGGAATGAAAGGGTTAACATATGACGGGTGTTTAGTAGCTCTGGACCTGTACTTGCTGGAGTTTTGAAAGCAGGGGGGCGGGGGGGGGGGGGTCCTCACTGAAACCTTTCAAACATTGAAAAACCTAGATTGAGTGGATGTGGAGAGGAATGTTTCCTATAGTGGAGGAGTCTAGGACCAGAGGGCACACTCTCATAATGGAGGGACGTCCCTTTACAACAGAGATGAGAAGGGATTTCTTTAGCCAAAGGGTGGTGAATCTGTGGAATTCTTTGCCATGGACAGCCTTGGAGGCCAAGTCATTGAGTACATTTGAAATGGAGGTTAACAGGTTCTTGATTAGTAAAGATATCAAAGGTCATGGGGAGTAAGCAGGAGAATGGGGTTGACATAGATAATATACAGTACCATACAAAAGCATATATATAGCTAGGGTGCCTAAGACTTTTGCACAACACTGTATTTGTCACCATGGAATGGAAAACGGGTTTGTAAGTCTGGCGGGAGCAAAGGATGTTGGAAATGGTGAAAGTGAAGTACCATGGGAGGCATGTGGGATAGGTGGCAGAAAAGGAATGCCGGAGCGGGGGATGGCGCAGGTGACACCCTGAGACATCAGGAAAGGTCATTTTATTCCCAACAATTGGTTTATTGATCATTACAGAATGCCTCTATGCTGCTTCCCATTTTCCTAACCGTGATGCCCCTCTTCCTGCTCCCTTCCCACCCACAGTGGACACCGATCATCACTCACATTTCATTAAATTTCTTTTTTTTTTTTTGGGTAGCACTACAGTGCAATAGATAAAATTACTACAGTACTTTGCAGAAGTCTGAGACCTCCTAGCTCTATACAGTTGCAAGAAAAAGTTTGTGAACCCTTTGCAACTACCTGGCTTTCTGCATTAATTGCTCATAAAATGTGAAAGGATCTTCATCTAAGTCACAATAATAGACAAACACAATCTGCCTAACTAACAATACACAAACAATTGTCCCATTTATTTTTAATACTGAGTACACTATTTAAACAATCACAGGCTAGGTACAAAAAAGTATGTGAACCTCTGGGGTAAATGCCTTCTACTAAAGCTACTTGGAGTCAGGTATTCCAATCAATGAGATGAGATTGGAGGTGTGAATTGTAGAGGTACTCTTCCCTATAAAAAAGACAAACAAAGTCAGGTTACTGACAGACCCTGCTCTTCTCAAGAAAGATATGTTTATGTGCACCACGCCTCAATCAAAATAACTTTCAGAGGACCTTTAGAAGAATTGTAGAGCATGAAGCTGGAAAAGCCTACAAAAGTATTTCTAAAGATCTGAATGCTCATCAGTCCACAGTAAGAGAAATTGTACAAATGGAGGAAACTCAGTACTGTTGCTTCTCTCCCTAGGAATGGGTGTCCTGCAAAGATCACACCAAGAGCATAACATGCAATGCTGAAGTAGGTGAAAAAGAATCCAAGGGTAAAACCAAAAGACCCACAGAAATCTCTAGAATTTGGTAGTCTTTGTTCATGTGTCCACTGTAAGAAAAACACTGACTACGAATGGTGTTCATGGAAGGACACCATGGAGGAAACCATTACTCTCCAAAAAACACTGATACCTGTCTCAAGTTTGCAAAAGGCCGCCTGGATGTTCCACAACACTTCTGAGGCAATATATTGTGGACAGACTAGACAAAAGTTGAATTTTTTGGCAGAAATGCACACCACCATATTTGGGAAAAAAAAGGGCACTGCACACCAACACCAAAATCTCACCCCAGCTGTGAAGCATGGTGGAAGGAGCATCATGGTTTGGAGCAACTTTGCTGCCTCAGGGCTGGACAGTTTGCAGAGGGAACAATTAATTCAAAATTGTATCAAGACATTTTGCAGGAGAATGTCAGGGTAGTGGTCTGTAACCTGAAGCTTAATAGAAGTTGGATGATGCAACGAGAAAATGATCTGAAACACAAGATTAAATCAACAACAGAATTGTTTAAAAAGAAGAAACTTCGTGTTTTGTAATGGCCAAGTTAGAATCCAGACCTTAACCCAATTGAGATGCTGTGGCATGTTCTGAAAAGGACTGTTCATGCAAAGTTTCTCAGAAATATCCATGAACTGAGTTTTGTGCGGAGGAATGGTCTAAAATTCCTCCTTGCCATTGTGCAAGTCTGATCAGCAGCTGCAGAAAACATTTGGTGGAGGTTATTGCTGCTGAAGGAGATTCTATCAGTTATTAAATACAAGGGTTCACATACTTTTTCCAGCCTGGACTGTGAATGATTAAACAATGTGTTCAATAAAGACATGAAATGTACAATTGTTTATGTGTCATTACTTTAAACAGATTTTATTTGTCTATTATTGTGTCTTAGATGAAGATCAGACCACATTTTAGGAGTAATTAATGCAGAACCAGGTAATTGCAAAGAGTTCACAAATTTTTCCATGCAACTGCAGATGTACATTAGACTTTTGCACAGTACTAATTTTTAATGACTGCTTATTTTAAATTAAATAAACATACAAATACTGAGCAAAATAAGTGAAGAGCTGAGAAGCAGAGATTCAATGAAAAGCAAAGATGGAGAAGGGGAAAAGATAAAGAAGACGTCTTTGAAAAATCTGTCACCTTTATACCGGAGACAACAGAAAATTCCTTAGATAAGAATAAACCAATCAAGGTAACATGTGGGTAATGTGGTAATACCTTGCCAATGATAAATGAAAAGGTGTATGTAAATGCTATACTGCCTTCTGACAGTAGTAAATGGGTCAAACCACCACATACTGTGAAAAATACATGAATTTGCTAAACAATTACAGTCGTCCCTCCTTATCCGCGGGTTCCACATGCACGGATTCAACCAACCACGGATCGGGAAAACCCATAAGACCATAAGACAAAGGAGCAGAAATAGGCCATTCGGCCCATTGAGTCTGCTCCGCCATTTCATCATGAGCGGATCCATTCTCCCACTTAGTCCCACTTCCCCGCCCTCTTACCATAACCTTTGATGCCCTGGCTACTCAGAACCCGGAAGTTCTCTCTCCAGCACTCATTGTTTGAGCATGTACAGACTTCTTTTTCTTGTCATTATCCCCTAAACAATACAGTATAACAACTATTTACATAGCATTTACATTGCAATAGGTATTAAAAGTAACCTAGAGATAAGTTAAAGTACAGGCAGTCTTTAAGTCGGATTTGTACATAAGTTGGAACAGGTACATCCAGTATTATTTAGCGTCAGTTAGTCAAACATTTGTCTTAGTATACAGTATATATTTTATCTTTCTATGCATATAAAACACTTAAGAAACATATGTATTTCAATAATTAAACCACTGCGTTGCTTAGTAATAATTGCAGCTTTCATTGGGGGAGGGCCTTCTGTATGCTCCATTATTCTTACTTTATCCTTTAAAATTGTTCCAATCATTGACTGTCTGTGGCCTAACACTTTCCCAATGACCTATGGCATTTCACCTCTTTCTGATCGCTTTATTATTTCCACTTTATTTTCAATCGTGATTGTTTTCCATCAACGAAACAGAAACACTGCAGATTCAGCAGCAGCCGCGGGCGGCAGGTCCTGAAGTCCACCGCACTGAGACAGATTAAATAAGGTCCGGAGCTCCACCAGGTCCTAAAGTTCACCTTACTGAGCCATGTTAAATAAGGGACTTGCGCATCCGCGTTTTCTGGCATCCGCGGGGGGTCTCGGAACCAATCCCCCACAGATAAGGAGGGCTGACTGTATAACATGTGGGTAATGTGGTAATACTTTGGCAATGAAAATTGAAAAGGTATATGTAAATGCTATACTGCCTTCTGACAGTAAGTGGGCAAACCACCACATACTGTGAAAAATATATGAGTTTGCTAAAAAAGTACAAATTAAACTACTACTTTAGTCTTACATTAATTCATCTAGTATCTTATAAAAAGTATTTAAAAAAAACAATGGATTCCAACACTAGTTAATATGATGTGACACCTGGATACCCTTGCAGGAGTAGTAACAAAACTAAGTAGGTGATTCCTTTAGCATTAAACATTTTATTGTGAGTCCATAAATATCATTACAGACAGCTAGCTAAAGTGAAGCAACAGCCTAAAACATTGAGATTCTGTTGAAAATACTTTAAAACTCCATAGCTCGCAATATCTTGAAAAATAATTACACAGAAAAAGTCATAAAAATACCTGTATGTCCTACAATTTTAACCATTAACTGTCTCTATACAATTTTAGCTCTATAATATTGTTGTCAAAAAAAAATCCTTCACCCCAAAATGTCACCAACATACAGAAGGTTTAATTTTTATGGCTGCTAACACAAAGGAAGTAGATATATCATTACAGAATATGAAGAACAGTTATTTTATCAAAAATATATGGTAAAATGCTATCCACATTCCAGCATTGTCATTATCTACAGTTGCCTTCATTTCCTAAAGGAAACCAACAGCTAACTTGTTATAGTGGCTTACTGAAAAACCTCAAAGATTTTCTCTTTTTGTGTAGTATTTACCTCAAGGTTAAACTGGATTACTTACAGATAATCAGCTTTTGGTTCTTGAGGATAAGTACTGGCTAAGATAGCAAAGCTACCTATTATATTTTGCTCAAGCAAAGCGTCTAGTGGGGATCTCATAACACCCATAAAAGCACAGCAATGCATTCTACATATCAGCTTAAATTAAGTCTCTGAATCTTAAGCAATAACTTGCTGACACTGGCCTATGCCCCACCATAACCTCGGACAAAATAAGGCAAGGATTGCAACAGAAACCACAGCTATGAGCAAACTAATAACATGAGAGG
Organism: Mobula birostris; assembly: GCF_030028105.1. Taxonomy (NCBI): domain Eukaryota; kingdom Metazoa; phylum Chordata; class Chondrichthyes; order Myliobatiformes; family Myliobatidae; genus Mobula; species Mobula birostris. The sequence continues at coordinate 23,982,850 of NC_092400.1, forward strand.
TAGGGATATTAGCATTGCTGCCAAAATCACCCTTGTCACATCCATGGTCAAGGACATGGAAGTCTATGGGAAACACCCTCAACCATTTGAACAGAAACATTGTTATAAGGTTCAGGTGATTTTGTACCTAGAAAGAAATCTAATGTATACGTACAGCAACCAATTAAACCTCTAGCAGGAAAACAAGAGCTTCTTCTTAACACCATCAAAAACAAAACTGCAATGTTTTGGCCATTCCATGAGAAGCTTCAGCTTCTCAAAAACAATACTTTAAAACTCCATAGCTTGCAATGTCAAAAACAAGGAGTAGATGAATGGAAAAGGAAGAGAGGAAGACAAAAGACGACTTGGTTAGAAAACATCAATAGACTGGAGCCACATTATCCAAGCTACTCCTGAGGTCCCAGGAATATGAAGATGGAGGTGAGTACTGTAGTCAAGTAGGGTAGCGCATTCAAATGACTGAATAGGCAATGGAAATATTTGCAGTACAAGCAGTCATTTCAGATAAAGGCTAGCACCTACTTTATTTTCAATAAGCTGAAGTTTCTGTGTAGGTTTAAAAAAATGTATTCTTACCATGCTATCACATACTCTGAGTAATTCAAAATCTGACACAACTTAAATAGACTTACCTGTGTAACTTGGATTTGGAAAGTGGTATGAGGATTGCGGAAATGAGTTTTATAGTGTTTGACCGCTTCATCACGCCTATTGAAACCATTTCGGCACCGGTAGCAATGCCAGTGTGCACCTTTGAATTTTTTCTCTCCTTTGATAGTTCCAATGATGTCACAGTGGTTACAGCAACGAAGAATCTTTAAGCCTGGAAAATACAAATAGTGACAATCTTCACATTCATTAGAAAATCTCTCATAAATAAAAGTGGAATTACAAGCAAATTATAAAATAGTTATGATTTTTGGGGGAAAAAATCTAAGAACTGGCATTTGGATCTTATCTCATCTCCTGAAGTTGGGAGGATTCCAGGCAGCAGAAACAGGAAGAAAGTCTTAGCCTTCTGTCTGAGATCATTTAATTATGTTCAGTTAACTTCATTATGCTTAAGCCAGTGAAGAGATATTAAGCCAAAGTGGAATATTGCCTGCAGTTTAGCACAAAGCAGCAGTCTTACTCAAAGGCCATGTTAATGGTTAATTTGTGAAATGAAAACCTTCGCAAAATGCGATTATATGCTCTTCACGAATGCTGGGATTTCAAATTTATTGCTGAGATTGATAAGCAGCTTTATTTTAGATGAAAATAATACAAATACTCAGCAGGTCAGAGAAACAGGATCAATATTTTAGATTAAGAATCTCTCATCAGAAAGGTGTGACTTTTACATTTAAGTTCATTTTCACTCTAGAGGTGCTCCTTGACCTGCTGAATATTTCTTATATTTTCTGTTTTTATCTCTGATTTTCAGCACCCGTGATTTTTACATTGTAGAATGAAATTAGAATCAGGTTTAATACCACCAGTATATGTCGTGAAATTTGTTAACTTAGCGGTAGCAATACATGATAATATAAAAAAACAAATCAATTACAGTAACTATATGTATATTGAATAAATTAAAAATAGTGTAAGAACAGAAATAATTTTTTAAAAGTGAGTCAGTATTCATGGGGTTAAATCCAGATGAAGGATTTAAATATACTTTCCAATTAAGCAAGGCTGAGTGATTTCACAAAATGTAAGAAATGCATTTCATTCCCAGTACCCTAGCTCTTAATCTGTTAACTTCAAAAATCTTAGGAAAGCAAAACATCCATTAAGTTGACTCAAAAGTTCAAAGTACAAAGTAAATTTATTATCAAAGTACGTATATGTTACCATATACAACCCTGAGACTCATAAATCCATATATAACCGTAGCAAATTCAATGAAAGACTTCACCAATTTGGGAGCTTAACCAGAGTACAAAAACAACAAAATGTGCCAATACAAAAAGAAAGAAATAACAATAAATAAATAAATAAGCAATATATATCAAGAACATGAGATAAAGAGTCGTTGAAAGTGAGCCCATTGGTTGTGGAAACATTTCAATGATGGGGCAAGTGAAGTTATCCCTTTTGGTTCAAGAGCCTGATGACTGAGGGACAGCAACTGCTCCTGAACCTGGTGGTCTGTGTCCTGAGGCTCCTGTACCGTCTTTCTGATAGCACCAGCGAGAAGAGAGCATGTCCTGTGTGGTGGGGATCTCTGATAGTGGATGCTGCTTTCCTACAGTGGCATTTCTTGTAGGCGTGCTTAATGATGGTGAGGGCTTTACCCATAGTGGACTGGGCTGTATCCACTACTTTTTGTAGAATTTTCCGTTCGATGCCATTGATGTTTCCATACCAGGTTGTGATGCAGCCAGTCAACATACTCTCCACTACTCACCTATAGAAGTTCGTCAAAGTTTTAGATGTCATCTCATTTCTTCACAGACTCCTAGGAAGCAGAGGTGCTGTCGTGCTTTTTCCGTAATTGCACTTACATGCTGGGCCCAGAATAGGTCCTCTCAAATAACAATACCAAGGAATTTAAAGTTGCTGACCCTCTCCACCTCAAATCCTCTGATGAGGACTGGCTCAGGGAGCTCTGGTTTCCCTCTCCTGAAGTCAATGATCAGCTCCTTGGTCTTGCTGACAAGAAGTTGTTGTTATGGCACTCGGCCAGATTCTCAATCTCCCCCGATATGCTGGTTCATCACCACCTTTGATCTGACCTCAGACTGTTGGTGTCATCAGCAAATTTAAAGCTGTGTTTAGCCAACCCAAAACTGTAATCCAAATTAGGCAGTTTCTCTGACCAGAGAATGGTGTTTGGCATGAAGGTTATAAAATGGAAAAAAATTATAAAACTGCTAAGCAACAAAAAAAAAGCTGGAACTCAGCAAAAATAAAGCTGAGCACATATTTAAAATCAGGTGTTTTTAAGATTAACAAGATGGAACAGCAAAATAAAATGACAAGAAATATGTTGCATAAAGGAATGTAACTGCTACCATCAACAATTAGTTTCTTTTTATCATCTTATTGCTTTCTGTCTAATTTTGAATGTAACACAGTTCTCAACCTGAATAATTTCATGAATTATATAGGTACATAATATTATATAATTATATAGTTAAGGTGGGTTCATTTTATGTAGGAAATTGACTACTAAATTCTTAAGTGATTAATTAGTACTAATCAAACATGAAAAGGAAATGCTATGAAAACTTGCAAAACTTGATGTGCTTTTATTCTGAAATAGACATTTTAAACCACTCAAAAATAGCATTTTCTGAATCATTAGTCCCAACTTAAAACACTGCAGAAAAGCATTGCATTTGATTTCCATGAATGCACAATGCAGAATGATGTACCACTGAAGATCCTTTGCCAAATAGAACAATCATTTAATTTCTGCACCTCAGCAAATTATTGTTGCATTAATCTGCATCTCAGCAAATTATTTTTCCCAATTATAGAATAAATCAGCTATAACATATTTAAATGCCGTCCTATTTTGGTTTATGAAATATACTTTCAAGCACGTGCATTTTACAAAGATATAAAATATTGGAAGACTAAAGCTATTGTCATAATTTCCTACCACAAACTCTGTAAACTCCCGAAGTGACTGAAGTTGAACCAAAATATACATCATTCACAGATGAATGCTTCTTTTTATTACAAGGTAGTCTACTCTCCTGCCCTTATGTGTGCCTATTCCAAAACTTTCCTGGCCAGCATCAAATAAAGCTAAATTTGTTTGAAACTCCACTTCCTGTACTGCAACTCGCATCAAGAACCATTCAACAAGACCCAGTCCTGCTGAAGAGTCTCAGCCCGAAATGTCAATTGTACTTTTTCCGTAGACGCTGCCTGGCCTGCAGAGTTCCTCCAGCATTTTGTGTATGTTGCTTGGATTCCAGCATCTGCAGATTCCCTCTTGTTTGTGATTTGACCACTCAGCAATCTGCCTTGATTGTTGTCCTGCACTGCCACTGCTCTTTAGAATTCTATTTAAATTCAAATATAACCCCTCCCCTTCTTTTAGCGTACTCTATAAGTTTGATCAAATAAGTAGCTTTTAAGAAACGTTAAAAATAGGAAACAAACAAGTTCAGTGAAAAAAATCTCAAATTAAGGCCTCTGGCAGTAGAATTTAATTTGAGGATAATCTGTTATTCCCCCATCCCCCAAAAGACTAGAGAAAAACTCCACTTGTGCACTCTCCACTGCCTACATTGCTCATTCATGTCACCTTCCCCAGGAAGAGACAGCATACTCCAGACAAGTCATTCCATGATGAGTGTTTCATTACCACCTCCTTTCTGCTGTAGCCTATTGTTTTGGCTATAGAGCTCAGTGGTTCATTGACCTTATTGATTAGTTATTTTTAATGTTGAGTATTTTGAACATCAGGCTTCCTTGCTCTCTCACTCAATGCTTCAAAATCTCCTTTAGAATTCTGATACCTGCGATTTTAAAAATTTGTTCTGTAATGCTGTAATCAATAAAAAAGATCCTGAATGTGAAGTTTTAACCTCTTTATAAAAATATTGTAGAATATTTTGTAACAATTTGAAACTCCTTTTTATTGGGTAAATGTGAATGTGGCTCATTAGCCCCTTGCTAACAGCTGCTGGGCTTCGCGATGAGAAATCCACCTTTCATAGGCTTCATATGTCTAGGGCGTATATGACTTTGGTCCCACCAATTTCCTGAGTTTGGGATGTCTCACCGACCCAAACCCAGTTTGTGTAAATGCTGTGTGATTTACTGCCCCCAGCAATCACCCGTAGGCAAGAAATAGCAGATCGTACACTGCATACGGTAAGAATGTTAACTTAAGCAAACAGTTATTAAAGGAAAGAAAGAAAAATAACAAAAAGGGCCCATTATTCTTAAACAGTCAAATATGCATTCAAGTTGGAGCTCATCTTGAACTTGTCTGTCACTCACGCGTTGAACCCTTGGTCTACGTGAAAGCACACTCAACCTTCTGAATGTCACCCGAAATCCATCTGGAACAAACAGGTCTCCCATGGGGGTATCAGTCCTTCCTCCTTAAAGCCATTCACCTGCACAAAGCATCTTGTGCAACAGGGATGGCACCCTCAGTCATCTTCCTTCCTGTGTTCTCCCAGCTCCTGCCAAAGAAGATAGCTCCACTCACACCGGTGTCTCTCACAAAACATCTTTGTCCAGCGTTCTCCAGAACCTTCCAATTCCACCATCCTGATTGGCTGACACCACATTCCTAAGTTGAACAACAAAGCCTCTTATCTCAGCTCAAACCCAAACAGGCTGAAAGCAGAACAGAGTGCTCTTTCAGAACTGCTAAAATGAAATACCTACAGCATAGCAGTAGAAATCTTAACCAGGTGTTACAAATGCATTTCCCTTTTCCAAGAGGAATGACACTTTGCTGAACCTTCACAGTAATAATTCATCTTCTTTCAAGACAATTCCTTGGGAAGAAAGATAACATACTCAAACTCTGGTTTTGTGGGTTTTGAAATTGCCATTGATGTTAGTCTGGCAACTGCAGACTCTTCCACGGATGCAGTAAGCCAGTGGGTGTTTACACTCCAATGCAAGCTCTTGGTGTCATTCTGAAAGCTCTTTCTCCGTTGTTGTGAGCCAGAGATTCCTAGTCATCACTGGAGATGTTGCATTTCTTCAAGGATTTGAACATTTTCCCTCTGTAGACCTACTAATCTCTTTCCATCATAGAACTAGGCTTTGGGGGTCAGATACCGGGCACGCGAATGACCTTGCTTGAACAATTTGGTTGATTGAACCTCAGCACCGGAGATGCAGCTTGGAAGAGCATTAAGACATTGGTACGATTATTCTTATAGTAAATTCCGAATGTTCTACAGTGACGGTATTGGTGGTATTCTTCCAGAAAATGTCTGCTGTATGTAGTGCAGGTCTCAGAACAACACAGGAGGGCTGGAATCTTTGCTGCCCGGTAGACCACAAGTTTTGTTCCAGCATGAAGTCTTAATAGTTAATCCCCATTTTCCTCCAATTAATCAAAAGCTGTGCTTGCACACTGAAGATGATGTAATGAAAATTGGTAATATGGTAAAACAATGAAGAAAGCATGGCTGAGTGTCATTGTTTTCAAATAACTTCCATAAATGTTTATTTGTTTGCTATTAAATTACAGCTAATACAAGATCTAAGCCTACATTCAATATTGAAATAGAAGTAGGAGTGGACTATTTGCCCCTTCATGCCTGCTCTGCCATTCAAGACCTCTACCTGTAATTCTCACGCATTTTCATTCATATTACTTGATTCCATCTATATCCAAAACCTCCTCAATCCTCTTGGTACAATTCCAAAACTTTCACCACTCCATCTATGAGGCAACTTCTCCACATGTTAAGTGGCCCATCCCTTAATCTGGGACAATATCTAAACCGCTTTTTGATTATACATTTCTGAGCTCCATCTGCCCCCTTATTTTCTCTCACCTCTTTCTGCTTATTGTCCACCATCTTGACCTCCACCCTTCCCCTGCCCCACCCACCTGGTTCCACCTGCCCATTATCCCCCTCTTCAAATTGCCCTACCTAACAACTGCCAGCTCCAGCTTTACCCCTCGCCCTCACTTCTTTTTACTGCCACCTTGCCTCTACACTCCAGTCCTGGTGCAGTGTTCAACCCAAAATGTTGACCAATACTCTGCCTCGACAGATGCTGTGTGACTCACTGAGTCCCTCCTGCAGTTTGTGTTTTGTTGCAGATTCCAGCACCTATAAACTCTTGGTGCCGTAGCAGAATCTGAGGGGTCCATATTGGTATTAGCTACCTTGAAACTCAGAACTGGGGTGGAGGTAGTTTTTTTTTGGTCCCAAGGGATTACCGAAGGAGACTTTCCACTTGCAGACCATAAATAAGATAGTAAAATAAACAAAGAATATAGAAGAGTGAAACGTGTAATACATTACAAGTCAGCATGTACGTCATCAATGGGAACCTAGATAAATTAACAAAAAAGGAACAATGAATCAAAGAACACGCAGGTAACTGAATAGGGACTTGGATGATAGACACGATTTATGAACATTTGTGCCTCTGCCAAAGGTCTGCTTCTGTATTGCAAATATTCCACAATAGCAGGCAAGCATACACAAAAGATTGCAGTGAGGATTTTTTTTTTGCAGTTTTGTATTTAAACAGCAATATTCCATTAAATGTCATTTAAAAAGATGATATTTGATTTTTGGCAGCCTCACTACTCACAATAAGCAAAAAATGCATCATGAAAAATGCTGAAGTAAATGCTGGATTCAATGATAAATGAAAGCAAACATTAATTAGAAGCATTTTGATCAGCCAAGTTTTGTTTTGAAGCAACAATTTTTATGTGATTATTGGAAATACTAGTTTGGAAAGGTTGCTGAGGCTAATAGTACAAAGTGAAAATTTAAGCACAGAAATCGATGCAGTATACCTAAAAAGCAATTTAGGTATAGTCATTATACTTGCATGCTAGTCATAATTTATCATCTGAAATTATACCTGACAGTATGAGATATGAATATGTAACTGCCAATCACTTAACCTCATATTATGAAACTCAAAGTTCTTTTCTGAACACAGGTAAACATTTACAATTGTATTTGAAAATGCTGGAAGCACTCAGGAGGTCAAGAACATCAGTAGGCAGAGAAAAGAGTTGATATTTCAGGTCAAGGTACCTTTATCAGGACTGGAAAAGTGAGAAGAATGTTTTAAGTTTCAGAGAAGCAGATGATGGAGTGAAGAGAGAGACTATGACACAGGCTATACCCAAGATAGCAGTTATTTTTAAATACTGGCCTTGGAGACAGATGAGAAAAAAATGAAAGTAAATTAATTTCGGAGAGGGTAGGGAGTGTTTACCTGAAATTTTTGATTTAATGTTAAGTCTTGCAGACTCCAAGATATCCAAGCCAAATGTAATCTTGGATGTATTTTCCTTTAAGTGAACACAGCAAGGTAATACCTTACCCATCCAAACAGAAACTAGGACGTGTCTTCACAAAAGAAATGCAGTGCTGAACCCAAGCCAGATTTGTGGACAGTTCACACTTGAAAATTAGTTGGGAATCTTTACTCTCAAAATTGTCCTTTGCATGCCTTTAATAACCAGTTAAAATTACTATTGGGATGTCTATTCATCCATCCCTGAAAACAGGGTCAAAAAAGGTGTCACTAGAGAAATTAACAGTTTTACAAACAGTATTAATAAACACAACAAATTATCTCCAATTATTTGATAAAAAGACTGTATGGTTAATGAGATTTAGATTGCTTTACTATAGTTAGAGGTTAAGAAAAAAGCCACTGAAAGAAAATTGGATGCATTTTAATTCAGAGTCTGAACAATGGGGAGCTTTCAGGCCAGAATATGCCACATTATGAAGCATTTATTTGCATATCCATGATTATTTGTCATAAATTTATGTATTTCCTCAGAGCAATGAGAAACAAGCCAGAACAAGCCTCTTCACATGATATTACCCAGAATGCTCAATTTTAATTATTTGGGGCATTGCTCTTATAAAAGTCCATCTGCCTGAGAGATGTACAGTACAAAGCAAATAAATAGAACCTGTATATTTGAGATAGGGATGTAATGAAATTTAAAGAGAGAATGGTTTGTGCTTATCCAATTAGAAAATCAGAACATATTTAAGGCACTATATTGTTTCAAAGTGACTGACAGCTAAAATTGAACACTTGAAAACCAAGGCTTCAAATGTAACACAGTGCAGAGGAAAACACTATTACAGAAATATTAAACATAGACAAGTCTAAGAAAAGGTTATACAGACAAATCTGAATTACTACAGAAAAGCACTTTCAAAAGTACCACAAGTAACTTCACTGGTTTACCATTACGTGTTTGTTAGGTGTTTATTGATAACATTTACTTCCTGCTTGCTGATTGGTCCTTTCTTACTTTCTCAGTAACTGTTAAGAATATTCAACTTCAAGTCTTAAAGTTATTAATTTTGTGAAATCTGGACATCACTTGCAAACCCAGCATTTATTATGCATCCCAATAATGCCCAAGTGAAGGTAGTGGTGAAACAGCAGTCCCTCTGGTGAAGAATTTTGACCCAACAGCAATGAAAGTGGTGAGAAATTCAGAGGAAAACAGGAACGTGGTAGCATGTAGGCGTCCTTTGGGTGTGCCATTGGTACAGTGACTGTGTCAATACATTTTAGACTGCATGCATTGCAGCCACAGTGCATTGGTGACAGAGTGAATGAACCTCTCGGACAGTAGATGAATTAACAGTCAAGTGGATGGTTTTATCCTGAATGGTATCCAACTTCTTGAGTGTTGTGGGAGTTGTCCTCATGTGGGCAAGTGGAAAGCATCCTGATCAGCTTAGTTATTGAATGGAAGTGTTAACCTCCTTTCTTTCTCCACAAACTGCCTTTTCTGCAGCCACTTTCTCTATTTATTTCAGAATTCTATCACAGTCCAATCTTTTGCCACAGAGGTGATGGAAAGACTTTTGGAGTACTAGTTCAGTTACTCACTACAGTATACAAAGTCTCTGACTTGCTCTTTTAGCAACATAATTTATCTGGCCGTTTCAGCTGGTTTTCAGATCGATCCTGGGTGACTCCCAGGATGTTAATGGCAAAATAATGTACAGGTAATGTCATTGAAAATCAGAGAGAGATAGTTAGACTCTCTTATTGGAAATTGCAAAAGAAACTCCTACAATAACCAGTCAACTTCCTGTTCTGCTCTCAAGGAAAAGGGTTATTAATAATCAGATGCAAATGGTTCAGAGACCAAGTAAGATATGATGCACTGAAGAAAATATGTGAGGTCTGATCAGTTAGATATTAAGCATACCGGAATTATTGGTGTGATCAATTTTAATGGACCATTTGTTTTCTAAACTACATCTGAAATTTCTGATGATACAAAAGTACATTTAACTTACAATTTTAGTATTGGTGTGAATCAACTTCCACCAAATTGGTAGTGAAGTCAAGCCTGATACAAAATCTGAAAGAATGGAATGAGGAACTTTCCATATCCCCAGATAGTCAAGAGGACGCTCAGTTGATGATAATGTTCAAGCCTCTATTTAAATGTTAAAATTTAGAAATACTTTCCTTTCCAGTCCCTAGGCATTTAAATTTATAATATGTAAAATATGTATAACATGCACTGACCTCTCTCATTCCCAGACAGGACATTCAAGCCAAGCATCCTAAGACTGAAGCTAAAATGCCAAAATAGATCAGTGCAAAGGCAAAGGCATTATGATACTTGTGCAAACCCAGCTTGCAATCTGTATAGATGTAAAGTTCATAGTCAGGCACTTTATTTAAAACATTTAACATTTAAAATTAAAATATCAGAAAAAACAGTATTGAAAAGCCAGAATTCAATTATTTTCAGTCAATGTTCTATTGTGATACCTCAATTTGGTTTATCTTTACATAAGTTACTACAGGTTTTAAGGGAACTGATTAGGGATAATTAATACAGATTAAAGTATATAAAGAGATCACTAAATAGCCACCAAAATGATCAAGTCTGCTACTATACAAATACTTCTAACAACAGGGGAGAAAACATGGGTATTTCACAGAAATTTTGCATACCAGTAGATTATAAATGGTGGCAAATACCCAGGGGCCAGTGTAGTAGAAATGTTACCATTTACACATCCCTTCCCACCCCTTTTAAGAAGTTCCACTGTCCAAAGCTTTGATTACAGTAAACTAATATTTGCCACCACAAGCAATATGGATGACGACTGAACTGCAGTACTTTGATGCTGCAATTGGACATTTATGGCTAGAATTTATTATCTAATCTTTTTCCAACAACGACAGACATCAGGCAGTTTAACTAGAACCTGATATTGGCAAAAAAATAAAGGGCAACTAAATCAACAATGGGGAAAATCACAGATGTTATTACATCAGGATTTACAGATGAATGTTAAAAATATTTCAGAAGAGAAATAAAAGACATCATAAAACGCTTGCTTTGTATTTTCTTATTACTTCTGCCAACTGTTGTAGTCAGCACGATTGCACGTAGGGACCCTAGCCCCTCCCTACTCTCTCCTCCAACTTCCACAAAATTTTTAATTACAGAACACCTGTACTTGCCCATATGTACAACAGGCTTCGCCAAAAAAAAAAATCAAGTATACAACTAAAGATGACTCACATCTTCACTGTTAATTGTCTACTTTCTTCTCAACAGAATGCAAATTGCACAATAGGTATCATGATGGATGCTGTAGGAGGCATGTATCTGTTCGCTATCTACAATTTTTTCTTTGTTGTGTGTTTATTATGGTAACTAGTCACGAGTGGAGGTGTGGTAAAGTGAAGGGACTAAGTTATGTATTCTTGTTAATACTTTTGCTTATTTTGTTGCAGTTTATAGTTTGGAACCTGGTGGAGGTAGTATCTTTTGCTAACTGCTGAATAATGCTTAGCTTACATTTGGATATGCTTAAGTTTCATCGCTTCAAGATTGTATGTTTGCTAATTGATAATAAAGGGGCGAATAAAGGATTCAACTTTTGGAATAATCACTGGAGCTGGGGGAACGTCATTCAAGAATAACAACTCTGTAGGCTAGTGGCAATTGTCTTGTTTTGGTTTAGTTTTGCCACTGTACATGCTATTGCAAATTCTTTAAGAAATCTTTTTTTCATGTCCAAAATACTGATTATGAAAGAATAAAATTAAACAAACTGTTTCAATTAATCCACCACCTCCACTCTCCTGTCCAACCTGCCATGGCTTTGCAGGAAGCTCCCTGAATAACAGGCTCTGTGTAATACTGTTTCTGTGTAACAGATAGGGTAGGAATTGCTCACATTATTGACCAGAAATGTTAATTTTGCTCCTCCCCCTACAGACGCTATCTAAACTGCTAAGTAATTCCAGCACTTTGTTTTATTTATTAGATGCTGAGCCTGTAAGCATAAGTTGCCCCCCCCCGCCCCCCAGGGAGTTAGCTGGGAAAAATAGGGAGCCTTGTCTTGTTCCACAAACTGTTTTGGTTTAGAGATACAGCTCGGTAACAGGCCCTTCCGGTTCAACGAGCCCACGCCTCACAATTACACCTATGTGACCAATTAACCTACTAACCTGCAGGTCTTTGAAATGGGGGAGGAAACTGGAGAACCCATACAGTCACTAGGAGAATGTAGAAACTCCTTGCAGACAGCAGTGGAATTGAACCCCAGACACTGGTGCTTTAACAGTGCTATGCTAACAGCTTGGCTGCCGTGCTGCCCCAATTTTGATCCAGGCTCAATTCCTGCCACCGCCTGCAAGGAGTTTGTATGTTCTCCTGTGATCATGTGCGTTTCCTCCCACAATCCTAAGATGTACTGGTTGACAAGTTAATTGGTCATTGTAAATTGTCCCATGATTAGGCTAGGATTAAATCAGGGGTTGCTAGGCGGCATGGTTTGAAGGGCTGGAAGGGCCTATTCTGCACTATACTCTCAATAAGTAAATATTTATAATCCTTTTATAGATATTGTATTTTTCCTGGATCGTCACTTACTTTTTATGATGGCTAACAATGCAGTGCCATGCTTTGGATGGTCCACTGACATCATACCTTTCAACAATTTTCAGAGGAATTAATAGTAGAGACAGACATCTGGGGGGCCTAAGGTGCCATTATGGAGTTTACCTTACCTGCAAAATCAAGCCCTTTATCAACATGCTTAACTCTGTAATGTGCTCTCAAGATGACAGGATCCTGGTAGGCTTCAGTCACACTACAAAAGGGACAGTGCATGTGGCTACCTTTAGAACTGGCAGAACATTTCTCATCCTGGCAGAGAACTGGATTGTAGTTATGCTCTGTTCCTTTAACCCTCACTGATGGATGAGTCTGTGTATAGAAATCAAGGTAGAAAACACAATTAGAGACATATAATCTAAAGCCCCATTTCAAAATTATTCATTCCTTTATACAATATTTTTGATATTACAGTGCCTCACTCATTTAGCTCAATTTTGAGGCGATAATTGTGGTGAGACATGAAAAAAGCTGCGCATGTACAGAAAGCGAGGACTACACGTTAGAGAACAAAAAGAATACCAGGGCAGTAAGTACTTTGTTTCAACTGGAGAATGGTTGAAAAAGGATGGAATGCCAGGCAGCAATAAAAAAAAACAACAAATAATTTTTGAATCAAAATTAATTCAGATGCACTCATGCTTAAATAAAGAAATACAGGGTCTCCAGTACTGGAGGTTGAATATTTGGATTTATAGTATACTGTCACCCAATTTGTTTAAAGAAGTAAAAATGTTAGGAGATTTGGAGGACCTGAGTTATAAGGGAAGACTGAGTAGGTTAGGACTTTATTCCTCAGAACGTAGAAGATTAAGAGGAGACTTGATAAAGGCAGGCAAAATTATGAGGGACATAGGTAGGGTAAATGCAAGTAGGCTTTTCTTTTTTCACTGTGGTTCAGTGGGACTACAACCAGAGATCATGGGATAAAGGTGAAAGATGAAAGTTTACGGGAAACATGAGGGGAAAGTTCTTCACTCAGAGGTTAGTGGGAGTGTGGAACAAGCTGCCAGCACAAGTGGTGCATGCAAGCTTGATTACAACGCTTAAGGGAAATTTGAATAGGTACATGGATGGTAGGGGTATGGAGGACTATGGTCCTGGTGTAGACTGACAGGAGTAGGCACTTTAAATGGTTTTGGCATGGACTAGATGGGCTGAAGGGCCTGTTTCTGCACTGTACTTTTCTATGACTCTATGCAAAGCTTGGAGTTGTTGAAATGCAAAGCCTCTCATCTTCAGCTGAGTTCTCAGACAGACGGTAGCTGAGAAACAATTCCAGGACAGACCTTTGGAAAATCTGAGACATGACTGGAAAAACAGAGAAACCACCACAGCAATGCTCAGGCTATGATCCAGTAAATGAAAATGCAGCCAACAAAAGGCAGTTCCACTCAGCCAGAAGAGTGAGTGGCTTTGATTAAGATGCTGTAACCTACAATTCATAGGTTACAGAGAGGTCAAGGAGAATAACAGACTATGTTATGCTTCATAGTCCTGATCACAACCATGTGGGATTTAACTTTGAATTTTGATTTATGCTGCTCTAGTACTGAATCAGACAAAAATCAGGTGGGAAAAAAATCCAAAAATGAAGCTGTCAGCAAGACAAGATTGAATTTGACATTTTGACATGATCAAGGATCACAGAGAAGAAAGAGCGATCAAAGATGGGAAGGAGAGTTAGCTTGCAAGTTCAACGGGTTCAAGGGCAGCACTGAGTTGGAATAATGACAGCAGTTCTAAAAAGATGGCAGTGCAAGAAAAAGAAACCACTTCTTATCAGTGAGTACAGGAGCCAGTAAAGTAAGAATTCAGTTGAGAAAGCTGGATATGGATCTTACAGACAAGTGCAACATTAACAATATGAAATGAGAAAACACTGGTTCAGAGCTAGGATAATCGATTCAAAACACCCAGATTAATGGTGTCTACATCTTAGTGACAGCGAAGACCACAAGCTCCTTTTGTTTGCTGGAAGTGAAATTAAAATTCTCACTAATAATTGTTACATATATGGAATTTTAGTTAATTTTTTTGATATTAAAAACTACACTGTATAGAGAGATGCAGTACATTACTAAAATATCAGATCCATTTGATTTACTAAACTTATTAACCATCCAACTGTCAAAAATTACATTTGTAATTTGGAAGAAAAATGGTTTCATTAAATGAACACCATTAAATTCAGTTTCTTCTCTTTATATATCCCCATAGACAATCTTCACCTCCATGGAAATTGACTGAATAATTTCTCAATACAGATCTCCATGCTATTTTTTTAAATCTGTGATTTCTAAACGTCACCCATTTTTAAATCTTAAGTTTTGCTTGTCCATAACTGGATTAATAGAATATTTATTGGTAGCATTAGTTAATTCTCTCATTAACTAAATGAGAAAACAGCATCATTACAATGGATTATCAATTTTGCTCAGAGTATTTGTAAAATGAAGCATCTAAAAGCTGTCCAATAGAAGTTGCATAAGGTCACTATAATGACAGACACTTCTAAATTAGAGTGCATCCTTAATATAATGCAGGAGTCAGAAGACAGCTTTAACACCTGTATTATAAGCTAAACAGTTTTCATCACTTTTTAATTGTATAGTTAAAGCATCAGATTTGTCTTTTTTAGTTTTTGAAACATTATAAACTAATCAATATTTTCTCAATCATCACAAAGTAATGGCTGTATCATCAATGGTCAAATTAAAAATTTATTATCCAAGTACATATATGTTACCATATACTATCTTGGGTTTCATTTTCTTGCAGGTATTTATAGGAAATTAGGAAATACAACAGAATTTATTAAAAACTATACAAACAAGTCTTACGAACAACTAATATGAAAAAGATAAATTGTACAAATATAGAAAAAAATACTGAGAAGACAAGTTATAGTACAGTAATTGAAAGTGAGTCTGTAGGTTGTAGAATCAATTCAGAGTTGTGGTGAGTGAAGTTATCCACATTGGTTCAGGAGCCCAATGGTTGTTGAATAATGACTGCTCCTGAACCTGGTGGTGAGGGACCTCAGGCTTCTGTCCCTCCTGCCTGATGATAGTAGCAAGAAAAGAGCATCATATTTATGATGGATGCTGCTTTCTTGTGGCAGCACCCCATGTAAATGAGCTCAATAGTGGGGTTGGCTTTGCCTGTGACAGACTGGACTGTTTCCACCACTTCTGTAGACTGGGCTCTGGCATTTCCATACCAGGTCATGATGCAACCAGTTCGGATACTTTCCACTGTACATCTATTTTATCAAAGTTTTTGGTGATACACTGAATCTACCAAACTTCTAAGAAATCGTAGGTGCTCCCATGCCTTCTTTGTGATGGCACTTTCATGTTAGTTGCAGGACAGATCCACTGATATGATAAAGCCAAGGAATTTAAAGCTACCAACCTTCTTTACCTCTGGTCCCCTGTTGAGGACTGACTTGTAAATCTCCTGTTCCTTTGTCCTGTAGTTAATAATCAGCTCTTAGGTGTCCAGCTACATTTACTTACTAGTAACCAGCTCAACAATGTTCATATTGGGTTTTGCATCACTCTGTTCTAAGCTCCGTCAAAGCTTTTGGTAATTGTTGATCACAGAACTGAATTCTGAAGCAGACGTGAAAGTAATTGCTCAGAATATCAGAGCCACATTTGGCTACGAGTGATATCAAGAAGTCATGATAAAACTGAAGTGAACGGGCTGCAAGGGAAACAAATCCAATAGTTACATCTTATATCTTGCACAAAACCAAGATGGTTCTATTTGTTGCTCATCTCCAGCCAGAAATTCTACCTAGCTACACTTGACATTCAAAGGCATTATCATCACAAAGTCCCGCACTAACATTATGGGAGGGCTGACCTTACGTACTAGGCCACCTAAATACTAAGTCAGGTCCTAGCACAGGTATCCTGCAATAAGTAACCATTCTCTGACATTCTCCTTATATCCACAAAGGTTTTTTCTGGTGCTCCGGTTTCATCCCAGATCCCCAAAATGTGAAGGTTGGCATTTTAATTTGTTAATTGGCCACTGTAATAGTCACAGTAGTCATAGTCATACTTTATTGATCCCGAGGGAAATTGGTTTTTGTTACAGTTGCACCAAATAGTGATAAAACCATAAGTAATTAAATAGTAATATGTAAATTATGACAGGAAATAAGTCCAGGACCAGCCTATTGGTTCAGGGTGTCTGACCCTCCAAGGGAGGAGTTGTAAAGTTTGATGGCCACCAACAGGAATGACTTCCTATGGCGCTCTGTGTTGCATCTCGGTGGAATGAGTCTCTGGCTGAATGTACTCCTGTGCCCAACCAGTCCATTATGTAGTGGATGGGAGAGATTGCCCAAGATGGCATGCAACTTGGACAGCATCCTCTTTTCAGACACCACCGTCAGAGAGTCCAGTTCCATCGCCACAACATCACGGCCTTACGAATGAGTTTGTTGATTCTGTTGGTGTCTGCTACCCTCAGCCTGCTGCCCCAGCACACAACAGCAAACATGATAGCACTGGCCACCACAGACTCGTGGAACATCCTCAGCATCGTCCAGCAGATGTTAAAGGATCTCAGTCTCCTCAGGAAATAGAGACGGCTATGACCCTTCTTGTAGACAGCCTCAGTGTTCTTTGACCAGTCCAGTTTATTGTCAATTCGTATCCCCAGGTATTTGTAATCCCCCACCATGTCCACACTATGATAGAATTGGTGGAAAAACGGGTGTTTGAGGGTCGGCACAAACTTGGTGGACCAAAAGGCCAATTTCAGTGATGCCCCTCTCTCCATAGATCTACTGCAAAGTCTTTCCACAAGATACAAGTTAGGAGCATCATGAAGTGTTCTCCCCTTGCCTGCAGGACTGCAGCTTCAATGACTGTCAATATATTTAACATCCAGAACAACGCGGTACACTCGCTTGGTACTAAAACCAACCACCTAAAACATATTCCTTCTACCATTATGCATAGTAACTGCAACTGCGTATGAACTGCAGTTACATACCCAGGCTCCTGTAATAGCACCACCCAAAACAATGAGTTCCATCAATCAGAATGTCAAGATGAGGATGCTTAGAAACAAAATTACCTGCACATTCCCCTCCAAGTTGCACATCATCTTGACTTGGAAATATACTCTGTCATTCAATGTTGCTCAGTGTAACTCCTCCTCAAACACATTATGGAATTCCTTCCCCACTACAACTAAGAAGTTTAAAGTGAAACTCAAGGATCTGCTTGATAATCATTACCTTATTTATCACACGTACATCAAAATGCAGTGAAATGCACTGTTCTGCATCCCGGGATTGTCCTGGGGACAGCCCACAAGTGTCCCCAGGCTTCCAGCACTAATATAGCATACCCACAACTTACTAACCTTAACCTGTTCACCTTTGGAGTGTGAGAGGAAACCAAAGTACTCGGAGGAAAGCTATGCAGTCATGGGGAGAATGTACAAGCTCCTTACAGACAGCAGCAGGAATTGAACTCCAATCAGCAATTGTTGGCACTGAGAAAGCGAATGCGCTAGCCACTACTTTTCCCAAGGGCAATTAGGGGTGGTCAAGAAATGCTAGCCTTGCTGAAGACATCTATATTCCAAAAAAATGAATAAATAAAAATAATCTGAAATTAGTCAATAGCCTTATCAGTATTGGCACTAAAGTAAGTGGGCATTTCTCCATCAATCAATACTAACAACAAATCAAATGGTCATTACCAGAAGAAATTCTGCAGATGCTGGAAATCCAGAACAACACACACAAAATGTTGGAGGAACTCTGCAGATGGTCATTAACCCTGGTTCCTGTTTATTGACTGCACTGTGTACAAATTGGCTACCATGTTTTCCTGTATACCAAGAGATTGCATGTTTAAACTAACAAGGTTGGCAAAAACAGGGCTTGTACTATGCTGTTCTATTCTGCATTCTGTCACTGGCTGCAAAACACTACTATGATCTGAGGACCAGATGAAAAGCAAAATAACAGAGCGTTTTCCCCCTCATGTTCAACCAAAAATATCGCCCTCTATTTTCCATTCAGTGCAAAAGGGATGGTGCTTGCTAATGACTTCAGAGAAATCGCTTCACAAAGCTTATGTGGGCTATATAGCATGCCCTTTTTTTAAAATCTTTCCAGGTATCGTTTTATGTCCACTGCAAGTCAAGACTTCTGACAGAAATATTTTTTAAAATGTAACTTTTAAAATATTTACTGAGAAGGAAATATAGACTGTAACCTACAGACAGGAATAAAATTGAAACCAATATATCACAAACACTTCATTTTTACAGAATGTGGATTTAGGAAATATTCATGTGAAGCCAATCATATTCTCTGTACAATACTGGTTTATAGCTCAGCAGTAATTATAAATAAAAACCAAAATAAAGATTGGCAATTATATAATGCTTTTTGAAACCCTTTTGGGATATCACAAATAACTCTAAAGTTAACAAAATACTTCTGAAGTGCATTCACTATAATGTTAAAGTGGCCAATTTACAAACATCAAGTTCCCTCAAAATGCTACTTTTATATTTATTGGATCAGGAATAAATAATTGCTAGACTAGCAAGAATAACTCCACTGTACTTTACAGGAAATTTATGCCTACTTGACAGAGAAAATGTTGGTCTTAATTTAACACCTGATCCAAAAGAAACACACCAGTGTGTAGAGCACTCTCTCCATCTAACACAAATTAACATACCTCATTTGAAGTATTCTGAACAATTTTAGACCTCCTATCTAAGAAAGGATGTGCTGACATTGGAGAAGGTTCAAAGGAGGTTCATGAAAATGATTCTGAGATTGTAAGGCTTGCCCTATGAGGACTGTTTCATTGCTCTAGGCCTGTACCCACTGGAATTCAGAAGAATGAGGGGTGACCTCATTGAAGCCTTTCGAATGTTGAAAGGCCTCAACAGAGTGGATGTAGAGAGGATGTTTCCTATGGTGTGGGAATCTAAAACCAGAGGGCACAGCCTCAGCATAGAGGGGCATCCTTTTATAATGGAGAGGAGGAGGAATTTCTTTAGCCAGAGTGGTGAATTTGTGGAATTCGTTGCCACATGCAGCTGTGGAGGCCAAATCATTGGGTACATTTAAAGCAGAAGCTGATAGATTTTTGATTAGTCGGGGCATGAAGGGATGCAGGGAGAAGGCAGGAGACTGGGGCTGACAGAGAAATGGATCAGCCATGATGGAAATGACGGAGCACTCGATGGGCCAAATGGCCAAATTCTGCTCCTGTCTTATAGTCTTATACCTGTTTTAGTATCTGCACTGGGACCTGAACCATCCAGACTAAATGCTTAGCAGGTGTTTGGAAACTGAATCATACTTCACTGAAGGTGCAACATCTTTTTGTAATGAAAACAGTGTGAGAAAAGGATGACGTTCCCTTCCAATCAGTAGTTCTGAAGTAACGCTGAAGACCCCAATCCCTTACTTTGCAGAGGAGCAGACAGAATAACCAAAAGCAATTTCTTGATTACTGTAAGTGCAGATATGCAACCACTGGAAACTTTTGTCATTGTCACAGAGTATTTGTTCACAGCTTTGTCACCAATGAAACTACAAATTTACAGTTGTTGCCTTTCTTATTTTACCACTTCAATCCTCAGTCTTAAAAAACAGTGAAATATTTACTTCAATGAATAACTAGAGATTACATATATGCGACAGAGCGCTCAATAAATGCGCTCCTTACTTCTCTGTGGACTGTCACCTTGTCATGGTGGAGAAGCTTGTGTGGTCCTGTGATCCCGAGAGCAATGCCATCTGGAGCTATGCTCCTGGTAGGGTCACCCAAGGTGGTAAGGTCGAGGGTGAGGTCCCTGACAAAGAACAATCCAACCAAGACCTCAACGGTGGAACAGGCGGACAAAGTTACTTCGAACTCAATGGCTGTGAAGACGGATGAAGGCTGCAACAAATCTATCAGCTCCAATCGTCGTGGTTTCCATGCCATTGGAATCAGTTGGTTGATTTGTGAAGTATTGTGTGCTTCTTGGAGTGCAACATCAAGTACACGTTAAACAAATACACGCACAGGCGTCTTCACTCTGTGGGCCACTTCTTCAGAACGAAGACCATCATCCTCGACCTCTTGAGTTAGCCACAACGACGAAATGCGCTCCTTACACAAGTGCATTTACACACACACACACACACACACACACACAGACATTGCCTGGTCATTCTGCTGTTGTTGTGCTAAGTGTATGCACTTCACCGTCTTCCCTGGTATATTCACATAATGGGTCCTAAACCTGCCTGATGTGTTTTACGGTGCCTTTCCCGCCATACACTTCGGAAAATCCCATTCCTTTAGTAATAGGGATATATAACTGTGTATATATTGTTTGTATACTCTACTGCAGGTAGATACTTGTTTATTTTGTAATATGATTGTAAATACATTGTGGGGTGCATCATATTCTAATTCATATGTAGCTTAAGTTAACTTTGTGGGTAATTAAAGATGATACATCCTGGTGCCGAATAAACTGTGCGGATCACTTTTGGTAGGATAGAGAGAGAGAGAGACACCAAGCTGCCAGGAGCACACACTGGGCAAAACTTGGAGCTATTTATTGTATTTTCTGGTAGATAGCTTTTTGTAAATATGGGCAGTTTTCTTTTCACTACTTTAACTAATTTTTGTAAGTTTGATTTTTGACACACTTAATAAATGCCATTTTTTACTTTGGTTGTAACCCACATATGTAACAATACGAGGAGTGATTGATAAGTTCGTGGCATAAGGTAGAAGGAGTCAATTTTAGAAAACCTAGCACATTTATTTTTCAACATAGTTCCCTCCTACATTCACACACTTAGTCCAGTGATCGTGGAGCATACGGATCTTGGACCTCCAGAAAGTACCTGCAGCAGGGGTGATTGATAAGTTTGTGGCCTAAGGTAGAAGGAGATGAGTTATACAACTCCCGTTACATGTACATGCAGGTCAACTGAGTGATCATGCAGAAAGTATGAAGTTAATAGTTCATCAGTTAATAACTCATCGGGGTGATTGATAAGTTCGTGGCCTAGGGTAGAAGGAGATGAGTTATACAACTCCCGTTACATGTACATGCAGGTCAACTGAGTGATTATGCAGAAAGTTTGAAGTTAATAGTTCAACAGTTAATAACTCATCGGGGTGATTGATAAGTTCGTGGCCTAGGGTAGAAGGAGATGAGTTATTAACTTCAAACTTTCTGCATAATCACTCAGAGTTGACCTGCATGTACATGTAACGAGAGCTGTATAACTCATTTCCACCTACCTTAGGCCACGAAATTATCAATCACCCCTGCTGCGGACACTTTCTGGAGGTCCAAGATCCGTATGCTCCACGACCGCTGGACTAAGTGTGTAAATGTAGGAGGGGACTATGTTGAAAAATAAATGTGCTAGGTTTTCTAAAATTGACTCCTTTGACCTTAAGCCACGATCATATCAATGACCCCTCGTATATTCAAATATTTCATGAACATAAAACTTAACAGATTTCCTTTATGCCAAGATTATAAATCTGCCGCCATTTAGTAACAGTTTCTCTAGCTCAAAGCAGATTATGGCACTCTTTCACAAAGTATATTTAACTTTCCAAGTTTTGCATGCATAATCCTTATTTTTTCATAGTAGCTATTAACAAAAGGTTTATTTCTTTTATAATGCTTTAATATATTTGCCTACCACTGTCTTGCTTACAGGCTGCGTTATATCAATAAGTGGCTTTAAAACAAGAGAAAATCTGCAGATGCTGAAAATCAAAGCAACACACACAAAATGCTGCAGGAACTTGCTCCTCCAGAATTCTGTGTGTGCTTTGTGGCTTTTAAAGCTTCCATTTATAATACATTTTCCACTTAGCACAAGACAAATCCATAACCAACAAAAGCAAAATTAATCTGTCAAAAGTTAGTCTCAAAACTAAAAAAAGTTTAAATTTATTTGTCAATGTCAATTTTCAAACATGGAAAAACTCTTGACAGATGTCAGCTCATGTTTAAATTAAAATGATATCCATGACACATGTAAATTTCCACTATGCAGAGTGAATTCCTCCGCTACAATCACAGACAGACAGATTGCAGCATAGGGAAAAGCTAGTGTTTGCAAGGTGATAATGCAGTAAGTTATTGGGAAGGTGAACTGGAGTGGGGAGAATAGCATAATCTTTGCCTGACAAGCAGTAGGGAGAACATTGCTCTTAAAGATTCAAACCTAAAGCCTGCACAAACATAAAACAAAGTGATGGTGCTTGCATGGAAAATAAATTCAAGTGGACATGTGTCACAACAAATGTATTTTTCCTCAAATCACAGGTTCATAGCAAATATTCAGGACAGATCAGATGTTTTAAGATGTTTAAATCCATTTTTGGATCCAGATCAACTTTTTGCCCTAATGCAATTTCCATAACTAGCTGCAGATTACCTTGCCTAGTGATAACACCAACTTTCTCTTTTTGAAGCCTTGATCCAGTTACCTGATCTCTAAGGCTACCCATGTACAACAGCTTATTGTCAATTTCCATTTTATTATTAGAAAATCATGTTTCATGAAAATGAAATCTTGAAGAAAATAAAGACTGCTACCACTAATAGGATCTTCTATTCTCCCCCCCCCCCATTTTAAACTTTATTTAACTAATTGCATTTAGGTTTCTTAACCACCATTGTAAAATTTGAACATGACCTTCACCATGACTCTTTATCTCGACACTGCTTGTTCACATATCATGCTATTATTCCAGCAGAAAGTTCCCCATGAACCAAAACAAAATATTCAAGCAAGTACCAGGAGACAGGCTAGAAGTTTTCCTTCTCTTCAAAAAGAAATCCTCCCCCTCTTCTATTCCCCACTCTGGCCTTTTACCTCTTCTCACCTGCCTATCACCTCTGCCTGGGTCCCTCCCCCTTCCCCATCTCCTGTTTTCCACTTTCCTCTTCTCCTCTCCCATCAGATTCCTTCCGCTCCAGCCCTTGACCTTTCTCACCCATCCAGCTTCACCTATCACTTTCCAGCTATCCTCCTTCCCCACTCCCACCCTTTCATTCTGGCATCTTCTCCCTTCCTTCGCAGTCATGAAGAAGGGTCTCGACTCTACTCATTTCCATAGATGCTGCCTGACCTGCTGAGTTCCTCCAGCATTTTGTGTGTTGCTTTAGAAATTCATGATTTAAGAGAGTAATGTCATTGTCTTGACAGCATTCAGGTGTCAAAAATGACTGAAAACCACACACCAATAGGTAAACTATAGGCTGAATAAACCATTTAGTCCTAACTCCAACCATCTACCCAGAGAAAACATTGAGCTGTTTTGTATTAGATTCAGAAGTTAATTCTCTTTGTCATCATGCCTGGCTGCTGTATGATAAAGAATGTCATAACACCAGTCATAAACCTGAATCATCAGTATTGAAATACTGCTTCATATTTATCATTTGTAGAACACATGATAAAGTACTCAAGAGGTGCTCTGACAGCTGTTTAAGATTTCACTCGAATTTTGTAGCCAAATCAGTCAGGGTTCAATGCTTTAACATAGACAGTTAAAACATTTTTGGTCACATTACCTCATCAGTATTTCTTTGTGGAATTAAAAAAAAGCATCCCTAACAGGGTGTGCAAATAAAATTATAAGTGAATAAGGCAGAAAATTGGAAAACACATCACTGCTGATGAGAAACTATGGTCAAAACATCTGTTGTCTCCTCTCAGTCTTGTCCATGCAATTACGATTACTGCAGGGACAAAAGTTAACAATTAAGTGGGTATGGAAAAGATACTTCACAAAGCTTGCCAATGTCTCAGGAGGATAGATTATACTGTTAATTGAGGAGTTTCCTGCCAGATGAAATGGCGCCAGCTCTCTAAGAAATAATACATCAAGAAATCAGCTTATGCTGCATTATACTAAAACTCCTTAGGAGTAACCAAGGGAATAAAACCAAGCTTGAAAGAAATTATAAAACTTTACATTAATACAAGTATAACCTCACTTATGGGGAACAAAATTACAAGGCCTTTGGAGAAGTCTGAATTACAGACAAATCAGGTTTGACAGAACTTATTATATGTCACAAGGTAACATTTAGCTGAGAGCAGGAACAGGTCATGTACTCCCCTTAAGTCTGCTCGGCCACTGAATGACATGATGGCTGATCTGAACATACTGACAGAGTTGCTGTCTCAAAGCTCCAGTGAACCCAGTTCAATCCTGACCGTTGATGCTGTGTGGAAACACAAGAGACTGCAGTTGCTGGGATCTGCTGCAACAGTTTGCTGGAGGAACTCATCAGGCTGAGCAGCATCTGTGAAGGGAGGAAAAGGAATTGCCAGCACTTTGAATGAAAACCCTGCACTGGAACTAAGGGAGGGGGGCGATAACCAATACAGAGACAGAAACTAATGGTAGTAGGGAGACTGGGAGCAGGGGTGGGAGTTTAAGGACAACAGACAGATTGAGACAGGTAGAAGAGAGGGAGGGGAGAGGGGTGGAGTTGGGAGACAGGAACAGGAGGATAATAGATGGGGGGAGGGGGCAAACTGGAGCCAGGCGGAATAGGGCAGGTGAAAATGGAGACAGCTGCTCAAGAATGGTTAACAGAACCACAAGACCCAAGTCAGAATCTGATAAAGTAAGGAAAGTGATAACGGGAAGCATTATGGGAGCGGTGAAAGGCAGATGGAAGCAGCACCTGAAGGAGTAGGAGGACATGACAGCAGGTGGGTAAATTCATGGGAAGTAGGTGAATGGCACCAGGAGGGAGAGGGTTTCAAAAATAGCTGATGGTGGATGGGGAGGGGTTAAAGTGACACAAAGAAGGGGGCTGGAAGAGGACCAAAGGACACAGAGGAGGAAAACAGAAAGTATAGTTAACTTAACTGTGGTTTGCTCAAGTTGATTTTCTCCAAGTGCTCTAATTTGCTCCCACATCCCAAAGTTTTGTGAGATGACAGGCTGGCCTCTAGAATCTGGGTTAGTGGAAATGTGGGTGAATGTAAGGATTAATATAATTGGATGTTTGATGGTGAGCAGAGGAGATGTGGTAACCTGGCAGCTGTTTATGCATGATGTATGACTTAACTCCATATTCCCCCTTACACTCTGCAACTTTTCACCTCCTTGTTTATTAAGAATCTATCTCTGCCTTCAAAATTCAAAGACTGCTTCAAGTTGGGTTGAGTTGTTCTTCGACCTTGGCAATTTACTTGCAAACATTTCATCACCGTGCAAGAAGACACTGTCAGTGTGCTGTTGACTACAGTCAACAGCGCACTGACAATGTCTCCTCGCATGGTGACAAAATACCAACCATCTGAGCTACACATCTTCCGAATTATTTTTAACTGCTCCCAGTGTCCCTCAAGGAAGAATATTCCAAACACTCTCACAGAAGATTAACAAAGAGAACATGGCAAATGACAAATGATTTCTGAAAATCTATATGGATAGCAAAAACCCACATAAAGAGCTGATCAGCAAAATTGAGACCTGTGGTGTAAATGGATCAAGGATGGCATGATTTAAGGGGAAAAAAATGATTTCCTGTGGAAAATAGCAGTTTTTCTGACTGGATTTTTATCCCTGAAATACAAACGTATATTAATGAGTATTGATGTGTAGAGTAAAATTTCAAGTTTCAAACAATATCAGACAGAGGTATGGTAAGCTGAGGATGTGAATAGGCTGATAGCACGGGCAGGCAGGTACCAATTTAATATGGAAAATTAGGCACAGAAGATATTTATTCAAATGGTTGTAGGAAGAGAGAGAGAGATTTCAGCTAGATCTTTTGAATAAGAAGCATATATTTCTCTCCATGAACCAAAGAAAATTGAGAGGTGATTTTACAAAGCTGCACAAGAACAAGATTGGTTTAACCATAGTACAGCACTGGGCAGGCCAGTCAACCAATAATGCCAATTTATATCAAATGTCCTCCTCCTGTCTATTATCCATATCACTCCATTCACTTCACATTCATGTGTCTATATAAATAAAGCATCTTAATCTCCACTGATTCCACACCTACCCTAGTAACCTATTCCAAGTACATATCCTGGATCTGTGTAAGAAAACTTGCCCTTAATATCACATTTAAACTAACCCATGATCTTAAAAACATGTCCTCTGGTGTTTAATATTCTAAACCTGGAGAAAAAAATTTTGTCTACATCATCTATACCTCTCATAATTAAAAAAAACCTTTATCAGGTCTTTTCTCAGGTTCTGATACTCTAGAGACAGCAACCCAGGCTTGTCCAAACATACTTTAAATTTGTGCCCTCTAATCCAGGCGGCATCCTGGTAAAAGCTCTTCAGCATGCTCTCCACATCCTTCCTATAATGCAGTGACCGGAGCTACACGTAATGCTCCAAACGTGGTGTGACTGAACTTTATATATCTGCATCACGATGCCCCATTCTTGTACTCAACATCCCTACCAATGAAGGCAAGCACGTTATATATCCTTACCCACTTGTGTAACTACTTTCAGTGACCTATGTACCTCTGTACCTCAATGCTATTAAAAGGCCTGCCATTAGCTTTATACTTTCTCCTATCATTTGACCTCCCAAAAGGTAACACCTCACACTTGCCCAGATTAAACACCATCTGCTATTTTCCTGCCAATATTTGTAACTTATCTCTATCCTGCTGTATTTTGGATACTTCACAACTCCACCAATGTTGGTGTCATCTGCAAACTTGCTAATCCACCCGTCTACATTTTCCTCCAAATCATTGATAATTATCAGAAACAGAGGTCCCAGAACACCACTGACCACAGACTTCCAGTTAGAATATCAGCCTTCCATCTCTACTCTTCCACTTCCTATGGTGTAAGGAAAAAATTAAATGTGATTCCTCCTTGGTATATGTGAAAACAAAGTGGAAGTCTGGAAAACAAAATGGTGTTAGCTTGGAGTGGGATTGTTTTGGAAAGTACAAGAGAACCAGACTACAACAATGTTTTGAGAAAGGGAGTACAAGTGAACAGCCATAACAGTAGAAAATGGTGAAAAACATGTTTTTCTGAGAAAGGCGAGGTCATTGTGCAGGTACCAAATACATAGAAAGGTACCAGCATAAGGGGTTTTTGAAGGGAATAAAAAGGGGCATCTTCTTGGAGCAAGGGAGAAGAGTTTTGTCTTAGGCTAGGTGGCTAGTGCTAGGAAGATAGTAAGTCAAGTCAGAGTGAGACAGAGTGGGACAGCGTGAAAATCTGTCAACATTCTGCAAATCAGCTCATTTAGAGGATGATAAGTATTACTTTGATTTCTGTACTGCTACTACTTACTGCTATAGAGATTTGTTTTTTCCTTTTGTATTGAATTTGTGCTAGTTCTAATAAAGTGTTTACTTGTGGCCTTGAACACGTGTGTCGTCTCCTTTGTTTGCGAATACCCTGAACTGAAGCAGGAGAGAACACAACAAATTTTAAAATAATTTTCATTTACATATGGACAAGCCAGTTCAGAATCTAAACTTGCAATTCACACTGGATCCCATGCATCCTTACGTTCTGAATCGACCATCCATGATGACCCTTATCGAATGTCTTTCTGAAGTCCACGTACATAGCATCTACTGTCTTACCCCTACCAAATTGCTTTATCACCTCAAACAAAAACTCTTAGCAGAATGGCAGAATTGGAATCCAGTGGATTACAGCTGACACTGAAGTTGTTGCTTTGCAACAGCAGTATAGTGCAAAGACATAAATTACAAAATAAATAGCTTCTCCAGCACTGACATGCGGTTCAGTGTTCTATAATTACCTGGATTATCCCCATTCCCCACCTTGAACAAAGGTACAACATTTGCTACTTTCTAGTCCTCCAAGACCTCGTTTGTTGCCAGAGAAGACACAAGGATCCTTGTCAATTCCTCAACAATCTCCACATTGGGACAAAAATGGATCAGCTTAACAATACAGAAATACAAATTCTACAGCTCTGACGTTACTCCCCTTTTAGAAATTGTTCCACTTTCAAACTGACAATAGTTCAAATCAATTATTTTAAAGATTAGCTTTATTTGTCACATGTACATCGAACCAAACAATGAAAAGCACCATTTGTGCCATGCGGTGGGAGTTGAACCCCACCTGGAGAATGCGGGTACTGTAAAGCATTCTGCTATCCACTATGCTACTATGCTGCCCTCATCCTGAACTACTCGTTACAAGATTCAATTAACATTCAAAGAACACAAACTATTTTTAATGCTTTGTCAAACTGAGGCCTCATCTAAATTTGCAAACATATCCTTCTTTCTGAATACTGCAAAAGGCCATTTCTTCATTTATCTGTCACAGATTCAGTTCTTTGCTCTCTAAATGCATCCCACATCCACCATACTGCAAAATTATTATTTAACAGAATCAGAATACCATAACATCTGTACTACAGTTCAACTAAGGACAATTCATTGGGCTAAATGCCTTCACTTTTCTGGTAACTGATTAGATCACTTTCTATGTATAAATTGTGAAAGAATGGATTTTCATTTCAAAGCATCTTTAGGATACCCAAAGCGATCTTTTATATAGCCAAATACTACACTCCCATGAACAGCAAACAGCCAGAAAACTTGTTCCAGATGATATTAGTTAAAGGACATGCGCGGGTCAAAATATTATGAGAAATTCCCCCAAATAAATATTAGCAGGAAATTTTTTTTACATAACTGCTTGGGGTCTTTGTTTAATATTTAAGAAACTCAATCCAATAATAGTATCAGAATGTCATCCTAGATTACGTGCTCAAATTCTGTGATGTGCCTTAATTCAAAGCCGTCTTATTTAGACACAAGAATATCAAGTGCAATTAAATTGTAATAAGTATTTAAAAATTCTTCCATATGAACTTCCTGAATATGATGCTTTCTTAGTTTACTATCCTTGGTGTATAATCAAATATCTGACATGTTACGTCCCTGGTTTCTCCCTATTTTTGAGATAGTTATTGACAATTTAAAACTTAAATATACACCCTATTATTTAAATGAAAGGAAAACCCACCAATTACCTATAATATTTCATGAAGGTGAAATGTTTAAGGGGAACATGAGAGGAAACTTCTTCACTCAGAAGGTCGTGAGAGTATGGAATAAGCTGCCAATAGAAATGGTGCATGTGAGCTCGATTTCCAAGTTTAAGAGAAGTTTGGATAGGCACATGGATGGTAGGGGTATGGAGGGCTACGATCAGAATCAAAATCAGGTTTATTATCACCGGCATGTGACGTGAAATTTGTTAACTTAGCAGCAGCAGTTCAATGCAATATGTAATCTAGCAGAGAGAAAATGCTAATAATAAACGAATAAATCAATTACATATATTGAACAGATTAAAAATGTGCAAAAACAGAAATACTACTGTATATTAAAAAGAAGTGAGGTAGTGTCCAAAGATTCAATGTCCATTTAGGAAATCTGATGGCAGAGGGGAAGAAGCTGTTCCTGAATCATTGAGTGTCCGCCTTCAGGCTTCTGTACCTCCTACCTGATGGTAACAGTGAGAAAGGGGCATGCTCTGGGTGCTGGAGGTCCTTAATAATGGATGCAGTCTTTCTGAGACACTGCTCCCTAAAGATATCCTGGGTACTTTGTAGGCTAGTACCCAAGATGGAGCTGACTAGATTTACATCCCAGTACAGGCCAATGGTAGTAGGTAGTTTAAATGGTTTGGCATGGATTTGATGGGCCAAAGGGCCTGTTTCTGTGCTGTACTTTGACTCCAAGGAGAAATCAGCAAATTAAAACGAAGTATTTAGAGAGCTATTGCTTTTAAATTTACATTGATGAGAGATAATGTTTCATCTGCACTTCATTTATGATAGATCGGAGGAGTGCTGCTCACCTGTCCTTCCCTCCAGTCTCCAAATGGGGGTGGAAGTTGATATATGATTAATCATCAATTAAGTACCATACATTCTTTATGTTGCAAAATATTAAGAAACATCACAGAGTACAGAGTGGACCATGGCATGCACATAGAAAATCTGTGCCTGATGCAGCCTCCAAGAACTTGAATTGAGAATACTGCACTGTGCTCAAGGTTGCAAAACCCACTACTGCAGCAAATGTTCACTGCATCAGCAAGTGTGCAAATGATCAATAATACACTCCCCTCATATCTACAGCAGCTGTGCCAGAACCACTAAAGGTGCAGCTAATGCACAAAAAAATTACTGCAGCAATCGAGTGAAATTTGATTTTTGCTTACATCATGATAGCATAGTGAACAGAATCATCCAACAGTCGCCACTGCCAGGTTTGACCTTGAATTCCAAGAATGATCGTTAATCCAATCCTGCATACATTCAGTTAAAGCAATCTCATCTTTGCACCACATTTTAAAAATTGAAGTAATAAAGCACGTTTATAATAAAAAAAATTCTTGCTGTGCTTTATAGGCATCTCTATTAAGCCACTTAAACATCACAACAGATGACTAAAGCTTCAGTCAAACAGGTAGACTTTGGGGTTCATCTTAAAAGGAGGCACAGTAAGAGAGAGAATGAAGAAAAAATATTACAAATCTCAGAACCAAAGCAGTAAAAGTGCGAGAGAGCGGGGGGGGGGGGGGGGGAGAGAGAGCTGGGGAGGATTGGAGGGGGAAGTGACAGTGAGGGGAAGGACATGAGAGCGAGGGTGGAAGAGAAGGAAAAGGGGAAGGGAGGGGAAGCGAAAGTGGGGGGGAGGGGGACGCGAAAGTGAGGTGGAGGGGGACGCGAGAGCGGTGGGGGAGGGGGAAAGTGAAGGAGAGGGGGAGTGGGGAAAATGGGGGAGAGGGGGGAGAGGGGGAGAGGGGGGAGGGGAGAGGGGGGGAGGGGGGAGGGGAGAGGGGAGAGGGGGGAGGGGGGAGAGGGGAGAGGGGGGAGGGGGGAGGGGGGAGAGGGGGGAGGGGGGAGAGGGGGGAGGGGGGAGGGGGGAGGGGGGAGAGGGGGGAGGGGGGGAGAGGGGGGGAGGGGGAGGGGGGAGGGGGGAGGGGGGGAGAGGGGGAGAGGGGGAGAGGGGGAGAGGGGGAGAGGGGGAGAGGGGGAGAGGGGGAGAGGGGAGAGGGGAGAGGGGAGAGGGGAGAGGGGAGAGGGGAGAGGGGAGAGAGGGGGAGGGGGAGAGGGGGGGAGGGGGAGAGGGGGAGAGGGGGGAGGGGGGGAGGGGGAGGGGAGAGGGGGGGAGGGGGGAGGGGGGGAGGGGGAGAGGGGGGGAGGGGGAGAGGGGGAGAGAGAGGGAGGGGGGAGAGAGAGGGAGGGGGGAGAGAGAGGGAGGGGGGAGAGAGAGGGAGGGGGGAGAGAGAGGGAGGGGGGGAGAGAGAGGGAGGGGGGAGAGGGGAGAGAGAGGGAGGGAGGGGGGGGGAGAGAGAGGGAGGGGGGGGGGAGAGAGAGGGAGGGAGGGGGGAGAGAGGGAGGGAGGGAGGGGGGAGAGAGGGAGGGAGGGAGGGGGGAGAGAGGGAGGGAGGGAGGGGGGAGAGAGGGAGGGAGGGAGGGGGGAGAGAGGGAGGGAGGGAGGGAGGGGAGAGAGAGGAGAGAGGGAGGGGAGAGAGGGAGGGGAGAGAGGGAGGGGAGAGAGGGAGGGAGGGGAGAGAGGGAGGGAGGGGGGAGAGGGGGGATGGGGAGGGGGGATGGGGAGAGGGGAGGGGAGAAGAGGGGAGAAGAGGGGAGAGGGGGAGAGGGGGAGAGGGGGAGAGGGGGAGAGGGGAAGGGAGGGAGGGGGGAGAGGGGAAGGGAGGGAGGGGGAGAGGGGAAGGGAGGGAGGGGGAGAGGGGAAGGGAGGGAGGGGGAGAGGGGAAGGGAGGGAGAGGGGAGGGGAGGGAGGGGGGAGAGGGGAAGGGAGGGAGGGGAAGGGAGGGAGCGGAAGGGAGGGGGAGGGGGAGGGGGAGGGGGAGGTGGGAGGGGGAGGTGGGAGGAGGGAGGAGGGAGAGGGTGAGGAGAGGGAGCGAGAGGAAAGAGTGGGTGAGAAAGAGAGAAAAAAGAGTGAGAAAAACAGAGTTGTTGGGCAACAAGTTTTAGAAAAGGTTAGTGTAATAAACCTGATACTGATTTACTGGTGACAGAGAGTAACTTCTAATGATATAAGGAGGACTGATACCACTAGGATTGCTTCCCTCCCCGAGCTCCCTCAGAATTCAGCAGCGCGAACTGTCTGTGTATGTCCTTGCAAGACATCCAAAACCAGAACAAGCAGCAAAGAAAATGAAAAAAATTAGAGCCAGTGTGAAAAGACAGGCCACAAGGTGAAATTTTGTTTCACTAACATGAAGTCAAAAATAAGGTGGGCCAGAACTCTAATGTTGTTAATCAGAGATGTTACAATGGGGGAAATAATTTACATCCACGCTCATCCCACCTTCCCGCCACCTTCACACTTTTTAAAATGTATAGCATTTCTGTTTTTTTTTGCACGATTTTTAATCTATTCAATATACGTATACTGTATAAAGCGTACTGAATAAGATATATTTATTTTTTTTCTTCTATTTCATGTATTGCATTGAACTGCTGCTGTTAACAAATTTCACATCACATGCTGGTGATAATAAACCTGATTCTGATTCAGATTCTTGTCCTTGCCCACCGCCCCATGAGCCTCCACATCCAATATATCATCCTCTACATCCCACCATCTCCAAGGGGATCCTACCACAAAACATATCTTTAATTCCCCCTCCACTTTCCACAGGGATTGCTCCCTCAGTGATTCCCTTGTCCATTCATCCCTCCAAACTAATCTCCCTCCTAGCACCTATCCCTCCCTGCAAGCAGCTTAAATTCACCTGCATTCAGGATCGCAAGCAGTCCTTCCAGGTGAGGCAACACTTCATCTGTAAATCTGCTAGGGTTGTCTATTGTATCCAGTGCTCCCGATGCGGCCTCCACAACATTGGCGAGACCCATCGTAAATTGGGGGGCCACTTCATCGAGCATCTCTGCTCCATCCGCCAAAAGCAAAACTTCCTGGTGGCTAAACATTTCAATTCCAATTCCCATACCCCTTTTGACATGTTGGTTCACAGCCTTTTCTTGTGCCACAATGTCTCATGGTGGAGGAGCAACACCTTATATTCTGTCTGAGTTGCCTCCAACCTGATGATATGAATATCAATATTTCCTTCTGGTAAAATTTATTTCCCTCCCTTCTTCGATTCTCCACTTTGTATTCTGACTGCTTCTTGCCTGCCTATCACCTCCTTCCCTTTCTCCTATGATCCATTCTCCTATCAGATTCCTCCTTATCCTCCTTTACCTTTCCAACCCACCTAACTTCACCTACCTCCTTCTAGATACCCTACTCCCCCACCCACCCTTTTTTTTTATTTTGGTGCTTTCTCCCTTCATTTTGGGTCCTGGCCTAAAACGTCGACCGTGTATTTATTTCCATAGATGCTGCCTGACCGGCTGAGTTCCCCCAGCATTTTGTGTGTGTTGCTTTGGATTTCCAGTATCCGCAGACCTTTTTTAGTGTTTATAATATTTGTTAGCTTCTAACTAAGTTAGAAGTTGCTAAGAAGCTAATAAATATTATTACTACGGTTAAAACTTGCAAAGCAATACAATACCGCACTTAGCCTTAACGCGTTGACAGGCCAAACTTTTCACACACAATGCATGCGTTATATGCGCTTTACTTGGCCGAACACTGTTTAACTACAAATAAACCGAGAAAAAAATAATTCCAGGGATTAAGTTTTGAGGAAAATAATTTGCTCTGAATTTAAACAAAAAACAAGAGCTCCAAAATTGTTTATAACTACGTGTACCGCGTGACTAATCTCACATTCTCGGGAACCTAGTGCTGCATCAGTTGCTTTTTTAATGCGTTTATTACGAAATCCCCGATAATTTCACGTTATGTTCACACATGTCCAATGTGGTCTCTGGTGTCTACAAGAACATCGTAAGCTAAATAACCTCGGTCCTTTCAGATGGCCGGGAGTTGCCTGCGGGACAGAAGGGGGGGGGGGGTTCGACTACACGCGATTGCAGACTTTCCTGCCATTGCACCAGGGCAAGCCTAAGAAATTTGTTTAACCCGGAGAGACACTGAGTGGACAAGAGGTCACCAGGGCGCGCTGACGATCTGAGAGGGTGGCCCAGAGTTAAGAGAACTAAAACCCATGTGAAGGCGGCTGGAAGGGATACCCGCCATTTTAGGAATGCCTCCTAGGCCGCTGGCCCGCTGCCCGCTCAGCCTGCACCGAGTACGGTACTCACAATGAAAGCGGTCATATCCCTCCTCCACTTCCGAGCAGGAACCCCGCTCGACCATTTGGCGGTTTATTGGTTAAAATGTCAGCATCGGCGCCGCCGACTTCATTTTGTGTGTGCTCGTCATCGGTTTCAAGCCGACGGCGAACTCTGCCTACGTCACCTTCGGGCCCCCTCCCGAACCCCGGCTTCGGCTCCTCTTCCGAAAGTAGCCGAATCGGCTTCGGCTCCCCTTCCGAAAGTAGCCGAATCGGCGCCCGGCTCTCGCAAAGATTTACGAAGTCGCCACGAAGGCTCGTTCTGGTGTTGGCGCTGCGCTAAGAGTCTGCAACTTCCGACAGAATCGACTGGCCAAGGTTATATAACCATCTGAGGACAGTCGTACGCTGCATTAAAGCAGCCAAGTCCTGACGAAGGGTCTCCGGATGTTTATTCCCCTCCAGAGATGCTGCCTTACTGAGCTCCTCCAGCATTTTCTGTCTGTCACACATACATTAAACATTTTATTTCGACTCGGTGAATCTAAAGTAGTCATGATCGTCCGAAGGGTATCCTCAGACAAATGCACAGTTGACTACTGAAATTTTACTGCATTGAAAATTAATCGAAATATTTTTCTAAATTGGAAAATAAAAACGAAGCGCGTTTCACCAGTGCATTGCGTCCTAAAGCGCTTTATAATTAAATCGGCCCTGCTTGAAATTGTTTTTATTGCTATTATTAAATTGAAGAGATTTTCGATTAACAAAATTCTTTCGGGTCTTTATTTCTATTACAGTTGCTATGAAATAAAATTTACAATTAAATAATCTTAAAGGAATTAGGTGGGCCAGACTTTGGAGAGCGAATTTAAGAATTCCAAGTTCCTTAAAATAAATTAAAGAAAATCTGCTTCATCAGCATGAAGACCGAAAAGATTTCGTATATGAAAATATAATTTTTTTTAAAAAAATGAATTAGTGTTTGTATCTTAAACACAGTTTAGAATTACAACTTTCCGACTGTCTACAATTAATCAAGATCTTGCAAAATGTTACACTTGGATTAAGCAATGTCGATGTTTAAAGCGGGATTAATACCGTTGTAAATAGCTAAATAATGTAGTAATTTAAGAGTAAAATCTGAAGAAATAAGAGAACATACGTAAGACAGAGGAAGGATTTCACCCGGTTTGTAGTGGTTAGGTATCCATATTAATTTGCAGACCTACAATTTTTTACTAATATTTGTTGCACATCACAAGGAATTATGTTAAGAGCAACCTTTCAGCGTGCTCTGCTGCTAATGATGAATTGAAATCTTGGGTTTCATGGCAGTAGTGTATTTATTTGGCTCTTACTGAGGCATACTCAAATCTAGATTTAGGGAACAATGGAGACCACGTTTGGAGGGGCAATCCTATCCTAGCGTTTTATTTCAAGCATCGACTCATCCATTTAAATCAATGAGACTGATGCTATTCTGATAGTATCTGATAAAAACACACACTAAAATTGGAAAGTTTTAGAGTTACCATTAGTCCTGGGGCCCCTCAAATCGACAGGCGCTTTACCGGAATTCCGATATAATTCTGAAACGTACACAAGTTGACCAGAAGATGAAAGATAGGCTAGAAGGTTTATTGGATTTATTCAAAGTAAGAGAGCTTTATATAGATAGGAATTATACAGTTACCGTCATTTCTCATATTTGTAAGTTTCACAACGTGCAGTCGATTAAAGGAAAATTAATTAGCTTAGCTGCAGCAAAGTATCTACAATCTGAACCCACTTCATGAAAACAAAAGTAGGCCAAGCCCCAAAGGGTTGTTCTACCAGTCGGTAGGATCTTGCAGATATGACACTTGCCTGCATATCTACCTCAATGCGTTTCTTTTAGACATTAAAGATCTCTGCCAGTAGGAAAATAAAAATTAATAATTTTCAGGTATTGTCTGCCACTTAAGAGGTGGCAGGTGGACTGTACTGTAGGGAAGTGCATGGGTATGCACTTTGGTGTAAGGAATAAGGGCATAGACCATTTTCTAAATGAGGAGAAAATTCCCAAATCAGAGATTCAATATCCAAGATTGTCGAATGTCTTTTCCAGTACACAAAAGGGAACAAAAAAATTGTTATTCCGGATCCAATTCAGGAGAAGCAAAATAAAAACACAAGATGAAGAACACAATAACAATTCAGAAAGCACAATAAATATAAATACCTCAGGTAGCTTTGGAGCGGGTCCAGAGGAGGTTCACAAGAATTATCCCAGGGATGAAAGGGTTAATGTATGAGGAGCGTTTGATGGCTCTGGCCCTGTACTTGCTGGAATTTAGAACAAGAGGGGGTTTCATTGAAACCTATTGAATATCAAAAGGCCCAGACAGAGTGGACGGGGAGAGGATGTTTCCTATAGTAGAGGAGTCTAGGACCAGAGGGCACAGCCTCATAACAGAGGCACGTCTATTTGGAACAGAGATGTGGAGGAATTTCTTTAGCCAGGGGATGGTAAATTTCCACGGACAGCTGTGGACGCCAAGTCACTGGATATACGTACAACAGAGGTTGATAGGTTTTTGACTAGGAAGGGTGTCAAAGGGTATGGGGAGAATGTTGGAGAATGGGGCTGAGTGGGATCATAAATTAGCCATGAAGGAATTAGGGGGCAGACTCAATGGGCCTAATGGCCTAATTCCGTATGGGTAGCCTCCTACTTCATGACATGAACATCGATTTCTCCAATAATCATTCTTCCAGTAATTTTGCCCCCCTCCCAGTGCTCTCTTTTTCCATTCCACTTTCTGGTTACCTCCTACCCTTTTCTTTCCCTCACTTCCCCATCACCTCTGTCTGGTGCTGCCCCTCCTTCACTTTCTCCCATTACCAAATCTTTTCTCCTATCAGAATCCTGTTTATTCAGCCCTTTACTTTTTCCAGCTATCAATTCTCAGTTGCTCACTTCACCTCCCACTCCTGTCCCCTCCCCCCAGAAATCAGCAGCCTTCTCCCGTACATCACCTTCTAGCTTGTATTCCTTCTGGTTTCAGCTAAATAAAAAGTTTCAGCCAGTCAAAATAAGTTCAAAGCAGGTTCAGCCAGTTCGAATTGGTTTCAGCTAGTTCAAAACTGGTCAACCCGTTTTCAGCTGGCTCAAACTAGATTCAGCTGGTTTGAACCGGTTTTTGCCCTCTCTAACGGTTTTAACCCGGTTTCAGTCTAGTCAAACCAGTTCAAACTGGTTTCAGTCGGTTCCAAGCAGAGCTTAAGAAAAAGTAAGGCTTTGGACACGATGTTCATAATATAATAGAATTCATCCTGCAGTCTGAGAGGGAGAAGCTAAAATCTGATCTATCAGTATTACCGTAGATTACAGGTAATTACAGAGGCATGAGAAAGGAGCTGGCCAAAGTTGATTGGGATGGGACACCAGCAGGACACAAGAGGATGGAGGAGTAGCAATGGCTGGCGTTTCTGGAAGACATTTGGAAGGTGCAGGATAGATTCATCCCAACGAAGAAGTATTTTAAAGGGAGGATGGCGCAACTGTGGGCTGAAAAGAGCAATCAAAGACAGCATATAAACAAAAGAGAGGGTTTCTAATGTTGCAAAAAGTGGTGGAGAACTGGAGTATTGGGAAGCTTTTAAAAACAACAGCAGACAACTAAAAAGCAATAATGAGTTAAAATATGAAATATGAAGGTAAGCTAGCTAATAATATAAAGGTGGAAACCAAATGTATTTTTCATATTCAAGATTCAAAGATTCAAAGATTCAAAAAACTTTATTGTCATTCTAACCGTACATCAGCTCTGCAGGGCAGAATGAGACAGCGTTTCTCAGGAGCAGTGCAATCATAACATAACAAACGCAACACTAAATAATAAACATAACAATAAATAGTAAAACACAACAGCCACATGTCAGTTAAAATCAAGTTATAAGTGTCCAGTGCGAGTTAAAAGTGTCCAAAGCAGAGTCAGGTAGAGCAGCTATTTAGCGGTCTGACTGCCCGTGGGAGGAAGCTGTTTAGTAGCCTTGTGGTTTTAGTTATATGTATAAAGAGTAAAAAAATTGCAGGTTTCTTTAGGTTGTTTTAGCTGGGGACGGTAAAGGGGATAAGCTCCCAGTACGTATTAAGTGCTCCCAATGGCGTATGTCTCAAATAGCCTCTGATAACCAAGTCCAGCTCCTAGCCTTCATGCATGGTTTGGCTACTAAGCCCAGTGGAAACGTTTCCACTGAGAAGGGGCAAAGGTGTGTTGCCAGCACCTTAATGCCAGTCGCTTCGGGCTGATGGGGCTCATCAGCCGTGGTTGGCAGCTCATCTAGGAGAAGGAAAACTCTGATCTCAAACCTCCATTGCCTTGTGGCTATACTGGCTCATGGGAAAGGCTTTGGGAGTAAAGCCCAAGGAAAAATCTAGAGCTGGAGTCCGTAAGGCAGTGCCCTACTGATTTCAATGCTGACTGGCAAATCCTGAGACATTGCTGCTACCAAACGGTATCTGTCTTTGCTGTTCCTTTAGATTCGTCAACTGCATGGAGAAGGGGAGTCTGCTGCATGGGCAACAACATACTAATGGCTGGGGCATACATCCATTGTCTTCCCCTCTGTTGTTTTAATGGGATAGAATCAAAATGTCCCATTAAGGTGTGTGCTGGTTTTACTTCTTGCAGACTGGTTTTCATTTCAGTTAATCCACAGTTATGCCTTCCATAATATTATAATCCCAAAATGGTTCAAACAGGTTTTGAGCTGGTTCAGGTCAGTTCGCTCTGGCTTCAGATGGTTCTAGCCAGTTTTGACTGGAGTAAGCCAGCCTCAGCCATTTTACGCAGTTTGTTGACTCAAACCCGTTGACCAGTTTTGCCCAGATTCAGCCAGTTCAACTGGAGCTTAAGGTAAAGTAACCCTTAGGAGGCAGTGAT
Organism: Mobula birostris; assembly: GCF_030028105.1. Lineage (NCBI taxonomy): Eukaryota > Metazoa > Chordata > Chondrichthyes > Myliobatiformes > Myliobatidae > Mobula > Mobula birostris. The sequence goes on from NC_092400.1 coordinate 24,022,604, forward strand.
CATAATGTGATAGAATTCACCCTACAATTTGAAACAGAAAGGCTAAAATCTGATGTGTCAGTTTTACAGTTGAGTAAATGGAACTACAGAGGCATGAGAGAGGAGCTGACTAAAGTTGAATGAAAAGGTACACTGGCAGGCATGATGGAAGAACAGGAATGGCTGGAGTTTCTGGGAGACATTTGGGAGGCACAGAACAGATACATCCCAAAGAAGAAGAAGTATTCTAAAGAGAGGATGAGACAACTATGTCTGACGAGGGAAGTCAAGGACAGCATAAAAGCAAATGAGAAGGATACAATATTGCAAAAATTATTGGGGAGCTAGAAGATGGGAAACTTTTAAAACGCAACAGAAGGCAACTAAAAAGGTCATAAGGAGAGAAAAGATGAAATATGATGGTATGTTAGCTAATAATAATAATAATAATGATAATAATATAATAATATAAAAGTCTTTTTTCAGATACAGTAAAAGAGTAAAGAGAAGGCAATCAGGCCACTGGAAGATGGTGCTGGAGATAAAGAAATGGTGTGCAAACTCAGTAAGTATTTTGCATAGCCTTCACTGGACAACTCTTTACAGTTGCTTATTAACATCACTGTTAGATTCTTTTATTTGGGGGTTATATTGCCTAGTTCTAGATTTATGAGGAAAGGTTATTGCTTCTTCATATGTAGCTACAGGTTGACAACATTGATTAAAATATCTCATGATCTTTTAATATTCTAAGGAATACAGACCTAGTTAATATAAGCAACACACATCAAAGTTGCTGGTGAACGCAGCAGGCCAGGCAGCATCTCTAGGAAGAGGTGCAGTCGACGTTTCAGGCCGAGACCCGATGCTGCCTGGCCTGCTGCGTTCACCAGCAACTTTGATGTGTGTTGCTTGAATTTCCAGCATCTGCAGAATTCCTGTTGTTTTCTAGTTAATATAATTTAGTTTTGTTGAATGATCATCAACGAGAACCACTTTATGGATCTTGCCTGATTTGCTGACAATTTCCATCATTTTCCATCTTCATTGCGCCATTTTGTTCATCTATATTTATGAATTCCATATTTATAAAAATAAGACTTTTCACCTCCACTGTTTCTAATTTCCTATTTAAATAGCTTTGCTATTTCCACCATTTCTTACATTTTAGTGCCAAAGCTAGACTGAGTGATGGATTGGCCACTGTAAATTACCCCTAGTGTGTAGGGGACCAGTAAGAGTCTGGAGGGTGTAAAATTGAGATTAATGTGGTGGTTGACCATCAGCACAGACTTGATGGGCTGAAAGGACTGCTTCTGTGCTATATCTTTCTATGGTTCTAAGATTATCTCTGAAATACTAGGAAAAGAGGTCAAGAGAAACTTTAAACATGAGAAGCTCTGGCATCTTCCCCTTTCCTTTTCAGTCCTTATGAAGAGCCTTATCCGAAAATATTGACAGTTTATTCATTTCATAGATGCTGCCTGACCTACTGAGCTCCTCCAGCAATTTGTGTGCATTGTTAGTCAAGAGAAATTTATTTATATAATAACCTGTTACTTTGTAGAACTCTTTCAATAAGTAACTTCCTAGAAAATATTTGAAGGAGAGGAGTATATAGGATCATTGGGTGAAAGCAGGTCATTGGTTTTTTTTTAGATTGTTCTAGTAAAGAGTTGACACTGACATAAAAGAACAAGATGGTATCCATCTCATCTTCTATAATGAAAAATGCTGTGGGATTAAATAAGAAGAAATAACATCATATTCTGTTGTTTTATGTAACATGGCCACATCAGAGTCACTCAGAAAATAGCTGGGTATATTTTCACTGAAACCCAAGAAATAATGAATGAATAGTTACCTTTCATCTATTGCATCTGCAGCAAAATGTAAAAAAATTGAAATGTAACATATAAAGCAGGGTTTCCCAACCTTATTTATGCTATGGACCACAAGTTGAGGACCCCTGGTCTAAAGAGAGATGTAGTCAGCCAAAGATTACTGGATCCCCCCTCTTACCTACTTTATGTTTTCACATTTGTATTCATCACACAGACTTCCCCTTTCTTGACTTTCTTATTTTTAATGCAGCCTTAGTGCTCCTTCTTATCTATTTTTTCTCTTTTTCCAATTTGGGTCAGAAATTTATGGAAAGGAGCCAAGTGAAGAAACTGAGGAATGCAAATGTCTGCTCTTTCTGTAGCACAGGCATTGGTTCCTTGTCCCTTTCTCTGTACTTCTTTTGTCATTTCCATTATCCTTTGGGGCGAGACATTGACACAGAGTGGAGATGAGGGAGAAGGGCCTGAAAGGCGAGATGGATGAAAGTGGATAACCTTTTAATTGTCTCGATCTATTTGAGACCCTCCGTGTGTTGGAGTCCACCATGGATGTTGCATTCTGGCTGTCAATATGCAATACAGGGCAGTACAATATGGAGAGCAAGCTGTTGCCCATGCAGCATACACCCCCCTCTCCATGAAACTGATGAATCCAAGTGAATAGCAGACACCGATACAGTTTGGCACTAGCAGTATTGCAGGAGTTGCCAGTCAGTGTGGAAACCCAGTATCCTCAGGAACTCCTCAGGGTTTACTCCTGAAGCCTTCCCCATGAGGGGTATAGCCACAAGGCAGTGGAGGTTTGAGATCAGAGCTTTTCTTCTCCTAGGTGAGCTGCTCTCCACAGCTGATGAGCCTGAAGCGACTGGTTGCAAGGTGCCGGTAAACCCACCTTTGCCCCTTCCTTTGTCAGTAGAAATGCTTCTGCCAGACTTAGCATCTCGGACACAGCTAAGCCACATGTGAAAGACAGGAGTTGTACTTAGTTGTCAGAACCTATTTAAGATGGACACCATTGGGAACATTTAACAGGTAGTGGGAGTTTATCCCCACTACTGCTCCCCTCCAACCCCCCCCCCCCCACACTAGCTATAACATCATTAAGGAACCATGCCAAGATCAGGAATAGGTATCACACAGAGAAGATTTTCCCTTTTCACTTTGTCCACTTGTCGTCCTTTCATTCACTTTCCCTCTTTTTCTCAGCTCATTCTCGCCATTATGAACTCCCACTGGGGCATTATTTCCATATCATCCTCATTCGAGCCATTTTTACTTTATATACTGTATGAAAAGCACAGAAATCTAAAATAAGAGCTTTGCTGAAATGTTTTTTAATTGCTACACATTGCAATTACTCAGAATGCACAGATGTGACACAGGGCTCTCTCTTAACCATTTTTAAAGACGGTAAAAAATGTTGAAATATTTTAAAAGACAATTAAAAACATTCTAGTGCAGACTTTTTATTGTGGAATATTATGTTTTGCACTTTTTAACTTTGTGCAAAGCTCAGGCATTTACACCTTCAGTCACTGAGAATATAAAAAGATTGGAAGGTGTTTTGAAATATGGGTAACATGTTTACACAAATGGAGTTAATTACTAGGAAGATAACAAGAAAAAATGATTCAATTTATGCACCATAAACAAAACAACAGTAAATCAACATGAGTATAGAGAGCAGTGTATATTTTTTAAATACTATGCTTCCATAAGATACTAGAATCACGTCAGGGCAGAGTTATGTTTTATATGTTTTGATGAAATCCAATGAATATATTTTCCATTTTGCACCATTCTTCTGTTGGCAGGATAACCATATGCTCCATTGGACATATGCATCTTGACAAATCGTTATAAATTTTAGAAGTGCAGAGGAAAAACAAACTTGCATTTGACACGATGGAATTCGCAAGCCTCAGGGGACCGAGCAGCAGGGAAGGAATCATTGAAAAGCTGCTTCAAAAAGCGGGCACAGGCTTTCTGTATGTAATGCTGAGTCATGGATCCCAATCCGATCTTTATTCTGAGCTAATTTTGAAGGAAAGTATGCGACAATCGGGTATCTCGCCCTTTAGTAGCTAGGTGTGATGACTTAATTCTGTTACCTGTTCTGTTAAATAGACACGTGCAGGATCATGACGTCATTGCACAATGCTGATTTTGAAACTTCACATCAAACAAAAATGCGGATGAAAGATTTTCCTCCTAATTTTAGCTTATTTGAGTCAACGTCCATTCTGCCTTTTTTTTTACGGATAAAGACATATTAATGAAGATTTGATTGAGTGAAGTCTACAGAACAATTAAAGAAAAACTGTCATCAACAGACAATTGTCAATCTTCCGTCGTTCCGCACTAGTTGGGATAAATGTCTTTTCATCGAGACAACAGGGTGGGGGTGGGGGGGGGGAGTCGGGTTGTCATAGTGGAACAAAACCCAGAAAATCGACTTTATACTGCCTATTTTAATTACTGAATGCTTTGAAAATAATTGCAAAATCAACTTATACCATAAGGTATTAATGCGAAAAGCTCGCTTCAAAAATGGAATTTAATTGTTAATCTCTGGCGGTAAACTCAAAGTCAACTGCTAAGCTTCTGCGTTATTCAGTCACTGGATCCTACCAACTTTTAATCAAAATCTAATCAAAGAAATTCAAAGACTGCAGTTATATCTACCTTCCGTTTTAAAAGCTCTATATACTTATTGGCACATGGTTTTTATAGCTTTATACAGTAGTATTTATCACTCTATAGCAAAGGTCACACCTTCCTCAAACACAGCACTGCGGAAGGCGCTGTCCTGAAACATAGTGCTGAAAATGCGCTCTGTCTCACATTAAAATAAAACTTTCTCCGCACTATATGTTTGTCGGGCTTATTTTTTTTCTCTCTATTTAAAATACATATAACTAAAAAATAACATGAACATAAACTCCTTTTAATCGAGTCATATTTTGCTCATTAATAGTTAAGAAATCTGAAATTTTCCGATTGAGCAACATAACATTTTTACCAAAGAATCGAGTTTTATATATGCATACTCGCACGCAAACTTTCCAATGATTTGATTTAAGAGATAAAATAGGAATAAGACGCCTCCTAAAAAATTTTGAATAATTAATATCATTGCGGAATTTAATGAAACCTCGAGGCAGAGGACGAAATAAGAAGTTTTCTTACCGTTTACATTTTCCAAGGACCGTTCAAGTCTTTGACTAACATTTTGCCATAATAAAATATTTATCTTAACTTTATAAGATGATCAGAACTGTAATTTTTCTGTGCAACTGTTTCATCATGATTTAACTATATTGAAGTAGGCGAAGGACAGATAGAATTTTTATTCAAAATAAATTGTTATTATTAGTTTTCTTTATCTATAAGGAGAACTATCTCGATAGCTTGATGGTTGTCTTTCGGGGTGGGGTGCGTGTGGGGGGGGGGGTTGGTGGAGATGAGCTAAGCTATATTTAGCAGATTGGCGACTGAGATGTGGCTGGAGCAGTTGCTGCCAAATTAGCACATTCTGCAGTGTATAAAAGGCGCAGCCGCCTCCCTCCCCACTGCAGTGCAACTCTTCCTTCCGCACGATGAGTTACAGTCTGGATACAATGTTCGGCACCAGCTCCTACCGCAGGATACTAGGGGACTCGCCCCGACCCGCATCCCGATCTGCAGGCTCTTTAGCAAGCAGCGGCTTCCATTCCCAGACATGGTCCCGGAGCCCTAGCACAATTACCTCCTACAAACGGGTTGCCCCAACTCTGACCGCCAACTTCAGCTCGCAGATCACGGCCTCCACGGAGAGTGTGGAATCCGGGGCCATAAATGGAGACATTAGATCGCGCAACGAGAAAGAGATGCTGCAGACCTTGAACGATCGCTTCGCCACTTATATCGACAAGGTACGGAACTTGGAGCTTCAAAACAAAAATCTAGAGGCGGAGGCCGCTTCGCTGAGGCAGCAGCAAGCCGGCAGATCAGCCATAGGGGAGCTGTACGAGAGAGAAATCAAAGATCTGCGCAATGTACTGGTGCAGATCAGCAATGACAAGGCGCAGCTACAGCTGGAGCAGGAACACCTGGAGGAGGACATCCAGCACATCAAACAGAGATACGAGGATGAAAGCAGGATGAGGGAAGAGATCGACGCCAGCATCAGAGCCCTCAGCAAGTATATCGAGGACGCAGGTTTGACAAAGGTAGATTTGGACAAGAAACTCCGGTACCTTACCGAGGAGGCTTCTTTCATGAAGGCGAATCACGACGATGAAGTTAGAGATTTGCTGAATCAGATCCAGGGCTCACAGATAACTTTGGAAGTGCGGGATTCGCTGAAGTCCGACATCACTGCGGCTCTCCGAGAGATCCGCGCGCAGATGGAAGGTCATGCAGTCAAGACCACCAGTCAGACCGAGGAGGTATTCAAAGTGAAGCTGGAAAGGCTGAACCAAGCCGCCAAGGTCAACACGGACGCCATCCAAGCAGCCCAGGATGAAATCTTAGAATATCGCAGGCATCTGCAGTCCAAGAACACCGAACTGGAGACGTTGAAGGGGACAAAAGACTCATTGGAGAGGCAAAGAATTGAGATGGAAGATAGACATAATGCGGATATTTCCAGCTATCAGGTATTCTTTAGTTACTTATCTCAGTAATTTACAATAAACGATGTTTTTGAAAAAAAATTCCTAATGGCATTCGCTTAACATGTAATACAAACTTTGAGAGTCAAGTGTGTATTTTATAAATGTCGGCGTCCTCAGATTCCCAATTCTAAATGTTAACACACTAGCGCAATTTGATTACGAGCTCTGCATCGTTAAAGGCTTAATGCGTATTTACATTTCATTAAAATAATTAATGTTACAGGATGCGACACAACAACTTGAAAACGAATTAAGGAATACAAAGTGGGAAATGGCTGCACAACTCAGGGAATACCAAGACTTGCTCAATGTTAAAATGGCCTTGGATATTGAAATTGCGGCTTACAGGTAAGATGTCAAATGCGAGATGTGTTGAGTGAATGTGAAGGCACAAGGATTCAATTTAAGAGGAATTGGCAGATAATATAAATACTCACAATGTCCACGCAGATGTCACAAAGTCCCGAGATTTTACAATATAGATTGCAGGAGGTTTTGGCCTTGGCACCCAAGTACGAAACAATCATAAAATGGCCAAAGAAAACTAAAGGAGGATATTTGTGCTCTTCATTCTATCTCTCACTTCCCTATCCTTCTCTGTAGCCCAGCTGTTCCCATGCCCCAGTCAACCACAGAAGTACAGGGGTTGGGATATCACGTTATGGCTGTACAAGATATTAGTCAGACTGCACTTGGAACATTATATGCGGTAGTGTTCTGTTAGGCTGGGTATAGGAACAATGTCATTAAACTGGGAAGGCTTCAGAAAAGGTACATTAGGTTGCTGTCGGGACTGGACCATAAGACCATTAGACATAGGAACAAAATTAGGCCATCCGGCCCATTGACTCTACTCCCCTATTCCATTATGGCTGATTTATTATCTATCTCATATTCTCCATTCTCCTTCATTTTCCCCAATACCTTTGACACCCTTGCTAATCAAGAACCTTCACATTAAATATACCCAATGACTTGGCTTCCACAGCTGTCTGAATGAGGCAATGAATTGCACAGATTCACCACACTCTGGCTAAAGAAATTCCTCCTTATCTCTGTTCTGAAAGCATGTCCTTGTATGGAAGGCATAAGCTGTAAAAAAAAGAATGGATAGATTTCTCCTAGACTATTTCTCCCGGAGCATAGGAGACTTAAGATTGACCTCAAAGAGATTTATAAAATTAAGAGGTGCATTCATTTTGTGAATGGTTACAGTCTTTTTCTTAGGATAGTGGAGTCTGAAACACTAGATATAGGTTTAAGGACAGAGGGGGAAACATTTAAAAGATATCTGACAAGCAACCTTTTCGCTTAGAGTAGTGGGTATGTGGAATGAACTGACAAATGGAGTGGTAGTGCTGGGTACAATTTCAATGTTAAAAAGTCATTTAGATAGGTGCAAGGAGAGGAAGGGCTTGGAGGAAAATGGGCCAAACATGGAAAAATGGGACTAACTCAAGAAAGCAACTTGGTTGCCATAGATGTGTTGGGCCAAAGGGCCTGCTTTTGTGTTCCACAACTATATAACTCTGCTGCTTCAATTCCCTTTTGAATCCACTTCCACCAAGGGGTTTCAGATCCCATCCACTCATTGAATAAACGTGATTGTTTATTGGTCACTGTAATTTATTGGGCAAATATAGTTGTATCTAAATTCTCTGATTCTCCGCATTTCCTCCATTGAGAACCATTTCTGTCTATCTATTCCATCTATTTTGAATACCTCGATCATGTCTCTTAATCTTCTCCAGTTTTTGTATGGAGAACAATCTACAGCTTCTCCAATCTTTTTCCATTACCTAGGTCCTTTAACTCCTGAACCATTCTAGCAAGCCTTGTCTGCAATATAGAAAAAAAATCAAAAGTGCTAGAAATATACAATAGATGAGTTGACAACTAAAAGAGAGCATGACATCCTTTTTCATTGCAATCCTATTTCTGTTTCACAAGGCAACCGTCTGCCGTGTATTTCTACCATTTTAACTTCTGATGCACTTGTACTCAATGTTTTTTCCTGTTTGGTTCAGAATTGTAAAGTATCAACACCAGTTGTCTTAGTTAAAATGTATGACTATTGTCATTTTATTTTGTAAAGGAAACTCTTGGAGGGTGAAGAATCAAGATTTATTGGGGCAAGTCCCTATTCTTCTATCGAAGGGTATCATAAAGGACCCTTAGTGCCAAATCATATTAAACTCAAGTCTGATGAAATAGCCAAAGTAACTGATAAAGAGGTGGAACAAGTGGTTGCAGAAGAAGTGGAAGAAAAAGTAACCACACCAGAAGAAACTAAAGAATCTGAAGAGGCTGGAGAAGAAGAGGAAGAAGAAAAAAAGGAAGCAATAGAGCAAGAGGGTGACAAAGCAGAATCAAAAGACAAGCAAGAGACTAAATCTGATGAAGACGGTGTTAAAGATGAAGACACTAAAGCCAAAACAGAGATGGAAGAAGAGAAAGGAAAAGAGGAAATAGTTAAGGAAGAAGATGTGAAAAAGGGAAGCAAGGATCAAGCAGAGGACAAACAAGCAGAACCAGGCAAAGATCAGAAAGAACTAACGATAAAGGTGGAAGATAAAATACCAGATGAACCAAAGGTGAAAGAAAGCCCAGAAAAGGAGCCAGAGGCTAAAGAAACAGAAAAGAAGGAAACAGAGGAACCCTCTGAACTAGACTCTAAAACCAAAGAATCTGAAGAGGAAAAGGAATCAAAAGCAGAATACAAGGATGAAGAAAAGAAAGACAGAAAACCAGAGCCCGAACCGAAAGAAAAAGAGGTGAAGAAAGACATTAAAGCAGAGCCCAAACCTGAAGGGAAGGAGGAAAAGGAAGAGGCAAAACCGGAGCCCAAACCTGAAGAGAAGGAGGTGAAGAAAGAGGAAAAACCAGAGCCCAAACCTGAAGAGAAGGAAGTGAAGAAAGAGGCAAAACCAGAGCCCAAACCTGAAGAGAAGGAAGTGAAAAAAGAGGCAAAACCAGAGCCCAAACCTGAAGAGAAGGAAGTGAAGAAAGAGGAAAAACCAGAGCCCAAACCTGAAGAGAAGGAAGCGAAGAAAGAGGCAAAACCAGAACCCAAACCTGAAGAGAAGGAAGTGAAGAAAGATGCAAAACCAGAACCCAAACCTGAAGAGAAGGAAGTGAAGAAAGAGGAAAAACCAGAGCCCAAACCTGAAGAGAAGGAAGTGAAGAAAGAGGCAAAACCAGAACCTAAACCTGAAGAGAAGGAAGTGAAGAAAGAAGCAAAACCAGAGCCCAAACCTGAAGAGAAGGAATTGAAGAAAGAGGAAAAACCAGAGCTCAAACCTGAAGAGAAGGAAGTGAAGAAAGAGGAAAAACCAGAACCCAAACCTGAAGAGAAGGAATTGAAGAAAGAGGAAAAACCGGAGCCTAAACCTGAAGAGAAGGAAGTGAAGAAAGAGGAAAAACCAGAGCCCAAACCTGAAGAGAAGGAAGTGAAGAAAGATGCAAAACCAGAGCCCAAACCTGAAGAGAAGGAAGTGAAGAAAGAGGCAAAGCCAGAACCCAAACCTGAAGAGAAGGAAGTGAAGAAAGAGGAAAAACCAGAACCCAAACCTGAAGAGAAGGAAGTGAAGAAAGACACAAAAGCAGAGACCAAAGAAGAAGCAGGACCAATAAAAGAAGCATCAAAAAAGCCTACAGAAGTTGAACAAGCTAAACCAGAGTCCACTAAAGCAAAAGAGCCTGAAAAATCAACAGATGCTAAAGAACAAATTGCAGACCAGAGTAAAGAAAGTGACAAAGGAGCAAAAGATGAGACGACAGAGACAGCGAAAAAGACAGAATTACAGAAATCAGCCCCAGAGTCCACAAAAGATCAAAAGGAAGAGAAATCAGATAAGGAGTCTATAAAGGAACAAAAACCTGAAGTTAAAACAGAAACACAAGTTAAAGATAGCAAAGAGGGAATATCGGAAAAATCTTCCAGTACTAAAGAAGAAGTGAAGATAACAGACACAACTCAAAAGACAGAAGAATTAAAGGCATAATACATAATTAAATGGGAGGAAAATCACCAAAGAAATACTGCGTCAAGGAGTTTATCAATTACTGTTGATAAACTGCCATGATAATATTGTATCCTGTTTAAGATACAAGGTGTGGTAAGAAATAGACATTCACTAAGGAGGCAGATGAATGCATCAATGATAACTTATATAGCAGAATGTGATTTATGCAGAATGCTAAGCAACTTGAAGAGTATGAATAATTATTCTGCCTCATTAATAAGTGCATTTAAAACGACTGATTGTTTGAGGTATATCTATCACCTGCAGATAAAGAGTGTTTGCTGAGTTATATTAATCGAATGATGAAACAGTCATGAATTAAACCTAAAAAAAAGTCACGTCCACAATTTAAAATGTGCACCAACAAATACTGGCAATTACTTATGAAGTGCAATATATAAATAAAAAGCTTAAAGGATACAATGTGCCTCTGAAGTATATATTAATGCTAATACATGCTTACATTATTAAAGTATATGTATTACGACAACATAATTAAAAATGATTGCATTTTCTTTGAATAAAGCAGCAATTTTTAAATAGGAACCTAATGGATTCTCAAGGTCTGTCATTTGTTCTAATGCTTATGTGAGAATGTTTTGCTTGGGGGCAGTAGTGTAGCAGTCAGTGTAACGGTGTTACAGCACCAACGACTCACGTTCGATCCTGCCATTGCCTGTTCTCCTCGTGACCACATGGGTTTTGTAATGGTGTGCCATTCTCTGGCATTACAATATGTATGGATCACTAGTTAAATTAGTCACGTGGGTCTAATTGGGCGGCATGGGTTTGTTGGGCCAGGAGGACCTGTTACTGTGCTACATTTCTAAAATAAATAAGTAACACTCACAAAATGCTGGGGGAACTCAGCAGGTCAGGCAACACCGATGGAAATGAATAAACAGTCGACGTTTCAGGCCGAAACCCTTCTTCAGCACTGGAAAGGAAAGAGGGAGAGGCTAGAATAAAAAGGTAGAGGGAGGAGGAGGAGGATAGCTGGGAGGTGATAGGTGACGGTAGGCGGGTGGGAAAGCTCAGGGGGGTGGCAAGGAAGAAATCTGATAGGAGAGGAGAGTGGCCCATAGGAGAAAGAGAAGGAGGAGAGGATCCAGGGGGAGGTGATAGGCAGGTGAGAAGAGGTAAGAGGCCTGAGTGGGGAATAGAAGAGGGGAGGGGGGAGGGAATTTTTTTTTTAAATCAGTAGGAGAAATCGATGTTCATGCCATTAGGTCGGAGGAAACCCAGAAGAAATATAAAGTGTTGCTCCTCCACCCTGAGGGCGGCCTCGTTGTAGCACAAGAGAAGGCCACAGATCGTAAGATAAGAAGCAGCTTCTTGAACAAGTTTGGCACTGCATCAAAGAAGCTTACAGGACTCAGATTCAGCAGAAGACCGTAAGATATTGGAGCAGAATTTGGCCATTTGGCCCATCGTGCAAAATTTCCTCTCAGTCCCAATCTCCTGCCTTCCCCCTGTATCACCTCCTGCCCTAACAAAACAAGAATCTGTCAACCTCTGCCTTAAACATACATAAAGATGTGGCCTCCATAGCTGCCTGTGGCGATGAATTCCACAGTTACACTGCTCTCTAGCTAGTTCCTCCACACCTCCATTGTAAGAGGATGCCCCCTCTATTCTGAGGCTGTATTCTTTGATCTTACACTCTCCCAGCATAGGCAACGTCCTCTCCATATCCAAGGCCTTTCACCATTCGAAAGGTTTCAATCTGGTCACCCCTCATTCTTCTGAATTCCATTGAATACAGGCCCAGAGCCATCAGACACTTTTCATAATGGCGAGCCATGTAATCCTGGAATCATTTTCGTGAACCTTGTTTGAACCTTCTCCACTTTCAGCATGTCCTTTCTAAGATAGGGGGCTCAAAATTGCTCACAATACTTCAAGTGAGGCTTCACCAGTGCTTTATAAAGTTTCAACATTACATTCTTGCCATTATATTCCAGTGCTCTTGAAATGAATGCTAACATTGCATTTGCCTTCCTCACCTCGGACTCCCAAGTCCCTTTGCATCTGGTTTTTGTATTTTCTCTCCATTTAGAAAATAGTTAACCCTTTCATTTCTTCTACCAAAGTGCATGACCATACACTTCCTGACACTGTATTCCATCTGCCATTTCTTTACTTATTCTCCTAACCTAAGTCCTCTGTAGCCTCTCTACTTCCTCAAAACTACCTGTCCCTCCACTTATCTTCATATCATCTGCAAACTTTGCAACAAAGCCATCAATCCTATCATCCAAATTATTGACATGTAACATAAAAAGAATTGATCCCAACACAGACCCCTGTGGAACACCACTAGTCACCGGCAGCCAACCAGAAAAGGCTCCCTTTATTCCCACTCATTCCCTCCTGCCAATTGGCCACTGCTTTATCCATGCTAGAATCTTTCCTGTAATACCATGGACTTGTAGCTTGTTAAGAGCCTCATGTGTGGTACCTTGTCAAAGGCCTTCTGAAAATCCAAGTACACAACATCAACCAATTCTCCTTTGTCTATTCTGCTGGTTATTTTTTCCAAAAAATTCCAACAGATCTGTCAGGCAAGATTTTCCCTTGAAGAAACAGCCTATTTTATCATGTGCCTCCAAGTACCCCGAGACCTCATCCTTAATAATTGACCCCAACATCTTCCCAACCACTGAGGTCAGACTAACTGGCCTATAATTTCTTCTGCCTCTCTCTCTTCTTGAAGAGTGGAGTGACATTTGCAATTTTCCAGTCTTCTGGTACCATTCCAGAATCTAGTGATTCTTGAAAGATCATTACTAATGCCTCCACAATCTCTTCAGCCACCTCTTTCAGAACCCAGCATGATGCTAATGCACAGTTATAGGAAAAAAGAAAAGGGATGTAGTCTGTTAGCATGCGTAAATGTTTGCAATTTGTATGCTATCATGCATAAAGCAAAACAAGCTTGTTTTGCACTAAATTTTAGAACTATAAGTTATCATATTATCACCCTAGTCTAATGGTAGCACTAATGCTAATGTCTATTATTTCTCCTTTTCCAGGTAGAATAGCAACCAACACACACAAAAACACAATTAAGTTGTCAAGAAGATGTACAGTATATCTGCAACCCGTTCAAGAGATGACAGTGTAGTTTCTCTCTTTCTCTCAGCCTGGTACAACAAAACACAGCTGAAGGATGTACTACTTCCTCCGCTGAATTACCCAACAGATCAGAGGAGATTCACTAGATTATCAAATAATTAAATACAGTAGATCGCACTGTAGCTTAGTAGCAATACTGAAATAAACTGGCTTCACTGGTACTGAAGTTTTGATTGTCACAACCATCCAAATCTAAAGTTTTGGAATTTGAAGAATAGAGCCATAGAACGTTACACCACAGAATCAGGCCTTTCGGCCCATCTAGTCAATGCTGAACTATTATGCTGCTTGCTCCCGTACCCCTCATTCATGTACTTATCCAAATTTCTTTTAAGTGCTAAAATTGAACCCACATCCACCACTTCTGCTGGCAGCTCATTTCAGGCTCTCAACACCCTCTGAGTGAAATAGCTCCCCCTCATGTTTCCTTAAATATTTCACCTTTCACCCTTAACCCCGTGACCTCTAGTTCTAGTCTCAACCAACCTCAGGCGAAAAAAGCTACTTGCATTTACCCTATGCCCCTCATGATTTTGCATACTTCTAACAAATCTCCCCTCTTTTTCGTACACTTCAGGGAATTAAACCCTAACCTATTCAACTTTTCCCTGTAACTCAGGTTCTCAAATTCCAGCAGTATGCTTGTGTATTCTCTCTGCACTCTTTCAGTCTTATTGATAGCTTTCCTGCAGGTAGTTGACCAGAACTGTACACAAAGTAGGCATCACCAACATCTTATACAACATCACCAGGCCCTGGCTGGTGATGTTGTAAATGATGTTGGTCCGTGGACCGTATCTCTTGATCCAGAGCCACCTGGAGGCTCGCTCAGCAGCCTTTGTGGTGGTCTTGATGGCTCTTTCCCTTGCAGCCCTGTAAAGCCAAGGAGAGAGTAGCCAGCTAAACGTCTATACCTCACCTCTACAGGCTCTCAAAGTGCCCTCCGCCCCTGTCCCTGGCACTGCTCTACCTCCTCCTGATATTTGGCCTTCTTAGGCTTGAGTGCCTCCTCAATCCGGTCTTCTCAAGGCACTCTCAGTTCTACCATGACCACCTGCTTCAAGGTTTCTGAACGACCATGCCAGGCCTCAGTGATGACGAGGTGATGAAGCCAGAGAACTTTAGTTACTTCCCAAGACCGACTCTCGGTTCCTAGTGAGACGCTGTGGTGAGCCACCCTGTTGATGATTTGGGCTGAAGCTGTGGTTGGCCTCCAGCTTCGGCACAGGTTCTGGGCTTTCTGAATGGCCGAGGAGATATTTTCTTCCACTGTCTTCAGCGCTTGGTCATGGCACAAACTGTAGTGGCCTTCTCCCAGGGCTTCTGGGCAGCTGCTGAGGACGTGCCCCAGGGTCCCTCTGCCAGGACATTATGGTGCTTCACTTTATCCCCAGGCAAAAAGATAAAGATAAAGATCCTGGATCATGAACTTGATGCTCTAGGGTTCTTCCTGCCAGATCCCAGTACTTTGATAAATTTCACAAAATCTAAATAAAAAAAGCTTATTGTGTACTTGATAGAAATACGTTTAACTGGAAGATGCTGATTGCTTAATTTAGATATATGAGACAAAAATATTTTGGAAAGGATCAGTAAGTAAGAAATAAAACAATATACATCAGGCATCATTTTAAATATAAATTGGCTGAACAAAAGTAAATGACACAAAAACTGGAATTGTTTCATGATTGCAATCATTAATAAGATTCAAATTCTACTCATCACCATCATTATGAGCTGTGCCATATGACGTGGGCAATCACGGTCTTTGACCATCATTGCTCTTGACAAATTTTTTCTACAGAAGTGGTTTGCCATTGCCTTCTTCTGGGCAGTGTCTTTACAAGATAGGTGACCCTAGCGATTATCAATACTCTTCAGAGATTGTCTGCCCGGCGTCAGTGGTTGCATAAGCAGGACTTGTGATATGCACCAGCTCACTAGCTGTTCATATGACTATCCACTACCTCCTCCCATGGCTTCACGTGACCCTCACTAGGGGGTTAAGCAGCTGCTACACCTTGCCCAAGAATGACCTGCAGGCTAGAGAAGAGGAGTGTCCTACACCTCCGTTGGTGAAGACGCATCTCCACTCCGCCACACAAATTCTACTAGTTGGTTGAAATGATCCACATTGGGTGACTGCAGGGTAGTGAGTTTTCAATGAGTTGGCATTGGAATCTGAAATTTAAATTAAAGTGTATTAGGACTTAAATCTCTTTTTTCTTTACCAGCTTTCCCTCTTCCATTTCTGATGACGTTACCTTCTTCCTTGGATATTATTGGTTTCTCAAAAAGAGGACCAATCATTCATGTGTGATCTTGATAGCCAGTATTGACAGAATATTTTGTTGGTGGATATTACAGCAAGTGCAATCTTACCTTCATTGTGGTTGTGGGTGAGATTCAGATTTCCCCCAGAACCATTTGGCTTTTGGCCTAATCGTAGACTTTTTCCAAATGGGAACCAGAGAACTGAATACTGAAATGGAGGCAGGTGTAACTGGCTTGGCCATAAGTCATCAATATTCCAAAATATGGCATCAAAAGGAAAACACTTCAATGGTTGGACTCCTGGAAAGAAAGATAATAAGCCCTGCACTAGGACAGCATTAATGATGTTCTTCGAAGTAGTGTCTTAGGGCCAATCATCTTCACTTACATTATCAAGGATCTATCTTCCATTATGAGGTCAGAAGTGGGGGGGATCACTGATGGATATATGATATTGAATTCAATTTATGACTCCTCCCCAAGTGAAGCAGCCTATGCCTTCATGCAGGAAGGACCTGACAACATTTATGTTTGGCCTGATAATTCATAAGTAACATCTATGTCCAAGCAATAACTATCAAAAGGGGGTCTAACTTTTGATTGAATTTTCACCATGGAGTCCCTTACTATCAATATTCTGGAGTCACTGCTGACTAGAAACTCAACCAGAACAGCTTTGGTAATATTGTGGCCACAAGAACAGGTTGGAGGCTGGTTGCATTGTAGCTGACATCACAAAGCTTTTCCGTCACTTAGAAGACACAGGTAAGGAGTGTGCTGGAACACAGTGAATGAGTGCCGTGTTGACAAGTCTCAAGAAAGTTTATGCCATTCATGATACATCGGCTCCCTTTATTAGGATGTCCACATCATGATCTTTCTATCTCTCTAGCAATGTAATCAAGCTACATAATGCACCAGAACTGCTACACCTGTCAAAATCACAATCTCTACCACCAAGGAGGAAGGTGCATTGGAACTCCATCACTTGCAATTTCCCCTCCAACACATCACCGTTCCTTTAATGCTGCTGGGTCTAAATCTTAGAATTCACTGTATCTTAACATTATGGAAGTGCTTCCATTGTCTCAAGAAGTTGGCTCATCATCATGTTAGTTTTGGGAGCTCGGGATTGGCAGCAAGTACTGAAATGCTAACAATGTCAAAACCCTGAAATTTATAAAACAATACAGGCACCTTACTATGCAAAATCAACAGTGGTACCTGAGACCTTCTTGCTCTCTGTCATTCAATATATCAATCCAGAAACTACATGGGATGAGGATTAATATATATTAGAGCAGAAAATGCATTCCCATTTTGGTTAACAAATACCAACATCAACTACTTCCAGTTCATGCGGAGTTGAGTTTTACTCAGTCTGACCCAACATGATTCAAGAGTCTGGGAAGTACTAAGTAATTTAAAAGGATTCTCACATATACAAATTGTGTTTGTTTTTTTTAAGTTGGGACTTGCATTTTAGTTCAATTTCTACTGCTTTCCACTGTCATTTTGATTCCTAGTCAGTAGTTTGAGAAATCTGGAAAAAATCCAACCTGCCAGCAAAGTATTAATATTACAGCATACCAAAGCTGGGAAGTTTTCTTAAAAATAGGCTCCTCAGCACTGCACAACTTAGACAACGATTCAAGTGGTTTTTGTCCATTGTACAGGAGTCAAAATGTACCCTGAAACTCTTGATCTCCTGGGAGTGCTTTACATGAAATGCTATCACAGGAAAGCAGCATCTTATACCACCCAGGACATGCTCTCTTCTCACTGTTGCCATCAGGAAGAAGATACAAAAACCTCCAGACTCACACCACCAAGTTCAAGAACAATTACTACCACTCAACCATCTGGCTCTTGAACCAAAGGGGAAAACTTCACTCAACTTCAATTGCCCCATCACTGAACTGTTTTCACAGCCAATGGACTCACCTTCAAGGACTCTTCATCTCATGTTCTCAACATTTATTGCTTATTTATTTATTATTATTGTTATTTCTCCATTTGTATTTGCACAGTTTGTTGTCTTCTGCACTCTGGTTGAATGCTTATGTTGCACGGTCTTTCATTGATTTTGTTATCGTTATTATTTTATAGATTTATTGAGTATGCTAGCAAGAAAATGAATCTCAGGGTCATATATGGTGACATATACGTACTTTGATAAATTTACTTTGAACTTTATTTGTTGATTGTCTTTAAAATCTAGTGGAGGTTTGCAGATCCATTTTCTATTGAAGAAGAAGAAGAAGAAAGCCCTTAATTCCGAGTGGAGTCATCGGGATGCCGTCATGACAGCATGTTTTTAGCAGGCTTTCTTGTTTTTTACGAGGCCGAGTTGCTAGCTCGCCGCTCAACCCGGCACGGATGGAAAGCGTGCAAGGGAGCCGGCTGGATTTGAACTCGGGAGCCTCCGCTCCAAAGTCCAGTGCTGATGCCATTACGCCATCAGCCGGCCATTTTCTATTAACTTCATATAAATACAACTTCATCCTATAAATCAAACATAAATAAAGCAATTAAATTCACCTGTAACAAAAGGACATTTGCAACATGGTCAGAGATTATTTGGTCCTCTGTGTTTTTACCTGTTTCCCAACTAATCTCACCTTCCATATATCTGCACATCATGTTTCCTCAAGTACACATTCAAGTACTTCTAAGATTGTAAGGTTTATTTGTCACATGTACATTGAAGCATGCAGTGAAATGTATTGTTTTGCATCAAATCAAATCAGTGAGAGCAAGTGTGGCAAGTGTCACCACACTTCTGGGACCAACAAAGTATGCCCACAACTTACTTACCCTAACCATAAGTCTTTTGCAATGTGGGAGAAAAGTAGGGCAATGAGAGGAAACACACATAATCTCAGGGAGAACAGATAGTAATGAGAATAAGTCTCTGACTGATGATCACAGGTGCTGTAAAGTGATTGTGTTAACCGCTAAACTATCTTTTAGTACTTCTATGCGTTACCAATAGTCCATACTCAGGGGACAGGATCAAAAATGGAATATTTAACAGGGTAGTCTACATTTAATTCAGAAATACCGCCCACCAATTTAAGCAGATGGAAAGTGTTTAAAAAATAACATCTCACCCCATTCACAAAAATTCATGGTTTTACAGTTGCAGTCTAAGAAGATTATGGGAATGCATTTGGAAGTAACTTGACTTCACAGGGTGAAATTGTATTTAGTCAACACCTCAACTGCCAATGAAAAAGACAAACATTCAGCCCAAGCTGGTAATTATGTCAAGGCAATATCCCTGAAATGCAAGGATTTTTCTTGACAATGTGAAATAAAATAACATGCAAATGGTTTGAAAAAGATAAAAAAAATGAAAAATTATAATTGCATTAAACTCAGTGAAGTTTTGTGCATTTAATGCTTTGAGAAAACTGTCAGCAAGAACTGTAAGGTGTTTCTGAATGATCTGTTATTTTTTTGAAGTTGTTCCAGGGTTTAGAAGGTATATTTAAGAATTTTAGGTGGCAGGGTGGAGACATGTCTCTACCAAAGGTGGGGTAAGGCATTCCTTCCCTCTGCTAGCCTGCAGGTCACCCTTGGGCAAGGAGTAGAACCTGCTTAGCCCCCTGACCATGTGAAGCCATGGGAGCCGGTGGTTGTATGAGTCGCTGGTGCATATTGCAAGTCCTGATTATTCTCCAGGCAGACAATCTCTGAAGAGCATTGATAATGGCTGGGGTCATCTGCCTTGTAAAGACAATGCCCAGAAGAAGGCAATGGCAAACCACTTCTGTAGAAAAATTTGCCAAGAACAATCATGAGCATGGATAAGACCATTATCGCCCATGTCATACGACATGGCACATAATTCACATAGCTCCAGAATACTCATTAGCAGGTGGATTCTACGGCAATTAATCATTTTATCTAAAACAAATTTGCAAAATTATAAGGATGAGAGGCAGGAACTCCAACAGAGTGAGCCATCAGATTCACTCACTGGGCAAGAGGGAAGAACTCTCATTCCTTACATGCCCAACACCAGATTCCCAAATCAGCTGCTATATCTGAGTTTTGTCATGAGAGGAGATTTCCAGGAAGGCAGGGGTAAAGATCCATGAAAGTGCTTAATGGGACTGCCAAAGAAGAATATTATATTGATATGGGATACAACTAAGCAGGAGTACAGAAATAACTTAAATGTGAAAATAAAGTTGTAACTGCTGTTATTGAGAGTAATTAACACCAAGATATCGCATATTATACAGCCATATAACAATTACAGCACGGAAACAGGCCATCTCAGCCCTTCTAGTCTGTGCCAAACTCTTACTCTCACCTAGTCCCACCGACCTGCACTCAGCCCATAACCCTCCATTCCTTTCTTGTCCAATTTAACTTTAAACGACAACATCGAACCTGCCTCAACCACTTCTGCTGGAAGCTCGTTCCACACAGCTACCACTCTCTGAGTAAAGAAGTTCCCCCTCAAGTTACTTCTAAACTTTTGCCCTTCAACTCTCAACTCATGTCCTCTTGTTTGAATCTTCCCCACTCTCAATGGAAAAAGCCTATCCACGTCAACTCTGTCTATCCCCCTCATAATTTTAAATACCTCTATCAAGTCCCCCCTCAACCTTCTACATTTCAAAGTATATTAATGAACCTAAGTCATCAAATTAAGATAAATGATGAACTTGGCCTCTAGGTAATGCTTCACAAACACAATTTTTTAAATCTGTATTTCCAAGCATCTTGATTTCTTTTCATGACATTGCAAACAGATTTACAGGAAGGTTTCTGGCAAAGCTCCTTGGAATCCCAAGGCACTAACATATCACTGTCATGTTCTACGAAATGGTTGCTATGGGCTCATTACAGCACTGTTCTCTCTTAGCTGTGCTGGTGCGCGGCTGCGCTGTAACTGAAATGCTCCCGTGCAGATAGCCTTTGTTGCCATGCAGCTAGGATTTTAACATTATATAAAAGAAAACTCCAGCTGTTACCATCCAGCAGGATTTTTCTTTTATATAATGTGAATGTAATTTTGAAATCAGTGTTAATATAATCATGAAATACCTTATAATTAATATGTCAATGAATATAGTCCATAAATCTTCTAAATAATAAACATACCTCAACCTTTACTTTGAAACATTTTAGAGCTTCAATGTATTTTGGAATGAACATACACTCAGTGGCACTTTATAAGGTACATGTATCTTGTTCCTGATCTCCTTCTGCTATGACCAATGCACTTCAAGGTTTGATGTGTTGTGCATTCAGAGGTGCTCTTCTGCACACCACTTTTGCAACACGTGGTTATTTGTGTTACATTCACCTTCCAGTCAGCTTGAACCAGTCTGACCATTCTTCTCTGACCTCTATCATTAACAGGGCATTTTCGCCCACAGAACTGCCACGCAGTGGGATGTGGTTTTTCTGTTGTTCCTTGCACTATTCTTTGTAAACTTTAGAGAATGTTTTGTGTGATAATTCCAAGAGATCAGCAGTTTCTGAGATACTCAAACCACCCCATCTGGCACCAACAATCACTCCAGGGTCAAAGTCACTTAGATCAGATTTCTTCCCCATTCTGATGTTTGGTCTGAACAACAACGGAACCTCTTGATCATGTCTGCATGCTTTTATGCATTAAATTGCTACGACATGATTGGCTGATTAGATATTTGCATTAATGAGCAGGTGTACAGGTGTACCTAATAAAGTGGCTACTGAGTGTGTACTATCATTATAAACAATAGTAGACAGATCTGTTCCCTCTTAAGAAAAAGTTACTTTTCAATTTCTAATCTAAGATTTTCATACCTAGGAACGTATAAAGCACCCGAAAAAAATTTGGATATAATTCTAAAAAATTATAAAGGCATGAAATGAAATTTTCCCAGCATGAAGAAAGCTCCTAATTGTTCTCAGAAGTTAGAAATTCCCAACAACATATTACATGCATTTACTTGTAGCGGCCATTTCTAACGAACCATTTGCCGCTGCTGGGGACCCCTGCAGATTTGTTACGCCCTTCAGTCACTCCAAGAACGATGTCCCACAAAGTCAAAGAAATGTACTTGATCCTTTATTAGCAGCTAGCGAAGTCTTGAAGCGATGCAATTAAGCATAATTAAGTGTGAATAAGTGGAATTAAGTGTAAGTAAGTGATCAACAAAAGACATGACATCTGTTGGTCACCAGCTCCAAAATGCCCAGAACAAAGCACAGAGATGTAATTTACCCCTTTGTTTCTACCACACCCCCACTCACGTGACTAGTTACCACCCTACACAGAATCAATTCACAACACAGAAAACAATGCAGATACAAAACAGGTGAATGGCTCCTGCACTTCTGGATGAAAGGAGTAGACCCTAAAAATGAATTAGTACATCAATTTACTTAATGAGTGCTACAATTAAGAAGCAGCACTGTAAGATGAACAATATAAACATTACATATAAACACAATAATTTGCAATTAATACATGACATTAACAATGGAATCATTACTTGAAATATTAACAGTGATTCTCTTTTCCACAGATGCTGTCTGACCTGTTCTCTATATTTTTGTGTGTTTTATTTTCATCAGATATCCAGACCTGCAGATTCTATTTTTCATTTTCATTTATGAAACATTCTTTTTCCATCACTCCAGAAATGATGTCCATCTATTGATGTACAGAACAGCCATTAAAAAAGATTTCAAGGAGAGTTTGGGAGGAACATATTGTACGTTATCATCACATAAGAGTCATATGCAAGCATCAGCAATCCACAATTCTACTGATACCAATCCCGTGCTCCAGAATTCTTATCTTTATAATTACTGGATATTATTATGAATTTAATTTGCAAAATACTGATAAAAATCCCAAGGTCCCCAGATCACTTTGGCATAGAAATCTTTCTAATGAATTATTAGTTCTAATTGTAATGGCATTTAAGTGCAATACACTAATGGATTTAACATGAATGATTTGCATGAGTCTTTTCATAACAATTCAATACTAAATTAGAATTAAGATTCCCAAACATGCTGGATATTGGGAGGCCTTGACATTAGAATGTTAAAACATTAGAAAGATTTTGACAAGAACCAGGCCAGTCAGCCTGTCAAATCCCTATTCACATAGTGTGTTGAAAGAACTCTGAAGTTTAGATTTGAAGGTCTCTAAGGCACTACTCTCAACTACACAACTAGGCCGTTTGTTCCATGTGTCCACAATCACTGCGTAAAGAAATGTTTCCTGATGTTAGTCTGAAATCTCCCTTTAACCAGTCTCCACCTATGGCCCAGTGTCCTTGCTGATGGATTAATTCTGAAGTAGCAGCTGGCATCCACCTTACTTATACCCTTAATGGTTTTGAACACTTCTATCATGTCTCCTCTCATTCTATGTCTACTTAGCTAGAAAGATTTAATTCTTTCAATCTCTCTGCATAGTTCATACTCTGCAGACCTGGAAGGGGTCTCACCATCCTTCTCTGAACTCTCTCCAGTGCCTTTACATCCCTCACAAAATATGGAGACCAAAATTATACACAGTACTCAAGGTGTAGCCTCACAAGCGCTTTATACAGCTTGAGGAGAAGATCTCTAGACTTGAACTCCACTGAGCGCATTATATAGCCCAACGGTCTATTAGCCTTCCTAATCACTTCTGTGCATCGTCTAGACGTTAATAGTGATGAGTCTACCAGGAAGCCCAAATCCTTCTCATACACTGCACTTTCTAACTCAAGACCCCCCCATTGTATATTTACCATATATCTAATATTTCTACTTCCTATATGTAATATTTTACATTAAATTTCATCTTCCATTTATCTGCCCACATCTGGATTTTGTTTAGATCTAACTGTATTGATTCCGCTGCCTGAATGTTATCAGCCCAGCCCCCTAATTTTGTGTCATCTGTAAACTTTACTAGTTTATATGTTATGTGTTATCTAAATCATTAATGTAGATTAAAAACGACAGCGGCCCCAAAACTGATCCCTGGGAACCCCACTTTTAATATCTTCAAGGTGTAAAACATTTCCCTCAGGATCAATAATGTATATCTACCTAAACAACAGGAATTCTGCAGATGCTGGAAATTCAAGCAACACACATCAAAGTTGCTGGTGAACGCAGCAGGCCAGGCAGCATCTCTAGGAAGAGGTACAGTTGACGTTTCAGGCCGAGACCCTTCGTCAGGACTAACTGAAGGAAGAGCTAGTAAGAGATTTGAAAGTTGGAGGGGGAGGGGGAGATCCAAAATGTTAGGAGAAGACAGGAGGGGGAGGGATGGAGCCAAGAGCTGGACAGGTGATTGGCAAAAGGGATATGAGAGGATCATGGGACAGGAGGCCTAGGGAGAAAGAAAAGGAGGGGGAACCTAGAGGATGGGCAAGGGGTATAGTCAGGGGGACAGAGGGAGAAAAAGGAGAGTGAGAGGAAGAATGTGTGTATAAAAATAAATAACGGATGGGGTACGAGGGGGAGGTGGGGCATTAGCGGAAGTTAGAGAAGTCAATGTTCATGCCATCAGGTTGGAGGCTACCCAGACGGAATATAAGGTGTTGTTCCTCCAACCTGAGTGTGGCTTCATCTTTACAGTAGAGGAGGCCGTGGATAGACATATCAGAATGGGAATGGGACGTGGAATTAAAATGTGTGGCCACTGGGAGATCCTGCTTTCTCTGACGGACAGAGCGTAGGTGTTCAGCGAAATGGTCTCTCAGTCTGCGTCGGGTCTCACCAATATATAGAAGGCCACATCACCCCAGCCAACTCACAGGTGAAGTGTCGCCTCAGCTGGAAGGACTGTCTGGGGCCCTGAATGGTGGTGAGGGAGGAAGTGTAAGGGCATGTGTAGCACTTGTTCCACTTCAGCTCTTGATAGCATAAGTGCCAAGGAAGTCCCAAAGTTAAAATTCCTCAAATTAAGAGAATAATCATAGCCTTCAACTTGCAGAGCATTTTTTTCCAGTTCACAATTTGTAATGAATGCTGTAAAATAATTAGCATTAAACTTGGATTTTTTGTTTGCAACATTTTCAGTTTCTGTTTGGTCAATTGGCATCCCACCAGAGCATGTAAGTAGTTCTTGTGCTGCAGTGCAGATCTCACTAACAGTTATTCTTACTCAAAGGTTATGTCTCTGGAAAAAATATTAAGAAAGGCAATGCAGCTGAATACAATTACACTGAAAAAACTGGAGGACACAAAGAGTGGAATGAATCATGTTCCCCCTGGGCAAAGCATGCAATTTCAAAACAGGTACTTCTACTCATCCCTGTCTGCATACAAATTTAACGACACTCCAACAAAGGTGCAATTTTGTATTTCCAACCACCACTGATTTTCTCTTAGTGATGGCAAAATGTTAATTTTGGTAACTTACATAGATGGTGCTGGTTGTAAATATTGCCATACTGATATCAGCACTTCCTAAAATTGCTGTAAGCATTTCTGAAGACTTTACCTATTTCACTGTGTTCTTTCTGCTTGGGGACTTTGTGAACTACAGTTCCAAGTGTTAATTAAATGCTCATTCATATTGAATATCTTTGATCTTTTCATATTGAAAACTTCCACTTAGTAGAATGAAGGTTTAAGGTGGAGGATGGATATGAATTTCTGTAATTATTGGCTGGCATTGTCTAAAATAGCCCTACCTGAGGAAGAAAATTACAGCAAATAACAATAAGCTGTATGATATCCTGTGAAAACGTAATTGGGATATCATACCCATTCATATACCAATTACTCACCTCTTCTGTGGAGCAGTCTACAATTCCTATATTGGCCAACATTAAACACAGACCACAATTCACTACACTGGGAAAAAAAAACAATGCAACTCTATATAAATGTTTCCTCTGCTGCTGTTACTTATAATGAGGAACCCATTACAATTTTACCTGTCAAATGTGTTTTTATGACTTCAAGTCAATCATTCATCACTCCTAAATTTCATTTTCATTTACTGGAATACAAAAAAGCCAAGTTTTGAAAGGTTTTATAATTTATTAAATATACTCAACTTTGACCCTTAACACGAGGGGTGTCATGACTTTTCCACATTAGTCAACAAGCATATTCTGTTTACTTTAGCAATGAACTTCTTGATCACTGAAAATTCATGGCACTTTTCAAACTGCAGTTGATATGCCTTATTACTTGTAGACCATCACTACAATGGAATTGATCACTAAAGTACTTTTTCTGTATTGTTGGAGCTGCAAACATTACACTGGAGGGAATGTCATCGACGAAGCAACTGCTGACAGTCTTGAACATTGGCATCAGCATCACTTGTTCATTGTACTGGGAGCTGAGATGATTGCCTTTAAGAATCACAACCAACTTTCTTGTGCTAGGAATGACTGCAATCATGGGTAGCTTAATTCCCAATTTCCATCAGTCTCAATTGTACACAGGCTCCTTAATGCTATATTCAGTTAAATGTTGCCTTGATATTGAATTATGTGATGGATGCTAAAGAGCTCCTATAGGAAGTTAAGCTAGATGGGGCACCTAGTCTCACTCATCACTCAAATAAAGATTTAACAATTTTCACACTGGAATTGCAGATGAATTAATGATTCTTGTCTTAAAAAGATGGTCTTCAAAAGCAGATTAGATATGTAAATTATATACGCTGGAGGAACTCAGCAGGTCAGGCAGCATCTATGGAAATAAATAAACAATTGATGTTTTGGGCTGAGACCCTACTTCAGGTTTCATATGCATTTGAGATTTTATTTTACATAATAATGTTCGTTTTATTTTTGGCTTGTGCCTGCGTGCGTGTGAGTCCATGAGTGTGCGTCCGCATGTCCGTGATGATGTCTTTTTCATGGCTTTTACAAGGTGCGGAGTGAGAGAGAGACTGTGTGGCGTGCCACTCCTCACACAGACATTTTCGCAGTATTTTCCCTTTTATTTTACGAGGTCGAGTTGCGATCTCGACACTCAACCTGGCACGGATGGAAAGCGTACTCGGGGGTGGACCCGACTGGGTTAGAACCCGGGAACCTCCGCTCCCGGGTCCGGCGCCGATGTCGTTGCGCCACCAGCCGGCCCAGTACATAATAATATTTATACGAGAATTAATTTCTCCAAAGTGTTTCCTTTCGGAACAAGTCAGAATACTTTAAGTTGAAGCACACTAAGTAATTTTGTCACTACACGCTCGCTCAGTTATATTGCAGAATTTTATTACAGCTTTTCATTTCTTAATTACAAGAAGAATGATTTAATGGTTTGCTGCCAGTCATCGAGACTAAAATGGAAAATTCATTGTTTTACATATCTTTTCAATAATAAAACTAAACTTTAAGAAACTCAGCAGCTAAAATTTATTTGTAAATCACTCAATGGCAATTTAAACTGAATTTCAATAATCGTTGAAAGAGATACTGTACAACAAAAGCCAATATATTCACAAAAAACATTTGCAAATATCTTGAGAGACAAAATGCAAGTCCCACCATGAAATCTGCATCATCATCATATTTAATCCAAAGTACAAAGCACACAGCTCTAACACTGATGTACATAGTTTTTGCTGTTTCATCTCTAAATTTTAATCCAAACTGGTGTGAAAGGACCATAATGTTAACAGCTACACTGCGCTGCAGCGTGAATCAGTTTCATTCAAGTATTGCTGAGTCACCGGTGTGTGAAGAATCCCTGTGGATGGTTATATTTAAACGGCTTGATTCGATTAGGACCTCTGAAGGAAGAAAGAGTGAAACCATAAAGATTTCTGTACATCTGGGACATCCACAACTAATTAAACAAAGTAAACCAGCCAAGTTAAAATTAATTCAACACATTTCCTTTCTCAAATGACTGAATGCCTTTGATACTTTTGAAGGTTCTCTCTCTCAGTTGTCCTTTTCCTACAGGTTCATGGGCTGCAATAATCCTTGGTCACTCAAGTGCCACCCTCCAAGAGGGCCACAACCTTATTGTTGGGTTTGGAGGCTTGTGTGCCTCAAGGACCCAGAGAGCTAAGTTGTAATTTGGCTCTTGGTAGGGTCACCCATGCCAAACAGGTTAAAGGGTAGAGGCTAGACTAAGAGTCGTCCACCGGTCCTCCAGCTCAGGGCTAACAATGTTGACTGGTCAAAAAACAATCGTTACAGGAACAGTAATGAAGATGGAGGACCTTTATTGCTGCCCTAAGCATAACAGGCAGTAAGTAAGTAATTGAATTGCTACATTCATTGTGACGTGATCTTGGCCAGCACTTGCGCAGAATATCACTGCACAAACTGCCATCATGCATTGTGCAGCACAGTCACAGTTATTGAAAAGAAATATTTATACTTATTTCCCCAAGTTCACTACAGCCATCCCAGCTTCCTCTTTTGGAGAGCACGTGTGTGTATAAAGCGCCGGTACCACATTCAAGTAACCACCAACTATTTGCCCAAAATAAAATTAGTAAAATTTAATTGGGAATCAAATCTAGGTCCTTGAAATTGTAGAGATTAACACAGTATATGAATATAATCCACATATTTCAGCTCCGTTTTGAAGATCTGATATTCAGGTTTGGAATTACACAGAAAACGGCTGCAAAATACATAAACAATAAGCAATAAATTTAACAAAATATACAAAATCAAGATAGTCTGAAAGGGCTCATTTAAATGCTATTTTGCAAGGTACTCGAGACCAACTTGTATTTATTGCATTAAGTTTTGCTTAACATGATTGTGTAGTATCACATAGAATATGAAGTGTCTGGAATCATGAGTTATCCTGGTTTGGTATGGAAGTTGGAAGCTGATCTTATGCAAAGTTTCTTCCTATTGTTATCCAGCGACCATGCCTAAAAGGTACATTAATGACATGGTCTCACAGATACCAGGTGTAAGAAGTGTTCTCCATCTGCATTGCATTTTGTGCTGTGCGTTTATTGAGGTAACTAATCACGAGTGGGGATGTGGTAAAGTGATGGGAATAAGTTACATCTTCATGCTTTGCTCGTTGCAGTTTGTAGTTTGGGACTGGCAGCCGCCCTATCCTTTGCTGACAGCTCAGTTCTGCTTAGCTTACAATTGGGAACACATATGTTTCATCGCTTCAAGATTGTATTTTGCTAATTGCTAATAAAGGGTTTGACTTTTGGAACAATCATTATTGGAGCGGGGGGGGTGTGTCATGCAAGTATAACAAATCTGTAGGGTCACTGGCAGCGACAATTGTTTTGGTTTTGCCCCTACACCACGGTTGGGGAGTCTAACTAGATGGTGCAGATACAAGAGGGGGAGAGATTAAAAAGGGATCTGAGAGATAACTTCTTTTCATAGAAGGTACTGAGTGCCTGCAATGAGCTGCCAGAGGAAGTGGTCAAGGTGGGCACAACTGCAACATTTAAGAGGTATTTAGATAGGTACCTGCTACCTGGAGGAGACAGGCTTGGAGGATTTTGGGCTGAATGAAAGCAACTAGGATTAGCAGGGAGGATGTTGTGGTTGAACAGACTAGCTGGGCTGACCTTTATGATCTTGAGATGGTATATGACCTATTTCAATGCTATATCAGAACCATATGCACACATAATGTGCCCCAAGTGGGAATTAAGTGGAGAGGAAGATTCTGGGGTGAATTTTTCAAATTTAATGTCATTTTCTGAACTGAAGTACTAGTTGAACGTATATTAAAGGAAATTATTTTATCTAGGATCAATTAAAAAAAGTTACCTAACAAGACGCAGGAACATCTTCTCTCGTGGGAATTCCTTTGGCCCTTCCACGCTGTTATCATGAGTTTCTGTTTCCAGATACACATCCAAGCACATGCATAAACGCTGGACCTGGTTTGTCAGCAGCTGATGGCCTGGCTTAGGACCAAGCAACTCCTTGAAATACACATTAACCTCACTTTCTATAGCCTGGCAAAAACAATCCATATAGATACAGAAGGTAAATAAAACAAATATAATTGGAACCACTTCAACACACTTTGATGTTCAAGGACTCTGGAAAGGATGCTTGGAGATGAACTGGTAGTTTATAAGGACAGAAAGGCTGAAAGACTCCCCCACCCCCAAGAGGGAGGAGGGCAGTTAGATCTGCAAGCAACATTGACTGTATCTGTGGAGTTATTAAATTTCACAGGAGCCCTGCTGTGAAGCCCAGTGCTTTTGTGGTGAAGAACCACATTATTGTTTTATTGCCTTAATTTCCAAAATAAAATTGCATTACTTAACGCCCAGTGTTTTTTGTGGTGAAGAACCACATTATTGTTTTACTGCATTAATTTCCAAAATAAAGTTGCAGAGACAGATGACAGCTTTCTAGTTTCTCTATGCTGCTTACACAGGGTTATTAGCTTGCAGACTGTATATTAAAACAAGAGAATTCCACTCAACACTGTGGCACTGGGAACTTGGTAAGAATTCCATCCCAAAGAATAACATAGCCCTCTGAAAAGCAAAATTGCTGTAAGTATTTCCAAGCTCAGTGATATTTTTGAAAAGCTTTCAATACACATTTTTCAACAAGTGATTTGAAATTAAGAAAAATTGAAGCAGTGTTTACTTAACTGTGTAATTGCAAGTGAATATGTTAATTGATTCAGAAAATTTTAGAAGGAAAATTAAATATATTCAGATTTTTATTGCACTGAAACTCCAAATCATATATGCAACTTAGATCAGGATAAGTTAGCTTCTAACCTTATGCATCATAAAACAAGTTGCAATTTAACTTCTTACCTTTAGATTATCATCATTACGACTTGATTTCTCTCCCTTCCAATTTAAACAGATACTGAAGATGGGGGGAATGGATGAATAACCTGGATTCAACACTACAGCCACATGGAGTTTTGCTAAGTATATAAAGAAGAGCTTTTCAGTTAATTCAGCAATCTTTTAATCAAAGACAAATTCACCCTTTACTGTAAATTGTGATTACCAGAACTGCACCTAATGTTTCTTTCAATTTGTTTTAAAACAGGATGATTATATCTACGTGTGTTCTGAAACTAACTAATGGAAAATCCTACAGAAAGTTGTGGATACTGCCCAATCCATCACGGGTAAAGACCTTCCAACCATTAAGCAATCTACAGGAAACGTTATCTCAGGAAAGCAGCATCTATCATCAGGGACCCCACCACCCAGGTCATGCTCTCTTCTCGCTGCTGCCATCAGGAAAAAGGTACAGGAGCCTCAGGACTCACACCACCAGGCTAAAGAACAGTTACTACCTACTACCCCTCAAACATCAGGCTCTTGAACCAAAGGGGATAACTACACTCATCCCATCACTGAAATGTTCCAACAACCAATGGACTCATTTCCAAAAATTTTCATCTCATGATCTCAATATTTATTGCTTATTTATTTATATTATTGTTTATTCTTTTTGCATTTGCCAGTTTTGCACTCTAGTTGAACACCCTAATTGGGTGGTCTTTCATTGATTCTGTAATGGTTATTTACTATAGATTTGCTGATTATGCCCACAAGAAAATGAATCTCAGAGTTGTATATGGTGATATATATGTACTTTGATAACAAGATTTACTTCAAACTTTTTGCCCAGTTTTTCATTTGACAACTCCAGCATTCCAATTAAAAATCCTTCATAAATTAATAGTATATTGTCCTTCACAAACCAGAATCTATTGTAGATTTTGACTTTGTGATAACTGTATAGTTCAGTAAAGGGCTGAGATTTTGTTGAAGATGATTGATCAATTAGATTTAGCCAGGGGACGGATGAATTTAGAATTCTAAAGCAGTTATTTGGAATCAAATCAATGCAGATAAAAGTACATTGGAGTGTAAAAGTAAGGAACATTGTAGAAATCTTTGGCTAGATCAAGTATTTTATTCCCTGTACCTCAGCAAAGGCATCCTGCTTTTGGAGTGAATGTAGAGTTGATTTATAAGATTGATTCCTGGAGTAAAGGATTACCCTGTGAAAGTGACGGTGAAAACTTGGCACTGACAGTGCTGACAAGATTAAGAGATGATTTTGCAGGATTCTGGCATGTACCTAAAAATAGGCGCTTTCTCATAGTTGATTACCTAGGGGCCATTATTTCAGGATAAAGGGCTGACCATTTAGGACTGATATGAGGAAATATTTCATTACAACCCTCTGCCTTAATGGGTTATAAATGCTCAGTCATTCAAGGCTGAGATTGAGGGATTTGGGGACATAATGGGATCCAGATATCTGGTAATTCGGTCGAAAAGAGGATAGAAGACCATTAAGACCATAATATATAGGAGCAGAATTAGGCCATTTGGCCCATCGAATCTGCCATTTCATCATGGCTGATCCAATTTCCCTCTTAGCCCCAATCTCCTGCCTTCTCCCCGTATCCCTTTATTCCCTGACCAATCACGATTCTATCAATATCTGCTGTAAATATACATGAAGACTTGGCCTCCACAGCTGCCTGTGGCAACGAATTCCATGGATTCACCACCCTCTGGCTAATTCCTCCTCACCTCCCTTCAAAAGAATGCCCACTCTATCCTGAGACTCAGCCCTCTGGTCTTACACTCTCCCACCATAGGAAACATTCTCTTCACATCCACTCAATTAAGGCCTTCAACATTCAAAATGTTTCAATTAGGTCACCCCCTCATTCATCCGAATTCTAATGAATATAGTCCCAGAGGTCATCAGACTTGTCTTCGTCAATCTCCTTTGAACCTTCCTCCCAAGTTTCAGCACATCCTTTCTCAGATGAGGCCCAAAACCGCTCACAATACTTCAAGTGAGGCATCGCCAATGTAAAGTCTCAACATTACATCCTTGCTTTTATATTCTAGTCCTCTTCAAATGAACGCTAACATCACACTTGCGTTCCTCACCACAGACTCAACCTGCAAACGAACCTTTAGGGAATCCTGCACAATGACTCCCAAGTCCCTACGCACTTCAGTTTTTGGTATTTTCTCTCCATTTTGAAAATAGTCTACCCTTTAATTTCTTCTACCAAAGTGCAATACCATGCATTTCCCAACACTGTTCCATCTGCCACTTCTTTACCTATTCTCCTAAACTTAAGTCTTTCTATAGCCTCTCTACTTCCTCAAAACTACCTGTCCCCCCACCTATCTTCATATCGCCTGCAAACTTTGCAACAAATCCATTAATTCCATCATCCAAATAACTGCATATTACATGAAAAGAATCGGTCACACCACAGACCTCTGTGGAACACCACTACTCACCAGCAGCCAACCAGAAAAGGCCCAGTTTATTCCCACTCTTTGCCTCCTGCCAATCAGCCACTGCTTTATCCATGCTAGTATCTTTCCTGCAATACCATAAGCTCTTAACTTGTTAACCAGCCTCGTGTATGGCACCTTGTCAAAGGCCTTCTACTGATTCTCCTTTGTCTATCCTGTTTGTTATATCTTCAAAGAATTCCAACAGATTTGTCAGGCAAGATATTCCCTTGAGGAAACCATGCTGACTACGGCCAATTTTATCATGCGCTTCCAAGGACACCGAAACCACATCTCCTCCTTAACAATTGACTCAAACATCTTCCCAACCATTGAGGTTGGACTAACTGGCCTCTAATTTCCTTTCTTCTGCCTCCCTCCCTTCTTGAAGAGAGGAGTGACATTTGCAATTTTCCAGCCTCCGGAACTATTCCAGAATCTAGTGATTCTTGAAAGATCATTACTAATGCCTCCACAATCTCTTCAGCCACCTCTTTCAGAAGTCTGGGGTGTATACCATCTGGTCCAGGTGACTTATCTACCTTCAGATCTTTCAGTTTCCCAAGAACCTTCTCTCTGGTATGGTAACTCCACACACTTCATGACCCAACACCTGGAATTTCCACCATACCGCTCGCGTCTTCCATAGTTAGAGTAATGAAAAATACTTATTTAGTTCGTCTTCCATTTCTTTGTCTCTCATTACTACTTCTCCATCATCGTTTTCCAGCAGTCTGATATCCACTCTCGGCTCTCTTTTACAGTTTATATATTAGAAGAAACTTTTGCTATCCTCTTTAATATCATTGTCAGCTTACTTTCATATTCCATCTTTACCTTCTTGATGACTTTTTTAAGTGGTCTTCTGTAGGTTCTTAAAAGCTTCCTAATCCTCCCACTAGTTTTTGCTGTATTATATGCCCTCTCTTTGGCTTTTATGTTGGCTTTGACTTCTCTAGTTATTCAAGGTTGTGTCATCTTGCCTTCCAAATTGCTTCCAGAAATTCCATCTATTGTTGCTCTGCCATCATCCTTGCCAATGTTCTTTTCCAATCAATTATGGCCAAGTCCTCTCTTGTGCCTCTGTAATTCCCTTTACACCACTGTAATACTGATACACCTGACTTTAGCTTCTCCTTCTCAAATTTCAAGGTGAATTTGAGCATATTATGATCACTTTTCCCTAAGGGTTCTTTTTCCATAAGGTGTCTAATCAATTCTGGTTCATGGCACAACACTCAATCCAGAATATCTGATCCTCTAGTGGGCACAACCACGAACTGTTCTAAAAAGCCATCCCATAGGCACTCGAGAAACTCCCCCTCCTGGAATCCAGCACCTAACTGATTTTCCTAATCTACCTGCATATTGAAATCACCCATGAATATTGCAACATTGCCCTTTTGGCATGCATTTTCTGTCTCCTGTTGTAATTTGTAGACCACATCCTTACTATTGTTTGGGGTCTGTATACAACTCCCATCAGGATCTTTTTACCCTTGCACTTCCTTAGCTCTGTCCACAATGTTTCAACACCTTCCGACTCTGTGTCACCTCTTTCTATTGAAGCACAGAATCACCTATGATATTGATTCGTGGAGCAGGCACAAAGGCAGTATTTCTTACATACTTTTATCTAAGTTATTCCAGCTGTCAGTTCATTCATACAAAACTGAACTCCAAAAATGCTCAACGTGTAATTGGGCAACATATTAAAGATTATGCAATTAATTTAATGGGTTTGATCCCAGCTACAACCTGTTTTCAGGACCTTTCCTCTTACCTGTCCCTCGTTCTATCAAAGCTGAAAAGAAGAGGTCAGTCTCTTGAGCCATGTCTGCCTCAATGATATGCTTGGTAAAAGGCAGCGCCTAAAATAGAATATATGAGATTAACTCTTTATCTGCTCTGAAATGCTGCAGTAATAATAATTGAATGCAAGTGGATGTCTTAAATTGCCTAACCACTAACAATAAAATTACATAGACATTTAGCTGAGAAACAAGCTCTTCTCCTAAAATATTTGATACCATTACTTAAATTCCATAATATAGCCTCCTCCTTGCTGAATACTTCTCATCTTGTTCTTGATATGGTGATCTACATTAAATATAACCAGGATATTTAATTCAATCATTCAATATGGTAGTGAATTGCACAATCTAATCATGGTAAGTAAGAAGTTTCCTCAGAACTCCTCTCTAGATATGTGAATGGTCTTTATTGGAGACCATTTGCAGAAGGACACATAACACAAAGTACATCAGAACTAGAGTAGGCCACCTGACCTCTCAAGTCTGCATCGATCTCAATGTGATTCCATACTGGTTAAGTATAGATAATGATCTGGCTTCCACCATCCTGGGGGGCAGAGAATTTCAGAGATTCACTATCCTGAGACAGAAATTTCTATGCACCTCAATTTTAATTCCACCTTGTTCATGACTCTCCCACTAATCTGAATTCTTCTGTCCTTTCTCTTTACTTTTCTCATGATCCTGTAGCACAGCATCATAATGTAGCAGTTACCGTAACACTTTACAGCACGAGCAATTACCATTGGGGGTTTAATTCCCGCTGCTGTGTGTGAGTAGTTCGCATGTTTCTCCTGTGACCATGAAGGTTTTCTCTGGGTGCTCCAGTTTCCACCCACATTCCAAAGGCTTGGATTACTAAGTTGTTGGCATGCTATGTTGGTATCGGAAGCATGGAAACAGTTGCGGGCTGTCCCCAGCACATCCCTGGATAGTGTTGGTGTTTGACACAAAAGACACATTTCACTGTATGTTTCGATGTACACGTGACAAATAAGATAATCGTTTTCTCTCTTTTCTCTTGGCCTTCTGATCTATTCACATAAATGAACCCTAATTTAGCTCAAAAATGTAGCCAAACACAAATTAATTTGGACCTTCAATATACGTTCTCACTCAATTAGAATAGGGTTTCCTGACCTGGAATCCACGGACTCTTCAGTTAATGGTAAGGCTCCATGACATAAGAAAAGTTGTGAACCCCCGAATTAGATGATGGTTAATTTGTATCTTAATTACATCTATCCATCTTGGTTTGGCAACTTTTAACGACCTTGTCTGAACACCGGTACCTTGGTTATTGGGACTTTGCAGACCACTGATTCATTGTACTCTCCTTGTAACATATGGGATAGCCACCGTCAGTGCCCGGCACTCCCTGGCACTCACAGTGCTAGCCACGATGCAGCAGTGAGACCTGCACCTCAACTCTGAGCAACTGCCTGCTCACTGTAGCCTGCCCAACACCAGCTGTAACAGGCATCCTCTGAACATTGCCTCGGAGCTTCACTCCACACCAGACCTTTTGGCAAAGAGCTCATTTTATCTTTTCATTGCTGCCAGAATGCTAGTGGGGCTATGAACACTGCGAGGGGTCTGGGGTGGAACTGGTTAACTCCAAGTCTCTGGCCCAGCACTGCTATATATAGCTAGCATGCCTAAGACTTTCACACAATACTGTAGTAATTTCATGTACTGCTGTTGGTTAAGAAAAAAAAATTCATAACGTAAGTGAGTGATGATAAACCTGATTCTGATATGGGTCTTTATTGTGGACTGAGAGTGAGAAGGGGGTGAGGAGAGGGAATCATGGTTGGGTAAAGGGGAAGGGAGAGGGGAGGGGACGGGAAGTACCAGAGCAACATTCTGTAACGATCAACAAACCAATTGTTTGGAATCAAATGAGCTTGCCTGGTGTCTCAGGGCTGGGTCTGTCTGCACCCATGCCATCACCCCTGCCCCTGGCACTCCTTCTCTGTCACCTGTCCCCCCCTCCACCCCGTGTGATCCACCTTCCCTACTCCCAATATCCTTTGCTCCTGCCAGATTTACAAACTCACTCTCCATTGCATGTTAAAGTCTTAGGCACCTTAACTATATATATGTGCCTAAAACCTTTGCACAACACTATGCTATAATGATCTATTTTTATGCTAATTTCATTAGCGTTCTCAGAAACACATCCCGAGCATTAAGTGGATACCACTGTAATCATTTTAGCCCGGTCAGTTACATCTAATTGATCTAATTGGTCACTGCAAACACATCGACCATTTATTGTCCTGGTGGCAGTGGTAAGGCTTAGCTGAACAGTTGTCTTAAATACATAGGCAAGTTGACAGTGGCTCTCACTGAACAGGAAAAAATATTTCACTTTCCATCCATCATACAGAATCTTTCTGTGAGTTACCTGTAGGGCTTTGTCAGTAGTTCATGCTGGTCATGTCAGGGGAAGGAATACTAATTTTGTTGCAGCACTCACAAAATAATTGTGAAAACAGAGACTGTTCAGAAATTAATTCCACTAAGATGT
The DNA here is from genome assembly GCF_030028105.1 of Mobula birostris. NCBI lineage: Eukaryota > Metazoa > Chordata > Chondrichthyes > Myliobatiformes > Myliobatidae > Mobula > Mobula birostris. The sequence goes on from NC_092400.1 coordinate 24,060,072, forward strand.
ACAGCCAGCTGTTTTGCCTGTGTCGCATCATGCTCATTGCTACCTTGCTCTTTAAACCATGCTTCTACTGTGTAAGATGAGCGAGAAGAGTTCTGGTCCTGTTAGGGAGTAATCTGCAGTTGTGTGAATATAGTGGATATTGGTTTGGACAGGAACCAGTCTTCAGCTCTTGACCTGAATTGTGGGTTGCTGTCAGTGAATTGAAGTTAAAAGCACACCTTTGCAAATAAATACTGTCTGTGAGAGATGTGGTTTGCGAAGTGGTGACCATGAGATGGTTGCATATGCATCAGCCAAATGTTAAGACAATGGGGTTGTGTTAACTGGCCTGCATCAATCCAGGGTTTGAGTAATGAGGTTATGTAATTTGCACCATTGTAAACAAGTTCATGGAATCCTACAGACTGGCCTAATACTATCACTTAGCTCTATCACTAGTAGGGCATCGGTCTCCCTGTCGTTAGAAGTTTTTAGAATATTTGGGTTCACTAATTATTGTTTCTCTTAGCAAAGGTGTTTCAGAGGTTTTTTTTATCAATCACAATGTGCTTCCACCACTTCTCAACTCAAAGTATTGAAGTAGACAATGTCACTGTAACTACTGAAATTGTATTGAATCTACTGTTATCTTTGATCTGAAGGGTATAAAGATGTGATGTACTTTGGGTTTGTCCCTCTACCAAGAGTGTCTCCGTGAGAATGCTTGCTTGTCATGATGAATAAACACCAGCTATATCACTAGCTTTAGTGCTTCTCCTGTGACTTTGATCAATAGTCACTACAGGTCCTAGATAGCTCCATTTGCTTGCCTTAGGACAACCACTCCAGGACATAAAATTCCCAGGCTTTGGTAAAAGTATGTAAATCAATGTGGTAAGTCACACTGAAGTACAAGTTCAGTTGCTCCAAGTGAACATACAACTAAGTGACAGTAATGGCTCAGCTCATCTGGCTCATTGTGTGCTCTGCTAATCAACTGACTTATTGCCATCTCAATCTTGCATTCCAGACTAGCCTGGAAATATCAAGAATTATCTTAATAAGAGTCAAAGTCTGCTTCCATTATCCATTGGCCACCGGAGGGGCGAGGGGGTGGTGGTGGTGTACATCACTTACTTTAAGCATTAAAAGTTTCTGCTCATTGGTGATAGTGATTGCTAAGAATGCTTCCTCCATGAAGCCTTTAAAGCAGGGGTTTCCAACTTGGGGTCCACAGACACCTTGCTTAATGGTATTGGTCCATAGCACTATAAAAGCTGGGAACCCTGCTTTAAAGAGTCAGGCTATTATGAGATGAAACATAGGAAATAATGAGATTAACACTGCACACATACCACATAGTCATCATATGAAATGGCACACCATTTGATCAGTCTGGATATGATCTTCACTGGGAAAAGATGCTGACATTCACTGGATATTGGAACAATACTGTGTTCTGTAAAAGAACAGTAATTTAGCCAGCATGGGAATATCACTATAAATTTATAAAATAAGACAAACATAGGGAATCACTGAAACAAAGGCAAGGTTTACTTATTTTCTTAAAATCTGCAATGAGCAACATTGTAGACATTTCGATATTTAATTTCCAGCATCAGAACACATATATTTTAGCTTAATCATTTTCAAATGCTAAACACAAAAAGAAATAACAATCTAAAACATTTTCAATTCTTGCCTATTATTTTCAGAAGCCATAAGCCTCTCAGTTTGGAAGTGTAGTAAGTCAGGGGTTCCCAACCTGGGGTCCATGAACCCCTTGGTTAATGGTTCATAGTAATTTAGCCATCATCTTCAGTCATTTTACAATGTTGCATGTTTAGTTTTCCCACTGTAAGCAGATCATCACAGAAGTTCATGGTGGACACGGGGATGACTAAAAGGATTATTAACCATGCTCTTTATCCACTCTGCATCAATCCAAATTTGTTAAGGCATTTCCCAATTTGCCAAGAATTCAAAAACCAATAACTACCTTGCCTGTGAAGTGACTGCAATCTCTTTGATAAATGCAGCAACTCAAATACGAAACAAAGGCATTGTGAGTCCGATAATCATTTGATTAGGTGATTATCCCCTCCAATATATTTCCTGGATAAGAAATCTCTACTGGTGATTGTTCTCTTTTAACTGAAATTGAAAATAGTAATTTTAAAATATAAATACCACGGTCCTTAGGCCGATTACTTACAAGCCACACAGCAAAAATACCCTGAAAGTAGACACGCAAACACGAGGAAATCTGCAGATGCTGGAAATTCAAGCAACACACATTGAAGTTGCTGGTGAACGCAGCAGGCCAGGCAGCATCTCTAGGAAAAGGTACAGTCGAAGTTTTGGGCCGAGACCCTTCGTCAGGACTAACTGAAAGAAGAGCCAGTAAGAGATTTGAAAGTGGGAGGGGGAATGGGAGATCCAAAATGATAGGAGAAGACAGGAGGGGGAGGGATGGAGCCAAGAGCTGGACAGGTGATTGGCAAAAGGGATATGAGAATATCATGGGACGGGAGGCCTAGGGAGAAGGAAAAGGAGGAGGGGAGAAAAACCCAGAGGATGGGCAAGGGGTATAGTGAGAGGGACCGTACCCCATCTGTTATTTATTTATATACACACATTCTTTTTCTCTCTCTCCTTTTTCTCCCTCTGTCCCTCTCACTATACCCCTTGCCCATCCTCTGGGTTTTTTGCCCCTCCCCCTTTTCCTTCTCCCTGGGCCTCCTGTCCCATGATCCTCTCATATCCCTTTTGCCAATCACCTGTCCAGCTCTTGGCTCCATCCCTCCCCCTCCTGTCTTCTCCTATCATTTCGGATCTCCCCTTCCCCCTCCCACTTTCAAATCTCTTACTAGCTCTTCTTTCAGTTAGTCCTGACGAAGGGTCTCGGCCCGAAACGTGACTGTACCTGAAAGTAGACGGTTCCTTAGCTTCCATTGTATATGTTCATTTTTAAAGCAAACACTGAGGCACAAAGAGAAGCCAACAGCTGTGTGTTTTACTGTTGTCAATTCATGGCTGGCATTTACAGAAATATTGGAAAAGCAAAAAGAAAATTGACTCAAACTGCGAAAAGTGGAGCTTGCTGATAGAAAAATCTACCATGACAAGAAGCATTTTGGTGAGAAAATCTAGGTACTGGGAGAGCAATTGATGATCTAATGATAGTAATACTGTATGGTAATAGGCCCTTTGGCCCAACTCGCCCATGTTAAACATGAAGTTCATCTAGGTTAGTCCCATTTGCTCACATTTGACCTATGGTTCTGGTAAGATGGCAGTGCACTCAGTCACAGTGGCCTCTCTGAGTCCAAGCAATGGTGTAATTGTTTGTCCTTTACAGCTTTTTATGACTGCAAGACACTACTGGATATTGAGAACATCAAGTACTGCAGCTTTACCCCACCAGCAAGTTGCTGAATAACGATGGCACTAAACTTGTTGTGTACTGTCTTGGCACTTGCTGCAGCCACCCAGGAAATAAGGCATCAGAGGAGGGGGGCAAAGGCAGTGCACGGTCCAACAAATGTTGCAAATGATGGTCTTGTACATTTCTCTCGTGATCGAAAGACCCCGTTGGACACTGTTAATGTAGAATACTGCAAGTCTGGTTCACTGGTCCATTGACGATAACGATGGTAGGGGAGCTACATAGCTTCGTTTGTTGTGTGGACCAGGCCCTCATAAGACCATAAGATATAGGAGCAGAATTAGGCTATTTAGCCTATCGGGACTGCTCCACCACTTCATGGCTGATCCATTTTTCCTCTCAGCCCCTCTCTCCTGCTTTCCCTCCTGTATCCCTTCATGCCATGACTAATCAAGAATCTATCAACCTCTGCTTTAAATGTACATAAAGACAGTCTTCACAGCTGCCTGTGGCAACAAATTCTACAGATTCACCACTCTCTGGATAAAGAAATTCCCCCTCATCTCCATTCTAAAAGGACGTCCTATTTTGAGGACGTGTTCTCTGGTCTTACACTTTCCCACCATAGGAAACATCCTCTCCACACGCACACTATCAACTGTTTTCATCGTTTGATAGGTTTCAATGAGGGCACCCCTCTTTCTTCTATATTTTAGTGAATACAGGCCCAGAGCCATCAAATGCTCTTCATATCACAAGCCATTCAATCCTGGAATCTAGTGAACCTTCTTTGAACCCTCACCAGTTTCAAGCACATCCTTTCTAAGGGGCTCAGATCTGCCCACAAATCTCCAACTGAGGCCTCAGCAGTTCTTCACAAAATCTCAACTTTACATCCTTGCTTTTATATTCTAGTCCTCTTGAAACGAATGCCAACATTGCATTTGCCTTCCTCACCACAGACTCAACCTGCAAATCAACCTTTTGGGAATCCTGCACAAGGACTCCCACGTACCTTTGCACCTCTGCTTTTTGTATTTTCTCTCCATTTAAAAAATAGTCAACCCTTTCATTTCCTCTACCAAAGTGCATGACTATACATTTCTCGACACTGTATTCCATCTGCCACTTCTTTGCCCATTCTCCTAATCTGTCTGTCCTTCTGTAGCCTCCCGACTTCCTCAAAACTACCTGAACCACCCCCCTCCCCCACCTGGCTTCATATCATCTGCAAACTTTGCAACAAAGCCATCAATTCCATCATCCCAATCACTGACATATAATGTAAAGAGAACAACACAGACCCTGTGGAAAAACTAGTCACCGTCAGCCAAACAGAAAAGGCTCCCTTTATTCCCACTCTTTGCTTCCTGCCAATCAACCTCTGCTTTATCCAAGCTAGCATCTTTCCTGTAACATTATGGGCTCGTGGCTTGTTAAGCAGCCTCATGTGTGACACCTTATCAAAGGCCTTCTGAAAATTCAAGTACACAACACCCACCGATTTTGCCTCGTCTATCCTGCTTGTTATTTCCTCAAAGAATTCCAACAGATTTGTCAGGCAAGATTTTCCCTTGAGGAATCCATGCTGACTACCGTCTATTTTATCATATGCCCCCAAGAACTCCGAAACCACATCCTCAACAATCGACTCCAACATCTTCCCAACCACTGAGGTCAGACTAACTAGTCTATAATTTCCTTTCTTCTGCCTCTCTCCTCCTTGAAGAGTGGAGCGACATTTGCAATTTTGCAGTCTACCGGAACGTTCTAGAAACTAGTGATTCTTGAAAGATCATTACTAATGCCTCCACAATGTTGCTTGTTGCAGCCTCCCAGGGAAGGAGACGCTGGTGGCGGTGTGGGAGAGAACGGAAGCGCGGCAGGCGCGCTGGTGTCCGTGCTGGGTTGGGGTCTGGCCCCCTCCCATCAGTGCTGCCCTCTAGTGTTCACTCGGTGGAAGACAAGCTGGGTTGCAATCCTTTGCGGCTGCACCAGCACGTGATGACAAACTGCTGTGTGTTTGCTCTTTCAGAAACATGGCTCCAGGATACCATCCCGTGCACCATCAATCCACAGGCCATGCCACTCTGGAACTTGGGCTATATTATTATTTTGTGTCCATATGTTTTTTTGTTATCGTAACTATATGTGCCATGTGCTGTGCGTGACTGCTGGTACTGCGTTTTGCACCTTGGTCCCAGAGGAGCACTGTTTTGTTTCGCTGTATTCATGTGAATGGTTGAATGACAATTAAACTTGACCTTGAACTCTAAATCTTCCATATCCATGTGCTTGACCAAGTGCTTTTTAAATATTACTAATATATCTGCCCCAACTACTTCCTCAGGCAGCTTGTTCCGTGTACCCACTACCCTCCACCTGAAGAAGTTGCCCTCAGACCCTTTTAAATCTCTCCCTTCTCACTTTAAACCTATGCCCTCTAGTTCTCTGGGAAAGAGACTCTGCTCATGTACCCTAACCATTCATGTCCTCCATAAGGTTACCTCTCAGTCTCCAATATGCCAAGAAATAAAATCCTAGCCTGTCCAACCTCTTCCTACAACTCAGGCCCTCAAGTCCTGGCTACATTCTCTTACATATTCTTTGCACTCTTTCCAGCTTACTTGAGGGGGAGCAATGAAAGAAAACCTAAGAAATTGAACCAATACCTGCAGGAAGGAGGTACAGAAGCCCGAAGGCACACACTCAATTCAGGAACAGTTTCTTCCTCTCTGCCATCTGATTTCTGAATGGACATTGAACGCACGAACATAATTTACTGCAATTTATGTTTATTCCCTATTATTATGTCTTGCATTGTACTGCTGCCACAAAGATAACAAATTTCATGACACATGCCGGTGATATTAATTCTGATTCTGAAATGTTAATTTACACCTTCACTGCACAGGATTTTCTAGTGTTACTTAAATTACCTTTTTATTGAAATTTTTTTTTCTGCAACTACCTTTTTTTTCTGTTGAAGAGAGATTATATTGGATTCAGAAAAGAATACTTTGACTGTCTCCAGGTTCTTATTGCAAAATAGACTCAAAGTATTTACCTCTGCTGAGAACTTAAGAAAAGAAAGACTTCTGCCTTGAAGAAGCAAAAAAAGTAGAAAGCTATATATTCTGCTTGGTCTCCACACTACTTAACAAGAGGGGAGATATTACTTTAGTTAATGGCTCCCCGAAACTTGGAAAGAAGGAAGCCATTGTTTATTACTCACCAAGTGAAGCAAATTGCTTCTGCAGAGCCAGTCGGGACTGCAATCTTACACGCAGCAGTTTTATCGTAGTTTCCATGTGACTTGCACTCAAAGAATTGTCTGCTATCACGGATTTCTGTTGGAAGGGCAAAAATCAAACATTTGCAAAATAATTGTTTTGGCACAGTATAATACAGAATACATCCCAAATCATAATATTACAGAAAAAAATTTAACTTTCTCATAGTTTAAATTAGCAAGGGAGAGATCGGCATCATTCCAGGGTAGGAGCCAATTTAAAAGGACAAATCTCATTGACACTGAGCCACCATCGTGTGAGTGGGCCAGTGCTAGAATGGTCAGGCTCCAACAAAACATCACAGGTTCTAAGTGTCAGGTAAGTTTTTTTTCTCTTTCTTTGCCTATTAGTACATAGCTTGTGCATTGAAAATTGGTTCAGGGTTTGTGGTCAAGCTTTATTCAATTCATCCTAATAGGTGCTTGGATATGATTCACACTGACAACCATGATCACTGTAATCATGGAGCTCTCCCTCATTTTATTTGTTAAAGTAATGATCCATATCACAGAATAAAATATAAAGTCTAAGGCCAAGGCCCAATGTAAAGGATAGGAGAGCCGATAGCCCACCATTTCTTTATTACTTAATAGAATAAACACATTCCCCTATTGGCCATGACTAAAGCTAAAATAATTAAGGTATTTAATAGATAGACGAGTGAAGGTCACTGTTAGAATATACTCCTTCCTAAGACCCATAAGAAATAATTACTACACCATAAATTGCTAGATACAGCATCTTGCCCCTTTCATAGCTAAAACCTCTTAAAGATTGTGTACTACATTATGTTTAATTTAGTTATTGCCTGTTACATCACTGGTGTTATGGCAACAATGAAGGTCCATCATCTCTGCCTGTCCTTGGCCATCCTCTCTATAGTGCCCCAGGTATGGTTCAAGTTCCTCATTACTGCCTCTACAGTTCAACACCCAATTGTCTTTGATCTCCCACATTTCCTCCATCATTTAGGGGTCCAATGATGTGCTGTCTTGATGATGGAGTTGGCTTCCCATCATGTGACCAATCCATCTCCAATGTTTCCTCATGATTGTGGCCATGTCCTCTTAATGACTGATGGAGTAAGGTGTGGTTGGAGACCATAGCCAGAAAATATGGAGGATCTTCCAGAGGCTCATGGCGTGGAATGACGACGGCTTGGTAAAGTCATTCTCTGTCTTCTTTAATTAAATCCAAACAAAATCTTGCCATTTTGTACATACTAATATTTTAACAACTACTTCTTTATATTTTGAAGCTTTACCTGTGGCTGATCCTTTGGAAAATGCAGACCTCCGAGCTTCTGAACCCAAATATAGGGGTGACCCAGCTCTCCAATGTAGTCACTAAAAGTCAAGATTCTGGGAAGAAAAAATAAGATGTTTTTTCAACTAATATAGAGACATAATATGAGAATATTTAGATTCTATAAATTCCTCTTAGGTCAGATTTGCTTCATATTTTAGGAACATAAGTTAAGAGTAATTATACTGTTTTTTGACTGATGAACATTAATGAAGTGGTGACTGATCATTTCTGCTAGCTGAGTTATCCACACATGATCAGAGGAGTTCATTTAAGATACATTTGCTCATCAGCCTAGGAAAAGGCTCCATGCCTCCAATGGATGGTTTCACCAGCAGATGTGTGATGTTGTCATGTTGTTTCAACTGGCACACTAAAGTGAAAGGTAATGAATGAGCAAAGGATCCCCTCTTCCTCAACTTTCCCCTATGGTCCACTCTCCTTTCTCTTCAGTTCTTGACCTTTCTCACCCACCTGGCTTCACCCATCACCTTCCAGCTAGCCCCCTTACCACCCTACCACCTTTTTATACTGGCATTTATCTTTCTCCTTCCTTCTTAGTCCTGAAGAAGGAGCTCAGGCCAAAACGTCAATGATCTATTCATTTCCACAGATGCTGGCGGACCTGCTGAGTTCCTCCAGCATTTTGTGTGTGTTGCAATGAATGAAAGTACTTACCCAACTTTATCAAACTGATACTGATTAGCTGGATTTGGAGTCTTCTTGCCATGGTCCCCAGGATACAGACAACTCAGTAATGAGGCTGGAGACAATAGATCTCTACATAAAAAATATTTAAGAAGTAAAGAAATAATTACATAACATACAATTTTTGGTATAATTAGAACATAAATCCAATGAAAAGCAGATATTTCTGAGTTTCATGAAAATATTTTACGGTTAAGCTAGAATACAAGATTCACAGTACTTTGCTTTGAAACTCATAAGTGATATTGACGAACATGCTGCTTAGGCTCAATCCCTGTAACTTGTATTGTGAATGCTTATACCTATAAGGAAAGGTACGCTGCATCCGGAGTTTCTCCGGTTAGCGGACGATTTCCCTTCACGCCTCTCTGATGTAGAGGGGAACCATGTACGAGGCAAGTTACAGCAGTGGTTTGCCATTGCCTTCTGCTGGGTGAGTTTCCAAAGCGATCACCAGCTCGTAACCCAGCACGGATGGAAAGCGTGCAGGGGAGCCGGCTGGATTCGAACTCGGGACCTTTCATCCCGAAGTCTGACGCTGATGCCACTATGCCACCAGCCGGATCACTCATACCCGTAACCATATAACAATTACAGCATGGAAACAGGTCATCTCGGCCCTTCTAGTCTGCGCTGAACGCTTACTCTCACCTAGTCCCATCTACCTGCACTCAGCCCATAACCCTCCATTCCTTTCTTGTCCATATACCTATCCAATTTTTTTTTAAATGACAAAATCGAACCTGCCTCTACCACTTCTACTGGAACCCTAATTGTAAAAGATACGTTGAGGTGAGTTTAACCCTACTTGAACACCTCCCCCCGGTCGGCCGGTCCGCAATAATATTGTCAATATTAAACCGGTCCACGGTGCAAAAACAGTTGGGGACCCCTGTATTAGATGGTGCAAGATGTTTGCTAGGTAAATATACATCAAACTATGCTTTTCACACTGAATTTTCTATTAAAGTAGATAAAGATTCTGAAAATGGTGACCATAAATCAGTATGTTCAGTTAACAATTTCTATTCTAAATTCAATTCACAAGATTACTGCATGGAGGTAAATTTAAAACTCACTATACTTGATTCATATTGACCTCGAAGAACCAGTGTTGAGGTCTCTCTTTTAAGTGTTAGTTTCAGGTCATGGGAGACAGCAGGAGATTGGTACAGCAATGAACCTCTAACAGAAGTGTGACCTGGGTTAGAACTGACAGTTCACATCATGGATAACTTCACCTGGTCCCTTAAAATCACCTCTGTGAACAAGAAGGCAGCACAGCGTCTCCACTTCCTAAGGAGGCTGAGGAAAATGAGCCGCCCCCCCGCCCACCCCCACCATCTTAACTGCATTTTACAGGAGCATCAGTGACAGCGTCCTGACAAGTCGCATCTCCATCGGGTATGGGAGTAGTTGAGCATCAGACTGGAAGTCTCTACAAAGGACTATGAAGACAACTGAGAGGATCACAGGGATCTCCCTACCATCCACTGGGAACATTTATCAGGAGTGCTGTTATATGCAGAGCCCTTAGTATCATCAAGGATCCCACCCATCCATCCAGCATCCTCTTTGACTTTCTACCATTAAGCAGGAGATGCCGATGCACAAAAAAAAATGATCAAGATGGGAAACGGTTTCTTCCCCCAGGCCATTAGGCTTCTGAACTCCCTGCTGCATTGCATTCAAAGAGTCACTGCTTAATCGGTTCTGTACATTACAATATTTAATTTCTGCACTTATGTGAAATCCATCTGTAGATTTCACTCTTACCTTTCATAAGTTATTGTGCATTATGTGCACTATGATGCTTTACACCCTGGTTCGAAGAAACATTGTCTCATTTGACAGGATTTATGTATATAGTCAAATGACAATAAACTTGACTTTTATGCCAGTAATGTTAGCTTAACTTGGAAAAAGTTACCTGAACCAATGCAAAGACATAAGATATGTTGGCGAAAATAATTTAAGCTTACAAGTGCTTTGATGAGCTTTTATGCTAATTTTGCCTGCGTCTGCAGAACTTGCCTGAGTTGAAATTCAGAGCTGCTGGCATAGGAAGGCTGTTCAAAGTGTCTGTTTTGGGCGCAAAGGCACCATAAGGCATGCCTATAAAATTCTATCCAACTCCTGTGAGGAAACATTAGTATATACTTGTGAAAGTAGCATATTAGTTTTGCACTAGAAGTAATTTTCTTCTGAATGCAGCCCAGACTATAGGCGGCAGAATTACTGCTGCTTAAAATTCATGGCTTTTTGTGATAAACCCACTCCAATAGATATTGATAATCAACAAAAGCACTGTAAGGCAGGGGTACCCAATCTTCAGTATACCATGGATCCCTACCATTAACCAGGGGGTCCGTGGACCCCAGGATGGAAACCTTTGTTCTAAAGGAAAAATAAAGACAACCATTATATGCTTTCTTGCCTCACTGCAGATTTTACATTTGTGATTGCAGATTTACTGATGCAGTCCAAAGAAGAAACACTACTTTCGGAAGTCAATGTTGACAGGTGTAATGTTAGAGGTTTATTCCACCCCCCCGCCCCACTCCTCCCCCCAGCTCTTACCCTGCACTGATAGCTACAGACATTTCTGTAGCTGTGGTTACTTTGGTCTTGACAGTCATTATATTGAGGTTCATCAAATAATGGAAGTAGAGATGAAGAACACTGCCATCTGCCAAATGGGAAGTAAAAATGAAAGACAAAATTATAATTCTGATCAAGGTGCATTTTAGTACACACATTAAAGTAGTAATGCACGGAGTAGTATTTTGGAACTTGTTCATCTACACACATCCAATTAACAACAGATACTGTATATCCCTTAATATTTAAATTCAAACATTAAGTGACAATTGCACACATATTAAATTATGCGAACCTGCACAGGGCTGCAATATGTGTAAGACCATAAAACCATAAAATATAGCAGCAGAATTAGGCCATTTGGCTCATCGAGTCTGCTCCGCCATTTCATCATGGCTGATCCAATTATTCTGTCCGACCCAATCTCCAAACCTTCTCCCTATGACCCTTCTTCATGTCTGACTAATCAAGAACCTATCAACCTCTGTCTTAAATATACATAAAGACTTGGTCTCCACAGCTGCCTCTGGCAAAAAATGCCACAGACTCCACTCTCTGGCTAAACAAATTCCCCCTCACTTTCCTTCTAAAAGATTATCCCTCTATTCTGAGGCTGTGTCCTCTGGTCTTAAGACTCTTGCACCATCAGAAACATCCACTGTACCTACCCTTCCACCTATCTTTATATCATGTTCAAACCCTACAACAAAGTCATCAATACCGTCATCCAAATCATTGACATATAATATAAAAAGAATCGTCCCAACAGACACCAGTAGTCACCAGCAGCCAGCTAGAAAAGGCTCCCCTTATTCCCACTCTTTGTCTTCTGCCAATCAGCCACTTCTTTATCCATGCTAGAATCTTTCCTGTAATACCATGGGCTTGTAGCTTGTTAAGGATACTCATGTGTGGCATCTTGTCAAAGGCCTTCTGAAAATCCTAGTACACAACACCCACTGATTTCCGTTTGTTTAACCTGCTTGTTATTTCTTCAAAGAATTCCAACAGATATGTCAGGCAAAATTTTCCCTTGAGGAGACCATGCTGACTACGGTCTATTTTATCGTGTGCCTCCAAGTCTCTTGAGACCTCATCCTTAATAATTAACTCCAACATCTTCCCACCCACTGAGGTCAGCCTAACTGGCCTATTGTTTCCTTTCTTTTGCCTCTCTCCCTTCTTGAAGACTGGAGTGACATTTTCAATTTTCCAGTTTTCCGGAAGCATTCCAGAAGCTACTGATTCTTGGAAGATTATTACTAATGCCTCCACAATCTCTTCAGTCCCCTCTTTCAGAACTCTGGTGTGTATACAATTTGGTGGTCACTTATCCACCTTCAGACCTTTCAGTTTCTGAAGAACCTCCTCTCTAGTTATGGTAACTTCACACACTTCATGCCCCTGACACTTGGAGCTTCCACCATACAGCTGGTGTCTTCCACTGTGAAGACTGATGCAAAATACTTATTTAGTTCGTCTTCTATTTCGTTGTCCCTCATTACTACATTTTTTGCATCGTTTTCCAGTGATCCAATATCCACTCCTTGTTTCTCTTTTACACTTTAAGTATCTGAAGAAACTTTTGGTATCCTTTATATTCCATCTTTACCTTCTTAATGACTTTTTTTAGTTGCCTTCTGTTGGTTTTTAAAAGCACCCCAATCCTCTAAATTCCTACTATGTTTTGCTCTATTATATGCCCTCTTTGGCTTTTATGTTGGCTTTGACTTCTCTTGGTATGGTTGTGACATATTTCCTTTAAAATACTTCTTCCTCTTTGGGATGTATATATCCTGTGCCTTCCAAATTGCTTCCAGAAATTCTAGCAGGCTGCTTTGCCTGCATCCTTGCCAGAGCTCTTTTGCAATCAATTCCGACCAACTCCTCTCTCATTCCTCTGTACTCCCCTTTACTCTGCTGTACCTGATACCTTAGGTCCTCCTTCTCAAATTTTAGGGTGAATTTGATCATATTATGATCACTTTCCCCGAAGGGTTCTTTTACCTTAAGCTCTCTAATCAATTCTGGTTCATTGCACAACACCCAATCCAGAATAGCTGGTCTTTTAGGGGGTTCAACCACGAGCTGCTCTAAAAAGCCATCCCATAGGCACTCTAGAAATTCCCCCTCCTGTAATCCAGCACCAACCTGATTTTCCCAAACTATCTGTATATTGAAGACCCCCACGACTATTGTAACAATGCCCTTTTGGCATCCACTTTCTATCTCCTGTTGTAATTTGTAGGCCACATCCTTACTATTGTTTGGGGGTCTGTATACAACTCTTATCAGGATCTTTTTACCCTTGCACTTCCTTAGCTCTATCCACAATGCCTGTTTGTAAACCAGCTATCTCATCTTCAACACTATTATCCACCCTTCCTCAGATACTTGCATTGAAATATACACAGCTCAGGACACTAGTCGCACCATGCTCAACCCTTTGATTCCTAACTTTGTCTGAAGTCTTACCAATATCTGCCTCCGCAAACTCTCCACTAACTATTCTGCCACTCTGGTTCCCATCTCCCTGCAACTCTAGTTTAAACCCCACCATGCAGCATTAAACAAACCTTCCCACTAGGATACTAGTCCCCCTCCAGTTCAGGTGCAAACTGTCCCTTCTCTACAAGTCCCACCTTCCCTGGAAGAGAGCCCAATGATCCAAAAACCTTATGCCACCCATCATCTTCCTTGTTCTGGCCTCACTAGCATGTGGCACGGGTAGCAATCCTGAGATCACAACCCTGGAGGTCCTGCCCTTTAACATAGCACCTAACTCCATGAACTCCCCATGCAGTGTCACGTCACTCATCCTACCCATGTCATTGACACCCACACTGACCACGACTTCTGGCTGTTCACCCTCCCACTTAAGAATGCTGAAGACGCGATCTGAGATATCCCGGATCCTGGCACCTGAGAGGCAAGCTACCATCTGGGAATGTTGCTCTCACCCACAGAACCTCCTGTCCATTCCCCTAACGAATCCCCTATTACCGCAGCGTGCCTCTTCTCTCCCCTTCCCTTCTGAGTCACAGAGGCAGACTCAGTGCAGAGACCCGACCGCTGTGACTTGCCACTGTTAGGTCTTCCCCTCCGACAGTACCCAAAGTGATATACCTGTTGTCAAGGGGGACGGCCACAAGGATAATCTGCACGAACTTCTTAACCCCTTTCTCCTTCCTGACTGTCACTCAGTTTTCTGTGCCTTGCTCCTTGTAAATAATATAAACCAACCAATCTCTTCTCAAAAAGAATTTTGAGCTGCTATACATTGCGGCAATTAAAAATGCCAGAGGAATCCAAATGTTTGAGAAAAAAACTGATGTTACAAGTGGTCCTTTTAAAATTCTGAGCATAGCACTTATTTAGAACATAAATCTCTCATTGCTGACAGAATTTAAAAAGTGCTTAGAGCAGCACTTGAATTGTCTAAGCCCAGAATGCTAAAGCGAAGTGCTGGAAGATGGATTTAACCTAGATGGTGCTTACTGGTCAGCGTAGATGTGGTGGGGCAAATGCCTTGGCCCCCATGCTGTATGACAATCCCACTCTTAGCAATAAATACAGATATAATTCTACATCTGTAGCAGCACATTAAAAAGTAATACATCAACACAACAGCACTATTGAACTTACATAGCCTATATTGCCTTGGTATTTTTCCAGCTAGTTTCTGTGACTTTAGATAGTTCAAAGGTACATACCCTTTTACATTACGACTGGTTAAGGCAATGAAGGGATGATTAACTCTAACCTTTGTATTTCAGGTCTAAAGCAACAGACAAAGGGTGCCGCTTCAACATTTCTCTGCGTTTATCATCTAGCTGTAGGCCAAGAGTCGGGCGACGGCGTTTCTGAAAAACAGATGAATAGTCTGGGGAATCATTTACACTCCCAGTAAATCTGATAACAGGAAGTTGCATTTGCCATGTTAATATGGTTATTACAACAGCTGGTCAAGAAAAAAATCTTAACTTGAGAATAAGACATAACGGGACTTGAGCTAATCATTTTGAGTATCTTCTTATGATATTTATTCCTGGTTATAATTTAAGAAACTTTACATTTCCTTTTGTGAAGATGCTTCTCAGAATACATTCCTAATATTTATTATTCAACACAGACCTTATTTGTCTTAGAAGAAAACAGTTTTAAGTAATCCTTTTCTAAATAGATGAATCACAAACAGATTGAGAGAAAGATCATTTTTAGAATATATCTGTTTTGACATAACAATTTGAAAACGACATAAGAGCACGTTATTTGTAGATGTGGTAGACCCATTAGGACTAACTGCTGAGAGAAACATAACCATCAGTGGAGTCAATCAACCTAGACAGCTTGATAGTAACTTAGTACCTGCAGTGTCCAAAGTTAGGTAATTCCCTTTAACAGTGAAGACATACAGTACAGTGCAAAAGCCATAATCATATACACACACACACACAAAAGAGTGCCTAAGACTTGCGCACAGGATTGTATTTGTCAACGTGGAGTGGAGAGTGAGTTTGTAAATCTGGCAAAAGCAAAGGATGTTGGGAATAGCGAGGGTGGAGCACCATGGGAGAGGTGGCAGAGAAGGACGCCAGGTGCAGGTGCAGGGGTAGGGGTGGCGCAGCTGCAGTCACACCAAGCACCCAGCCCCGAGACCAAGGCAAAGTCATTTGATTCCAAACAATTGGTTTATTGATCATTACAGAAGTTTGCTCTGGTATTTCCCACTCCCTCCGCTCTTCCTAACCATGATTCCCTTCTCTCTGCCCTTTTCCCACTCTCAGTCCACAATGGAATCAGATTTATCATCACTGACATGTTATTAATTTTATTTTGCAGCAGCAGTGCAGTGCAATACATAAATTTAGTATAGTACTGTGTAAAAGTCTTAGGCACCATATATATATATATATATATATACACACACTGTATATACGCACCTAAAGATTTTTGCACAGTACTGTAAGATACATTTAAATTTAGTGAAACATGTTTCTCTTTCACTTATGTGGCTCCAGTTGGCTTCCTGAGCTAGTTCATACTGGTGCTGTTATGATGAGACTGTGAGTTTCTTTTAGGATGAAGGCAATATATTTCGTAAAGGAGTCTTGGGTAAATTACCCATATAGATTAATAGTAATATCTAGATAGAATAGAAGCACTAGATTTAGAAAACAAATCATTAGGACTCCTTTGCTTACAACCCTCATGATTTCTTCAATTAATATGCTTGCTTGTCATCAGCATGGACAAATGCCTGGGATCTCTTGCAGAGCACACCCACCATTTCAGTGTGAACATGTTGAATGTGGGTACTCTGCCAAGACTGTCATCAAGGCAGTGGCGTATCTAAGGTATGGTCGGTATGGCATGTGCCCTGGGTGTCACTGAGCAGTTTCTACTGAAGTCAGACAAGCCATCCTCGGATAATGGAAAAAAGTATTTTCTTCAGATGTATGATCCGACTTTGATTATCATGGGTGAAAAGCACTAGGATGGCCTTATTTCAGAGCATTGTGTAAGAAAACCATAAAATGTTTCTTCACGAAGGAGAGTGGAGCTGAAGGACAGAAGAGACGAAAGTTGAAGGTGGAGGAAGCCAAGAAGTTGAGCAAGTTCTTCATGCCCTTCTTTGAAAAGCCCGGAACAAGTAGTTCGACGCGTTCCATGGAGTCACCTGCACCTGCTACAAGTTTGTTAGAATCCGAAGGTAGATGAAGTACAAGTGCGTCACAAGCCGAGGAGGAAGTCAAGTCAGATAAATCCGAGTATGACGAGATTAAGAGTGAGGCTGCCACACAGAATGTGAACATGAAAGGTGGGGAAGACGATGGTGGTGATGGTAATGTTGAGTTTAGTGATGAGATTTTACCTGACGAGATTGAACCTGACGACACTGAACCTTGTGAACTGGATGGTGTCAAAGACCCTCGAACTGTCATACCAGAAGTGATTGAACAACATGACATTGGACTTCTGAGGTTCGACAAGGATACTGGAAAAGCAATTCTGACTGGCGCGCTGAGAACAGAAATAATAAAGCTGGGTTCGAGGTATTTCCAGAACAGTGAGGGGCCTTTCCTACAAACAAATAACCGCTCAATGAACAAAACTTGGTTCAAGAGGAAATTGGGAAATGGTCGTGGTGAGGAAGTGACTCGCTCTTGGCTGGTCTATTCCCTTCTAAACAGTCTGCATTTTGTATCTGTTGTCTTCTCTTTTCCCGGTCAGACCATCAATCCTCATTGGAGCAGGAAAGTGGATTCAACCAGTGGAAAGCACCTGAAAGGATTAGTGTTCATGAAAATGCCAAGAATCATTGGGAATGCTTCACACAGTGGAAAGAAATGGAAAGAAATTTAGCTGGAAACAGAGGAGTTATTGACGCGGTATTTCAGTCATAGATTGAGAAGGAAAAGCAGAAGTGGCGTGATATCTTGATGAGAATCCTTCACCGCATAAAATTCCTTGCGACTCAGAACCTGGTTTTGCAAGGATACAGGGAGTCACTTCAGTTAGACGATGACTCCAATGTGGGAAATTTCCTTGGCTTACTGAAACTACTGGCCATCTTTGACCCTGTCATAAAAGAACACCTCATTCATTTGGAAAGTCATCCTGGATCCACATCTTATCTTCCACCGGGTGTCCAGAACGAATTCATCCACATGATGGCATCCACTGTTCACCAGAGTTTACTGAGAAGCACTTGTAAAGCCAAGTACAATGGTCTCATGTTTGACTTGACTCCTGATCAGGCACACTGTGAGCAGAAGTCAGAAGTAGTGAGGTATGTGGAAGTTGATTTTGAGGGGAAAACAGTCCGTGTTTAGAGAGTCCTTCCTTGGTTTTATCCAGATAAGCCAGAAGGATGCTGAGAGCTTGGTTGAAGACATCTTGAAACAGCTAGAGAAGGATGAAATGGTTGATTGTCGGTCACAGTGCTATGACAACGCTGCTGTGATGGCTGGACACAGAAGTGGTGTTCATCAAAGAATAAGTGAGAAAAGCAACCTGGCAGTGTTTGTGAATTGCAACAATCACTCACTCAACTTGGTGGGTGTACATGCAGCCAAGCAAGATACAATGATGGTCACGTTTTTTGGAACCATCGAAGCTCTCTACGTGTTTTTCTCTCGTTGAACACAGCGCTGGGAAAAACTCAAAAACGCCGTGCCTGTGGTTGTTAAGTCGGAGTCTGTAACCAGGTGGAGTGCAAGGACGGAAGCAGTGAAGCCCATCAACTAGTACCCTGAAGAGATACTTCAAGTTCTCCAGGACATGGTAGACAATGAAAATGAGACCAGTGAAACAAGAAGTGACACAAGGCAGCTGTACAACTGCATGTTGAGTTACAATTTTCTGATTTTGCTAGGATTTTGGAACAAAGTACACATTTGCATTGACCGTATTCAAGAGAGGCGGCAGGATCCTAGCATGAACTTCCACGATGCTGCCCTGGATTTGAAAGCCCTCCGAGATCATTTTTATGATGAAAGAGAAGCGTTGGTCAGTGAGTCACTCGAAGGAGGAGTTGGTCTCTGTCAAGAATGGAATATTGAAGTTGAAATACGTCAGAGACGAAAGAAACGAATAGCTGATGAGAACTCGAGAGACGCTGGGATAACAGCTAAGGAGGAAATGGAAAGAGTCATGAAGGGAACACTCGACCGTCTTCACAGGGAAATGGACGAAAGGTTTGCTCATTTGCATGACACTGACGCCAAGTTTGGGTTCCTTCTCGATGTCGAGGGACTGTGTTACGGCGCCAACGGTAACGACCTAAAGAAGTGCGAAAATTTGGGCGAATTGTACAGCTCTGATGTTGATGGACAGCAGCTATATGAAGAAATTTTGGATTGCAGAATGTTGCTATCAAGGCGGGTCAACAGGAAAATATCAAGATCTGAAGAGCTTCTTGAATTTATTGTTCAGTATGGAGATGACAGCATCTTCCCCGACCTTTGCATTGCTATTCAGATAATGCTAACCATCCATCGCCAGCTGTGAGAGATCATTCAGCAAGTTAAAACTCATACTTTCGTATTTGAGAGCCTCCATGGGTCAAGGCAGACTCCGTGATCTTGCTCTGCTGAGTGTAGAAAGAGAAGAAACTGAAAAAAACCGACTTTGATCACATCATAGACCAATTTGCATCAGTGAAAGCAAGGAAGGTGCAGTAATAATTTTCATGTAGTGCCATAATTTGTTAATTAAAAGATTAACGAGCTTGACTTGTATCTTTGAGCTGATATTATGGTAAAGTTATCTAAAAGATGGGTGCCAGATGTTTGGACAGGGGCGCAATTTCAGTGCTTGTCACAGGCGCTATTTTCCGTAGATACGCCCCTTCATCAAGGTTGACATATTAGCTGTTTATTAAGCTGTCAGGAAAATTAGTAGCTCTGTGGCAATGAATGACTGCAGAAAACTTCTGCATTCAACTTTTACAGCAGACACTGTCAGATGCTGACAAATCTCTCAATGCAGAAGCGCTGTTAAATGCTGTATTGCAATAGTCTGTTATGCAGTGTTGAAAAACACTTCTGGCTCTGATAGTTGGTGCAAAAAAAAATTGAAGCCATGTGGGATACTTGGTATACTTCAGCTGAACTGCTCTCCAAATGCCGTTCACCATAAGGCCACCTTCTCCTTAAGATGATAAATGTAACCAGGAACCTACCCAACCATTAAAAAAAAAATCATTGCAAATATGCCTTCAATGATATTGTCCATTCTGGGAAAAAGTAATTAATATTCATGCTGTTGGAAAGACCAAATCATGGAATGCATTTGTTGTAAAGTCTAGCATCTCATCTCTGACCAAAGAGCATCTGAGGTATTAAACACATGTAAAAAGTGACTGAACAATTCTGCAATATTCTACTCTCCAATGTAAAGTGGTTACCATGGTGAGCATCTACTATGAATCATTATATTCATTCACTCACTAAGACAGAGTTCAAGAAGCATCTCCCTTCCCTGTTCAGCACTACAGGGGACCTTGGGATTGATCGCCAGCATTGTGAGCTTTTCCTGTTTGGTAAAGGTTGAAGCAGTAAACATTATCATATGAAATTGTTTAAAGGGTACATATGGAAACATCTTCACTTTTGCAAAAATAATCAATTACTGCCTTAAGTGCTTTGCTCAAGGCAGTGAAAACGATGACAATTACAGATTATAGATTACTTCAAAAGTGTTAACAGTATTGCTCTCTTCCTTCCATCAGCTTCTAGTTCCTACTTAAACAAAGACATAGGACCAAAATAAAAAAATGCATGTTTATATTTCACAGTACGCAAAATCTAAGACTTTTCAAAAATACCTATTTAGAGTCATAGAAAAGTACAGCACAGAAACAGGCTCTTCAGCCCATCTAGTCTGTGCCAAACCATTTAAACTGCCTAATCCCATCAGCCTGCACCGAGACGAAAGCCCTCCATACCCCTACCATCCGTATACCTATCCAAACTCTCTTAAATGTTGAAACTGAACTTACATGTACCATTTGCATTGGCAGCTCATTCCACACTCCCACGACCCTCTGAGTGAAGAAGTTTCCCCTCAATTTCCCCTTAAACTTTTCACTTTTCACCCTTAACTCATGACCTCTGGTTGTAGTCCCACCCAACCCCAGTGGAAATTTGGCTACTTTCTTCTGAAGTAATATAGCATATTAAAATAATCTATGCCCCATGACAATGTTATCAAAGAACCAGCTCAACAAACAAGTTTCCTTAATGAATCTTTCCTCTTATACTAACAGGAGTTTTTGTTTCTATATTACATAATTGCAGATGCATGTTTAGGGATTAAAAGTAAACTAGAAACCATAATTAGTTACAGGTCAAGAAATAGATACCAACTTATTTGACCCCATGATGAACCTGTCAACATATAGCTTCTAATTAACTTCAAGATTTATTTATTGACACCCTCATTCTCCGCATCATTAAAGCTTTACCTGTGTCTTTGGCCTCCTATCCTCCAGCTTTCCTAACACTCACCTGCTCAAAATGCTGGTCCTTGATATTATCATGCACCAACCCACACACATATCATCAAAGTCCTTGCTGGCTGCCTGACCCATTCTCACTTGCATGGTAACACACTAATCTAAAATCTTTTCCTAAAGCAGTTGTAGAATACAGACATTCTGATACTTTTTGCTTCAGGCGCTCAAGCCTTATTCTCTGCAATTTACCTTCTCCGAAAAAAAGACCCCCTTAAAAACAACCGCTGACAGGCTAAATCTAGCACCCCAACCTTGCTTTGTATACACTAGGTTGACAATCATAGCTTTGTGTCATTTGCTTACAAAGAGCATCACAGGGTGACGAGGTAGAGATACGTCTCCACCAAAGGCGGGGTAAGGCACTCCTCCTCTCCACTAGCCTACTTGAGGCAAGGTGTAGCACCTGCTTAGCCCCCAGGTATCACTCTCAGTCAGATCTCATTGTGGCTTGTTTTATTGGAAATGAAGAACTGGCTTCAGATTAAGTGGTTCAGATCAGACCCCGATCAAGGTCACGAGAAGCCAGGGGAGCAGCTGGTGGATGGTCATATGAGCAGCTGGTGCACATCACAAGTTCCAGTTATGGGACCACTGACGCCAGGCAGACGATCTCTGAAGAGTATTGATACTGGTTGGGGTCACTTGCCTTGTATAGACACTGCCCAGAAGGCAATGGTAAACCACTTCTGCAGAAAAAATTGCCAAGAACAATCATGGAAGATCGCAAAACTTCAAAGCACTGCCTGGTCTAGTGATTGCTGGTCAAAGGAGCACTATTCCTGATTTTGTTTAGGAATGCAACAATGCCAGCCAGAGTAGATCGACTTCTGCCGAAATTACTGTTACTTACAGTTGTTGTCTGCTCCTCTTCTGCATCCGAGTCACTTTCATCATCTGCGATGTAAAGGCAAAGAAATTAAGAAACTTAACACGAACTGACAATCACACATTGTTTAGATGAAACAAAGGATAGTGATATGGAAGTAAACAGTGGTTGATAATCCTCTACCACTTCAACCTGAAGCCAGTTCTTGATTTCCAACAGAACACTGTGTATTAAGCCCCCTTTTACTCTCTGTATACCCATGATGGTGTCGCCACCCACAGCTCCATTCTGCTAATTAAATTTGCTGACAACAGTACACTGATCAGCTTAATCTCAAATAATAATGATGCAGCCAACAGTGAGGAAGGCATCACTCTGACACAGTGGTGTCAAGGAAACAACCTCTCCCTCAACTTGCAACTCAACAAAGGAGCTGGTTGTGGACTACAGGAGGAATGGAATCAGGCTAACCCCTATAGACATCAATGGATCTGGGTTTGAAAGGGTGAACAGCTTTCAGTTCCTCGGCATAAACATCATCAAGGATCCCATGTGGTCTGTACATACCGGCTATGTGGTGAAAAAGGCACAACAGCGCCTCTTTCAACTCAGATGATTGAAGAAGTTTGGTATGGCCCCACAAATTCTAAGAACTTTCTTTGGGGGCACGATTGAGAGCCTGCTGACTGGCTGCGTCACTGCCTGGTATGGGAACTGTACTACCCTCAATCACAGGACGTTGCAGAGAGTGGTGTGGGCAGCCCAGTGCATCTGTAGATGTGAACTTCCCACTATTCAGGATATTTACAAAGACAGATGTGTAAAAAGGGCCCGAAGGATCATTAGAGACCTGAGTCACACCAACCACAAACTGTTCCAGTTGCTATCATCTGGGAAACGATACCGCCCATAAAAGCCAGGACCAACAGGCTCCCGGACAGCTTCTTCACCAGGCTATCAGACTGCTTAATTCATGCTGACGCAACTGTATTCCTGTGTTATATTGACTATCCTGTTGTACATATTATTTATTATAAATTACTATAATTGCATATTGCACATTTAGACGGAGACATATTGCAAAGATTTTTACTCCTCATATATATGAAGGATTAAGTAAAAAAGTCAATTCAATTCATTACAAGCCACAATGAGATCCAACTGTGAGTGACACCTGGGGCCTCACAGGTGCACATGGCTTAGCAGGCAAATATACCATGCCAAAAACACTTGAATGCCAATCAAAGCAAACTTTGAGTGAAATTCTCAAGTCTCAATATTAGTTATTACCTTGGGAATCTTCTGGTGGTCTTGCAAGTGCCTTGGCTTCTTCCACATCCCCATCAATTGCTACTGTAAGATTTTTATCTGGCAAAAGAAAAATTTGATCTATTTAGCTCTGGATACACATGGAAAATTTAGATATTTAAGCAAGTTGTGTTATAAGTAAAAGCCATCATAACAACAGTTCATTAGCAGAAAATATGGCTCATCTTTTTCGTTAGACAGCATTTCACACATACAAAAGTTAATAATTAATCACAGCATTGTATCAGGAAACTACACAAAGTGCCTGCTATCATATATGCTATCAATATCTTGAGGATTAAAATGATTCTACAAATATTCAGCTTGGAGTCTGGAGGTATTAGTAACATACTTAGTACTATCATACCTGATAGCAAGTAAATTGATCATTATTGCTTTGATTTTTATTGTTGCCTATCCGATAGGCTCATGGATAGTTATTCAAACTATCAATACCATTTATAATCAAGTAGAAAGACAACATAAATGCACCATTTTAACATTTATTTTACAATGATAGAACTATTAGGGTGGTGGGGTGGAGATACGTCTCTACCAAAGGAGGTGTAAGGCACTCCTTCCCTCTGCTAGCCTGCAGGTCACACTTGGGCGAGGTGTAGCACCTGCTTAGCCCCCGATCAGGGTCACAAGAAGCCAGGGAAGCAGGTGGTGGATGGTTTTATGAACAGTTGGTGCATATCACAAGTCCTGGTTATGCAACCACTGACACCAGGCAGACAATCTCTGAAGAGTACTGATAATGGCTGGGGTCGCCCACCTTGTAAAGACGCTGCCCAGAAGAAGGCAATGACAAACTACTTCTGTACAAAAATGTGCCAAGAACAATCACAGTCAAGGAAAAGCCATGATCGTCCACGTCATATGACACAGCACATAACGAACAGGCAATACTTTGGCAGGCTTTTAATTAATGCAAGGAAAGCAGGAACAGAAGTACACCACTCACTAACCCCATCCCATCCACACAACCCACACCTCTCTCCCCACCAAACGGGTTGCACAATTCAGGTTGATCGCAGTGGCCACTCCGGTGGTGATGTTTGTTATCTGTCAAGTAGGGTGCCATGCACAATCCTGATTTGATGGAGATGGACGTGAGAGCACGGAGGAACATCTGGTGAAACCTCTGAAATGCCTGCTTCACTGCTGCTGCTACGGTGTGGTCCAGAATCTCCGGAGGGGAAGGCCCCAAGTCCTCGGCTTTGCTTGTTGCTCGGTGGCTGGGGTGGGGTCGAAGCGCTTGGCAGAGGATGGTGCTCGGAGAGGCTGTGTCAGAAGGGCTGGTCGGAGGTGCGAAGTTTTCAGACGGACTCAGAGTCCGCTGCGGTCGGGTGCTTCCAACGGTGCTGCATCGGTGAGTTGGCAGCGCTTGGAGGTTCATGGCAGGGAGAGTTCCTCTCTCCTGCTGCCTGCATGAGATGATGAGTCTATCAGGACTTTCAGACTTTTATTTTTACCGTGCCCATGGTCTGCTCTTTATCAAATTATGGTATTGCTTTGCACTGCTGTAACTATATGTTATAATTATGTGGTTTTGTCAGTTTTAGTTTTGGTTTGTCCTGTGTTTTTCTTGTGATATCATTCTGGAGGAACGTTGTATCATTTTTTAATGCATGCATTTCTAAATGACAATAAACGAAAACTGAACTGAAAACTGATCATAACAGATCAAAGTCCACACTGATGATGGAATAACATGACAGTACACTTCTTCAGCCAGTGAAATTTCGTGTTATAGCTAAACTAGCATGCTTCAAATTTCAGGTCACCTGCTCCGAAGTCCTGTTAACCTTATTGTTCTTTTGACTGGAACAACGGTGCATGCTGTCTCTATATTAGATTACACTCATTGTATGGTCAAGTAAAATGTTTTACCTTTCCCTTGGAATCTAGGTAAATGGGATTGCAGGAAAAAGATCGGATAGGACCTTATTAAACGGTGGAGGTGACGCTAGCTTTCTTTTGCTTCTTTCCCTTTCACATCACAGAATGCAAATACAAGAGATAAGAAGAGACCGCTGCAGATACTAGCAATCTAACATAAAAGGAGAGGGGTCTGAAATGTGTAACAGGTCTTGAAGGATCTGCAAAAAATGAGTCAATGTTTCACATTGCTGACTTTTTATCACTTCTGGTGAAAGTCAAAAGCCATGGATCTGAAACGTAAAGGCTGTGTTGCCTTCTCTTTCTCTCTGCATAGATCCTGTTTGACTTGAGTTTTTCCAGCAATTTTTGTTCTCAGCCCGAGGAAACTAGTATATTAGGTCATCCACTAATTTTAGTCAGTACAATACAATTAAAGTGGCTTCAGCCCAACATAATCTTTGGATAATACCAAATATTATATAATTACCCCATATTTATGGATCGTATTTTCTAATTTTTTGAATATTCCAAAATTAAGTCTGAAACAGATACTACACAGATTATTAAAAATTAGATTTCTCAATTAAATGGCAGTAAAACTAAATTCAAAATAAATTATTTTACAGTGAAAAGCAAATGCTATATATAAACTGGGGTTGAAGGGTGATATATTCTAACTCCAGAAGTACAATATTTTTCTAAGACTTTAGTCAAAAATATGTAATTTTGTGTGATTTGCAATTATGAGAGATAGAAGCTATCATCAACAATACTGGCAAATAACAGTAAACAACTTGTTCACTGATGTTTGGTCTCCATTTTACCAAGACCAGCCAGCTCCAGATCTCAGTCCTAGCCAAGCATATAACAAACTGCTAAATTCTTGAGGTAAGGTAACATGGACTGTCGTCAACATCAAGGCAGCATTTAACAGAGTGGCATCAAGGCATCCTAAGTCAATGGACATCAAGGTGAAACATTCCAATGACCAGAGCTACTCTTTGCAAAGAACGGTCGTGGTGGGGCTTGGCAGCCAATAATCTAAAGAACCCCCATAGGGCATCAGTATAGGGGATCTAGGACAGTTATTTTTCTATTGCTTCATCTATCATCTTCATCTCATTGTAACGTCAGAGACAGTGAAGTTTGCTAATGACAGACAATGTTCAGTTTCATTCACAGCTCCTGGCAAATGAAAGATCCATGTTTGCACGCAGCAAGTCCTAGACAACACCCAGGCATGGGCTGGTAAGTGCTAGGTAAACTTTGCAGCACGGAAGTGAAAAACAATGACCGTACGCAACAACATAATCTAAGCACATTCGATTGCCACCCCCCTCCCCCCAAGCAAAGCACCATCCAGGACAAAGCAGCCTGATAGATTGGCACCCCCAGCACCCATGCTAAACAATCAAGCTCTTCACTACCATTAGAAGACTGAGGCACATTCCATCTACAGTTACTTGCCCAGGCTATTCAGACAGCACCCTGTAAAAGTACAATCTCTGTGGCCAAGGATAAAAGCAGCAGCTGCTTGGGAACACCATTACCTCCCGATCACCTAGCATTCTGATTTGGAAGCAGATTTTCATACTTTCAGCATCATGCAAAATCTTGGAATTTTCTCCCCCTTAACACCGTGGAAGGAAGTTCACTAGAAGAACTGCAGTTGTTTTTGGTGGGGCTCACCTTCACAGGAGTAACTAGGGATGGGCAATAAAACATTCTGGTCTTGCTAGCAATGCCCAGGTGCCAAAAAAGTTAATTTAAGGAAGTGTGGACAAAACACAGGAACAAAAAGGGGGTTGCTAGAAAATAATAAAAGACAGTGTAGTGTATATGTCAGCATATGATGATTACAATTTACTGGAATGCTAAACGAATGGTAAAGCCGGACATACTCAATGCATATGATTTACATTCGTGCTTATGTTGATCTTGTTTAATAATAAATGCATATTTATTGTAGGTCTCTAAAAGCAGTCAAATCTAAATTTGTGTGCACTGTCCTATTGGGCATGTACCGGTTTAATTACAATCATACAGCATTAGAGTAATGATTTATTATATAAAACATTTACATTTTAAATTCTAGTGATTTCATGAAGATATTAATTTAAGATTTTTACCATGAACATATAAGTCCTTAGATAGTGCAAAATATGAACATCTCCTCCTTTGTTCCACAAGCATGGCACTATTTCAAAGTCCGTATTCTGCATGTGCACCGATTATTTGTAGAATAGAACTTTATTGTCATTGCTCAGGACGAGATTGTGATGCTACTCCAAGTCCGTGCAAAGCAGATCATTACAATGCAAGCGGTGTGGCTTAATTAACAAAAACATATTTTCATGCAACTTTGTATCTAAGGGTGTGAAAGGAGGTGTGAAATACATAGAATTCATAAATTTGTCTGTAATTTTATTATATACATCAGCACCCTCTGCAAACTTTATTAAAGTTGCAAATGGAACCCCATCTTATTTCAAATAACAAGCCAGAGTATTAATGTTCAGATAATAGAGTCACAAATAATGAAAAGTCTAGTCACAAGGAAGATAAATACAAATGTCCATTTTATATCCTCATTAAGCATATTAGGAAATACACCAAAAATGCTGTTGTTTATGATCATCTACCCACTTTTTAAAAAAGTAACAAAATAAAGCCTTGACCATCAAAGCTGTGTTTACCTCTTTTTTTTGGGCGTTGATTGTGTGAAAATGAAGATCTTGGTTGCCCAATTGAATTTCAGTAAACTTTCGTATTTGCAACACAGATTTTAAAATTACTTTTAAATACCTTCATTTATTTAAAAATACCTTCATAGATATTAATTTTGGATTTTGTTCTATTTTCCTTCCTTTGTTTAGACTATTTAGATCAGGGGTTCCCAAACTGGGGTCCATGGACCCCTTGCTTAATGGTATTTGATTAAAAAAGGTTTGGGAACCCCTGGTTTAGATATTTATTTGAATCTCAGTTTTATTTTTCCTAAAATCTACGTATATCAATCATATCAGAAAAATACTCCAAAATACATTTGGACCATGTCATAGAGAACAGTTGTACAATAATTTAAAATATTTTTCATTTATATTTTCTGTATTTAATTTTTGCAATAGCAGTAAGACAGGACATTGGAAATAATAATCAGCATGTTTCATTTAATGTATTAAGTCAAATCAGAATTTAGATTGTGTGAGTTACGTAAGCACATGTACCCAGATTACCAGAAATAACCATGAAACATAAGCACACATTAGAAATGAAAGAGAAGATTGGTAGCTCGAGTTGGCTGCTTGTTTGTAGGGTTGTTCGCTGAGCCTGGAGGTTGAGTCACAAACGCTTTGTCACCAGTCCAGGTGACATCATCAGTGCGCAACTGAGTGTTGTTTCTGCCGAATGCTCGTGGTTATACTGGTCCGACTCGTGGTTCTGATTGGTTGGCTGTCGCACTGACCACTGCTCTCCGCTGGCTCCTGGCCTACCAGATAGCTGAGTGATCTCCGCTGGTCTGGGTTAGCTACCTAGTTGGCCAAGACTCAGCAGAGACTAGCAGCCAGCACGACAGCTGACCAATCAGAACGTCATCAGACCGATATAAAGATGAGCAATCGGTAGAAACAACACTCAATTACGCACTGATGATGTCACCTTGACTAGTGACAAAACGTTTGCGACCTAACCTTCAGGCTCGGCGAACCACTCTACGGACAACAAACACAAAGAAAGTTGCAGTTGCTGGAATTTCAAGCTGCACACACAAAAAATGCTGGTGAATGCAGCAGGCCAGGTAGTATCTATAGGAAGAGGTACGTACAGTCGATGTTTCAGGCCGAGACCCTTCATCAGGACTAACTGAAAGAAGAGATAACTGCCGACGAGACAGGACATCAACTGTCTCAACTTCACCATACTTTGTTCCCATTCCAACCTCACTTCTTCCAAACACTTTGCTCTCCACTCCCTCTGCACTAATCCTAACCTTACTATAAAACCCGCCGATAAGGGGGGTGCTGTTGTAGTCTGGCGTACTGACCTCTACCTTGCCGAGGCACAGCGACAACTCGCGGATACCTCCTATTTACCCCTCGATCATGACCCCACTAAGGAGCACCAGGCCATTGTCTCTCACACCATCACCAACTTTATCTGCTCAGGGGATCTCCCATCCACTTCTACCAACTTTATAGTTCCCACACCCCGCACTTCCCGTTTCTACCTCCTACCCAAGATCCACAAACCTGCCTGTCCAGGTACACCCATTGTCTCAGCTTGCTCCTGCCCCACCGAACTCATTTCTGCATACCTCGATACTGTTTTATCACCCCTTGTTCAATCCCTTCCTACCTATGTTCGTGACACTTCTCACGCTCTGAACTTTTTCGATGATCTTAAGTTCCCTGGCCCCCACCGCTTTATTTTCACCATGGATGTCCAGTCCCTATATATCTCCATCCCCCACCAGGAAGGTCTCAAAGCTCTCCTTTTTGGATTCCAGACCTAACCAGTTCTCCTTTACCACCACTCTGCTCCGTCTAGCAGAATTAGTCGAAGCTCTTACTATCTCTTCTTTCAGTTAGTCCTGACGAAGGGTCTTGGCCCGAAATGTTGACTGTACCTCTTCTTAGAGGTGCTGCCTGGCCTGCTGTGTTCACCAGCATTTTTTGTGTGTGTTACGGACAACAAGTACGCATTCTCAGTTAAACTATGTATATGAAACTTGGATGAATATATTGATACACTCTGAGAAAGTGACGCAGTATCAGTGAGTAGTGGTAGTTTCTTCCCAAATGAAATAATTGTGTATGGAACTCAAGCATAAGCGGTCAATGATACTGCCCTTAAGATAAAACACCATGGAAGTACATGTAGAAATATTAAAAATGTCAAATACTTAAGGTAGCTTACTAATTTTGTAGTATGACTATACGGGATTTAAAAAAAATATATATCTGGTAATTAGGGTTGAATGCAAAAAAACCCTTTGTTTTAAAAAAAAATTAAAAGAAATCTATCCCATTAAACCTGTACCAAAATTGGTCAGAAATGGTCAAGCCCTCTGAAATTTTGTGCTCAAAGATCCTCAATTTGGTTTAAATCACTGTGTGTACTGTCTTTTATGCATTACAAATAGCACAGTTCTAAATGCAAAAAAAAACTCAAAGCTTAGCTTTAAAAAGATTCAAGTCCCAATACTCACCCCGCCCATAGGGCTGGGAGGCCTTGTTCATCTGGGCTAATGGGGCATCCACCACCACAGCCAGAAGAGGATTACAAATAAAAAAAAAAGGTTATGAAAGAGAGACACGATGTCAGTAAAAGAAAACAGATCAGCAACAAAGCTGAAATTAATTCAATATTTAATTTTTAAGCTAAATCAAAGTCCACACAGTAGTATCGCTAGTCAATCTGCAGATAAAGAATAGCAAAACACGAAACTTTACAAATGACATTCACAGCATAACACACTTAAATTACTCAAGAGATGAGGTAAAAGGTCACAAATATGCCGAACTATTTGCTTGCAAAAGTTCTTAAAGATCTGGTCAAAAAGCTCTGCTAAACTAATAACGTGATAGAAAACATCGACATTGCTGTGAAATTAAAAAAAAACCTACAATACTACTAAATATGTTCACAAATACAAAGATGTGCTATTTAATTTGTAATCTTTACCAATAATATGTGAGGACCAGAAAAGAGAGTTTAACGTATTTAACTCACCATTTATATAAAGTTTTGTTATGAGATATGTTTAGTCAATGTTAGAAGCAACGATGGGAAATATATGCATCACTAATCTGAACTTCTTGCATGCCACTGCACTCAAATCAATGTTACATTTGACTTACCACAAGCTTGTCCGTAAGAATTTGCTTGTACATACAGCACATAGAGTGGAGGAGGCAGGTGTCTGGCAATTTCATACTGTTTATGAGCTTGATCAAATGGCATAGAAAGATACTCCTGGACTGGTAAAGATGCCTATTGAGACAATAACATAAATTGTTAATGGATATTCAAACCTCAGACCTACAGTATACAACTAATTCATTTATTTTATGAGCATTCAACACACCATACTTTCAAGCAGATTTGGACAATCTCACACGTGCCTCAATTTCCTGATGATTCAAAACTGAACAATGGAATAATAACACAAGACAACAAAGATTTTGTTTCCTGAATAATTTTGGGGTTTATCTTACGGATTCTGGGCTGCTGACCATGAAAGTCTGTCTGTCTGTGTCTTGTTTTACGGCGGTTGGCACCCAGCTTAATGGTGCATTACCGCCACCTTCTGCTCTGGAGTGTGCAATAGACGTACATTCTAAATCCCTTCACCCAATCTCTCTCTCTCTCTCTCTCTCTCACACACACACACCCTAACCTACACTTTATCCTCCCATCTTTGGCCATCCTAGTACCCTATTCCTGTTTATCCATCATATCCTATAAAAAACCCCTGTACCCCTTAAGAAAGCTAAAAATACCTTAACCTGTGCTCTCTCACCCATGCCCGACCATGAAAGTCACCATGATATTTCTCTATTATGCACCATTTTAAAAAATTCACCTATATTTGTTATTTCAATCCATAATTCTAGTCAGAATAACTGATGCCAAGTTTAAGGAAGGCATTTCTGTTGGTCCACAAATCAATCAGGTCATCAATGCCAGGCAATTCGAAGAGCTTCTAGTGAGACTGGAGAAAATCAGAGAGTGGTGGATATGCAGAATGCTCTGCCCCAGAAGGCAGTGAAGGCCAAATCTCTGGCTGCTTTCACAATAGAGATGGATAGAGCTCTTAAAGATAGCGGAATCAAAGGTTATGGGGAGAAGGCAGGAATTGGATACTGATTGTGGATGATCAGCCATGATCACAGTGAATGGTGGTGCTGGCTTGAAGGGCCGAATGGCCCACTCCTGCACCTATTGTCTAAATCGCATAGAAGGTATTGAAAACTGTTGAAAATTTTCTTTGCAACTAGAGCACCCTGGTTGACAGCATGCTTCAAGCATACAAAACCATAAAGTGCAACATGTCACTAAAGATTCATTTTCTACATTGCCATTTGGATTTCTTGGGGCTGGCAGTGACCAGCATGGTGAATGGTTTCACCAGCTCATTGCGGTCATGGAGAAACTGTATCAGGCAACTGGAATCCATTAATGCTGGCTGTTTATTGTTGGACACATAAGCAAGAAGCCTCAGACACTGAGTACAAATCAAAATCATCAACAAAACATTTTTACCTTAGTTGAACTATTGCAAAGCATCAGCACCGTTTTGCAATTAAACGCATTACATTCAATAACAGTTAATTTCTTGTTTCTCCAAATTCCTATGCGACACAAGTAGTCTGAAATTATATTTGTGTTCAGCTTACAGTGGTCTATCGTAAATAAAAATAATATTCTGAGGAAATAACACTTTTGAAAAATATTGTTGTCCACTGTGATTCACACAGGAGATATGATCTCAGATCTGTGCCTATTATCAATTGCAACCACCACTACTTATCTCGGTAACATCCCTGTGAAGATTCTGACAAAAATCCATCTGATTCATTGACATTCTCTATCTCCCTACATCTGAATGCTGACCACCATAGCTGACCATTAACTCTCCTCTGCACGACTTAGCAAGCCTTTCAGCTCAAAAAACATGTTGGATGAGGGATGGGCGATAAATGTTGGTTTTTCTGTAGCAAAGCTCACAGCTCCCAAAGTTGATTTGTGAACAAATGATAAACGAAGACCCAAAGCAAACTTAACTTGAAAAAATAGAATTAAATAGAATCAGCGTTATTGAATAGTGGAATATGCAGGCAGGGTGTGTTGGGAAACAACAGGAATTTTGCAGATGCTGGAAATTCAAGCACACACACCAAAGTTGCTGGTGAACGCAGCAGGCCAGGCAGCATCTCTAGGAAGAGGTGCAGTCGATGTTTCAGGCCGAGACCCTTCGTCAGGACTAACTGAAGGGTGTGTTGGGAGGTTATTTTTTGGCATTTGGTGAAATTCCATCTTTCCCCAGAATCTACTGGTGTAATTCTACACCATCACAAGACAGCATCCTTACATCAGCTATTACTGTCTGCTTTGGTGTAGCATCCTCTCCCAGAGTACAAAAACTACAAACTGTCAAGTCAGCAGAAAAAGTCTGGCTGCAATCCACCATCACTTGCAGGTGTTTAGGACAAAGACACTCATAGGAAAAATCATTGCGGACACTGCCCTCCCTGCAAATCCAATACAATCAGTCAAACCATAATAGATCCAATGAAAGACCGCACCAACTGGGCATACAACCAGTGTGCAAAAGACAACAATCTGTGCAGATACTAAAAGGGAAAAAGATAAATAAGCAATAAATGTCAAGAACATGAAATGAAGGGTCCTTGAAAGTGAATCCATGGGTTGTGGGGACAGTGCAGTGATGGGGCAAGTGAAATTGAATGGCTCAAGAGCCTGATAGGTGAGGGGTAGTGACCGTTCCTGAACCTGGTGGCGTGAGTCCTGAGGCTCCTGCACCTTATTCCTGATGGCAGCAGTGAGAAGGGAGCATGGCCTGGGTGGTGGGGGTCTTTGATGATGAATGCTGCTTTCCTGCAACAGCGCTCCTTGCAGACATTGATGGTAGATGGGATGGCTTTACAGGTGATCGACTGGGACGCATCCACTGCTTTTTGTGGGATTTTCCATTCAAGGGCATTGGTGTTTCCTCCCTAGGCCATGATGCAACTAGTCAATATACTCTCCACCACACATCTAAAGAAGTTGTCAAAGTTTTAAATGTCATGCTGAATGTTCGCAAACTTCTAAGGAAGTAGAGGTGCTGCCGTGGTTCCTTGGTAATTGCACTTAACTGGACACATGACAGATCCTCTGAAATGATAACACCAAACAATTTAAAGTTGCTGACCCTCTCCACCTCTGATCTGATGAGGACCGACTCGTGGACCTCTGGTTTCCTCCTCCTGAAGTCAATAATCAGCTCCTTGGTCTTGTTGACGTTGAGTGAGAGTTTTTGTTGTGGCAGATTTTCATTCTCCCCCCTATATGCTGATCCTTGAACACTACAGAATTGTTTGCTTTGGTCCTAGAGATTCTGCGTACCGTTTCCCCGTAAAATGATTCAGCATCCTCACATATTAATTTTTGATTTTCTCTCTCTTTTGACTCGCCACTCCACTCTCTCAACTTGCAGGAGCAATCACACTGTCAGAGATCTGCATACACTGGAGCAGAATCCTACTACAGAACTAGTAAACAAGATTCTAAAGCTGCCTGAAACACTGGACTGATCACCATAGCTGCTATGAATGCCACCTTCTGCTGGAGGGTTGACAATATTACAGCTGGCGAACATCTTGGCCTGGCTTTTCAGGCATTCACAAGCATTACTCTGCAAAACGGAGTTATTGTGGGATTTCTGCATAAGCTTCATTTAATTTTTAGAACGACACTATTGTTGATGATTCAGAACCCCACCCAGCTGCTGCAATCTTTGTAGACTCCTCCGATTCAACCTGGGTGGGGGGAGGTGGAAATCACCTCAACTGCTGTCCTGTTAAAAATAGAACTGATAATCTTATACTTTGTTGTTTGAGATAGATTTTAACAAGGTATCGTAAAAGTCTCATTTTACAAAGGCATATGGTAATATTCTCAAATGGATATTTCAAAATATATAAATAATTTGTAGTATTATTGCTGTTTCTAGCTCAATCACTCTGCACACTTCAATCATTATTTGGTATTCTACTTCGTAGATCAAATTTAATTGTCATTCAACCAAACATGAATATCCCTGAATACAACCCAATGGAACAGTATTACTCCGGGACCAAGGTGCAAAACACAGTACCAACAGTCACACACAGCACAAAGCCCATATGAGATACCAGTAAAATACAGTCACACAAAAATTGTTTAAAGTTACAGTGTTTTGTTTCCTGCTAAACATATTTGACCAAAATCCTTTATAGAGATTACCTCCATTACCAGCAGAGGATTTCACATTCTTTGAATAGTCAATGATATTACTCAATTATGTGCTGATTATTTCAGAGAAATTAGGTGACATTGTTTGTTATTTGCCCAGTCTCAACTATATGAAACATTAGTTTATTAGCAAAGGAGAGGGCATACAAGGAAGCAAAAATTAGTGGGAAGACAGAGGATTGGGAAGTTTTTAAAACCTTACAAAAGGAAACCAAGAAAGCTCATTAAGAGAGAAAAGATTAACTATGAAAGGAAACTAGCAAATAATATCAAAGAGGATACTAAAAGCTTTTTCAAGTATATAAAGAGTAAAAGACAGGTGAGAGTAGATATAGGACCGATAGAAAATGATGCTGGAGAAATTGTAATGGGAGATGAGGAGATTGCAGAGGAACTGAACAAGTATTTTGCATCAGTCTTCACTGAGGAAGACAGCAGGATACCGGACACTCAAGGGTGGCAGGGAAGAGAAGTGTGCGCAGTCACAATTACGACAGAGAAAGTACTCAGGAAGCTGAATAGGCTAAAGGTCGATAAATCTCCTGGACCAGATGGAATGCACCCTCGTGTTCTGAAGGAGGTAGCTGTGGAGATTGCGGAGGCATTAGCAATGATCTTTCAAAAGTCGATAGATTCTGGCATGGTTCCGGAAGACTGGAAGATTGCAAATGTCACTCCGCTATTTAAGAAGGGGGCAAGGAAGCAAAAAGGAAATTATAGACCTGTTAGCTTGACGTCGGTGGTTGGGAAGTCGTTGGAGTTGATTGTCAAGGATGAGGTTACAGAGTACCTGGAGGCATATGACAAGATAGGCAGAACTCAGCATGGATTCCTTAAAGGAAAATCCTGCCTGACAAACCTATTACAATTTTTTGAGGAAATTACCAGTAGGCTAGACAAGGGAGATGCAGTGGATGTTGTATATTTGGATTTTCAGAAGGCGTTTGACAAGGTGCCACACATGAGGCTACTTAACAAGATAAGAGCCCATGGAATTACTGGAAAGTTACATACGTGGATAGAGCGTTGGCTGATTGGCAGGAAACAGAGAGTGGGAATAAAGGGATCCTATTCTGGTTGGCTGCCGGTTACCAGTGGTGTTCCACAGGGATCAGTGTTGGGGCCGCTTCTTTTTACATTGTACATCAACGATTTGGATTATGGAATAGATGGCTTTGTGGCTAAGTCTGCTGACGATACGAAGATAGGTGGAGGGGCCAGTAGTGCTGAGGAAACGGAGAGTCTGCAGAGAGACTTGGATAGATTGGAAGAATGGGAAGAGAAGTGGCAAATGAAGTACAATGTTGGAAAGTGTATGGTTATGCACTTTGGCAGAAAAAATAAACGGGCAGACTACTATTTAAATGGGGAAAGAATTCAAAGTTCTGAGATGCAACCCGGGACTTGGGAGTCCTCGTACAGGATTCCCTTAAAGTTAACCTCCAGGTTGAGTCAGTAGTGAAGAAGGCGATGCAATGTTGGCATTCATTTCTAGAGGAATAGAGTATAGGAGCAGGGATGTGATGTTGAGGCTCTATAAGGCGCTGGTGAGACCTCACTTGGAGTACTGTGGGCAGTTTTGGTCTCCTTATTTAAGAAAGGATGTGCTGACGTTGGAGAGGGTACAGAGAAGATTCACGAGAATAATTCCGGGAATGAGAGGGTTAACATATGAGGAACGTTTGTCCGCTCTTGGACTGTATTCCTTGGAGTTTAGAAGAATGAGGGGAGACCTCATAGAAACATTTCGAATGTTAAAAGGCAAGGACAGAGTGGATGTGGCAAAGTTGCTTCCCATGATGGGGGAGTCTAGTACGAGAGGGCATGACTTCAGGATTGAAGGGCGCCCTTTCAGAACAGAAATGCAAAGAAATTTTTTTAGTCAGAGGGTGGTGAATCTATGGAATTTGTTGCCACGGGCAGCAATGGAGGCCAAGTCATTGGGCGTATTTAAGGCAGAGATTGATAAGTATCTGAGTAGCCAGGGCATCAAAGGTTATGGTGAGAAGGCGGGGCAGTGGGACTAAATAGGATAAAATGGATCAGCTCATGATAAAATGGCGGAGCAGACTCGATGGGCCGAATGGCCTACTTCTGCTCCCTTGTCTTGTGGTCTTGTGGTAGTTTGAAAACAGGCGAGAGGGGGAAAAGCCTCTTCTGGAAAGTTAAATGTTAAATAGGTAGACATGTAACATGTGATTTTTAGAAGCATGACAACTAGAAAACAAACTGCTGGAAGAACACAGCAGGTCCACCTACAGCCATGGAGGTGAAGGGACGGCTGCCATCTTGGGTTGAGACACCGCAGTCAGTTCAAGGTTGTACAGGGAAGATACCCAGTATGTAGAGGGAAGATACCCGGTATGTAGAAGGGAAGATACCCGGTATGTAGAGGGAAGATACCCGGTAGGTAGAAGGGAAGATACCCGGTAGGTAGAGGGAAGATACCCGGTATGTAGAGGGAAGATACCCGGTATGTAGAAGGGAAGATACCCGGTAGGTAGAAGGGAAGATACCCGGTATGTAGAAGGGAAGATACCCGGAATGTAGAAGGGAAGATACCCGGTATGTAGAGGGAAGATACCCGGTATGTAGAAGGGAAGATACCCGGTACGTAGAGGGAAGATACCCGGTACGTAGAGGGAAGATACCCGGTACGTAGAGGGAAGATACCCGGTATGTAGAGGGAAGATACCCGGTATGTAGAAGGGGCTGTGATAGGTGGAAGCAAGTAAGTGAAGGATAGATGTAAGATGGAACCAGCAGAAGGGGTGGGAAAGGTAAACTAAAGGAGAAGAGATCCATATGCCTAGGTATCTGGGTGATAGGCAGAATGGAACCAGAACCAGGTGGAAGAGAGTCTCTGGTACAGGGTTGCGTTACAGCAGGGACTCCCAAACTGTTTTTATGCCATGGACCAATATTAATAAGCAAGGGGCCTGTGGACTCCAGGTTGGGAACTCCTGACTTACAGTATTTGTGGCTCAGGTACATTGTTCAGAAATGTAAATGGCAGAATTAACATTTGGTTTAAGAATGTCTGGCGTAAATTTCAATGAAACACTGAATTCTTAAAACTCCAAAGTTATAAACATGTAGCTTGAGCTTCAGGAAGGCTGGAGCCTGTCAATTACTGATGACATGACAGTATCTGTATTGCAATTTTCTCCCATTATTATTAAGCAAAATATATTGAATGCAGGATTTTATTTCACTGGAGGGTGTACATGGATTGAACTACACTTACATCATCACTCACCAGCAAAAAAAAAAATTCAATTATTATCGTACTGTTAAAAATGTTGATTCGTGTGGAGCTCAGCAACAGCTTTTCCCTCACCTGCATAATAGCATTGAGTCGTGGCTGTAGGCTGCTTAAATATTCTTTTTTGATTTCAATGTCCTTCATAATTTTCTCCTTATTCGCTAGTGATTCTTTGTATTTTTCTGCCAACCTAAAACAAAAATAAGTAAGAATCAAACTCAGATAGGCAGATATTCTTAGGGTACGAAGATAATAAGTAACTGATTAGGATTCACCTCCAAGAGGACCACAGCCTTGCCGTTGGGTTTGGAAGCTTGTGTGCCTCAATGACCCAGAGAGCTATGTCTGCTGGAGTCAGGCTTTATGCTTTGGCTCTTGGTAGGGTCACATACCAAACATGTCAAAGGATAGAGGCCAGAATAAGAGTAGTCCACCAGTTCTCCAGGTTCGAGGGGTTCAGCTCGGGGCTAACAACCCTGACTGGTCAAATAGAACTGTTACAGAAACAGCAATGAAGAATCCTCCTACACCTGAGTGGCCAAAGACAGACAGAGATGGAGGATCTTCACTGCTGCCCTAAGTGCCAGCAGGCATAAAAGGCAATAACTAAGATTAGCATTCAACACAAAAATAAACTAAAATCTCTATAAAGGGAATAAAGGTAGCCAGATGAATCTGAAAAACAAATAGAAATATAACTTTATGGAGTTAAGGAATACCACATTTAAGAAGATGCCACTGATATCACAGTAAAGGATGTATTAAAGAAACAATATGCATAAAATTTGGTTTTATTTACTTACTTATTTACTGAAATACAACATCAAATTGCCCCTTCTAACCCTTTGAGCCGGGCTGCCCTGCAATCCCCCACTTTAACCCTAGCCTAATCACAGGGCAATTTACAATGACCAATTAACTTACCAACTGGAATGTCTTTGGACTGTAGGAGGAAACGCACGTGGTGATGGGGAGAACTTGTCTGCAAGTCCACTGGAGGCCAGTTCTGGGGTTGGAGTACTGTCTGTGGTTGTGTGTGGGAGGGAGAAATGGAGCTTGTTTTGCTACACACATCAAAGTTGCTGGTAAACACAGCAGGTCAGGCAGCATCTGTAGGAAGAGGTGCAGTTGACGTTTCAGGCCGAGACCCTTCGTCCTGAAATGTCGACTGCACCTCTTCCTACAGATGCTGCCTGACCTGCTGCGTTCACCAGCAACTTTGATGTGTGTTGCTTGAATTTCCAGCATCTGCAGAATTCCTGTTGTTTCAGCTTGTTTTGCTGTTTGTTTTGTTGCTTGCATGTTCTGTGTTGTTCTGTCGAGTACTGTGGGCATGCTATGTTGGCACTGGAATGTGTGACGACAATTGCCGCCTACTCCCAACACATCCTTAAATTGCGTTGGTTGTTAACACAAAAGACACATTGCACTCTATGTTTTGATGCGCATGTGAAAAATGAATGAATCTCAAACTGAATCTGTGATGATATCAAACCTGGATTCAATAACGGCTCCTTACCTTTTACGCTGTTCAAGTTCCCAGTCCAAACGGGATAGAGTTTGCTGATGGGGATCATTCATTGTTAAAGTCGGCTTGCTAATTTCTGTTGGAGCATCTTTATAGAATTCCTCCACGTTCACCAAGTCAATCTCTTCATGTTTCGATCTAAAAGATAATACCAGCGGTAAAAAAATTCAAAATAAGCGCAAAACAATGTTTATCTCTAACGACAAATACATCTGACATCAAATACAGCGATCAGAGTCAAGTGGCTTGTATAGTTGATCTGCAACTTCCAACTCCCTACATGAGTAGACTGATTCATGATCTTGGTGTATATCATCCAGAGAAGAAACTGTATTACAACCCTGAGGCTTCTTGTGTAGCACCAACTGGAAATGAAATCAGGGTAGAAGGTGCATGGGAAAACTACCACATCCAGTTTCCCTCAAATCACACAAGATTCTCATTTGGACAATTATTACAAATCTCACACTGTAGCTGAAACTCCATTCCCAACGATGTTGTCTGATCACTTTTACTATCGTGCACCACGATGGTTCAAAGCTCATAATTACCTTGTTGAAGGAATAGGTAACAGATGCCCGTAATTCCACGAATAATGAAAACACTGCTTGTACTATATAAAGTGACAAACACAAAATGCTGGAGCAACTCAATAGGTCAGGCAGCATCTATAGAAATGAATAAAAAGCTCGAGGGGGAGGGGAAAGACTCTAGCTGGAAGGTGCTGGGTGAAGAAGGAATCTGATAGGAGAGGAGAGTGGACAATAGGAGGAGGAGACAGGGGAAAGTAACAAGCAGCTGAGAAGAGGTAAAAGGTCAGAGTGTGGAATGGGGGGCAGCGGGAGGTGGTGTTTGTTTAACTGGAAGGAGAAATCGATATTCATGCCATCAGGTTGAAGGCTACCCAGACAGAATATAAGGTGTTGCTCCTCTGCCCTGAAGGTGGCCTCATCCTGGCACAAGATGAGGCCATGGACCAACACGTTGGAACGGGAATGGGAATGGGAATTAAAATGTTTGGCCATCGGGAAGTTCCTCTTGTGGGAGATGGAGGCGGAAGAGCTCGATGAAGCAGTTCCTCAATTTATAGTAAGTTTTTAGGGAAGGCCGCATCGGGAGCACCAGACTTTACCAGGCTGTAAAAGTTTCAATTATTATCTATCTAAGCTTAATAATCATTTTAACTACACCAAACAAGGGTGAAATACACAAGATTATGCACTGAAAGTCAGTGAATTAAGATGTTAACTTTCTCTCTCTCGCTTTCAAATATATGGACTGATCTGCCAGGTATTTTCAGAATTTTTTCTTCTTTTAAAAAGTGGATTACCACAACATTGAAGCTATTTGTTACCAGTTCACTAAGTAATACTTTAGTTGTCTGTTATACCAGCAGTCCCCAACCACTGGGCGGCGGACCGGTACTGGGCTGCAAAGCATGTGCTACCAGGCGCAAGGAAACAATGTGATTTTGCGATATGAGTCAGCTGCACCTTTCCTCATTCCCTGTCACGTCCACTGCTGAACTTGAATGCACGCGAGGTCATTACGCCCGCGTCATCCATGTCAGCA
Source organism: Mobula birostris (assembly GCF_030028105.1). Lineage (NCBI taxonomy): Eukaryota > Metazoa > Chordata > Chondrichthyes > Myliobatiformes > Myliobatidae > Mobula > Mobula birostris. Next base: position 24,101,773 of record NC_092400.1, read on the forward strand.
CGGGAAGGAGATCAACTCTTCCAGCTTGCATATGACGGCGGGCTGAAAAGTATGTTTGACATAACATCTCTGCCGGCATTCTGGATCAAAGTCAAGGCTAAATATCCTGAGATAGCCACGAAAGCACTGAAAACATTGCTTCCATTTCCAACATATCTCTGCAACGAAAACTAAATTGCGAAATAGACTGGACATAAGGAATCCCGTTCGAGTATCGCTGTCTCCAATCACCCCTTGATGGCACCATGTTGTTGCAGGGAAACAAGCCCAGGACTCCCACAGATTCAGTGATATTGGTGTGTTGCAATGATTTTATATGTTCATACGGGGAAAATATGTGCTGTGTGTTTAGTATCCAAACGTTACTTAAAATGTTATGATGCTATTGACTTATAAGTGGCTTATATAACCATATAACAATTACAGCATGGAAACAGGCCATCTCTGCCTTTCAAGTCCGTGCCGAACGCTACTCTCACCTAGTCCCACTGACCGGCACTCAGCCCATAACCCTCCATTCCTTTCCTGTCCATATACCTATCCAATTTTTCTTCAAATGATAATATCGAACCTGCCTCTACCACTTCTACTGGAAGTTTGTTCAACACTTACTACAAGTTCCCCTGGTAATTGACTTATCACTATATTCATGCGAGGAAAATACGTGTTGCGTGTTTCATATTAAATTCGTTAGATAAACACTTTTAGAAACGAAATTGAGTGTATTAGCCACTTATCACCTATATTCCGGTCGTGATTAACCTCCCCCCCGAACAGAATTGCCAACAACGATTTGTAGAAAAAAAAATCGGCACGTACGCGCATACGCAAGGCATGCATGCACACATAGGTGCCTGCTCAAGGCTTCACAGTCATGGTAGTCTTTCTCGGGGTAAATGCAACATATTTGACTGCTACTCTTGTCCGCTGGCAACCCTACCCACCCCCCCCACCCCGGGTCGGCCGGTCGTAAGAATATTGTCAATAACAAACCGGCCCGCGGTGCAAAAAAGGTTGGGGACCCCTGTGTTATACCACACTTAATTACCAGATTTTAAACATTTTACTTAGAATTGACAACATCATAGAAAACAGGTGCAGGAGTAGGCAATTCGGACCTTCGAGCCTGCACCGCCATTCAGTATGACCATGGCTGATCATCCAACTCAGAACCCTGTACCTGCCTTCTCTCCATACTCCCTGATCCCTGTAGCCACAAGGGCCATATCTAACTCGCTCTTAAATATAGCCAATGAACTAGCCTCAGCTGTTTCCTGTGGCAGAGAATTCCACAGATTCACCACTCTCTGAGTGAAGAAGTTTTTCCTCATCTCGGTCCTAAAAGGTTTCCTCTTTATCCTTAAACTGTGACCCCTTGTTCTGGACTTCCCCAACATCGGGAACAATCTTCCTGCACCTAGCCTGTCCAATTCCTTTAGAATTTTATACGTTTCAATAAGATCTCCCCTTCAATCTTCTAAATTCCAATTCTAAATCACTACAATAAGTTATGTGATTTCAATAAAAGCAAATAACAGAATATTAGAAATGAAAGGGGAAACTCACTTGAACTCCAAGCACTTTGTGATTTCTTTTTGAAGATGCATCACCTCATACAGAAGATTCTGAAGTTGAAGATGAAGAGCATCCACCTTCTGTTTGGCCTGTAAAACAGCTTGCACCTCTAATATCCGAAACAAACTTATTTACATTACTACTTCAAAAACTGTCACTTTACAATGCGGACAAAATGCCGGAGAAACTCAGCAGGTCAGGCTCCTCTATGGATGGGAATAAACAGTCAGTGTTTCGGGTCGAGACCCTTCATCAGGATCAATGCTAATGAAGGTTCTTGGCCCAAAACACCAGCTGTTTATTTCCCTCCATAGATGCTGCTGACTTGCTGAGTTTTTCCAGCATTTGTGTATGCTGTTCAAGATTTGCAGCATCTCTTGCATTTATGATTTTACAAAGGGGGTTTGCCATCTCTTGGGTATGGGGCTAGCAACCCCATCTCGTAAAAACCCAGAGCTACAGGAACACCAAAGACCTCACCCCTGGGAGAGGAAGGATTTTCGCTTAGAAGACACCAAGATGGGCTGCATCTGGAGACAAGTTTAAAGACTTGCCCAGGACGGAGGACCAAAGCCACAGTAGGGATGATGGTCTTAAGTAAGTTAACACCAGGCAGAACACCTAAATATATGGAAGAACGATACCATTTGACTGGTTTAAAGCAAACTGGCTTGAACTTAATATGATGGAAGAGTAAATTGCTTTGTACAATTTTGCAGGTTCAATAAGGTTGTTGTAGCTGGAGGGTGGTAATAGGGGCAAGCTCCCACTGTCCATTAAATGCCCCCAGTGGCATGCAGCTCAAATAGCCTCTGACAACCAAGTCCTGCTCCTGGACTTCACGTGTGGCTTAGCTACTAAGCCCAGCGGAACTGTTTCTACTGACAGGAGAAGGGGCAAAGGCAGGTTACTGGGCGCCTTAAAACCAATCGCTTTGGGCAGATTGGGCTTATCAGCCATGGCTGGCAGCTCTTCAAATAGAAGGAGACTCTGATCGCAAACCTCCACTGCCTTGTGTTTACACCCACTCACGAGGAAGGCTTCCGGAGTAAACCCCGAGGGAAAAATCCGGAGCTGGAGTCCCTAACACAGTCCTACATACTGACTGGTAACTCCTGTGACGCTGCTGGTGCTGGTTTCTGCCACTCCTTTGAGTTCATCAGGTGCGGGGAGAGGGGGAGCTTGCTACATGGGCGACTGCTTGCTCTGCATATCGTACTGCCCAGGCTTGCCTATCTATTCAGCTAGGACGCAATATCTATGGCCAACTCTGACTGATGGAGGCCTGACAGACAATTTTGCAACACACTGTAAAAATAAAGCAAATGTTCCCATTAACTGATATTTATTTTGCCCCATTCCATCCCATCTTCACGTTCGTAGTACTTACCTCATGTGTTTGATCGCGGCCTTTTTTTAATCTGATGTGAGCCAAGCGGTTCAGCTTCTTTAGAGTCATGAAGTGAATGCAACTTTGGATCCGCCGCTCGTCGATCTCTGCTGCCTGCAGAAGAACACACGAGAACTGAAGCAACACAGACAAAATGCTGGAGGAACTCAGCAGGTCAGGCAGCATCTGCGGAAATGAATAAAGAATCGATGTTTCGAGCTGAGACCCTTCATCAGGACTTTGGGGGGGGGGGGGAAGAGAGGGGAAACTGCCTGAATTAAACAATTGACAGGAAGCAGGCTGGCTGAAAGGTGACAGGTGGGCGGGAAAGGCCAAGGGCTGGAGAAGAAAGAATCTGATAGGAGAGGAGAATGGGACGGAGGAGGAGACCCCCGGGGGGTGGTTGGGGGTGGGGAGTAATAGACAGGTGAGAAGGAGTAAAAGGTCTGAGTAGGGAATAGAGGAAGTAGAGGGAAGGGAAATTTTGTTCATCGGAAGGAGAAATCGATATTCATACCATCAGGTTGGAGGGTACCCAAACAGAATGCACGCTCCTCTACCCTGATGGTGGCCTCATCTTGGCACAAGAGAAGGCCATGAATTGACACGATGGAATAGAAATGGGAATTTGAATTAAAATATTTGGCCACCGGGAAGCCCCACTTGTGGAGGTGCTCAACGAAGCGGTACCTCAATTTACGACGGGTCTCACCAACGTAGAGGAGACCGTAGCGGGAGCACCGGACCACAAAGGTGACCCCAGTGGATTTGCAGGTGAAATGCTGCCTCTGCTGGAAGGGCTGCTTGGGGCCCTGAATGGAGGCGAGGGAGGAGATGGATGGGCAGGTGTTACACTTAGGCAGTTTGCAGGGATAAGTGCCGGGAGGGAGAGTAGTTTGGTTGGGAGGAATGGACAAGGGAATCACTGAAGGGGAAATCCCTGCTGAAAGCCGTGGGTGGTGGGGGAGAGGTAAAGATATGTTTAGCGGTAGGATCCCTTTGGAGATGGCAGAAGCTGTGGAAGATAATGCATTGGACGCAGAGGGTGACGGGATGGTAGGTAAGGACAAGAGGGAGTTTATCACTATTGTGGCAGTGGGAAGACATAGGGTAAGCATGGATGTACAGGAAGTGGAGGAGATGTGGATGAGGGCAGCATCAATGGTGGAGGAAGGGAAACCCCATTCTTTGAAGGAGGAGGACATCTCTGATGTCCTGGAATGGGAAGCTGCATCCTGGGAACCGATGCGGCAGAGGTGAAGAAACTGAGAAAAGGGAACAGTAGTTTTACAGGAGGTAGGGTGGGAAGAGGTAGAGTCCAGATGGCTGTGGGAATCAGCAGGTTTGTGCGCATGCGCCGGTCATGCGTGCAGCCAGTTACAATTGCTCCGTAGTTTCTTACTTTTTAACTGTAACGAAAACCAATTTCCCCCGGGATCGATAAAGTATGACTATAAAAGTCGTTGTTTGACAGTTTCTCTCCAGAGATGGAGGCAGAAAGATGAAGAAAGGGGAGGGAGGTGCCAGAGATGGACCAAGTGAATTTAAGGGCAGGGAGGAAGTTAGAGGCAACATTGATAAAATTGACAAGCTCAGCATGGTTAATGATCAGACTGCTTAAACCTTATTTAAAAGGTCACAAATCAAGTTTCAGCAATTTTGTATTTTTTTTAAACAAAGGAGATTCTGCAGATGCTGGAAATCCAAAGCAACACACACAAATGCTGGAGGAACTCAGCAGGTCAGGCAGCATCTATGAAAAAGAGTAAACAGTCGATGTTTCAGGTTGAGATCCATCTTCAGGACTGAAGAGGAAATTTTTTTGCTTTTTTTAACCTTCGCTTTAATTAATACATTCTTCGCAGAGTAATCCTGACTATATTAGACCGTTTCACCAACCTCCATTTCTTTGTCCTTACACACAATTATGGTTCACCACAGGAGACAAGATTAATTTAGGGACCCACACTCCTTGGTACAGCGAATGCTTGAGGTCTCTGCATAAGAACACAAACCACTTCCCTCATACAAGCAGCACTAACTGTACTCGTCTAGGATCCAAGCTGTGGAGGTACAGACATTCGGCAGACCTTTAAGTCATTCAATATTTTTGAAAATTATTCTTACTTAGTGTGACTGGATACTTACAGCATCTTTTCCTCCTTTACTCTTCAGCTCATGAATCTCAGCCATCAACCTTTGAAGATCTTCGCATGTTTTCTTGTAGAGATCGTAGTCTTTGGCAGGGTCTCTCATCTCCACCTCTGCTTCCTCACTATAAGATCTGTTCTCCTAAAACAAACATGCATTTCAGTATTCCAGTCAATAGTATCAGGTGAGCCAATAGATTTGATGCAGGCGAGCACACGCTAATTTAACTGAATAAGCACAATGACTTTTGACAGGAATTAACAGCGTGCAGGATGACAGATCTTGCTTGACCCTGAAGGTCTTAATAGTGTCCTGTAGGATCTGTTGTGGGAACCTGCTCTTTGTGATGTTTATAAATGACTTGCATGAGGAATTGAGGGTGGGTTAGTAAGTCTACAGAAGACACCAAGGCTGGAGGTGTTGTGGGCCGCTTTGGAAAGGTTGGGTACGGGCTGAAACGTGGCGGTGGGGTCTAGGCCCAGAACGACAGGGCCTGGGTTCCAGAGCAAGGAACGACCCTGTGTTTGGCCGATTTAAACGCCAGGCCAGATGAATTGAAAAGGCAGGGTGTTGGGGCCAGAGGCAAGGGGCCGGCAGGTTCTGCTCGGTGCTCTGCGACATTTACTTTGCTGCACTGAGAGTGAGGTTGTGAGTCTGCTCGGGGCTGCGTGACGTTTACTATGTACTGAGCTGAGGCTGTGGCCCCGCTCCAAGCTCTGTGTCTGCTCGGGGCTTCGTGTACTGAGCTGTGGCTGTGGCCCTGCTCCGAGCTTTGTGTCTGCGGGCTGCGTGACGTTTACTATGTACTGAGCTGAGGCTGTGGCCCCGCTCCAAGCTTTGTGTCTGCGGGCTGCGTGACATTACTGAGCTGAGGCTGTGGCCCCGCTCCGAGCTTTCTATCTGAGGACTCATCTTCGTTCTAAATGCTGTTTGCTTACTTTTATTGTTTGCACAATTTGTTTTCTCTCTCTCTCTCTGCACATTGGGTGTTTGTCATTTTTTATGGGTTTCTTGTTTAGTGGCTGGCTGGAAGGAAACGAATCTCAAGGTTGTATAATGTATACGTACTTTGAACTTTGACAATAGTGAAGATTATAGCAGAGGGGTTGGGGGGTGCTAGTAATGAGGGATGATATCCTAAAAGACTTCAAATGAGGCCATATGGGTAGAGCTTAAAAATAAAAGGGGCACCAGATTAGTTTATCGACGGATTCACCAGGGTGCATGAAAATTCTCCCTTGCCAGAAGCTCACAAAGTAAACAGTATAAACGGTAATAATAAATACAAGAATAAATAAAGGAACAAATGTTGAAAAATAGTGCAATCGGGAGCTGTTTAAACAGAAATGCTAAGGTGATGATAATAGAATAACTACGAGAAGCAGACTCGAGATTCAGAGAATGTGGCAGCATCCCCAGGAAGGGGAGGTGGAAGAGGTGATTAGTTCAGGTAGCAGTGAGGAAGATGTTCTTGAGTCTGCTGTCCCAGCTTTCAAACTCCTGTATCTTCTCGTCCTCCAAGAAGACCACAGCCTTGCCATGGTTTGGAGGCTTGCATGCCTCAATGACACAGACAGCTATGCTGGCTGGAGTCAGGACTTTATGCTTTGTCTCTTGGAAGGGTCCCCCATGCCAAACAGGTCAAAGGGCAGGGGCCAGACAAAGAGTGCTCCAGGTTCGGGGGTTCAGCTCAGGGCTAACAACCCTGACCGGTGAAACAAAACTGTTACGGAATCAGCAATGAAGAATCCTTCTACATCTGAGAGCGACAGTATTCTTGAGTCTCCACCGGGGACTTGTGTGACTGAAAACCAAGGGGAAGCTACTGACATGATGAAGGAAGCCCTGAACACCGCCAGAGATGGAGGACCTTCATTGCTGCCCTAAACGCCAGCGGCGTTTAAAAGTGATGCATGTGGTAGATAGTTATTTTAGTAAGGTGTTGGACAAAGTTCCTCACAGTTGACTCATCCAGAAAGTTGTAAGGCACGGAAATTTGGCTTTGTGGATTTGAAACTGGCTTGCTCAAAGAAAGCAGAGCGTGGTAGTGGATATAGTGTATTCTGCCTAGAGGATGGTGACTACTAGTGCTCTGCAGGGATCTGTTCTGGGATCCCTTGCTCTTTCTGATCTTTACAAATGGCTCGGATGAGGAATTGGAGGGGTGGGTAAGTATGTCGACAGATGACACGAAGGTTGGAGGTGTTGCGGTTATTGTAAGTTAAAATTAGATCTAAACGGGATGCAGAGTGGGGCAGAGAAGTGGCAGATGGAGTTCAAGATGGAAAAGTGTGAAGTGATGCACCTTTGGAGATCGAACTCGAAAGCAGTGTACAAGGATTCTTAGCACTGTGGAGGAAGACAGGGATCTAAGTCCATAAATCCCTCAAAGTGCCATGCAAGTCGATAGGATGGTTAACACAAGATATAGGAACAGAATTAGGCCATTTGGCCCTCAGTTTTGACATGGCTGATCCATTAATCATCTCAGCCCAAATCACCTGCCTTCTCCTCGTATCCCTTCATGCCCTAACCAATCAAGAAACTACCAACCTTTGCCTTAAATAGCCATAAAGGCTTGGCCTCCACGGCTGCCTGTGGCAATGAATTTCACAGATTCACCTCTCTCTGGCTAAAGAAATTTCTCCTCACCTCCATTCTAAATGGACGGCCCACTACTCTGAGGATGTGGCCTCTGGTTCCAGGGTCTCCCACAATAGGAAACATCCTCTCCACGTCCACTCATCAAGACCTTTCAGCATTCGATACGTTTCAATTAGTCCACCCCCCAATTAGGATAAGAAGGAATATGGCGTATGGTTCTTCATCGGTTGTGGGATTGAGATCAAGAGCTGCAGCTCTATAAAACTCTAAGTTAGACCACACTTGGAATATTGAATTCAGCTCTAGTTGCCTCATTATAGGAAGGATGTGAAAGTTTCACAGAAGGTGCAGAGGAGCTTTATACCAGGATGCAGCATGGACTAGATGGAGATGTGTAAGATAACAAAGACGTAGGTAGGGTAGACAGCCAGTACCCATTTCCCAGGGTGGCAACGGGCTAACACCAGATCACATCCTTTTAAGGCGAGTGGAAGACAGTTTAGGGGAGATGTCAGAGGTAGAGCATTTTTTAAACAAAGAGTGCCAAGAGCCGGTAACGCACTGCCAGGGGTGGTGGTACAGCCTGATACCCTGGGGACATTTAAAAGAGCCTTAGATAGGCACAAGGGTGTAAGAATAATACGGGGAAGGGGGTCATGGTTGTGTGGGAGAGGGGGGTTAGATTGATCGTGTAGTAGGTTGAAAGGTGGGCGGAAGAGCCCCTACTGTACTGTACAATTCTACGGGTGAGGACAAAAGTAATGGCCAGGGTGGCAGGCATTTTTAACGATACTGTTAGATTTCCTGAGGCACCCAAGGAAGGTGAACAGTGTGGAAGGACGTGGCGAGCCAGTGACCGAATGGACAGCGTTTACCGCTCTTCTGCAGATTCCGTCCGTCCGTCCGACCGGAGCCCCAGGCCCCGCTGCCGCCTGCACCTCCTGCTCATTGCCCCCACCTGGTCGCCATCACCTCGACCCTTCCTGGGTTCCTTCTCCACGGCGCCGCCCTCGCTCCGGATTACTTTGGTTTTTCTTTTCTTCACCGATTCCGTGGACATTGCGGGGCTCCGACTCCAAACAACAACCCGGAAGAGCTTTGCGCTCCGACGGAAGGGGACAGTCACGGCGAGGGGCGCACGGTCAGGGAATGGAGGAGTCCTCCCCGCCTGCCTGGGGCGCTGGAGCTCGGAGTCTGCTCCTCCCCGCCTGCCTGGGGCGCTGGAGCTCGGAGTCTGCTCCTCCCCGCCTGCCTGGGGCGCTGGAGCTCGGAGTCTGCTCCTCCCCGCCTGCCTGGGGCGCTGGAGCTCGGAGACTGGTCCTCCCCACCTGCGTGCGGCGCTGGAGCTCGGAGACTGGTCCTCCCCGCCTGCCTGGGGCGCTGGAGCTCGGAGACTGGTCCTCCCCACCTGCGTGCGGCGCTGGAGCTCGGAGACTGGTCCTCCCCACCTGCATGCGGCGCTGGAGCTCGGAGACTGGTCCTCCCCGCCTGCCTGGGGCGCTGGAGCTCGGAGACTGGTCCTCCCCGCCTGCGTGCGGCGCTGGAGCTCGGAGACTGGTCCTCCCCGCCTGCCTGGGGCGCTGGAGCTCGGAGACTGGTCCTCCCCACCTGCGTGCGGCGCTGGAGCTCGGAGACTGGTCCTCCCTGCCTGGGGCGCTGGAGCTCGGAGACTGGTCCTCCCCACCTGCATGCGGCGCTGGAGCTCGGAGACTGGTCCTCCCCGCCTGCCTGGGGCGCTGGAGCTCGGAGTCTGCTCCTCCCCGCCTGCCTGGGGCGCTGGAGCTCGGAGACTGGTCCTCCCCACCTGCGTGCGGCGCTGGAGCTCGGAGACTGGTCCTCCCCGCCTGCCTGGGGCGCTGGAGCTCGGAGACTGGTCCTCCCCACCTGCGTGCGGCGCTGGAGCTCGGAGACTGGTCCTCCCTGCCTGGGGCGCTGGAGCTCGGAGACTGGTCCTCCCCACCTGCATGCGGCGCTGGAGCTCGGAGACTGGTCCTCCCCGCCTGCCTGGGGCGCTGGAGCTCGGAGACTGGTCCTCCCCCGCCTGCGTGCGGCGCTGGAGCTCGGAGACTGGTCCTCCCCGCCTGCCTGGGGCGCTGGAGCTCGGAGACTGGTCCTCCCCACCTGCGTGCGGCGCTGGAGCTCGGAGACTGGTCCTCCCTGCCTGGGGCGCTGGAGCTCGGAGACTGGTCCTCCCCACCTGCATGCGGCGCTGGAGCTCGGAGACTGGTCCTCCCCGCCTGCCTGGGGCGCTGGAGCTCGGAGACTGGTCCTCCCCGCCTGCCTGGGGCGCTGGAGCTCGGAGTCTGGTGCTCCCCACCTGCCTGGGGCGCTGCGGCTGCTGAGAGCGGAAGAGTTTCCCGTCCATCGCCTGCGGGAGGCGCTGTTGGAGAAGAGACGAGGAACCCTTGAAATGATAAATTTTTTTACATTTCAATGCACGGGCAAAAAATATGATTTTTTTGTTTGTAATTACAAACAATTTCATGAACTGGATTCTGCCCCTATCTTAATCAAGTTGTGGTTTTGTTACTGAGAGAGTAAAATTATGTTGTTGTGGTCTTTGGATCATACTCATTGAAATGTTCAGTTGCTTTAGTTAACTCCAGGAAAAGTTCTGGGACAAATTAAGCCATAACGTCTCTGGCAAATAATTGAACAGTTATTAAAATTATTTTTTCCCAGCTGGGAAAGTAACTTACAAGTCACAGTTGACTTTATTGCGATATGCACAAGTAAATTTGTACACAGGTGCAATTAAAAACCTATTTACAGCAGTGTTACAGGCGCGTAAGTAGCATTTACAAGAAAATATAAATCAACCATAAAACTGGAAATTACTATTTGCAAACAAATTACCAGCAAAAAGCAGGTTTGACCTGCCTTCCTGCTGAGTAGTGCTGGTCAGGTGCCAAGTGAATTAAAAGACTCAGAGTGTGCTTGTTAACTTTCTCTGTTTGGTTTTGTCATTGTGACATTATCAGCTCAAACTGGGGCAACAGAATAAGCTGCTGGAGGAACTTGGTGGGTCCAGCAGCTGCTGTGGAGACTGGAGGGTGGTTGAAGTTCAGGTTGAGAATCCCACATCATACATTGGTCAATGTACTGAGGTTTAGTATCTATAGAGTTACCTACTAGTGTTTAGGGCAGCAATGAAGGTCTTCCATCTCCAGTGGTGCTCATGGCTTCCTTCACCGTGTCAGTAGCTTCCTTGCAGTTAACTGTCGGTCACACAAGTCCCGGGTGGAGACTCAGGAATACCGTCACACTTAGATGTAGAAGGATTCTTCATTGCTGTTTCTGTAACAATTTTGTTTGACCAGTCAGGCTTGTTAGCCCTGAGCTGAACCCCCGAACTTGGAGGATCGGTGGAGCACTCTTAGTCTGGCCTCTACCCTTTGACCTGTTTGGCATGGGTCACTGCAGCAAAAGCCAAAGCATAAAGTCCTGACTCCAGCCAACATAGCTCTCTGGGTCACTGAGGCACACACACACACACACACACGCACGCACACACACACCCGTCCTCATCGAGGGATCACAAGTGGAAAGGGTGAGCAATTTACCATAAAATAAGTTATGGGAGCAGAATTAGGCCATGTGGCCCATCGAGTCTGCTCCGCCATTTTGTCATGGCTGATCCAATTTTCCTCTCAGCCCCAATCTCCTGCCTTTTCCCCGTATCCCATCATGCCCTGACCAATCAAGAATCTATCAACTACACCAGGCTCAAAGACAGCTTCTCTCCTGGCTCTTGAATGGAATTGCAGACACACATTCATCTGCAGACTGCTGAGAACTACCTGTTCTTGCCAATAACACCCATGCACCATCAATCTGCAGGCCATGTCACTCAGGGAGTTGGGCTGTAATATATTTTTGAGTGAGACTGTATATTTTACTTGTTATCTTGCGTGTTATTTGTCTTGAAGGAGGGACTCGGCCCGAAACGTCGACTGTTTATCCATTTCCATAGATGCTGCCTGACCTGCTGAGTTCCCCCAGCGTTCTGAGTGTGTTGCTCTGGATTTCCAGTCTTTCTTGTCTTTATGAGGTACTACAAGACCATACGACAAAGGAGAAGAAGTCGGCCATTCGGCCCATTGAGTCTGCTCCACCATTTTATCATGAGCTGATCCACTCTCCCATTTAGTCCCACTTCCCTGCCTTCTCACCATAACATTTGATGCCCTGGCTACTCAGATACCTACCAATCTCTGCCTTAAATACACCCAATGACTTGGCCTCCACTGCTGCCTGTGGCAACAAATTCCATAGATTCACCACCCTCTGTCTAAAAAAATTTCTTCGCATTATGTTCTGAATGGGCACCCTCCAATCCTGAGGTCATGCCCTCTCGTACTAGACAACCCTCTCATGGGAAATAACTTTTCCACATCCACTCTGTCCATGCCTTTCAACATTCGAAATGTTTCTATGAGGTCTCCCCTCATTCTTCTAAACTCCAAGGAATACAGTCCAAGAGCGGACAAACGTTCCTCATATGTTAACCCTCTCATTCCCGGAATCATTCTAGTGAATCTTCTCTGTACCCTCTCCAACGTCAGCACATCCTTTCTTAAATAAGGAGACCAAAACTGCCCACAGTACTCCAAGTGAGGTCTCACCAGCACCTTATAGAGCCTCAACATCACATCCCTGCTCCTATACTCTATTCCTCTAGAAATGAATGCCAACATTGCATTCGCCTTCTTCACCACCGACTCAACCTGGAGGTTAACCTTAAGGGTATCCTGTACGAGGACTCCCAAGTCCCGTTGCATCTCCGAACTTTGAATTCTTTCCCCATTTAAATAATAGTCTGCCCGTTTATTTTTTCTGCCAAAGTGCATAACCATACACTTTCCAACATTGTACTTCATTTGCCACTTCTCTGCCCATTCTTCCAATCTATCCAAGTCTCTCTGCAGACTCTCCATTTCCTCAGCACTACCAGCCCCTCCACCTATCTTCGTATCGTCAGCAAACTTAGCCACAAAGTCATCTATTCCATAATCCAAATCGTTGATGTACAATGTAAAAAGAAGTGGCCCCAACAAGGACCCCTGTGGAACACCACTGGTAACCGGCAGCCAACCAGAATAGGATCCTTTTATTCCCACTCTCTGTTTCCTGCCAATCAGCCAACGCTCTATCCACGTATGTAACTTTCCCGTAATTCCATGGGCTCTTATCTTGTCAAGTAGCCTCATGTGTGGCACCTTGTCAAAGGCCTTCTGAAAATCCAAATATACAACATCCACTGCATCTCCCTTGTCTAGCCTACTGGTAATTTCCTCAAAAAATTGTAATAGGTTTGTATGTGTGCTTTGTGCTGTGTGTGACTGTTGGTGTTGTGTTTTGCACCTTGGCCCCAGAGTAACGCTGTTTTGTTTGGCTGTATTCATGGGTATTCATGTATAGCTGAATGATAATTAAACTTCAACTTGAACTACAACTACTACTTGACACAACTATTGTTGACAGAATTTCAGGTGGTGACGAGAAGGTGTACAAGAGTGGGATAGATCAGCTGGTTGAGTGGTGTTGCTGCAACAACCACGTGCTCAACGTCAGGACTGATTGTGGACTTCAGAAAGGTTAAGATGAAGACACACACACACACACACACACACACACACACACACACACACACACACACACACACACACACACACACACACACACCTGTCCTCATCAAGGGATCACAAGTGGAAAGGGTGAGCAATTTACCATAAAATAAGTTATGGGAGCAGAATTAGGCCATGTGGCCCATCGAGTCTGCTCTGCCATTTTGTCATGGCTGATCCAATTTTCCTCTCAGCCCCAATCTCTTACCTTTTCCCCGTATCCCATCATGCCCTGACCAATCAAGAATCTATCAACTTCCGGTTTAAATATACGTAAAGACTTGATCTTCACAGCTGCCTGTGGCAATGAATTACACAGATTCACCACTCTCTGGCTAAAGATATTTCTCTTCATCTCCATTCAAAAATGATGCCCCTCTATTCTGAGGAGTCCCCTCTGGTCTTAGACTCTCCCACCATAGGAAACATCCTCTCCAATCCACTCAAACAAGGCCTTTCACCATTTGAAAGGTTTGAATGAGGTCACCCCCTCATTCTTCTGACATCCAGTGAATACAGGCCATGAGCTATCAAACGCTCTTCATATGACAAGCCATTCAATCCTGGAATCAGTTCCGTAATCCTCCTTTGAGCCCTCTCCAGCTTCAGCATATCCATTCTTGGATAAGGAGCCCAGAACTGTTCACAATACTCCAAGTGAGGCCTCACCAGTGCTTTATAAAGTCTCAACATTACATCTTTGCTTTTATATTCTAGCCCTCTTGAAATGAATGCTAACGGTGCATTTGTATTCCTCACCACAGACTCAACCTGCAAATTAACCTTTAGGAAATCCTGCACAGATACTCCCAAGACTATTTGTGCTCCAGTTTTTTATATTTTTCCTCTACTTTTTATTAGTCAACCTTTTCATTTCTTGTACTAAAGTACGTGACCTTACACCCTGGAGTCCATCTGCCACTTTTTTGCCCATTCTCCTAATCTGTCTCAAATCCTTCTGTAGCCTCTCTACTTCCTCAAAACTACCTACCTCTCCACCTATCTTTGTATCATTTGCAAACTTTGCAACAAAGCCATCAATTCCATGATCCGAATCATTGACATATAATGTATAAAGAATTGTCCCCACACAGTCCCCTGTGGAACACCACTAGTCACCGGCAGCCAGTCAGAAAAGTCTCCCTTTATTCCTCCTCTTTACCTCCTACCATCAGGCACTGCTTTATCCATGTTAGAATCCTTCTTGTAATACCATGGCCTTGTTAAACAGCTCATGTGCGGCACCTTGTCAAATGCCTGAAAATCCAAGTACACAACATCAACCAATTCTCCATTGTCTATCCTGCTTGTTATTTCTTCAAAATATTCCAACAGATTGTTAGGCAAGGTTTTCCCTTCAGGAAATCATGCTGACTACAGCCCATTTTATCATGTGCCTTTCAAGTTCCTGGGTGTCAACATCTCTTGAGGATCTATCCTGGGCCCAACATATTGGTGCGATTACAAAGAAGACATGACTGTGGCTATATTTCATTAGGAGTTTGAGGAGATTTGGTACGTCACGAAAGACGCTCGCGATTTTCTACGGATGTACTGTGGAGAGCGTTCTAACTGGCTGCATCACCGGGTGGCATGGGGGAGGGGAGGGGAGGGGGTGGAGGTCAACGCACAGGATTGAACTAAGCAGCAGGAAGTTGTGAACTCAGTCAGCTCCATCCTGGGCACTCGCCTCCCTTGAAGGAGCGATGCCTCAAAAAGACGGCATCCATCATTAAGGACCCCCACCACCCGGGACATGCCCTCTTCTCATTGCTACCATCAGGGAGGAGGTACAGAAGCCTGAAGACACACACTCAATGATTCAGGAACAGCTTCTTCCCCTCTGCCATCCGATTTCTGAATACTACATCACTACTATTTTTTCCCTGTCTTTTCAGTGTCTCTCAACTCACAATAAGCTCATTTCCAAAATTATCTTTCAACTTTAATGTTACAAACCTAAAGAATTGAAATACCTTAAACGTTTTTATGTTTGGCAGACCGTTGGGAAGGAAGGTTAGAGTCACAGTCATAGAAAAGTACAGCACAGTAAAAGGCCATTTGGCCCATCTAGTCCACGCTGAAACCTTTTAAACTGCCTACTCCCATCGACTCGCACTGGGGCCTTAGCCCTCCATACCCCTACCATCTACGTACCTGTTCAAACTTCCATTAAAAACATCGAAAGTGAGCTCATATGCACCACGTGTGGGCAGCTCATTTCACACTCTTACAAACCTCATGTTCCCCTCAAACATTTCACCTTGCACCCTTAAACATTTCACCTCTCGCCCTTAACTCACAATCTCTGGTTGTAGTCCCACCCATCCTCAGTGAAAAAAGCCTTCTAGCATTTATCCTATTGATACGCATCACAATTTTAAATACCTCTATCAAAACTCCTCTTTGTCTTCTACGTTCTAAGGAATAAAGTCCAAATCTATTCAATCTTTCCTTATAGCTCAGGCCCTCCAGACCTGGCAACGTCCTTGTAAATTGTTTTTGTACTCTTTCAACCTCATTTACATCTTTCCTGTAGGTTAGTGACCAAAAGAAGGCGGAGCTTAGGAGGATTAATGGGGCCAAACGCCGACTTCTTTGCTTGCATCTTCAGAAACAGCTCTATTTCTATCTTTAATATCTCTATTTTTCCCTTTCAGGGTTCTTTTGAAGACCCTGACCTGGAGTTACACGCTATGGTTCTTTGTGGGAATGGGTCCTGCTCTCGGGGTTTCACAACTGACTATTGTTCGGTACGCCAAGGGCTCGGCCTAAGATCTCCGCTCACCTTCGGATGACCGAGTTTTCGTAGCTCTGGAGACAGGCAGTCGGAAGTCAGTGTCCGGGCAGGAGATCGGTGTGTCATGCTAGATGGAAGATCTAGGGCTGTGCGCCCAGAGACCCGAGATCTTTGGGCACAGAGCTGAGAAAAAGCGATGCAATGGACTTTTAACACCATAAACCAGCGAGTTGTTTGTTATATCTCCCCTCTCGCTGTGAAACGGAGACATCTCTTTCTCCCTTATTAGGAAGAGAGAGAGCCTGTGGTATGTCAAATACCGGGTGAACAAGTAGTCTTTGGAGTACTGCAAGTCTGTGTCTTTGCTGTTGTCTTGCTCACGCTTGAGTGCTTGATGGCGGGTGCCAATGCTTTTTTTTGCCGGTGGGGGGAGTGGGGATTGTTGCTTGCTGCTGCTTGCGTGTGTAAGGGGGTTTCGACTTTTATGTTACTGCGGAGGCTAATTAAAATGGCGTCTTTGTTATGTTAATCTGGGGAATGCAGCTTTGTTGTGTTAAACGCTGAGAAAGTTTGCGCAAGCAGCTTGTTTTTGCTTTAGAGTGTGATAAGAAAGTGCTATTAACCAATTGGGATAGTTGTTATGGTTTTGGTGTATTTGAAGATACTGTATGCGCGGGGTTTTGGGGGAGGAGGCGAGAGAGTGAGACAGAGGATGGACCAGGTGCTGTGAGTCCGCTAACGGGGTCGGACCCGAGCGGGACGTTCGGCAAGGAGACGGAGACGGACTCGTGTGGAGCGTCTGGTCGACCACCGTTGTTGGTCCCAGGCGGCCAGTCGAGGTGGTCCGAGGCGTCGCAGGGTGAAGAAGAAGGGTCCCGAGCTCCAACTGTTTGTGCACGAAGAGATTGAACTTTGATAAGTGTGGCGCCTTTTATTTTCCTTTTATATTTTATTCTCTTTTAATTATATAGTTCCAGTAATATCTATAAACTGTAAATCATTTAATTGCATCTGGTATATTGTCTGTTATTTGGGCGGGGTGGGGTACCTCACACAGCATCCACACAAACGAATTACCCAGTTTGCCGGGGCCAAGGCTGTTTCCCTAGACGACAGCGAGCCGAGCGACCCTGAGGGTGGCCCGGGGGGGGGGGGCTACACGTGTGGGAGGGAGGGGGAGCCAGGGCGGATATTGGGGTTCTAACATTTAACTGTCGTTCATTCTTTGGGAGCACTCCTCTGTTTTCGTGGATGGTTGTGAAGAAAAATCATTTCAGGGTGTATATTGTATACATTTCTCTGACATTAAATGTACCTTCGAAACCTTTGAAATTGCACACAATACTCCAAATTAGGCCTCACCATTGCCTTATACAGCTTTAACATAACATCCCATCTCCTGTGCTCAATACATTGATTTATGAAGGCTAATGTGCCAAAAGCTTTCTTTATGACCCTATCTACCTGTGACACCACTTTCCATAAGATATAAGAGTAGAATTAGACCATCTGGCCTATTTCATCATGGCTGACCATTTTTCATCCCAGCCCAACTCTCCTGCCTTCTCCCTGTATCCCTTCATGCCCTGACCAATCAAGAATCTATCAACCTTTACCTTAGATATACGTAATGACTAGGCCTCCACAGCTGCCTGTGGCAACCAGTTCCACAGATTCACCAATCTCTGGCTAAAGAAATTCCTTCTCATATCCGTTCTAAAAGGACGCTCCTCTATTCTGAGGAGGTGGCCCCTGGTTCTAGAGTCTCCTACCATAGGAAACATCCTCTCCACATCCACACTATCAAGGCCTTTCCCCATTCGATAGGTTTCAATGAGGTCATGTGTTATTCTTCTGAACTCTAGTGAGTACAGGCCCAGAGCCATCAAACGCTCTTCATATGACAAGTCGTTCAATCCTGGAATCAGTTTCGTGAATCTCCTTTGAACTCTCTCCAGTGTCAGCACACCCTTTCTTGGATAAGGAGCCCCAAACTGCTCGCAATACTCCAAGTGAGGCCTCACCAATGTTTTATCAAGTCCCAACATTACATCCTTGCTTTTATATTCCAGTCCTCTTGAAATGAATGCTAACATTACATTTGCCTTCCTTGCCACAGACTCAACCTGCAAATTAACCCTTGAGAAATCCTGCACAAAGACTCCCAAGTGCCCTTGCACCTCAGTTTTCTGTATTTTCTCTCCATTTAGAAAATAGTCAACCCTTTCATTTCTTCTACCAAAGTGCAGGACCTTACACTTCCCGACAATGTATTCCATCTGTTGTTTCTTTGCCCAGTCTCCTGATCTAAGTCCTTCTGTAGCCTCTCTACTTCCTCAAAACTACCTGCCCCTCCATCTATCTTCATACTGTCTGCAAACTTTGCAACAAAACCATCAATTCCATCATCAAAGTCATTGGCATATAACGTAAAAAAGAATAATTCCCAACACAGATCCCTGTGGAACACTATTAGACGCCGGCAGCCAACCAGAGATTGCTCACTATATCCCTTCTGATCCCTCTATGAGTACTGGTGTGTGTTCCCTCACCCTTTCTGAAGTCCACAGTCAGTTCTTTGGTCTTCATGATGTTGAGTGCAAGGTTAAAGCTGCGACACGTGCCAACGATATTAAACCTGATTCTGATTCTGATTCTGAACTTGCAACTAAAGCTGACCCTTTGTTCGATCCAACTACCTACCATGACCCCTGCACTGTATTTGCCAGTCTGCATTGTACTTTTCTCTGTAACTGTAACACTATAGTTTGCCTCTGTTATCATTTTCTTCTTGTACAACCTTGATGTACCTGTGTCTGGAAAGACCTGCAGAGCATGCAGACAAAGTTTTTCACTGTCTCTCAGTTCGAGTGCCAACAATAAACCAATTTCCACAATTATTTTCTGTGAGAAAAGCATACTATTGTGGTCAATTTAATGTTACAAAACTGAAAGAATTGGAATACCTTAAATGTTCCTATGTCTGACAGACAATTGCAAAGGAAGATTGAGAGAGACTCAGGTCTATCTTCACAGCAAAGAGAAGGAGTGTGTTTTGTTCCCTGCAGCCACAAGGGGGTGCAAGTGACTTAAGGTAGAGTGGACGTGGCCCGCTCTGTAGGATGGGACTGTAGTTACGTTACCAACCAGCAGGATGAAGAAGGAAACGTTAACCTGAGTTTATATGGGGATGAGATCATGGGTGGTATAATTCATTTTTTTCTCCCTTAAATGAATCGAAGGGGGCTTGATTAGGGCTGTGACTGCAAGGAGTGGCAGAGAGTTGTAGACGCAGCCTAGCTGAACATAGAAAACAGCCTCGTCTTATAGAATCTGTCTACACGTCTTGCTGTCCCTGTAAAGCAGCCAACATAATCAAAGACCCCCACACCCTGAACTCCTCACATCAGGCAGAAGATACAAAAGCCTAAAAGCACATACCACCAGGCCCAAGGACAACTTCTATCACACTTTTCTAATGATAGTACAATTAGATGGAGCCTTGATCTCATTATCTACTCTCATTGCTCTCTGCCCAAACTGCGCTTCCTTTGTAACACCTCGCTCTGCATTCTGTTATCATTTTCCCAGGTTCTACCTCAGTGCACTGATGTGCTGAAGTAATCTGTATGGATAGCATGGAGAACAAAGTTTATTTTCACTGTACCTCAGTAATTGCCCAGACACTGTCCAAAAGAAGGTGACCGCAAGCCAATTCTATGAAAAAAGTTGCCAAGAACAATCTTGGTCACGGAAAGACCATGATCGCCCATGTCATACAACACAGCGCATAATGAATAAATCTCAGTAAGTATGACGATATAAACCAATTCAAAATCCAAAGTAAATCTTATTATCAGGGTACATGTATGTCACCAAATACAACCCTGAGATTCATTTTCCTGTGGGCATACTCAGCAAATCTATAGAATAGTAACTATAACAGGATCAATGAAAGATCAACCAGAGTGCAGAAGACAACAAACTGTGCAAATACAAATATAAACAAATAGCAATAAATAACGAGACACACACAAATTTTTTTAGATGTACCGTGGAGAGCATTCTAACTGGCTGCATCACCGTCTGGTATGGGGGGGTGAGGGAGATGGGGGGTGGCTACTGCACAGGATCAAACTAAGCTGCAGAGAGTTGTAAACTCAGTCAGCTCCATCAAGGGCACCAGCCTCCCCAGCATCCGTGACATCTTCAAGGAGCGATGCCTCAAAAAGGGGGCGTCCATCATTAAGGACCCGCATTACCCAGGACGTGCCTTCTTCTCATTGCTACCATCAGGAAGGAGGTACAGGTGCCTGAAGGCACACACAGTCAGTGATTCAGGAACAGCTTCTTCCCCTCTGCCATCAGATTTCCGAATGGACATTGAATCCATGAACTCTACCTCACTACCTCCTTTTGTTCTATGTATTTATTTTAACTTCTAAAATATATCATCATCATCATCATCATTAGGTGCTATGCCCAGTTTGAGCTTTGACTGCCATGGCCCACACTCTCCTGTTTCGGGTCAAGTGGATCAATTCATTGGTATTCATTTCCAATTCTCTGGCTGCTGTCTCCATCATCATTTGTCTTTGTCTTCCTCTTGCTTTCTTCCCTTCAATCTTTCCCATAATTACCGTGCATTCTAACTCCTCTTTCCTAATCACGTGTCCAATGAAGTTACGTGGCCTTTTCATGATCTCATACATTTTTGTGTTTGCTCTGTTCATGACATGCTCGTTAGATATACGTTTCATCCATGATATTCTTTGCATCCTCCTCAAAAACCATATCTCTGCTGCTACAATTTGTTTCCTCATGTTACTAGATGTTGTCCAACATTCTGAGCCATATAACACAACTGGATAAATGTAACATTTCAGTGCTCTGAGGTGGGTTGTCATGCCTAGTTCAGTATTGGTCAGTATACTCTTCATTCTCGTAAAGGTGTCTTTTGCCATCCCTACTCTTCTTTTGATGTCCAAGTCGCACCTGCCATCTGATGTCACCCAGCTTCCTAAGTAGCAGAAGTTCTGTACTTGTTTCATGTCTTCCCTGTTTATTCTCAGCCTGCAGATATATATATTGTAATTCACAGTTTTTATTCTTATGTATTGCAATGTACTGTTGCCACATAGCAACAAATTTCATGACATATGCCGGTGATATTAAACCTGATTATGAATTAATGTCAGATTTATGAATACATTTACACAGTATGCATATTGAGACACACTACTGCTATAATACTGTTGTGTGTTATTCCTCTCTACACCTCGTGGTGTACTGGGTGGCAACCTCACAGTTTCTTTAGCATTTTGCCTTTTTAAAAAAATTGCTAGCTCGATGCTCAACCCAGCACAGAGGGGAAGCATGCAAGGAGCCGGCCGGATTCGAACCCAGGACTACTCGCCTCGAAGCCCAGTGCTGATGCAATGTGTAGGAACCAAAACGAATGACTTATAAAGAGAACAAATGGGTCAGTGGAGGAAAGGAACTACAGCTAAAATCAAAACCTGTTTGCAAACATAAAGCTGTGCTTTTTATCAGTGAAATTACACTCATTTGGAACATACTGTACGCTGTCCTGGAAAGAATTAATCTGACACACAAAATGAGTGGAATTCAGTTTGCAGGTTATTATTGCATGTCATCTGTAAAGTGCAGTAATGGTCCTGAATAGTAGTGGAAGTGCTTGAAACAATAATCAGGGTCAGAAATAGTTGTTACTTGGGCAAGGGTAGATTGATAACGGTTCATGTGATTGTTCAAGGCAAGTTTGGTTCAGCTAACATTATACTTTATTGTTACCAAACAATTGATACTAGAACGTACAATCATCACAGTGATATGTGATTCTGCGCTTCCTGCTCCCTGGATTACAAATCGATAGTAAATATTAAAAATTTAAATTATAAATCATAAACAGAAAATAGAAAAATGGAAAGTAAGGTAGTGCAACAAAACCGAGAGGCGGGTCCGGATATTTGGAGGGTACGGCCCAGATCTGGGTTTCTAATGAGGTAACCTATAGGGTGAGTGGGAGAGATGTGATTGACGTAGGCTTCCAAAAGTCTTTTGTTAAGAGGATTGTCATAAAGTTGAAGTCCATGACAGTGTAAAGATTTACTGCAATGTGGACAGGAAAATAGCAAGGTTGTTGGAAACAACGAAGGTTGTACAATGTACAGAGGCAAGGCATTAATGGGATTACTGCAATGACAATGGATGTGGTTGTAAAGGGCAGAATTTCCAATTTATTGCCGATCAAAGTTACCCCATATTTGTTTGTTAGATCTTAGATCTCATTAAAATACATTCTTCACTTACAGCAAATAGTAGTTAGATATTTCAACAAGATAACCCACTAAGTAATTGTAAATAGTTTCATTATTTTATCCGCCTTTAATTGAGGAATTATTTCCCAGTTCTCCAAACCTGTTAGTAATTCTGATCGCAGTTCAGAAACCAATACTTTTACCATCAGGTAGGAGGTACAGACACCTGAAGACACACACTCAGCGATTCAGGAACAGCTTCTTCCCCTCTGCCATCCGATTCCTGAATGGACATTGAAGCTTTGGACATGACCTCACTTTTTTTTAATATACAGTATTTCTGTTTTTGCACAGAAAAACTGCATATTAAAATCTATTCAATATACATAATGAATTTACTTTTTTTTATTATGATGTTTTGTTTTACTTATTTTTTTTCTCTCTCTGCTAGATTATGTATCACATTGAACTGCTGCTGCTAAGTTAACAAATTTCACGTCACATGCCGGTGATAATAAACCTGATTCTGATTCTGATTCTGATATTTTGCAGTTAGACTAACATCTGTGGTACAGCTGATTTCATCATGAATTGTGTTGGAGATTTAATCCCATGTACTCATGACGTGGTGGGTTTGTTTTACAAATGGAAGTGATGTCATCAGACCAATTGACCCCCTTTGGGAGAGACGTATCTCCACCCCGCCATGAAAGGGTACCCAGGAGACAGCCATGAGGTCACAGCGAGAACGCTCAAAATCCACGACGACGGAAATTGGATGGCAGAGGGGAAGAAGATCTTCCTGAATTATTGATTGTGTTGTGGATGATGAGGTAGGTTTTCAAAACATGCAGAGAGATTTGGGACAGTTAGAAAAGTGGGCTGAAAGATGACAAATGGAGTTTAATGCTGAAAAATGTGAGGTGCTACATTTTGGTAGGACTAATCAAAATAGGACATACATGGTAAATGGTAGGGCATTAAAGAATGCTTTAGAACAGAGGGATCAGGAATACTGGTGCATAGTTCCCTGAAGATGGAATCTCATGTGGATAGAGTGGTGAAGAAAACTTTCGGTTTGCTGGCCTTTATTAATCAGAGCATTGAGTATAGGAGTTGGGATGTTATGTTGAATTTGTATAAGGCATTGTTAAGGCCAAATCTGGAGTATTGTGTACAGTTCTGGTCACTGAATTATAAGAAAGATGTCAATAAAATTGAGAGAGTACAGAGGAGGTTTACTGGGTTTCATCTCTTAAGTTACAGAGAAAGGTTGAACAAGTTAGGCCTTTATTCTTTGGAGCGTAGAAGGTTGAGGGGAGACTTGATAGAGGTGTTTAAAATTATGAGGGGGATTGATAGAGTTGACATGGTTAGACTTTTTCCATTGAGAGCGGGGAAGATTCAAACTAGAGAGCATGGGTTGAGAATTAGAGGACAAAAGTTGAGGGGTAACATGAAGGGGAACTTCTTTACTCAGAGAGTGGTAGCTGTGTGGAATGAGCTTCCAGCAGGAGTGGTTGAGGCAGGTTCTATGTTGTTGTTTAAAGTTAAATTGGATAGATATATGGACAGGAAAGGTATGGAGGGTTATGGGCTGAGTGCAGGTTGGTGGGAATAGGATAGGGTAAGAGTTTGGCACAGACTAGAAGGGTCGAGATGGCCTGTTTCCGTGCTGTAATTGTTATATGGTTATATTGGGTGCTTGCCTTCAATGTGGGGACCAAAAGTGAGTGAGCTGCTGGGGAATGGACATGACAAGCCCCCTCACCAGAGATACTACTCCTCCCTGGACACCCATGCATAAAATCGCACACTAGAATATAATCATATATCTCAGGAAGTGGATCACTGCTCGTTCTGTAAAATATTGTCGTACTTATCAGCCTGTTTCCACTGGAAATACTTGTTTTGCATTGCATGTGGAAACAAGTCAATTTTAAATGCCATACAGTTTTATCAAAGGACTAATGTGAAAAATATTACTTTGTGAGATTCATTTCTAAATTGGAAATGGTGGGAACTGAGGTCCCATCATAAGGAACCACATCCTTCAAATTGATGATGGGGCAAGAGTGAAATCCAAGCATATCCTGGGTCTGTGTTGGTCGTTGGCGCAAATGAGGTATTTCTCTGCACGTTTCAGTGTTTTGATGTACATGTGACAAATAAAGCCAATCTTTTATCTTAATTCTTAAAGTCAGTACACTTAATTTATCACCAGTAACCTGGTCAAAAATGCAAGTTCTCTACTTCACAGAACTGCACACCATTTTGAGGCGTAAAGCTGGTAGAAATGACTATATCCAACAACAAAAAGATTCCTTTTGTGGATATGACCCTAAACCAATGTCAGTAACAGTTTAGAGTTCCAGGGCCAGTATGTTTAAATAAGGTACTATTTTCATAGATAAAACTGCTGAGATAAAAAAGCAATTAATGTGGATTAAATATATATATTAAGTATAGTCACCGATATGATGATTTATTTAAAAATTGGAATTAGAAGGCATTGAGGAAGTCACTGGAGACCTGAAAGAGAATGTGACTAGAAATCTGACCTTGAGGAGAAACAAGGTCAGGTCCTGGAGGAGCATCTCTTGACCAAAGCAAGAATCTCAGAGCCTCTGAGATCGATTGTAATTGGAACCACTCACTCTCTTATCCTTCTCATCATTTGACAGACAGAGCCTCGACCAGAATTAATGAAGGAACAAGCATGAATTTTATATAAGGGTGCTGCTTTTCAATATAACATGGTAAGTGCTGACTACCTGCCCATTGATGGCTGACAGGATCGTTCTGCTACTGGAGAAAGAGCCTAGCATGGCCTATTGCTGTGCTTGGAGGGTGGGCCTCTGTGTTCGAGCAGTGTCTCTTTCGATAGTGTCGGAGGATGTTACCGAGGCTCTGCGTTTATGGGTTTGGACTATGGACTACAGACTTTTTCAGTCTTGTGGTTTTCATATACTGTGTTGTGGCCTGTTCTTACTCATTGCTTTTTTGTGTGTGTGTGTGTGGGGTCGGTGGTTTGGGGGGGGGGCGATGTTCTTGTTGCATTTTTGTTAGTGTTTTTAGTGCAGGGGAGGGGAATTTGGGGGTTGACGTTCTTGCTGAGTTTTGTGCGGGGGAGGGGGATTTGGGGGTTGATGTTGTGTTTTGTGTGAGGGTGGGGGTATGGGGGAGGGGGGGTTGACGAGCAGGTTGCTGTTCTGTTTTGTGCGGGGAGGGGTGAGTTTGCCCTTTCTCTTTGAACTGATTTCCATGGTTTTTCTTTGTTTCGTGGCTATCTAGAGAAGATGAATCTCAGTGTTGTATACTGCATGCATACATTGATTATAGATGAACCTATGAACCTTTGAAGTGTGCTCGTAGATGCCCACATACATGAGAGCATGAAGCCTGGTGAGTGTGAACCTCAGCAGTACAGTTTATAGAGGCATTAAGTGCTTTTAAGAGCATATCTCAGGTATTGTGAATCAACCTTACTTTTTTGGCAAAGATAGCACGAAGGAGTAGAAGAAAGCATAATTTAAATGAATATCTAATTGTAGTTCTAGTGGGGGCACAGCAATAGAAATTGTTCCATCTGCATAATTAAACACCTTTTGACATTTGGAGCTTGTTTTTTTTTGCTGAACCCGCAAGATGTATGATTGATGCATTGTCTCAATTTCCTAGACACTTTGTATTTAGTGAAATGAGATAACCAGCAAAGTGTCTAGGAAAGGAATTGGGATAATGGGCCTCAGGGTAATTAGCTACTTCTGAAATGGTTGGCACCTTTTGAAGGAAGTTTTTTCCTTTTTGGGGTCATGTTCACAATTGCACTTCTCGTGTCTTTAAGAACTAGCAATGGCTCTGTGCAAGAGAGACAGCTTATCAAGTTCTGAAGGTAGTTTTAACAATTAATAGAGAGAATTAGCTTTGACACGGCCTCTTCTCAACACAGGAAAAAGACCAGCATTGTACTCAGTGACCACTTTATTAGGTACGCCTGTACACCTGCTTGTTAACGCAAATATCTAATCAGCCAATCATGTGAGAGCAACTCAATGCATAAAAGCATTGTCAAGAGGTTCAGTTGTTTTTCAGACCAAATGTCAGAATGGGGTAGAAAAGTGATCTAAGTTACTTTGACCATGGTATGATTGTTGGTGTCAGATGGGGTGGTTTGAGTATCTCAGAAACTGCTGATCTTCTGGGATTTGACACACAGCAGTCTCTAGTGTTTACAGATAGAGTTTACAGAGAATGGTGAGATAAACAAACAAAAAAATAACCGTCAAGTGAGTGCAGTCTGTGGACAAAAAAAAAAATGCCTTGTTAATGAGGGAGGTCAGAGGAGAATGGTCAGACTGGTTCAAGCTGACAGGGAGTAACTCAAATTACTTTTACAACAGTGATGTGCAGAAGAGCATCTCTGAATGTAAATATGTACCACATTTCCTCTTCTGATGTGGCCCTAACATTGTCTACCACTGGGACCCCTGTTCCCAGTACTTCTCTCTGGCGAAGTGAGGGCAGCACTGGGGGCTATCTCAGCCCAAGCAGTTGGCTGCAATCATAGAAGGACTTTGATAGATGGTGCGGTCCCAACTGTTGCTTCACCAGCTGTCAAAATATTTCACTTCCAGAATGTTTCTGAAAACGTTTTATATTTTGAAGCATTCAATTAAATTTGAGATCTGTCATAAGGTAGTAGAAGTATGCACAATGATTGAAAAACAATTGAAACAAGTCAACTGACTTAATTAAAGAAAAAATATGTCCATTCATCTATGCCCTCCCCTCTATCACCATTTTTGGAGCCTTTGGCCACGTCACATCTTATTTCCCACTCAAATAGACAAAGGCAGAATGTCTTAGTTCTCTCCACTCCACAAACCTCCCTGGGTTCATTCATTGCACTCTCCACCACTAACAACACAACTTCAACATTAGGCATATCTTCCCTCCTCCTCATTGTTCTGTATTCAGTATTTTCTTAATACTTGACTAATCTTGTATAAATATCACTCTCTATCTCTCTTTCTATCTATCCCTCTCACTATCTCTCTATCTCTATCTACCTCTTTAGTTTGATTAGGCATTGTTTGTTTAAATAATTCATTATGGGTTATATGTATAAATAGGATAAAATGGATCAGCTCATGATAAAATGGCGGAGCAGACTCGATGGGCTGAATGGCCTACTTCTGCTCCTTTGTCTTATGGTCTTATGGTCTTATAAGTGAACCGCATATGTAATCATGCTACCATGTGATATGTGGGTGCCTCACTTGAAGTGAACACTAAGTTAGACCCACGTTTCGGACTCCCACGTCTAACTTCTACTGTTTTGAAGTTATGAAGCACAACACCCACCCTTTCAGCATCCTGGATGGGCCATTCCTTTCGTGATTCCCCCAGTCCACTCTAGCATCTCCACCAACTCATTTTATGTTCCTTTCCCATGCAGTGCTCCTTTACCTTGTCCCTACCCCATCATCTGGGCACGCAAGGCCTTTCCTGGAAACCAACGTGTTCCATTCATTTGAATGAGGCTTTTTGCACAGGTTTCACCTGATGAAAGCTTGACATGAACAGTCTGTCCCGGCATGGGGAGGCGGAGGGCTTTTGGAAGATTTCACGATTCCATGGGACTTCATGGTGGCGGTGTGAGAAAGACGTTGGGGCAGGCTCAGCTCTTTGTCACAGCTGGGCTCTCAAGAGAAGACCTGCCTCATTAAACTGTTTTGATATCATAAGCAAAATCTAGTGTCAGATTCAAACTACTCACATCATGTGCTATGTTGTGTTCATTATTGAGGGAAGGTGCAGAGCACACCAGGACATCAGCATGCAGGATACTTAACTGAATGTTATTGACAACCCAGAGTGTACAGTATGTGAACTCCCCCCCACAAGGGAGTGGCACAATTAACTGCCACTACATGCTATAAGGGAGAGCCCTCACTGCCCCTGTCAGCCAGATTCATGCCTCAGGTTCTGATAAGTTCAGGGATTCCTTGCTTTCTGAATATGACAGAATCAAGTCTCCTCTTTAGGTATCCAGCAAAGGCATCATAAAGTTCCAGACACACACTACACTGGATACTAACAGCATTTATAGAATGATTTAAATTTCAGGTCCAGATCAAGCAGATGGCATAACTCTATTATGGGATATGTACCTTCCCTTCTTCTCCTTCCCTCTTCCCTCCTTCCCTCCTTCACTCCTTCCCCTTTCACAGGCCATTGGAAATGCAGGGAAGCTCCTTGTGTTTGAGCTGGTACTCTATGTAAAGCAGGGACCGACGAGCTGTGTCCAGTTACAATAACGACAAAATACTTGTGCAGCCCATCTCTTTCCCTCCCGAGCCACCCCACCAGTTCCTTCTGTTTCAGTTTCACCTCCCTTTTTCCTGTTGTTCTCAGACCCTGGTTTGTCAGAGCTCCACCGTCACAACCTCCTCACTGTTTGTTTAATCAGGGCGGTGTGCAGGGCCTCAAATCAGCCTGCTTTTACAGTCATGTACCTATGTGCTTAATGTAAAGGGGTTAAGGTGTGTGTTTGCTCATAATCTCAAGTTATACATATACATTTGGAATGATATTGGGGGCAGTTGAGACTATAATCCTGCTAGACCTCCTTGCCTTCAACTCTCTGATTATTAGATCCTCTTGTAACCCCTCATTACTTCCTTTTAGGTCTTTGGATTCATAATTTCCTGAGAAAAACATTCCCTCTCCTGTATTTCTCTATTCCCCACTCTGACTTTTCACCTCTTCTTACCTGTCTATCTTCTCCCCCTGGCTCCCCTCCTCCTTCTCTTTCTCCTATGGTCCACTCTCCTCTCCTATCATATTTTTTCCTCTCCAGCCATTTTCCTTTCCTACCCACCTGGCTTCACCTATCCACCCTTCCAGCTAGCCTCTTTCCCCTCCCCCTACCTTTTTATTCAGGCACATTTCCCCTTGCCTTCTCTGTCCTGAAGAAGAGTCTCGACCCAAAACGTCAACTGTTCATTCA
The DNA here is from genome assembly GCF_030028105.1 of Mobula birostris. Classification (NCBI taxonomy): domain Eukaryota; kingdom Metazoa; phylum Chordata; class Chondrichthyes; order Myliobatiformes; family Myliobatidae; genus Mobula; species Mobula birostris. The sequence continues at coordinate 24,131,156 of NC_092400.1, forward strand.
TTTCCATAGATGCTGCCTGACCTGCTGAGTTCCTCCAGTGTTTTATGTGTGTGTTACTTTGGATTTTCTCATGTCTATGATTTGAAGCTCTCATACACCCATTCTCTTCAGGTTCTTAATCCATCTGGTCTCCTTCTTCTAAAGGTCTCAGACCTTTGTAATGAATCGCAGACTATTAGGAACTTCCTTAATGTACTGGGCTTGATAGTGAGGGAGACTTATGACAAAATCAGTTTATTTTCAACTATTTCTGTACCGCCGTGTAGTCAGTAAATCAATCACTGGGGAGACAGCATCATTAGGCTGTGATCAAGCTGTTAATAGACCTCAACAGCTGGAATGAAGACAAGGGTCATTACACACGATGTGGAGCAGGTTATAACAAAGATCAGAGACTAGCTTTGTAGGAGATCTTCAGACTAGGTTTTATATAAAATTAAATTAACCAAAGGAATAGAATTTCTTGCGCCATTAAGAGCAGCAGAGTGCCTTTGCATGCTGGTTTTGCCTTTGCTTGCTATTTTCTGAATCTCTTAGAATCATAGAGAGATTTAGTCAGTCCACTGTGAGCTCATGGTCAAGTTTAAGTGTATGGTCATTCAGCAGTATACATGTATACCAACAAATGAAACAACACCTCTGGACAACACAGTACGTATAATTCACACATGACACATAAAGTAAGATTATCACAAATAAATTTAAAAATAATATAATACAGTATTGTGATAATGTCTTAGGCACATATATATATAGCTAGGGAGCCTAAGACTTTTGCACGGTACTCTAGTGGTTGGCATCTGTCTGTCTCGAAGGACAATCATCATCACAAGCCTAGGCGGAAGGTATGGGGATCCTGAGATGCCCAGTCGTCAAGATCTCCCTCTTGACCTCACCAAAGGAAAGCTCATGAAGCAATACCTTTGGCACCAGCTTGGCTGCAGGAGCTGCCAGAAGGCTGTTCAATAATGTCCAGCCACTTTAGGGGCTCCACTCCAGATCTGCTGTCTGGGTTTACTCCTGTAACCTTTGTCTCTCCTGAGGCTGCCCACGAGGCAGTGGGACTATTTACCCTGTAAGCGTAAGTGCTACACCTGTCCCTATGTCTCTTCTCTTGCCACCATTCAGGGCCCCAAACAGTCCTTCCAGGTGAGGCAACACTTCACTTGTGAGTCTGTTGGGGTCAACTATTGCATCCGGTGCTCCCGGTGCGGCCTCCTCTACATCGGTGAAACCCGACGCAGATCGGGGGACCGCTTCGTCGAGCACCTCCGCTTCATCCGCCGCAACAGACAGGATCTCCCGGTAGCCACCCACTTCAACTCTGCTTCCCATTCCCATTCAGATATGTCCATAAATGGCCTCCTCTACTGCCATGATGAGGCTAAACTCAGGTTGGAGGAGCAACACCTCATATACCATCTAGGTGGTCTCCAGCCCCTTGGTATGAACATAGAATTCTCCATCTTCCGGTAATTCCCTCCCCCTCCCTTCCTCTATCCCTATTTCACTCTGCCCCCTCCCCCAGCTGCCTATCACCTCCCTCATGGTTCCGCCTCCTTCTACTACCCATTGTTTTCCTGCCTATCACCTCCCTGCTTCCCCTCCCCCACCGCTTTGTCTTTCAAATTACTGGTTTTTCAACTGAACCTACCAGCCTTCTCCTTCCAACCCTCCCCCACCTTCTTTATAGGGCCTCTGCCCCTTCCCTCTTCAGTCCTGACGAAGGGTTCTGGCCCGAAGCGTCGACTCATCGTTTCCACAGATGCTGCCTGACCTGAGTTCCTCCAGCGTGTTGTGAGTGGGGCCATTTACCCATAGCTGGGGATCTGGTTCACGAGCACCAGGGCGTGTGCACACACCGGTGGACCTGCGTGCTTGGTGTGCAGGGGCCAGACCTCCTCCCTGTCCTCTGTAGTTCAGCCTGAGTCTGAAAGGAGTTCAGTTTCCGTGTGTCACCAGTGAGGAGGCACTACACGAGTCTTGCTGTTGGAAAGGCTGTGTACTGACAGGGAGACACTTACACATTCAGCTCTCCTATTTGTGAGACTGCTAGCTAGTGGTGAAAGCTGAAACTGAGAGTGATAAGTACTCCCTGCTGCACTTCCTCACTAGACACATCACAACAACCATTTTGACACCAGTACTCTAGTAATTTAATGAATGCAGCAGCAGAGTGGTCAGCAGTCCACCTTCTCCACGGGACACACAAGTATTGTGTGGCTGAGCAACAACAGACTGATCTCAATAGTGAAACAAACAAAACCTCTTCTGGTTTGTGCCTCCTAAAAGGGGCACGGCAGCGTAGCAGTTGGCGCCATGCTTTACAGTGCAGGCGAACCGGGTTCGATACCCGCCGCTGCTGTCTGTACGGAGTTTGTATGTTCTCCCCGTGACTGTGTGGGTTTCTGCCACAGTGCAAAGGCGTGTCGATTGCTGGGTTAACTGATCATTGTAAGTTGCCCCATGATTAGGCTGGGATTAAATCAGTGCGTTGCTGTGCGTTGTGGTTCGAAGGGTTGGAAGGGCCTGTTCTGAATCAGAATCAGAATCAGGTTAATTATCACTGGCATGTATCGTGAAATTTGTTAACTTAGCAGCTGCAGTTCAATGCAATACATTATAATATAGAAGAAAAAAAGCCTAAAAATAATTAAATTAATCAATTACGGTATATGTATATTGAATAGATTAAAAATTGAGCAAACATGGAAATAATATATATTAAAAAAGTGAGGTAGTGTTCTTGGGTTCAATGTCCATTTAGGAATCGGATGGCAGAGGGGAAGAAGCTGTTCCTGAATCGCTGTGTGTGTGCCTTCAGGCTCCTGTACCTCCTACCTGATAATAACAATGAGAAAAGGACATGCCCTGAGTGCTGGAGGTCCTTAATAATGGAGGCGGCCTTTCTGAGACACCGCTCCTTGAAAGTGTCCTGGGTACTTTGTAGGCCAGTACCCAAGATGGAGCCGACTAAATTTATGACCCTTTGCAGCTTCTATTGGTCCTGTGCAGTAGCCCCCCCCCAATACTAGACAGTCATATAGTCTGTCAGAATGCTCTCCATGATACATTTATAGAGGTTTTGAGTGTTTTTTTTTGGCATACCAAATCTCTTCATACTCCTAATGAAGTATATTCGCTGTCTTGCCTTCTTTATAGCTGCATCACTATGTTGGGACCAGGTTAGGTCCTCAGAGATCTTGACACCCAGGAACTTGAAACTGCTCACTCTCTCCACTTTGGATCCCTCTATGAGGATTGGTATGTGTTCCTTCGACTATCCCTTCCTGAAGTCCACAGTCAGCTCTTTCATCTTACGGACCTTGAGTGCAAGGTTGTTGCTACGGCACCACTCCACTAGTTGGCATATCTCACTCCTGTACGCCTTCTCTTCTCCATCTGACATTCTATCAACAATAGTTGCACCATCAGCAAATACCCGTGCTGTATCTCAATAAATAAACAAGTAAATAACTGTGTAGCTGTTACATGCACCGAAGAATAATTCCAGTTTGTACCAATAATGTAGCTATTATACAAAACCTTGATGAAATAATAAAGGAAAATTTGTGATACTCTGGCATATTTAGTGAGTGGTAACACTGAAAGTTTGGCAGCTTTGATAAATGTTAGATGTTATATTGTCATCTTGATGTGTCTGATAATTGGGCTTTACTTGCTCTTTCTATTCGCTGTTAAATAAGATCCCATTGCAAAATAAACAGAAATATCACACTGAAAACTTATCAGCCTTAAAGAAGAAACAGTGCTTTCTGTATCTGCTTATGTCTGCATAGGTGAGCATAGGTTTTTAAATTCAAAATAAATTTTATTGGTAATAAAAAAAATGCAAGTATAAACGATGCAAGCCTTTTCATTCTTACATTGTTAAGTGTTAAGTTGTGTTCTTTGATTTTTTTTAAAACCAATGACACTGTTGTCACTCGTCCTCCCCCGACACCACCGTAATAACCCCCCCCCTTGGGTGGTACACCTCTGCAATAATTGAGGGGCTTGTTATTGTCCTGCTTCAATTCCATGCCACCACGTCGATGAATTTCAGATAAAAATGAGGTTTACAGGTGTGCGATTGAGACGCTTATTGAGGATGTCCTGAAAGTCATCGCTGGCCGATGCTGTCCTCTCACAGGGCCCCCCCCTCACAATCTGACAGGCCTCTGTCAAGAGCTGGACAGTCTACAATCATAAATCTTGAACTCTGCTGCCTAGGAGAAAAGAACTTTCCCAGCTCATGGACGGTTTGCTCTGGGAGTTCTCAACGTCAGATCTGACAGGCAGTGAACTTAGTTTGAAGACCTTGGGTGTCAGGATATGGTCAGCTTGCCGGCCTGGTGTGCCCACTCTCTCTCAGCAGCCTTTCCTTTGAGGAAAGGTCAAGGAAGAGCAGCTGATTGTCTCTGAGCAAAACAAATATGACAAGCTTCATCTGACTGCTTGCAGTCACTGTTACTGTTACCAACTCTGTACTTCAATTCTTTTCTCTGAGTTTGTTGTGTATTTAATATTCCAACAATAATTTATAATATTGTATGTATATTACTTGATTAAGCATTCTTATTTGTTTACATACTTAATTATAGGTTATATGTAAAAATACATTAATTGCATATGTCATCATGATATCACGTGATAGGTGCGTGCCTCGCTTAAAGTAAACTTGAACTAGACCTGTATTCCTGGACTCTTGTGTCATCCTTGGAATTAATTTAAGTTACAAAACATGACAGAGTTTCATGCTGCCATTGGTGTGATTCAAACTCAAATTATTTGTATTTTTAGTCCACGCACTGTATTACTAATTCATCAACATAGTCATTGTTGTTATTCCTTATGGCAAGGCCCAGGAGGGGTAGACACGCGTTTGTCCCGTTAGGGAGCCAGGGTTGGATCGATCTTCGTCTGGCATCTCGTCCACAACGTGGGTGGCCCTGAGTTGGCATCGCCTGATGGAGTCTTTGAAGCACACAAGCCCCCACATGATGTCAACATGTTGATCCAGGTCGTGGAGGAACATAATCAGCAGACTTCCTTTAACTATGCCTTTATTTTAATTTGTGGTCCAATAAAACAAGGAGATTTTAGATCTAATCGGGTTTGAGGTAAGTAATTGTATTAAACAACGGAAATATCTGCAAATGGTTCTATGGACTTTTCAGTTAATGGAAGGGGTCAACAGGATTAAAAAGGTTGGGGGCTCCTTTTCTAATGGTCCAAGTGAGCAACTAATGATATACCAAGTTTCAGTGGCTGTTTAGGAAACACTTTCACTAAGTCAAACTATTGGGGTGAACAGTTGTTTTTGATGGAATCTAGATTGTGGTCTCTTGGGGGGCCTTGCTATTCCTTGCACGGTGGGTGGTGTGGGAAGGGCAGCTGATGCTTTTCGCTGAGGCAGGTGGGTGGGGGGGGTGATGCTTTTGCAGCTGCTTGTGTGATGCAGATGGGGGGGTAGGCTTTGGGTTCTCATGTTTTCCTGTCATTCATTCTTTGGGTTTTTTTTCCTTCTGTTTTGTGGATGTCTGAGGAGAGTAAGAATTTCAGGTTGTATACTGTAGATAGTCTCTGATATTAAATGGAACCATTGAAAAAACACTAAGTTTATCTGTGTGGGATTATAATTTCTTCATATAATAAATTTCAAAGCGTAAAGAATGAGTTCTTGATATTGCAGCATGCCCTCACTACTGCACTGGAGTGTTAGCCCAGCTGTCTGAGCTCAGGCCTCAGGTATGAAGCTTGAACTCTGGGCGTTTTGAGAAGAGACAATTTAGATCCCCTGACAAGTACTGCTCAGCCAAATTAAGTTTATGGTAACATGTTGCAGTTATTAGAGTGAGAGATGATAAGCTGCTGTCAGAGATTGTAGCGTTGAAAAGGACGATTGAAAGTTTGCTTCTTCCTTGCCTTTTTTGAATCATTGGCATTAGCTCAGTTTTTCCTTTGTGAATAAGGCATTTTTAAAGCAGAATCTATCAGCTTAACTACATTCAATTTTCTTTATTCCTTACTGGGACCAGGCATGACTCATAACTCAATATATGTAAGCACACCTCGTGCCTTTGAAAAGTATTCTCTTTAACCTCTCGGTAACACCGGTGTGGTGCTGGTCTGATCTTGTGTGACTGGTCGTCACACTCTTTATGAGGAAAATCTAATTATATTGTGCTATACTAGGTGCTTGTGAGCCTTCGGAAGCTCTAGGAATTGAAAGGAGGCAGTGAACAGGAAACTTCTGGAGGTGATATAATACAAAATATTAATATAATAAAAAGCAATATGTACAAAATAATGTACAATTAGTCCTGACAAAGAGTCTCGGCCCGAAACATCGACTGTACCTCTTCCTATAGATGCTGCCTGGCCTGCTGTGTTCACCAGCAATCTTTATGTGTGTTGCTTGAAATTCCAGCATCTGCACATTTCCTCGTGTTTGCGTGTACAAAATATTTACATGAATAAGAACAATTCAGAATTCCAACATTCTATTTTAGGTTCCAAATCTCAGATATCAAATGAAAACCAAATTCCTTGTTATAGACAATAGACAATAGGTGCAGGAGTAGACCATTCAGCCCTTCAAGCCAGCACCACCATTCACTTTTTGGTTAGAATCAGTGCAATTCATTAGAATAACCTGTATTACTCCAATTTCTTTAACTAGTTAGATCAAGTGTTATTCCCTATTTAAAGGTTTACAGACTAACCTGGTTAGTTTGGAAACCAAACTGAATTCTCAGTTTCAGTTTAGGTCAGTGTGTCCACAAATTCAAATTCAACCCTCCTCCCGCCAAAAAATATATATACACAGTTTAACTCCTTTCCCGACAAATACTCCAACATCATAACTTCTAAACAAAGTAAATCTCATTCAGTCACTTATCAAAGTCCTGGAAAAAATAAGCAGTCCTTCTAGAAAATCAAATTCAGATCCTTCAAATGAGAAATAAAATTATACATCGGATCATATTAAATCCACTGCGTCTTGAAGCATTCTGTTCCCGTGCTGGTTCCTCAATCTTGAGTAGCTCGCCATCTTGTTTCTTGGTTCGTTGGATGAACTGGTGGATCATTCGCAGAAAGTCGATTCACAACACTACACAAAAAAAACCTGACCACATCCCTTGGTATGATTTAACAGAACTAATTCCTCATTTCGCGGCAGAGATCTTGGACTTCTGTCACTGCCGATATTGTCTCGCTATAGCAAGTACTCATAATAGCTGTAGCTTCAATAAATCTTTTATCGATATCGTCTCTCCTCCAGGGGTTTCACCCTGAGGATTTCCAACAAGTAGGTCAAAATACTAACTACTAATTCCACTTTTAACAGTTTTATCTTTGGTAAGTTTCTATAGTTTGCTGTGTTTCTGTCACTTGCCCATGTCAGCATGCCTCGTTCTTGCATAGCTATTTTTTCCCAAGTTCTCTTTGCAATCCTGTAAGTCTCATTTCCTCCCTCCACACATAGAGCTTTCTAACAATACATCTTTGGGTTTAATTAACCTGGTTTACATTTCGTTTGCTTTCTCCTTGCAACTGACAGTTCCTGCAAAGAGTTGGCATGGCTGGGTCAAACCATTCCTTTGCTACATAGTGGCAAGATGTGCTTTTGATATTCGCCTCGCTAACTGCTCATGAGAGGGATTGGAAAGGTCTCCTGGGGTAGAAGAGGTACATGGAGGATTCCAGCTGGGATTTCCTATCTCAGTCACTGAAGGGCTTCTGTCACCATGATCAAGGAGACTAGATCTCCTGTCACTGTAACAGGCTCGAGCCACAGGTTAGAACGAGGAACAGGAAGAGGTGAATAAACTGACGCAGTCCAATCTTTCGTTCAGGATTGACATATTCTGAAGTCAGTGGATGCGAGGTAATAGTGGAACGTAAAGGGAACTAAACAATATTATTTAAGTACAAGAATCAAAACAAGAAAATGGAAGCAGGAGTAGGCCACAGGTCCTCTTGCAATTTAATATAATTGTGGTTGGTCTATCAGCTCTTTGTTGTACTTTTTTATTTTGACCAGGGGTTCCCAACCTAGTGTCCAGGGACCCCTCGGTTAATTGTACGGGTCAATGGCATTAAAAAAAAGACTGGGGACCCCTGATTCAGCAATATAGCTGGTAACAGGCCCTGCCAGCCCACGACCCCACACTGCACAATTACAACCTGCTAAACTGTAAGTCTTTGGACTGTGGGAGGAAACCGGAGCACCCAGGGGAAGCACACGTGGTCACGAGAATGGGAATTGAATCTGAGTCGCTATGGTAGCCGCTCTTCTTCAGTTCCAGTTCCAACTAGCTTTCAATGATCAGATCTCTCAAAATGTACCTGCCTCCTCCTTAAATACAACTGACCCCAGCATCTGCAGATTATTTTGTGTTTACCATCCTCCTTAAGTACCTCTGGTGGTTTACTCTCCCAGACCCTCTGGATTAGAGATCGCTGAGATTCACCGCCCTCTTTGTGATGGAGTGGACAGCAAGTTTGTAAATCTGGCAGATGCGAAGAATGTTGGGAATGGCAAGGGTGGGACGGGTGTGGGACAGGTGGCAAGGAAGAAGTGCCAGGGGCGGAGATTTTTTCCGGGTGCAGACACACCGGGAAAGGTAATTTGATTCCAAACAATTAGTTTATTGACCATAACAAAGTGCCTCTCTGGTGCTTCCCGCTTCTTTCCTTCTCCCGTCCCTTCTCCCCAACCATGATTCCCCTCTTCCACTCTCACTTTATCAGGTAGTGGGTAGTGACTCCATATGTCACTACTACAGGTCGTGACGACCCTGCCTTACACGAGTCCCGGGCTCAGCTGGCTCCGGCTGACAGTACCCGGTATGGGCCCCTATCCAGGGTTACGGATCCCACTGCCTTGTGGGTATCTTCGGGAGAAGAGAAGGCTAAGGAGTAAACCCTACACAAATCCGGAGTGGAGCCCCTAAGGTGGTTGGATGACATATCACATCACCTCCTGGCAGCTCCTGCAGCCAAGCTGATGCCAAATGTACTGCTTCGCATTCCTTTGGCCGAGAGGGGGAGCTTGATATCTGGGCAGACCAGGGTCTCCATATTCACTGCCCAGGTCTGCGCCCCGGAAACGGGCGCATCCATTGTCTACTTAGACAGATGGAGCCATGACTCTCATTTCACAATTAAGACCCATATCAGAATCAGGATTATCATCACTTGCATGACATGGATTTTTTTTTGCTCTGTGGCAGCAGGACAGTACAATACATAAAACTACTTCAGTACTGTGCAAAAGTGTTAGACACCCTAGCTAAATATGTGTGCCTAAGACTTTTGCACAGCACCGTATCTCAGATTGAAATGACTGCTGCATTCTCTTGTAAGTATGTGCCCTCGTTGAAGACTCCCCCACAGGTGGAAACATCTCAATCCTATCTCAATCTTGTGCAGATGAAGGGTCTCAATCCTTAAACAGAGACCCTCCATTTTCCTCTACATATCCCGCCTAACTCACAGTATTCTTCCGGCATCTTGATTTATTGCAGCCAGAATCTAGTACCATGTTCTCTTGATTCATGCCAGACATAATTGTCCTCCCATTGTCCCTACCCAGCCACCTACTTGCCCTGTAAGCATTGCTACCTCTTGACCAGATCTTTTACCCCGTCAGTCTCTACCTGTAAACCGGTGAGGATTCTCAACCTGAAACATCGGCAGTGCGTTTCTTTTTACAGATTCTGCCCGACCTGCTGAGTCTCTCCAGCAGTTTCCTTTTTGCTCCAGACTCCAGCATCTGCACTCGCTTCCTAACGCTTACCTTGTATTGCTCCCTTAGGATTTTATAAACCTGTACAAGATCATAAGATATGGGAGCAGAATTAGGCCATTTGACCCATCGAGTCTGCTCCACCATTTCATCATGGCTGATCCATTTTCCCTCTCAGACCCAATCTCCTGGCTTCTCCCCGTATCCCTTCACGCGCTGACTAATCAAGACTCTCTCGACTTCTGTCCCCAAAGACTTGGCCTCTCCAGCTGCCTGTGGCAACAAATTCCACAGATTCACCACTGTCTGGCTCAAGAAATTCCTTCAAAAGGGATGCCCCTCTATTCCGAGGCCATCTCCTCTGGCTTTTAGACTCCCACTATTGAAAACTTCAGCTCCACATCCACTCTATCAAGACCTTTCAATATTCAACAGATTTCAATTAGGCCACCCCTCCCCCACTTATTCCCCCACTTATTCTTCTGAATTTCAGTGAGTAGAGATCCAGAAACATCAAGCACTCCACGTATGACAAGCTCTTCAATTCCAGAATAATTTTCATGAACCTCCTTTGAGGTTCATTACAATTGTTAATCATCTTTTCTTCTTGCAGCTGAAAAGTTATTAAATCTAAGCCGGTCCTCACAAATATTCCACAGAAGATAAACTGACCTGAAATTTGCTCAGTACTTCAGAAGTGATGTCAAGCTGTTCAGGTGCTGTGGATGATTGCAGGTTTTGTGTATATTTTGTGATGTGCAAGAGTCCCAAGGTAAGGTATACAGTAGAGCGGAGCTTGCACTGAAAACATTCTCAAAATCCTTCTCTCTGCTAGCTCCACTACGGCTGGAATAATAAAAAGCCACCTACTTGCCCTGTAACCATTGCTACCTCTTGACCAGATCTATTACCCATTCAGTCTCTACCTGTAAACTGGTGAATATTCTCACCCTGAAACATCCATGGTGCATTTCTCTTTACAGATTCCTCCTGATCTACTGAGTCTCTCCAGCAATTTTCTTTTTGCTCCAGATTCCAGCGTCTGCACTCACTTGTGGCCACGGGTTATAGGTCACTAGGGGAGGAAAGGTCAGAACGTCATTTGGTGGGACGTATGAAGGATCGGCGGGGGGGGGTCTCCGGACTTTCAGTGTGCTGAGAGGGGTCCCGACTAGTTGCTAGTTGGTGGGTTATGGATACAGTTAAGCTGGTGTCCACCGGTGGAATCTTTGAAGGAAACCTGTAGTGGGGTTATGTGTAGGGGGTATGAAAAATATTATTAAAGGAGATCTGCTTTTCCAAGAGAATCTGGGCATCTCCACCACAATAACCTGGTTTTATTTAAGTAGTACGGAAACAGAGTTCACATGAATTAGGAAGCTTCCATGTAAGTTGCTCGGGCTGTTCATGTGGAACAACTAAGGTAAATAGTCAGAATCTTTTTCTCAGTGTAGGGTTGTTAAAAACAAGAGGGCATAGGGTTAAGGTGACAGAAACTAGTTTTAAAGGGGACTTGATTGGAAGACATTTTTATTCAAGATTCAAGTTTATTTAAGATGTGGACATTGAAACGAACAGTGAAGGGTGCGGTTACAAAGAAGGCACGACAGTGGCTGTATTTCTTTAGGAGTTTGAGCAGCTTTGGTATGTCACAAAAGGCACTCGCAAATTTCTACAGGTGTACTGCAGAGCGCATTCTAATTGGCTGCATCACCGTCTGGTATGGAGGGTGGGTGGGCGGGGGGATGCTACTGCACAGGATCAAAGTAAAAGCTGCAGAGTTTTAAACTCAGTCAGCTCCATCAAGGGTACCAGCCTCCTCAGCATCCAAGACATCTTCAAGGAACGATGCCTCAGAAAGGCGGCGTCCATCCTTAAGGACCCCCACCACCCGGGACATGCCCTCTTCTCATTGCTACCATCAGGAAGGAGGTACAGGAGCCTGAAGGCATCAACTCAATGATTCAGGAACAGCTTCTTCCCCTCTGTTGTTAGATTTCTGAATGGACATGAACACAATCTCACTACTTTTTTAATTCTCTTTTTGCACTACATATTTAATCTAACTTCTGAAATATATATATATATATATACACTTCTTACTGTAATTTACAACAATAATATTTTTATGTGTTGGCATGAGGCCAAGTGGTTAAGGCGTTCGTCTAGTGATCTGAAGGTCGTGAGCTCGAGCCTTGGCTGAGGCAGCGTGTGTGTCCTTGAGCAAGACACTTAACCACACATTGCTCTGTGACGACACCGGTGCCAAGCTGTATGCGTCCTAATGCCCTTCCCTTGGACAACATCGGTGGCGTGGAGAGGGGAGACTTGCAGCATGGGCAACTGCTGGTCTTCCATACAACCTTGCCCAGGCCTGCACCCTGGAAACCTTCCAAGGTGCAAATCCATGGTCTCATGAGACTAACGGATGCCTATTAGTATTTTTATTATTGGGTATTGCAATGTACAGCTGCCACATAACAACAAACAACACATTTCATGAAATATACCAGAGTTATTAAATGTGATTCAGATTGTGTTTACAGCCAACACATCCCAGGGTTTGCTGGGACAACCCGCAAGTGTCACCACACATTCCAACACCGACATAGCAAGCCCGCAAAGCTTATCAGAACAATAGAGAACACAACAAAACAACTACAGAGATACAAGCCCCTTTCCTCCCTCCCACCCACACACATACACAGCCCTAAAACCCCAATACTGGCTGTCTTCGGCTTCCAGCAGACTTGGGCTCAAGCCAGCAGATATTGGACTTTGATTTCCCCAGATACTTGTCGGAACTTGCAGACTTGGCTCCAGCCAACAGGCCTTGACCTCCCGACTTCTGATTCTACCTTCAGGCCTCGACCCTTGGCATAGATCCCAGGACATGCTGATCACCGAGCACTAGGCCTCAAACTCTGGACTCTTCAGTGACAGGACCCAGGACATTAGGCTCCACACTCTGGACTCACTAATTCACAGACCCAGAGGGCTAATGGACCTCATTCCTCTTGTCCACATGGAACTCTGACTCTGGAACCCCCTGAAAACTTGCTGACCATGGGAGGCGGTGGGGGGAGCTCGTTCACTTCCTGCCAGCCCTATATCTGACACCCAACCATGAATGTCGCACATCTGCATTACTGGACTTTGAATGTGGAGTGAAGACTTAGATTTATGCCTGACCTCTAATTCCCCCACATCCCCATACCTGACCCTAAATTTGACCTCTAACTCCCCTCCCTGTCCTCAAAACCATCCTTACGAACCTAAAAAAACACCCGAATCTGAGCTGCCATTCCACAGAGGTAGCAACACAGTGCCATCTTGGACATAGAGAGCTTTGACACCTGGAGCTCACCAGCGAGGGAGTTGGTGGAATCAGGCACGATCTCTATGTTTAAGAACGGTTTAGACAGACACTTGAAGAGGCAAGGCATGGGAGGATCTTAGGCCTCTGTTGGTCAGGGTCGACCATGGGTCAACGAGCTGTCTCGATACATAAGCCAGGGCCGTACAATATGGAGAGCAAGCTGTTGGCAATGTAGCAAACGCCCGATCTCCACGCATCTGGTGAACCCAAAGGAATGGCAGAGACCGATAAAGTTTGGTCCCAGAAGCATTGCAGGAGTTCCCAGTCAGCATTGAATTCATTGCAGGACTGCCATAGGGACGCCAGCTCTGGACTTCTCCCTTGGGATTGACTTCCAAATCCTTCCCCATGAACAGGTATAGATGCAAGGCAGGAGGAGTTTGAGATCAAAGTTTTCCTTCTCCTAGATGAGCTGATGGGTCCCATCTACACAAAGGCAACTAGTTTTAAGGAGCCAGTAACCCGTCTTTGCCCCTTCCCCTGTCAGTAGAAACGGTTCCACCAGGCTTAGCAGCTAAGCCTCACGCGGAGGCCAGGAGCCGGACTTGGCTGTCAGAGAATACTTGAGGCGCACGCTATTGGGAGTGTTTAGTAGGCAGTCTGAGCTGTTCTCCGCTACCTATCCCTGGCTTTGCTAGCCTCAAGGATCTGCAAAGAAGGACAGTGCAGGCAAATGGGATTAGATGCAGAATGGACAGAATGAACATGATGGGGTAAAGGGCCTGTTTCCCTATACTTTATGGCCCCATGACTCTGTATGCCAATGAATTTTAAGTGAATAATGATTGAACTTCCACGAGTAAGTCTGAAGAAGGGCTTCAGCCCCAAAAGTCGACTGTTCACAGGAGTTCACTCCTTTCCATAGATGCTGCCTGACCTGCCAAATTCCTCCAGCGTTTTGTGCATGTTGCTAATGATGGAACTTGCAGCCAGTTTAATCTTATGGCGTCACGTCTATCAGGAAGTCTCTATGTTTAAGCATCGTATATGCCTGGAAGAGCGGGAGTGAGCTAGTGGAGTGGTAGAGGAGGAAGATTCTGTGGGGTGTCATGATCAGAAAGGGAGAGAGCAGGGTTGACTGTACAAAGGTAGGGTGAAGGAGGGAAGAGGAATGTAATGAACAGGGATTGTAGAGAAGTGAGATGAGTGAAGAGGGCCGGGTAAAGTGGTGAAGGCCTGTTTTTAGGTCTGTCTGTATACACGTGGGTAGACCCTATCTGTGTGTGGTTAAAGTGTGAGCAGCTGCCCGAGTCTGTCCACTCCTCCAGTAATTGCATTTTACAGAATAGATTGCCTTGGTAAAGCCAGTATAAACAAATTTAAAGATTTCTACAGATTTGTTAATTATATTTTCCAAAGTTGCAGTATTCATAGGCCCTAAATACATATATCCAATTGATCCTTCGCTCCTTTGCATAATTCTTCTTCAGTGTGGTTGATCATTCTGTATATTTAACTATGACTTGGCAAATCTGATTATTGAACGTTATAACACATAATGTATTGCTTTTGATCTTCTATCAGTAGTACTTACCTGAAAATGTCAGGACTAAAAATCTGTCAGAAGATTGAGGAGTGACCTGACAGAGGTTTATATGATCATGGGGGACACAGAGACATGGAGTTATAGAACACTATGCAACAAAAACAGGCACTTCGGCCCATCTAGTCTATGCCATACTATTATGATGCCTTGTCCCATCAAACTGCACCTGGACCATACCCCTCCCATCCATGTACCTATAAAAATTTCCCTTAAATGCTGAAATTGTATCCACATCCACTACTTCCACTGGTAGCTCGTTCCACAGTCTCACCACCCTATGAGTGAAGAAGTTACCCCTCAAACATTTCACCCTTCATCCTTAACCCATGACCTCCAGTTCGAGTGGCACGCAACCTCCGTAGAAAAACCCTACTGACACTTATCTCAATCTATTCAGGTGGCGGTGTGGAGATGTGTCTCTACCAAAGGAGGTGTATGGCGCTCCTTCCCTCCGCTAGCCTGCAGGTCATCCTTGGGCAAGGTGTAGCACCTGCTTAGCCCTCACCCCCCCCCGACAAAATCAGGGTCACGTGAAGCCATGGGAACAGGTGGCGGAAGGTCGTATGAGCAACTGGTGCAAATCGCAAGTCCTGGTTAGGTGACCCACTGACGCCTGGAAGACAATCTCTGGAGTATTGATAATGGCTGGGATTACCCGTCGTGTAAAGACACTGCCCAGAAGAAGATGATGGCAAACCATGTCTGTAGAAAAATTTGCCAAGAACAGTAATAGTTATGGATAGACCACGTTCGCCCATGTCATATGACACAGCACATAGTGATGATGAAGATGACGATGCTCCTCTATCAAATCCCCCCGCATTCTCCAGTGCTCCAGCATATAAAGTCCTAACCTATGCAATCTTTCTCCATAATTCAGGTTCTCAAGTCCTGGCAACATCCTTCTAAATTTTCTCTGCACTCTTCAGTCTTATTGATATCACAATGCTTCAGATTAGGCCTCACCAAAATCTTTGTCATCTTCAATGTGACATCCCAACTCCTGCACTCAATACTTAGGGGTACTTTTGATTTATGAAACATAGTAAGCTCTCTTTACAACCCTATCCACCTGCGGCTCTACTTTCAAGGAATTATTCTGTATTCCCAGATCCCTCTGTTCTACCGCACTCCTGAGTTGCTTACCAGTCCCCATGTACCCAGGCTGGTTCTCCCGAAGTACAATACCTCACACTTGTCTGCGTTAAATTCCAATTGTCATTCTTTTCTGCCCATTGGTCCCAACATAGTCAGGGCGAGAACACATAGTCCTTCTTCTCAGGGAGGGGGGAGCTAAAAACAAGAGGGCATAGGTTTAAGAGTCAGAGGTGAGAGATTTAAAAGAGAGATCAGGAGCAGCTTCTTCACACAAGACTGGAGTGTATTCAGAACGAGCTGCCAGAATAAATAGTGGAGGTGGGCACAAAAGCAACATTTGAAAGGCATCTAGATTGTCATTTTTATTTATTTATTGAGATACCGTCCGGCAATTCCCTGATTTAACGCTAGCCTAATCACAGGACAATTTACAATAACCAATTAGCCTACCAACCGTGACGTCTTTGGACTGTGGGAGGAAACCGGAACACCCGGAGGAAACCCACATGGTCACGGGGAGAGCGTACAAACTCCTTATGGGCAGAGGCGGGAATTGAACCCGGGTCACCTGTACGGTAAAGCGTTGTGCTAACTCACCACGCTACCGATCAGGCATGGAAGGAAGAGGTTCAGGGGGCAATGGGTTAAGCATAGGAAGATGGGACTAGTCTGCTGAACAACTAGGTCAGCATGAGTCAGTTGTGGCTGTATAACTCTGTGAGGACTCTAGGTACAGAATTAAACCACCAGAAACAACCCTACAGAATATGAAGAGGCTGACGCAACCGTTATGGTTTTTGCTAGAAAGATAAGAGCAACTTTCTGGACCTTATATGTACTTGTGAAGTGATGACGTAATTGTACGTGAGATCTAAGGTTGGTAAGTTTAATAAAAATCTTCTTCTTCTTCTTGGGCCCTTAGCTCCCTGTAGAACACAGGCCACTGATAACCCCCCATCTCCGTCGTCCTTCACAAAGTCGATGGTATGGTTGGAGTCCTTCAATGTTTCTGTAATCCATTGTGTCCACAGTACAGGGGATTGGCCTACACAACTTCACCAGAGCCCTGTTGGCTGGTCTTACTTGTTTCCACCTCTCACGATAGGGATGTAGGGTTGGACTTTGGGAAGCAATGAAGACCTAATGTACATGTAATTCCTGGATTGTATTCAGTGTTATACTCCATAGGTTTTCATGATCTATCCAGAAGATGTCGACCGAAGGAGCATAGTACGTAGACGCCATCTTTGACCGGAAGATCTTGACGTGTTTCCAGCCTCCCTTTACTGTGGCTTTTAATCTTTAGGCTCCACTTCACATTGTCAGAATTTTGGTTGTGGCCTTTCAGTTCTGCTCTGCCTCTGTCCTGGTTGTGCTTCTATGTCATACTCAGCATTAATCTCTAGAGTGTTACTCCAGTTGTCAGGCTGAATGATCGTCAACACCTCAGCTTCCCTGTACTACCTCAGTGCCATTCTTTAAGCTCTAGTTTCTCACCCTGCTGGACGTTTCTTCCGTGTACTCCAGCTGTAACGTTCACTGGTATGTGGCCTCAATCCCTGGACTGCCTTGTTCAGTTAATCGGCTATCTGACTGTCTTCTGTTCCTCAATAGGCTGAAAAAACAATGAACACAAGGAAGTCTGCAGATGCTGGAAATCCAAAGTAACACATACAAACTGCTGGAGGAACTCAGCAGGTCAGGCAGCGTCTACGGAGATAAATAAACCGTCAACATTTCGGACCAAGGCCCATCTACAGGGCTGAAAAGGAAGGGGGAAGATGCCAGAATAAAAAAAAAGGTGAGGTGAGGGGAGGGGAAGGAGGGCAGCTAGAAGCTGATAGGTGAAGCCAGGTCCACTATTCTCTCCTATCAGGTTCCCTCTTCTCCAGTCCCTTATCTTTCCAACCCGCCTGGCTTCATCCATCACTTTCTAGCTTTCCTCCTGAAGAAGGGACTCAGCCCGAAACATCGACTGTTTATTCATCTCCATAGATGCTGCCTGACCTGCTGAGTTCCAGCATTCTGTGTGTGTTGCTAAGGTTGAAAAAATAGTTAGATTAAAAAAAAACAGTGGAGAATAGACATATTTCTCATAATTACTCTGCTACAGCAAAAGACAGCAAGGAAAGTCCTCTGGAGAGAATATTATTTAAATTGATATTCTACACAGCTTGCTTTCATTTCACGCTAATTCACAACAGACTCTTGTAATTTGCAATAGATCAATTTCTATTAAACTCAGACACCAGCTTTTTTTGATATATTTAATCTGTGATTGTGTGGTTTTCATTTTTATACATCAGTATGCATCGCAGACATTGACAACTTACAGCAGATATGTCAAAGCGCTGGAGAAATACCATCAAAGGTGTCTCTGCAACATTGCATATTCTCAGTTAGGACAGGCAAGCTAACGTTCCTGTTCTCCTTGAGGCCAGCACTGCCAGTTTTGAGGTGGCGATCATATTCGATCAGCTTTGACAAGCAGACTACATCGTTCACATACCTGACACCAGACTCCTGATGTAAGCAGACTCTTCTGAGTGTGATTTTCAGGGCAGACAAAATGCTTCTAGGCTGTTCTCAAAGTCTTCTTTAAAAAAAAATGTGTTATCCTCACCGACTCATGGGAATTCTTGGATCAAACTGCTAGAGATGTAACCCAGAGAGCTCCGAGCACTCTGTGGCTGTCTTTTGGGAGTACATAGAGTCGAAGTGTAAGCAGCAGAAAGAGAAAGCAACGCACAATCGACACAAAACCTCTGCTCTTTCAAGCCCTACTTGGAGCTGTGAGTGCCATGTTGACCTCATTAGCTACCTCTGGAATGACAGAACTGGGGTGGAAGCAAACTATTCTCAAACCCAAGAGACTGAAGGTAAATTTATAATGAATGGATTATGCAAAGAGGTTTCTTCTCATGCTCAACGCTTTGAGATCTGCTTATCTGCAAGCTTTTGTGCCATCAGATCTGGGTATACTTTATACTTTATTGTCACCAAACAATTGATACTAGAATGCACAATCATCACAGCAATATTTGATTCTGTGCTTTCCACTCCCTGGATTACAAATATTAAATATTAAAAATAGTAAAAATTAGTAAATATTAAAAATTTAAAATATAAATCATAAGTAGAAAATAGAAAATGGAAAGTAAGGTAGTGCAAAAAAACCGAGAGGCAGGTCCGGATATTTGGAGGGTGCGGCCCAGATCCGGGTCAGGATCCGTTCAGCAGTCTTATCACAGTTGGAAAGAAGCTGTTCCCAAATCTGGCCGTACGAGTCTTCAAGCTCCTGAGCCTTCTCCCAGAGGGAAGAGGGGCGAAAGGTGTGTTGGCTGGGTGGGTCGTGTCCTTGATTATCCTGGCAGCACTGCTCCGACAGCGTGCGGTGTAAAGTGAGTCCAAGGACAGAAGATTGGTTTGTGTGATGTGCTGCGCCGTGTTCACGATCTTCTGCAGCTTCTTTCAGTCTTGGACAGGACAACTTCCACACCAGGGTAAATAAGTTTGCTACATGATAGCTTTCGTTTTATTTACAAGTGGGATTTTTAATTTGTGTGATGTTGACATCACGGGCATTATTTATTGCCCATCCCCTGCTGAAGTTCACAAGGTGGTAGTGGGCCCACCTTTTTGAGCTGCTGTTGCTGATGCAGTGAAGGTAGAGACGTTGCCGGGTTTTGACCTGAAGACAATGAAGGAGCATTGGTGCCTGATTCGGATGTCGAAAACTTGCAAGTGGTGAGAGTCCTTTGTGTCTGCTGTCTTTGCCCTCGGGAGGTAGAAGTGGGTTTTGGAGATGTTACTGAAGGAACCTTGAGAGTCAAGGAGTCATAGAAAAGTACAGCACAGAAACAGGCCCTTCAGCCCATCTAGTCTGTACCAAACCACTTAAAATGCCTACTCCCTTGAACCTGAGCTGGGGAATTCCATCCTTAAACCTGTTTTTCCTTACGTCTTCCTCTGAGGCACAAAATATAAGGGGAGACAGACAGCGGATTGGGTGGCTGCAGAAGGGATGTGAGGCTGGTCTGTTGCCTCCCTGGTGCCAGGGTTAAGGGTGTCTTTAAGCAGCTGTAGAAAATTCTTGTCAGTCATTTCCAATCTTCTTATGGACTGGAAACACTATAGTCATAATGGTGGAGTGAGTGATGGTTTCATAAAGCTGGATGAAGCAACAAGCGAGGGAGTTGCTTTGTCTTGGACCATAGCATGATTATTTTGGTGAGGCAGCTCTAATTATTCTGGCAAGCTGAGGGGTTTCCATGATCCTCCTGCTGAATGCAAATGGTGGAAAGTCTTTGAGGGATTAGGAAGTGAGCCACCAACCATCGACCTGCTTCTGTAGTTTCGACTCTCAGGTCCTTCTGGTGGTGGTCTTGCTTAACAATGTCCATCAGATGTCAAATAGAAGTGGCTGAATCAATCTATTTTGTGATGGCCAATAGCTGGCCTTTATCTTGTGAGGTAATGGACTGTATTGGAGTCTGTTTCTAGAACTTCATTCTTGTTCTAGGTAATATATTTATTTTATTGGCCTACTATATTTGATTGGGTGGCGGTGTGTAGATACGTCTCTACCAAAGGAGGTGTAAGGGACTTCTTCCCTCTGCTAGCCTGCAGGTCACCCTTGGGCAAGGTGTAGCACCTGCTTAGCCCCCTGATCAGCATCACATGAAGCCATGGGAACGGATGGTGGATGGCCGTATGAGCAAATGAGCAAATGATTTATGTCATAAGTCCTGGTTATGCGACCACTGACGCCAGACAGACAATCGCTGTAGAGTATTGACAATGGCTGAGGTCACCCGTCTTGTAAAGACACTGCCCAGAAGAAGGCAATGGCAAACCACTTCTGTAGAAAAATTTGCGAAGAACAATCATGGTCATGAAAAGACCATGAGTTCCCACGTCAAACGACATGGCACATAACGAATGAACTATCTTTGTCTGTGTAACTATGCAGAAAAATAATGTCTGGTAGTACTTTGCTGACAGGTAACGGACTACATTGCCAGACTGTATATAATATAGCAGTTCTGTAATACTGTGGAGATCTAGTTTTTTAACGTATTTTATACATGAAGTCTCCTGTGGCAGCCTGTTCCTAAAATTGGGTATTAAGTAGATAATATACATCAAACATTGACATTTGATCTTTTAAGGGAATATCAAGACAGGTAAAGAATGTGACTGATGAACTCACAACATATCCGAATGGGAATGGGAAGCAGAGTTGAAGTGGGTGGCAACCGGGAGATCCTGTCTGTTGTGGTGGACGGAGCGGAGGTGCTCGACGAAGTGGTCTCCCAATCTGCGTCGGGTTTCACTGATGTAGAGGAGGCCAGACCGGGAGCACCAGATGCAATAGATGACCCCAACAGACTCACAAGTGAAGTGTTACCTCACCTGGAACGCTTCATTGAGCACCTCCGCTCCGTCCGCCACAACAGACAGGATCTCCCGGTTGCCACCCATTTCAACTCTACTTCCCATTCCCATTCGGATATGTCCATACATGGCCTCCTCGACTGCCATGATGAGGCTAAACTCAGGTTGGAGGAGCAAAACCTCATATACCATCTAGGCAGTCTCCAGCCCCTTGGTATGAACATAGAATTCTCCATCTTCCGGTAATTCCCTCCCCCTCCCTTCCCCTATACCTATTTCACTCTGCCCCTTCTCCCAGCTGCCTATCACTTCCCTCATGGTTCCACTTCCTTTTACTACCCATTGTGCTTTCCCCTATTCCTTCTTCACCTTTCCTGTCTATCACCTCCTTGCTTCCCCTCCCTCATCCCTTTATCTTTCCCCTTACTGGTTTTTCACCTGGAACCTACCAGCCTTCTCCTTCCCACCCTCCCCCCACCTTCTTTATAGGGCCTCTGCCCCTTCCCTCTTCAGTCCTGACGGAGGGTTCTGGCCCGAAACGTTGACTGATCGTTTCCACGGATGCTGCCCGACCTGTTGAGTTCCTCCAGCGTGTTGTGAGTGTTGCTTTGACCCCAGCATCTGCAGATTATTTTGTGACTGATGAACTGATAATTGTGTAACTTTCTGGAAACGCCAATGGTGAACTGTTGGATAATGGCTGGTGGCTTGTGTATGGTCCCCAGGGCTGCAGTATGCTGAGGTGCTGGATGGTTCTCTGTTGCATTATTGCTAACTAGTGTTTTATTTTGCACTGTTTCTGCCTGGTTGCTGAACTTGGCACTGTGACATGGAACTTGCTTGTATTGTTAAACTCTAACGTGCCGCTACCATCTGCTGCTAAATATCTGCAGGGCAGGCAGCATCTTTGGAGTATTAAGTTTTCAGATCAACAAATCATCGTATTTTTCACTGAGCTTTCTGTTCCTTTTTGAGTTGTCTGGTGTTTGTGGTATTTTCTAAGCAGCGTTACACATTTCCCCGTTGGGTAATGTGTTATACTTAATGTTTTGTGCTGTGGACATGGCTGTAAAAGGGCCTCAGAAGGGTTAATTAAAAGTCTATGTATGGCTGATACTGTGATGGTCCAGCATATCATTTTAATATGCAGACAAAATCCTCCTGTGGCTGTCTGATACTAAATTTGGATTTTAAATAGATAATGTACTTCAAGTATTGGCACTTGAT
Source organism: Mobula birostris (assembly GCF_030028105.1). NCBI lineage: Eukaryota > Metazoa > Chordata > Chondrichthyes > Myliobatiformes > Myliobatidae > Mobula > Mobula birostris. The sequence continues at coordinate 24,153,560 of NC_092400.1, forward strand.
CTTTTGCGGGTACATTCGGACAAGTAAACTTCATAGAAGGACGTGACAGATGAATTGGTAGTTGTGTAACTTTCTGGACTACCTTTGACAGATGATTGTGTGCACTACTACAGAGCTGAAGTTTGGGGTTCACTGCCACATAGCCAAGTGTAGATGTTTGGAAATCTCTTCTGAAATCAACAACACCATTTAAAAATGGAATTCAGAGATTTTTATTAGATGAAGTGAGGTAATGAGGCGCTGGTCAGCATTGGTATTACAGGCTTCAGAGTTAAATGGTCCCTATATTGCTGTGTGGATGACATTTGACAGACCTGAACACTCTAGAGCACACCATGTTTCAGATATTTTCAGTACGCTCTGGAATAAAATAAGAGCAAATTAACAGTGGGATCCAGTTCAGTTATTGTAGATGTTGAGGAAAGTGTATGCAGCTGCTGTAATGTCTCTATGTAGTGATGTTCATATGTACATTGAATGGAAGAGTCTTTTTGGAATGAACTAGCTAACCATAGTATATGCAAATGACTGTGATGTCATGCATGATGTACTTGACAACATGTACATCATTCCATGAATCTAAATGTTAAGTAAACTTGACACATCATCTAGAGCTCTCCATGTTTCCCTCTTGTTACTCAGCACAGTCTGCAAGACATTGGGAAACAGATAAATTATACTGATGGCAACCTGCCAAAGTGATCTTAATGCGTTAGAAAGTGACTCAGTAGAAGATTCTTTAGACTCCTCTGAGAGTAACTTTTATCTATTTACAAGTGAAACTAAGAGATGGATGGTTAAAAATGCCTAGGCTACTTTCTTGTCAGAAAGCCACCAGGTTCTTGCCACCTGTGATCTTATACAGCATTATCAGCAACGTTCCCTCTAATTTTTGTTTGCAGCTGCACAGAATAGCTCTGAGCAGGAAATTTTCATATAACTTGAAAACTGTGTGGGATCTTAAATGTTTTTTTTGTAATTAAAAGAAGTCAGAATATCGATTTTTTTCACATCGAAGAAAGACAAACCACAACTCACAACACAAATAAACAATACCAGGCAGTCAAAGCAACAGACAGGCACAATGGCAAAAGTAAAATGTTTGACTAGATGGCATTGGGATTCAGTGGGCTGGTAGCTTATTAACAATGAGCTCCAACTTCCATTCTGTGTTTATTGTTACAATTTTTAACAGTGTTGTAACTTGAAACACTGACAATGTCAATATGTTGAAGCTCTAAAATGTTTCAAAATAAAGTTTGTGGTATGTTTATTATTTAGAAAAATTATGGATTCTATTTGTTAACATAATTACAGGGCATTTCACAATTATATTAACATTTATTGCAAAATTATATCAATATTATATAAAAGAAAACTCCAGCTGCAAGGGAACAAAGGCCATGTATGTGGGAGCATTTCAGTTACGGTGTGGTCACACACTCACGCGGTTTAGAGGGAACAGTGATATCAGGGACATGAGACAATCCGTAGGTGCTGAAAATCCAAAGCAACACAAACAAGATGCTGGAGGAACTCAGCAGGCCAGGCAGCTTCTATGGAAAAGAGTAAACAGTCGATGTTTCGGGCTGAGACCCTTCATCAGGATTCAGGGACTGGGAATGGGTTGGAAGGACAAATATTCATCTGTTCACCAGTCATTTGCTGGGTGGTGAAGGAGGACTGCAGCTGGAGATCTTGATGCAAACGATAATTTCAACGTTAAAGGCATGAAGATAGTTGCACACCCTGTAAGATATTTGTGTGACAGAGGGCACTCTGTGAATGCATTCCCTACACATGCATGTACACACATTTGTACATTTACACACATATAAATATTGCTTTATCATTCTGCTGTCATTGCTTGAGTGTGTGCATTTTAACGTCTTCCCCCGGTATATTCTCATAATGGGTACTAAACCAAACTGATGCATTTGGGTTGGCTTTATCGTGCCTTTCCTGCCATAGATGGTGGAATATGCTGTTTCTTTAGTAATGGGGATGTGTAAATGTTTATATATTGTTTGTATACTGTGTTTAAGGTAGATACTTCTGCTTATTTTATAATTGATTGTAACTACATTGTGGTGTGCATTATATTCTAATTCATGTGTAGTCTTAAGTTAGCTTTGTGGGTAATTCGTCATCATCATGGCTATCCCTCCAGGTCGAGGATGAAAGTATTCGTTTTGTACAGAGTGAAGACGCCTGTGCGTGTATTTGTTTACTGTGTACTTGATGTTGCACTTCAAGAAGCACACGATACTTCACAGATCAACCAATGATTCCAATGGCATGGAAACCACAATGATTGGAGCTGATAGATTTGTTGTAGCCTTCATCCGCCTTCACAGCTGTTGAGTTCGAAGTAACTTCGTCCACCTGTTCCACCGTTGAGGTCTTGGTTGGATTGTTCTTTGTCAGGGACCTCACCCTCGACCTTACCGCCATGGGTGACCCTACCAGGAGCATAGCTCCAGACGGCATTACTCTTGGGATCACAGGACCACACAAGCTTCTCCACTGCGACAAGGTGACAATCCACGGAGAAGTGTGGGTAATTAAAGGTGGGATGTCCTGGCGCCAAGTAAATGAGGCTCATCACTCTCAATATGAGAGAGAGAGAGAGAGAGAGATCGGGGCTGCCATCAAGCAGAAGACACCACAGTATTAGAACCAAAAGGGACAGGCTGGATAACAGCCTCTTCCTCCCAGGCTGTTAGACGTTATCACACCCTGCTGCCACCCAGCACTCATGTGCCCCTCTACCGACCACCCCCTCCTCCAGACTCCCCAACTCAGAGACACACTCTCATCTTACACTGGTCACTTTTCATCTTTTATCGCTGCTGTTTCACTACTGCTGCTTGTTCTATCATAATAGTGCCAATTACATTGTACTATCTTAAAACAAGCATAAAACTCACACTTTAACTACAACCTGTTAATCTTCAGGCCTCACACATCAAAGTTGCTGGTGAACGCAGCAGGCCAGGCAGCATCTGTAGGAAGACGTGCAGTCGACGTTTCAGGCCGAGACCCTTCGTCAGGACGTGCTTCAGACCTTGTCATTCAGGGACTGGTGTTAATATTATTTTGTGACTGTAGGTGTTGGATAATAACTACGTGAGGTGTATGTGCCTCTATGTACTGTATTACTGTGTCTTTGGTAAATACCTATTTGTGAAAATTGGCAGTTTTCTTTTCACTAATTTCTCTAATTTTTATAAGTTTGCTTTTTGACACATTTAATAAAGTACACTTGCACTAAAGTGCTGAACGACTCCAGCCATTTTCTTCTTTGGTCAGAACGCATGCATCTAGCAATTTGGAATTAATACGACTTCACGTTTGCATGCATTGTCTGGGCAAGTAGCTACAGTAGCCACTGCATCACTCACTTCAAATAAATCAAAGTCAGCAAAATAATGTGGGTAAAACTCCAAGTTGGGCCTTGCATTATTTAAAATAACACAATTCCAATAACTCAATACATCAAAATTCAGCCATGAGTTTCTTTATTATGAAAAATGTTTACATGGCTAAAAATTGAATTACAACAGCAGCTGTCTCCCCTAATCAGTGCCCGCTCTCCAATTAAACTGATGCTTTCCTATCAGCGTCAAATGCCTTTCCAATGTTGGTCTCCAGCTTGTTGAAAGATTCCGTTCCGAGCAATTCCTTGCTTCCTTCATTTACTACTTGCCCTTGAGTTATGCTAATACGCACTTAACTTATAGCCTTGCAATTCCTCCCAGCCAGGTCTTGACATGATTAGTGAAACATGATTTCTAGGACAGTGGACATGGCTGCAACATAATTTCCTCTTATCAGAAAGCGCATGCAGCAGCATTCAGTGATGTGATTATGTTTTTATGAGGGAAAGTGCATTGCATGCCTTAAGGGTGTCATTAAACACTTCACAGCTAATGAATTACATTCAAACCACAATTTTGCAGACAGAAGGAGGCATAAGTTTATGCTGAGCAAGGCCCCATGAACAGAAGTGGAAAGATAACAGGTTGATCTTAGTTACAAAGACGACAAACTCTGGAGATGGTGGAAATCCAAAGCAACACCCGCAAGATGCTGGAGGAACGCAGCAGGTCTGACAGCATCTATGGATAAGAGTAAACAATGGACATTTTGGGATGAGACCCCTCATCAGGACTGTTGACCTTAGTTGTTGGGAGATGGATTCTTTAACTTTCTCCAGAAAAATTGTCAAGGAACCCTTATACTGTACAACCAAGCAGGAGTGAGTTTTATTTTAATGGAAAAGGAATAAAAACAATACTCTTTCCGCTTAGTTGGACAGAGAGATTTTATCAGCAGAAGATGGTTGAAATGAGGCAGTGGTTCTAGAGAAAGTTAAAACAATTGTGCAATAATGGCAGTAATTTAATGTCTGGTGGACGATGCCACACTCTGTCAAGCTTTCACTAAAGCAAGGGTTCCCAACCTTTTTTCTGCCATGGACCGAGACCATTAAGCAAGGGGTTCGTGGTCCCCGGGTTGGGAACCCCAGCACAAAAGAGTCAACTTGGATTATTTATTTATGGTCAGATTCCTGCTGCTGCCCGTAAGGAGTTTGTACGTTCTCCCCGTGGCCGTGTGGGTTTCCTCAGGGTGCTCTGGTTTCCTCCCACAGTCCAAAGACGTAAGGGTTAGTTGGTCATTGTCAATCGTCCCGTGATTAGGCGAGGGTTAAATCAGGGGACTGTTGGGTAATGTGGTTCAAAGGCCCGGAAAGGCCTATTCCACACTGTATCTCAATAAATTAATAAGTAAAATCAGGGACTTTATCCTACAATGCTCTGGCAATTGTCAGGAGTAACACCATTATATTAAAATGTCAATCTAATTATGTACATTAGGCTACCTTTAATCAGGGATAACCAGCTTTCCCAAATATCTTCTTTCTGTTCGTCGAGTTTACTAGTAAATGTTATGTATTCACTTATATTCCCACAGCACAGCAAAACAAAATGCTCTTTTTCCATTGTGAGAGACTTCAATGTCCTGGAATCACAGATTGCACAACCTTTATTTTCCTTCATCTGAGTGAAAAGGGTTGCCTTTTCATTCAATTTGTGCTTCATTTTAGTCAACCGGTAATGGTATTGAAAGGTTCTAAGACAGGGGTCCCCAACCTTTTTCGCCCTGCGGACCGGCCGACCGGAGGGGTGGGGGGTAGGGTTGCCAACGAACAAGAGTAGCAGTCAAATACATTGAGTTTACCCCGATAAAGACTACAATGACCATGAAGCCTTGCGCGGGCACCAGTGTGCATACGTAGTCGTGTACGTGCCGATTTTTTTCTACAAATCATTTTTGGCGATTCTGTTTGGGGGGGGTGTTAATCACAACTGGAATATGGGTGATAAGTGGCTAATACACTCAATTTCGTTTCTAAAGGGGTTTATCTAACAAATTTAATATTAAACACACAGCGCATATTTTCCTCGCATGAATATAGCAAGAAGTCAATTATCAGGGAAGGACGGGGAGCTTGAAGTAAGTGTTGAACGAACTTCCAGTAGAAGTGGTAGAGGCAGGTTCGATATTATCATTTAAAGAAAAATTGGATAGGTATATAGACAGGAAAGGAATGGAGGGGTATGGGCTGAGTGCAGGTCGGTGGGACTAGGTGAGAGTAGCGTTCGGCACGGACTAGAAGGGCAGAGATGGCCTGTTTCCGTGCTGTAATTGTTATGTGGTTATATAAGTCAATAGCATCATAACATTTTAAGTAATGTTTGGATATTAAACACACAGCACATATTTTCCCCGTATGAACATATAAAATCATTGCAACACACCAATATCGCTGAATCAGTGGGAGCCCTGGGCTTGTTTCCCTGCAACAAGACGGTCCCATCGAGGGGTGATGGGAGACAGCGATACTCGAAGGGGGTTCCTTATGTCCAGTCTATTCCGCAATTTAGTTTTCGTTGCATTCATTGCAGAGATATGTTGGAAATGGAAGCAACGTTTTCAGTGCTTTCGTGGCTATCTCAGGATATTTAGCCTTGACTTTGATCCAGAATGACAGCAGAGATGTTATGTCAAACATACTTTTCAGCCCGCCGTCATTGATCTCCTTCCTGCGCTGACATGGATGACGCGTGCGTAATGACCTCGCGTGCATTCAAGCCCAACAGTGGGCGTGACAGGGAATGTCATAATCATACTTTATTGATCCCGGGGGAAATTGGTTTTTGTTACAGTTGCACCATAAATAATTAAATAGTAATAAAATCATAAATATTTAAATAGTAATATGTAAATTATGCCAGGAAATAAGTCCTGGAATGAGGAAAGGTGCAGCTGACTCCTATCGTCAAATCATATTGTTTCCTCGCGGCCCGGTAACGCATGCCTTGCGGCCCGGTGGTTGGGGACCATTGTTCTAAGATATTTGCTCACAACCCCTGCTTTTCAGAGTCATCAGGCTGTGTTCTGAGTGGGCTGGCTGCTGGCTGTTTCCAAGGGTTACTTGCAGGTATTGTCACGCACAGTAGTCTCGATGAGAATGGTGCGCAGAACAAACACCATCCAGTGAGTGGCAGCTCTGTGAGTCAAAAATGCCTTGTTAATGAGAGAGGTCAGAGGAGAATGGCCAGTCTGACAGGAACTCAGATAATCACATGTTACAACAGTGGAGCATCTCTGCGCTCACAACCTGTCGAATACTGAAGTGGATGGGAAACAGCAGCAGAAGACTACAAACCGTCGCTCAGTGACCACTATTAGGTACAGGTGTTCTTTGCTGACCTCTGCTGAAGGTAAATACATAAATGTCACAACACTTTTTTCCACTTCTCTTTTCTCATCTAGACCTCAAGGAATCTATGCATTTAGAAAGAAAGCTACCTGTTCAAGGTTCAGACTACATTTGTTATCAAAGTATGTGTGCAGTATACAACCCTGAGATTCGTCTTCTCCAGATAGCCACAAAATAAAGAAGACCATAGAGGCCATTCAAAGAAAAACAATCATAATGCACACAAAAAAAAAGAAATTGCGCAAATGGCCAAAAGAGCATCAGCCCTCATTCCCCCCACGCACAAAAAAACAAAAAAGTAAAGGTATCCGCTAGTCTTGTGAGACCATGGATCTGCGCCTGGAAAGTCTTCACTCTCCAGAGTGCAGGCCCGGGCAAGGTTGTATGGAAGACCAGCAGTTGTCCATGCTGAAGGTCTCCTCTCTCCACGACACCAATGTTGTCCAAGGGAAGGGCATTAGGACCCATACAGCTTGTCACCAGTGTCGTCGTAGAGCAATGTGTGATTAAGTGCCTTGCTCAAGGACCCAACACGTTGCCTCGGCTGGGGCTCAAACTCACGACCTTCAGGTCGCTAGTCCAATGCCTTAACCACTGGGCCACGTGCTGCAAAAAAACAAACGAAGCGTGCAAATGGCAACAGGAAAGACGGGCGAAAGTACAGAATATAAAAGCATAGAACGGAAAGAGTCCAAGAGAACTACAGTCCAATCTGTAAATCTCAGAACCAGAACTTTGGTATCATCCTCTGACAGCCTTCCCTCAGGAGCAGCGAGCGGGAGACCGTCACATGCAGACACCTTCTTCTGGCAGCAGTGAACAAGAAGCTGGAGTTGCAGAATAAAGTTAAAAAAGAAGGTATTCAGCAGAACTACTTGAAAGCAATAAAAACAAGCCCACCACAGGAAGGTGAATGTGAATGTAAATGCATTTTTGCTAAAAAAAAACACAAGCCGAGCATGTCACGGCAACACTAGAATATTATTTTGTGTTTTGTCTTCGAGGTTTCTAATAAAACTGTAGAGAGCTTTTATGAAGAGGGTCACTAAAGCCCTTTCTTTATTTAATCAACCTTGTTAATCTACCTACAAAGGAACATGACGGGGCCAGGAGGTAATTATAGAGAAAGAGTAACAATATTATCATTTACACAAGTGCAAAGACAGCGTTGCTACAGGGAATGAAAGTGAAAGGTGTAATTATAAAGGTTCTGAGACAACAGAATCTCACATTGTGAGATGTGGGGCGGGATGGTAGCGTAGTGGTTGGCACAACGTTTGACAGTTCACAGCCACTGCCTGTAAGGAGTTTGTACGTTCTACCCATGACCATGTAGGTTTCCTCTGGGTACTCTGGTTTCCTCCCACAGTCCAAAGTCGTACCGTTTAGTAGGTTAATTGGTCATTGTCAATTGTTCCATGATTAGGCTAGGATGAAATTAGGGGATTGCTGGAAGGGCCCATTCCATGCTGTATGTTAACAAATAAATAACTTACATTGGAGGGAGAGTGATGGATGAACTAGAGGGACAGGAAGCAATGGAGAAATTTGTGAGAAATATGACAGTAAAGCTGCAAATGAAATATAAGGACAGATTTGTTAAAGCTTAGGTCAAGGATTTTTTTTAGGGAATGATTGAAAGAGGTGGAGAGATTACAGTAAGAAATTCCAGAGGTGGAGGTCCTGGTAAATGAAAGATGTGGTCATCATTGCTAAAGTGACTAGGGCTGGGAATTCTCAGGCAGTCTAAATCGGCATGCAGTCCAGTTGTGAAGAAGTGTCTCAGCCTGAAACATCAACTCTTTACTCTTTTTCCATGGATGCTTCCTGGTCTGCTGAGTTCCTCCAGTGTTTTGTTTGTGTTGCAGTTAGATTGGTTGAAGTGTTTGTCTATGATGGTTATAGTTCAGAAAAAAGTAACAATGGGAGGGAAAGATTGAACCTTGATGAGAATTGACAACACTATAAAATTATTAAAGTTGTTATTTCTTTAAAGAGACAGACAGGCACAGAAACAGGCCCTTCAGCCCATCTAGTCTGTGCCACACGATTTAAACTGCCTATTCCCATTGACCTGCACCCGGACTCATTCTGTTGGATTCCACCACCTCCTCTGGCAGAGTGCTGCATGTATCTGCGAAAAAGCCCAGCCCTCAGATCCTATCACTCACCTGCAAACCCCTCCCTCCTGCTGCTGGTCCTTGCTCCTAGGACGTCTGCACAGTTGTTTCTTGGCCTGGAAGCAGATCGTCATCCTCTAACAATGTGCGCTTAGCATGGAAGTGGCCAGGAAGACTAATCCCAGAGCAGCCCTGCTTCTTGTCATTCTTTTACACCAAAGAGACAAAGCCAGGCTTGAATGTGACGCTGTTCGATTACATTATGAATTGAGCAAGGGACCATAAGAGCATCAACAGCAATAAGGGCAGGGAGACTGAGGGTTATGTGGCTCACAGAACTTACATGGTGAATATCTTGTAGCCCAGGTAATGTCAGAGCGTTGAAGTTTCAAAATTCCAAATCTCTATTTTAGGGTCTGTTCCACTTTTCAAAGCTGTATACACGATAGACCCGGGTCTAAATTCAGGAAAATGACGTACCTAAAAACTACTCATGATCATGCTTCTAAATAAACTCCATTGTAAAGTATGCAAAATTGTTTTGCACAGTGCCAGAATCTCAAGGTTGGTCAGTGAAAATTTTGGTAAATTGTTGATTATAAAACTCAAAACAGCAAACATTCCTGCGGACTTGGGCTGCACCCAATTGCCGACCGGTCGTATGTAAAGACAGCTACCTTTTCAATCAGGTCTGCAATCAAAGTTGAAAAGGCAGAGTCTTGCGGCGGTTTCTCAGAGTTATACTACAACTAACTGCCAAATGGGATTCATTCGAAAGGGTGAACAAAAATAACGCAGGGCAAATGGAGCGGCCATTCTTTTGTGTGGGCCGGTGTTAGAGTGGCTTTGCCTCACCAGGGTAAAGCATCTGGTAAGTTTCTCTTTTTGTTCTTATTTACTTATGCCTCGCCTGCTAAGGCATCGTAGATGAGTGAGAATGGCTTCGGGGGCAGAGTTTTGTACTGTGTGTGGGATATGGGAATTCTGGGAGACCTCCAGCCTCCCAGAAAACCACATCTGCACTGGGTGCACCGAGCTGCAGTTCGTGCGAGAACTTATTAAGGAACTGGAGCTGCAGCTCGATGATCTTCAGCACATCCGGGAGAATGAGGGGGTGATAGCCAGGAGCTACGGGGAGGTAGTCACCCCGAGGTTGCAGGAGACAGGGTAACTGCGTTACTGTCAGGAGAAGGAAGGGAAATGCACAGCTAGTGCGGAGTACACCCATGGCTCCTCCCCTTAAAAATAAGTATACTACTTCAGATACTTTTGAGAGAAACAACCTAACATGGGAGAGCCCAGTGACCAGGTCTCTGCTGCAGACTCCGGTGCTGTGGCTCAGAAGTTCAGAGGGGTGAAGAGGAATGCAGTGATGATAGGAGACCCATAGTCAGAGGAACAGAGAGACGAGGTTCAGTGGGTGCGATTGAGACACCCGGATGGTATGTTGCCTCCCAGGTAGCAGGGTCAGAGATGTCCCGGATTGGGTCCATGGCATTCTCAAGGGGAGAGGTGAGCAGCCAGCAGTCTTCGTACATATTGGCACCAATGACATAGGCAGACAAGGTGAGGAGGTCCTTAAGAGAGATTTACACTCCCTGGATTCCCTTCCAAATTGCTTTCAAAAACTCTAGCCATTGCTGCTCTACCGTCATCACTGCCAGTGTTCCTTTCCAATTAATTCTAGCCAACTCCTCTCTCATTCCTCTGTAATTCCCTTTACTCCATTCTAACGCTGATACACCTGACTTTAGCTTTTCTTTCTCAAATTTCAGAGTGAATTCGATCACCATCCCCTAAATGTTCTTTTACCTTAATCTCCTTAATCAATTCTGGTTCATTGCACAACATTCGTTGCTGAATAGCTGATCCCCTAGTGGGTTCAACCACATACTGCTCTGAAAAGCCATCTTGTGGGCATTCTAGACCCACCCCCCGGATTCCGGCACCAACCTGATTTTCCAAATCTGCCTGCATATTGAAATCCCCATGGCTATTGTAACATTGCCCTTCTCGTATGCATTTTGTATGAAATGTCGGACAAAGTTAAGTGTTTTGCATCAGTCGTCACTGTGGAAGACTCTAGCAGTGTGGTAGATATTCGAGAGTGCCTAGGGTCTGAAGAGAGAGTGTGAAGAGCAGAATCAAATATCGCTGTAATGATTGTACAATCTAGTACCAATTGTTTGGCGGCAATAAAGTATAAAGTATAAGTATAAGGAGCTAGGAAGAAAGCTGAAAAATAGGACCTTCTGGGAAGTAATCCCTGGCTCGCTGCCTGTGCCATGAGGGAGCACGGGTAAGGATAGGGTGAATTGGCACGGGAATACGTGACTGAGGAACTGGTGTGGCAGGCAAGGGTTCGGGTTTATGGATCATTAGGATCTCGTCCTGTGAAGATGCAACCTATACAAAAGGGATGGTTTACACCTGAACCTGAGGGGGACCTATATCCTTGCGGACAAGTTTGGTAGGGTTGCTTAGGAGGGTTTAAATTAACTTGGCAGGATGACGGGAACCAGAGTGAGAGTGCTGAGGATGAGGTAGTTGGTTTACAAACAAAGGCAATATGTAGTGAGACTTCTAGCAAGGAGAGACTGATTACAGGGCAAAATTGCAGTCAACAGGATGAGTTGCAATGTAAAAGGCGGAGAAAATCAAAAAGCATGAATACAGGACTAAAGGTGTTTGCTTGAAGACACACCATGTACGGAAAAAAATCAAGGAACTTGTAGCACAGTTAGAAATTGGCATGTATGACGTTGTGGGCACCACTGAATCATGGCTGAAAGAAGATTATAGTTGGGAGCTTAAGGTCCAAGGAGACACATTGTATTGAAAGGACAGGCAGGTAAGGAGAGGGGAAGGTATGGCAGTTCGTAAAAAATCAATTCAAGTCATTAGAAAGAGGTCTGATCTGCATATACTGGCTTTTATCTCTCTTATGGCTAGAAGGGCGCTTTTGTTTAGATGGAAGGATGCTGTTCTGCCTAACCATGCTCAGTGATTACGGGATGTTATGGCATGCCTAAATTTAGAAAAGATTTGTTGTACAATTTCTGAATCTAACCCAGATTTTCAAAATTTGTGGGGACCGTTTTTAAATTATTTTCATAATCTTTGACTTCTTGTTAAAATACAGAAATCGGTTAATAGTATATTTTATTATCTGACAAGCTCTTTTTTCCCAAACAACGTCGACTTTGGTAGTGGGTGTAGATCCTTTTTTCTAATAAAATTGTTTATATTCTAATATATGAATTAGTCTAATACATATGACTATAGAGTAAGGAGTTGGTTAATGTGATTTAATATACTGTATCTGGTATTATTATATTTTTATTTTGTTTTATAATATGTATTCCCTTGAACTCTGTATTCTTCTATATGGAAAGCAATAAAAAAAATTGGAAAAGAGAGAGGTGACATAGGGCCAGAAGAAGTTGAATTGTTGTGGACAGAGCTAAGGAACTGCAAGGGTAAAAAGACCCTGATAGGAGTTCTGTGCAGACCCCCAATCATTAGTAAGGATGTGGTCTACAAATTACAACAGGAGATAGATAATGCATACAAAAAGGGCAATGTTACAATAGCAATGGGGATTTCAATATGCAGGCAGATTTGGAAAATCAGGTTGGTGCTGGAATCCAGGAGGGGGGAGTTTCTAGAATGCCTACAAGATGGCTTTTCAGAGCAGTATGTGGTTGAACCCACTAGGGGATCAGCTATTCAGCAATGAATGTTATGCAATGAGCCAGAATTGATTAGAGAGATTAAGGTAAAAGAACTCTTAGGGGATGGTGATCGAATTTACCCTGAAATTTGAGAAGGAAAAGCTAAAGTCAGATGTATCAGCATTAGAATGGAGTAAAGGGAATTACAAAGGAATGAGAGAGGAGTTGGCTAGAATTGATTGGAAAGGAACACTGGCAGTGATGACGGTAGAGCAGCAATGGCTAGAGTTTTTGGAAACAATTTGGAAGGCACAAGATAGATACATCCCAAAGAGGATGAAGCACTCTAAAAGCAGGATGATACAGCCATGGCTAACATGAGAAGTCAAAGCCACCGTAAAAGCCAGGAGAGGACATAAAAACAGAGTAAAAATTAAAGTGAAGTTAGAGGACTGGGAAGCTTTTAAAAACCAACAGAAGACAAATAAAGTCATTAAGAAGGAAAAGCGGGAATACAAAAGTTTCTTCAAAGATATAAAGTGTAAGCGAGAGGCAAACATGGATATTGGACCACTGGAAAATGATGCTGGAGAGATAGTAATGGGGGACAAGGAAATGTCGGACAAACTTATGTGTTTTGCATCAGTCGTCACTGTGGAAGACTTTAGCAGTATAGTGGATATTCGTGAGTGCCTAGGGTCAGAAGTGTGTGAAGTTAGCATTACCAGGGAGAAGGTTATTTGGAAACTGAAAGGTCTGAAGGTAGATAAGTCACCTGGACCAGATGGTGTACACCCCAGGGTTCTGAAATAGGTGGCTGAAGAGATAGTGAACATTTTGTAATGATCTTTTATGAATCACTAGATTCTGGAATTGTTCCAGAAGACTGGAAAATTGCGAATGTCACTCCACTCTTCAAGAAGGAAGAGAGGCAGAAAAAAGAAAATTATAGGCCAGTTAGTCTGACTTCAGTGGTTGGGAAGATGTTGGAGTTGATTGTTAAGGATGAGGTCTCAGGGTACTTGGAGACATATGATAAAATAGGCTGTAAGTCAGCATGATTTCCACAAGGGAAAATCTTGCCTGACAAATCTGTTGGAATTCTTTGAAGAAATAACAAGCAGGATAGATAAAGGAGAATTAGTGGATGTTGTATTCTTGGATTTTCAGAAGGCCTTTGACAAGGTGCCATACATGAGGCTGTTTAACAATTTAAGAGCTCATGGTATTACAGGAAAGACACTAGCATGGATAAAGCAGTGGCTGATTGGCAGGATGCAAAAAGTGGGAATAAAGGGAGTCATTTCTGATTGGCTGTCAGTGACTAGAGGTGTTCCACAGGGGTCTATGTTGGGACCATTTCTTTTCACGTTATATGTCAATGACTTGTATGATGGAATTGATGGCTTTGTTGCAAAGTTTGTAGATGATAAGTGGTGGGGCTACAGAAGGATTTAGACAGATTAGAAGAATGGGCAAAGTAGTGGCAGGTGGTATACACTGTTGGGAAGTGTATGGTCAAGCACTTTGGTAGATGAAATAAAAGGGTAGACTATTTTCTAAATGGAGAGAAAATTCAAAAACCTGAGGTGCAAGGTGACTTGGGAGTCCATGTGCAGGATTCCCTGAATGTTAATTTGGCATGTTGAGTCGGTAGTGAGGAAGGCAAATGCAATGTTAGGGGGCTGCGTATAAAAGCAAGGATGTAATGTTGAGGCTTTATAAAGCACTGGTGAGGCCTCATTTGGGGTATTGTGAGCAGTTTTCCGCCCCTTATCTTAGACAGGATGTGTTGAAACTGGAGAGGGTTCAAAGGAAGTTCATGAAAATGATTCCGGGATTGAACTGTTTGTCAAATGAAGCGTATATGATGCCTTTGGCCCTGTATTCACTGCAATTCAGAAGAATGAGGGGTGATTTGATTGAATCCTATTGAATGTTGAAAGCCCTAGATAGAGTGGACGTGGAGAGGATGTTTCCGGTGGTGGGAGAGGCTAGGACCAGAGGACACATCCTCAGAATAGAGCGGTGTTATTTTAGAAAGGGGATGAGGAGGAATATCTTTACCCAGAGAATGGTGACTATGTGGAATCGTTGCCACAGGCAGCTATAGGGTCCAAGTCTTTATGTATATTTAAGGCAGATGTTGATTGGTCAGGGTATGAAGGGATACGGGGAGAGGTTGAGAGGAAAATGGATCAGCCATGATGAAATGGTGGAGCAGACTCAATGGGCCAAATGGCCTAATTCTGCTCCTGTATCTCATGGTCTTATGGTCTTATGGACTCTGAGCAACATTAGGGGAGAGTAAAGAACGTTTTTTTGATCTGCTATGTTTGATTATAAGGATCAATTGTGATGTTTTTATTTGGAGTCAAATTGGATTTGTCAAACAAGGTGATGGGGCAAGAGCAAATTGTAACTTCATCTAATCAGGTGATTGAAAAGGATTCTATTCTGAAGGACGTAGATGTATAATAGAATTTTGAAACAAAATAATTCATTAGGGTATTTGCTGTTAGCAAGAATTATTGAAGATTTCTGTTAGGCTTTGTAGCTTCAAAACATTAAACTAATTCAAGGAGGACACTGGAGTCTGGGAATGCGGGTCTAGCTTCATCTTTACATTTTGTGATGCACGCACACATCACATGGTAGTGTGATGGTATATGCAATTAATGTATTTTTACATATAACCTGTAATTAATTATTTAAATGAACAAGAATGCTTAATTAAACAATATACTGTATATATACAAGATTACTCAAATATTATTGAAATATTAAATACATAATAATTACTCAGTAGCTTTGCATACATATAATATGAAATATTAAAGGGACATTTGTATCAATATAAGCAAAAAAGAAAAATGAACTGCAATTTGCCGTTATGTACACAGTTGGTGATATCATTGCTTGTTTAGTTGGATAATTCAATTTCAGGTCAATGACTTAAATCTCATCATTGGTTTTGCTGTATGTTCCTAGCTGTAGTGTTTCATTAGATACAGTGGGACTCAGGAAGGCAGCCGCAGTCTCCTACCTCACTGTCTGCAGCATGCTGCAGTCTTGCTTAATTCTTCCTCTCAACCCAAATATTTCAAGGTGTCACAAGTAAAATTTTCACGCTGACCATGACACGATTAAGGTCTGCGTACGCCAGAACTACAAGAGAAGGAGAATGGAAAGACGTGCTAGGCAAGAATGACACAGATAATATAATGCACCTGCCATAAATATAGATAAAAGTGTTTTACGACATCATGAATAAGACAGAACAACACACTTTAGAAGGAGTCGGAAATCTAAACAAAAGAATATTATAAATAATCAGTCATGTAATTGATAATGATCAATTATAAATTGTTCACATTAAGTTAAATAGCATTAGGATAAAGATTACCTCCGAGTTTAGGTTTGGGTTCTTTGTGTTTCAAGAGTTCAGTCCTGCTGATAATTCTATCATTCCTAACTCCCTGTTGCCCACACAACTTCAGTTCCTATAATGGATACTATCAAGACAGATCCAGGTCAACCCAGGGGAAAACATTGATGTCTTTAAGGATTTGCATCACAACATTTTTAATATTTTCCTGCCCTTTGCACACCAGAATTGATTAGATTATGTTTCTCAAAGTCAGAGACATAAATCACTTTATTAAATAATTTTGAGGAGGAGGTATACTGGCAGTCCTCTCTGAATTACAAGATTGCCTATCTTTGCACAAGTACATTGAAAGGTTTTTGTAAGCTATATTGCAAACAAGGCTTGTCTTCAACTTAGGACTGGCCTGTTGGTAGAGAATAGATTTCAAAGTCATTAATTTTTCCTCAGAATGTCAGAACCTGAGTGGTTTCAGCTGAAAGAGCAATCCTCGCCGGACTCTGTTCCACTTTGCGGACACTCACAGCTCCCAGAGTCATGTATGGTTAGGGTCATGGCCAGAAGTATTTAGCATAGTTTTCTGATTCTGATTAAATTTCATACTTCTGTGTAATAATTTCTGCTTGCCTGTTGTAGCTTAGTGAAATAATCCACGCAGAGCCTTTAACTATTTCAAAATATAAAAATACAGAGTGATTCTGGTTAATTATTAATTGCATTTATCACTTGTGAACTTGAAGGTGCAAACTTTGCATTAAAAAGCGATTTATCATTTTCCTCAGGTGTATTCCAATGCGCTGTAGATAGAATTAATGACCCTGAGGTCCACTTGTTAAATAAGAATATAATGGCTATTTTACACATAGGTCAAAAGGTGTACTGATTTAAAAATAAATTCTCAAAATGTATCTGAAAATGCTAAGGCTATTTTTTGTTTCTCTTGATTCCCCACGTTGGAGAATCAATACTAGGGGAGAGGTTCTGTAGAGCTAGAACCTCTACTTCGTTATGTTATGTGCTGTGTCGTATGATGTGGGTGATCATGGTCTTTCCATAACCATGATTATTCTCGATAAAGTTTTCTACAGAGGTGGCTTGCTATTGCCTTCTTCTGGGCAGTATTTTTAGAAGACGGGTGACCCCAGCCATTATCGATACTCTTCAGAGATTGTCTCCCTGGTGTCAGTGGCCGCATAACCAGGACTTGTGATATGCACCAGCTGCTCATACGACCATCCACCACCTGGTCCTATGCTTCACATGACCCTGATTGGGGGCAAAGCAGGTGCCATACCTTGCCCAAGGGTGATCTGCAGGCTAGTGGAGAGAAGGAGCATCTTACACTTTCTTTGGTAGAGACATATCTCCACCCCTCTATTCCTTGATGTGGTAGCCTTTGTGAAAAGCATGTGGCTTATGCAGTACAGTTCATCTCAGTGAAGAACTCAGATTTGGAAGTAGAGTGCAATGCAGGATCAATAGTGTTAGATTTTTTTAGAGTATGAGAACACTCAGTCCTCTTTTGTAGTCATTTAGAAATGCATACATGCATTAAGAAATGATACAATGTTTCTCCGGAGTGATATCACAGAAAACAGGACAAACCAAAGACTAACACTGACAGAACCACATAATTATAATTTATAGTTACAGCAGTGCAAAGCAATACCATAATTTGATGAAGAACAGACCATGGGCACAGTAAAAAAAGGTCTCAAAGTCCCGAGTCGATCGACTCCCGAGTCCCCGATAGCAGGCGGCAAAAGGGAGAAACTCCCTGCCATAAACCTCCAGGCACCGTCAACTTGCCGATACCTTGGAAGCAGCCGACCACAGCTGACACTGAGTACATCCGTCCAAAAACTCCGAGCTTCCGACCAGCCTCTCCGATACAGCCTCCCGAGCGCCATCCTCTGCCGAGCGCCTTCGACCTCTCCCCAGCCGCTGAAACACACAAAGCCGAGGATTTCGAGGCCTTCAGCTCCGGAGATTCTGGTTACCACACAGTAGCAGCGGCAGCCAAGCGGGCATTTCAGAAGTTTTCCAGATGTTCCTCCGTACTCTCACGTCTGTCTCCATCAAATCACAATTGTGCACGGTCCCCTATTTGACAGATTACAGACATCATCACCGAAGTGGCCACGCGCGCTGCCATTGCGCCGCCATCTTCTCCCCCCTCCCTCAGATTGTGTTAACAATCTGAGAATGAATTCTTAGATGATGCCTCTATTGGTGATTTTCTCGTGACAGTGTAGTGTATTGATGCAGTGCTGAAGTAACAGTCAACAACGTCAAGACAGTGCGTACTTACTTATGACCACAAAGAAAAGGCCTTGAGATCCATCAAGTCATTGAATCAGTATTATTGAATCAGAATGGAAGAAGACTGTCTGTTCCCCAAGTCCATATTGGCCACTAATTACACCAGTGGTTCCTGATCTGGAGTCCATGGCCCCTCAGTTAATGGTAGGGGTCCATGGCATAAAAAAGTTGGGAACCCCTGAATTACACTAATCCTACCTTTTATTCTCCCCAGATTCCTCTCTGCTTCCTTCCTGCACCCACAGATTTTACCACCAACCTGCACCCTCAGATCAATTCACAGTGGCCAACCTGTATAAACAGGAAAATTCAGAGAACTTTCGAATGGATTTTCCACCTGAACTTTGCAATGACATTACAGATTTTTGACTGCATCACTCCATCCATAACGTCAACCATAAACAAAGTTAAATTGGAAAAAGGATCTAGTGCTTAAATTAAATTGTTAAAATGGGGATTTGCCACATTTTCATATAATGAAGCACAACACAAGGAAGAACTGGAGGCTGGTTGTGTAACTAATTAAAGAGGCAATAATTCAATAAAGTGAAACAAGAAACAATAATTTAATAACTCCTCTAACAGGCTGGCACTGAATTTCTTAACGGCTGATGTGTCCCTTATGGCATGTGTCGCAAAGGAACCATCATCACAGTTTGTCACACCAGACAGCCAGCCACTCTCGTGTTGTTTGGTTGATGTTGAGCAGGTCAGTGTCGGCTAAATCAGGTGAGAGAGGGCAGTTGCGCAGAACGTGTTCAATGTTCTGCACCCTTTCGCCACACTCACAGGATTTGCTGGTCTTTAAACCCCACTTCACCATATTGTCTCCCGTCCTACAAACTCCCGCTCTCGCTCCGTTGAGAGTGCACCACTTCCGTCTGTCAAGCCGTGCCCCGTCTGGTAACACTTCTGTGGGGTCTTGCACTGTATTGTTTGGTGGGGTTCTGGCTTCTGTTTGTTGCCAGAGGTCAATCCTGTATGTTGGGGGGATGTTCCGTGCGGTAGTTCCTCCACTGTAGCAAAACTGGCACATGATGATGTAGTGGGTGCCGTGGATCCGAGTTCTGTTTACCTTTTTCTATTTTTGTTGTAGTATGTCTTCGGATCTCTGGGGGAGCAATGCCTGCAAGTCTGTAAATGATGTTAGTGGGTGTGGGGTGCAATGTGCCCGTGATTATTCGGCAGGCTTCGTTAAGCAACGGGTCTATTTTCTTCGCATGGGCTGATCTGCCCCACACAGGTGCACAGTAGTCTGCAGGTGCATAGCAGAGTGCTAGGGCAGTTGATCTAAGTGTGTGAGCATTAGCTCCCCATTTCGTGCCTGCTAATTTTTTCAAGAGAGAATTGGAAGAGCCAACTTTCCCTCGGAGTTTTTGGATGTGGGTGGCAAATGAGAGCGTCCTATCCAGTGTCACGCCCAGGTAAATTGGAGTCGGATGGTATTTGAGCTCCTTCCCACACCAGAAGATTTTGAGTTTCCGAGCTGCTTCTCGATTCCTCAGGTGGAATGCACACACTTGAGTTTTTGATGGATTTGGGTTCAGAGACCATTTTTCATACTATTGCTTCATTGCTTCGAGGACTGCTGTGAGTCGTACTTCAACTTCTTGGAAGGAGTTAGCTTGTGTTGCTATGCATAGATCATCTGCATAGATAAACCTGCGTGTGTTAGGAAAGGTTGGTTGGTTGGTTGTATGTGTAAACGTTAAATAGTAGAGGTGCCAGGACTGATCCCTGTGTAGTCTAATTTAAAACCGCAAACACGAGGAAATCTGCAGATGCTGGAATTTCAAACAACACACATAAAAGTTGCTGGTGAACGCAGCAGGCCAGGCAGCATCTCTAGGAAGAGGTACAGTACATCCATGGTGAAAATAAAGCGGTGGGGGCCAGGGAATTTAAAATACCTGTTCCTAGAGATGCTGCCTGGCCTGCTGCGTTCACCAGCAACTTTTATGTGTGTTCCCTGTGGTAGTCTATTCTTTTGTGGATGCCACCTACTCTTAATTCCATTCATTTCTACATAAAATCTGTGATTTTCTAGGAGGCTTCTTATTACTTTGACTGTGGTTTTGTTCTTTAACACTTTAGATGATTTCAGTAGAAGGTCTCTGTGATTCACAGAGTCGTATGCTGCTGTTAAGTCAACGAATACTTCCTCTGTAATTTGTCGCATTTCAAAGCCATCCTCAATATACTGGGTTAAATTCAGGACTTGACTGGGGCAAGTGCGGCTTGGTCTGGTGTTAGAAGATCTTCGACTAAGGGGGATATTCTTTTCAGTATGAGTCTCTCATAGAGTTTATAGAGGTTGCAGAGCAAGGAAATTGGTCTGTAATTTTTAGGACTGTTAGAGTCTTTATTGGGTTTTAGGAGAGCAACAACTTTGGCTCTTCTCCACTTTTTAAGTATTTTTAATGATTTTAGGCCACAGTTAAAAAGGGACAGAAGCCAGTGGAATGCTTTAGGTCCAAGATGTTTAAGGAATTCATTAAGAATCCCATCTATGCCAGCAGCTTTGTTGGATTTTAGCTGTGATACTTCATCCTTTAATTCTTCTAGGGTGAGAGGTGGGAAGTTGTTATTCCCGTTTGAAAGAGCTGACTCCATCTGCTGATGTTGCTTTTTCTTTTGCCTCCATTCCCTGTTATTTGGTTGACCATTTAGTATTAGTTGGTGGGCAACCTGATTGGATGTTATGGCAGCAATTCTCTGTGGTGGTCTATTGTCTGAGTTGAGTTTCCGAACAGTTGCCCATGCCTTCTTACTGTTCTTGGTCATATCTGTGTTTTCTATCAGTTCCTGCCAATGCTGTTGTCTCTCTTGGCTCAGTAGGGACAGAACTGACTCTCCTATTTCAATTGTGTCTTGACCATACGGGTCTTGGTCATACAAGTTGACATACTCATCATAACTTTGCTTGATATCACTAGTCAATCCTTGAATATATTTGGTTCTGCAACCTCTAGGTATGTTCTGCTGCACTACTTTCCAGATTAGTCAGACAAATTCATCATAATGATCAGGTTCTGGTAGTATGGCATCGATAAGTTGACCAAGGGATTCTGCGAAATATGTCCAATTTGCTTTTCTCAGGTTAAGTCTTGGAAGATACTTTGATGGTACAGGTCTCAGAACTGGAAGGGATTCTACCTGGACTGGACAGTGTTGGGATTTAGGTATATGCTGGAGGACTGTTCGTGTGAAGTGGTTGGAGCTTGCCGGGGTAACAAAGCACAAGGTCTGTATTGTATCCTTTTCTCCATCTGGCACTTGTGAAGGTAGGGGTGTCCTTTGGCTCAAGGCTGTTGTTTAGCGCTCATGATACAACTTCTTCTCCATTTGCATTGTCATCTTCGTATCCCCAGTTGGTGCTATGGTCACCAATAATGAGGTACATTTTGTCCTGGAGATCTAGGTTAGGTGGCCACATGAATGGTTCATTAGGGGTTTGTAGACCGAGATGATGTTTATGTGTTTTGTTTCAATTTTCAGAAGTTCCATTGAGCCAGCTTGGATGTTTGATGTGCTTATTACTATAGATTTATCTTTAACAAAGATTGCACTTCCATAAGTTTGGCTAGGGTTGTCAATAGCCAAGTGCATTCCTGGCACATAGGGTTGGTTGTTCAGCCTATGAGTTTCTTGTATGCACAAGATATCCGGTTTTAAGTTTGCCAGGATTTCTGCTTTACTGTGGCTGAAGCCTTCGATGTTGTGGCTAACGATTTTTAATTTCCAGTGAGCCGAGGGTTTATCCTTTTACCACCCACTGGATCACTTGGTCTGGTGCGTAATGTCAGGATTATTCTCCTTTCGGATTAACAGGGTCATGGCGTGAACGTTCCTGACTTGGCCCCAAAGGAATCATGACCTTAGACTAAATTGACACTTCATTATATTCCAAGCCAATGATGAGAGATTTTGCACTGTGGTGTAAAAGGAAAGGTCAAACAATCTTGCTTCTACCAATGATTTGGTTGGCTTTTAAAAAAATATTCTCTTTGTTGTGATAACAGATTCGTCACTTAATTTTTTCAATAAAGCTCACCCAACTGTTCTCTCCTTCACTTACGGGGATTGGAGTGAGGTTGCCATCAACTGACTTGATAAAAAATGCTAGCTGAAACTGAAATATTTCAGTATTTGCCATAGCCACATATCTCGATTGTTAAAAAAATAATGAAATGTAATGAATTCCTTTGTGTCAGGGGTTCCCAACTCTTTCTTATGCCATGGACACCTACTATTAACCGAAGGGTTCATGGACCCCACTTTGGGAACCCCTGCTTTAGGTGTTGAAAAGGGACCATTTGGAACATTCAAGATTACATCCTTTACCTCAAAATTACACCTCACAATTTCCCTCAGCTTTTAACAATAAAGAATGTAGTTTATTACAGCAATCAGTTTGGACTTACTGCTGGGAGAAGATTTGAATTTAACTGTAACTCTATTTAATGCTACAAGAATCCAGTTTCTTGGGAAATCTTGGGTTCACTACATTCTCCTGATTGGTATTTAACTTGAATGGCTTCAAGGTTATTTCAAAGGGCAGTGGAGAATTATCCACTTTGGTGAATCTGGCCTCACATATTAGTGGAAGCAGATGGAATTTTTACAACAAATAACTTTATTATGACTACTCTTAGTCCTTCCTCAAGGAGTTAAAATTTCCCAGTTACTGCAGTGAGATTTGAACACATCTCCAAATCAATAGTCAAGGCGAGAATGATAATTTAACCACTATACTATCATACTGCAACTGTTCTCCACCAAATTATCAGAGCCCACTTATAACTTGGATCTGACTGCACTGGGAAAATGTGCTCCATGCAGGTTTCGAAGTGATAGATGTTCATTTCCAAGTTTCCTAAAGTTATGTAAAAAGTTGTCATCTTGCAGTTGAATTTGGAGAAATCCTGTTTTTTTCAGCTATATGGCTCCAAACCCTCCAGGGACCACCTTTCAGATTTTTTATGAATAATGGAAAACACTCCCAGGGAAGAAGAATTATCCATAGAGCACTTGGTGGGGCTGTTGAGCTACAAACTACTGGAATTTTTTTCCTGCTTTTTTTCTCTCAAAATACCGTGATTAACCAGATCCAGGCTTCTGTTCCCCCTGTCAATGGACTCATAAGTACGGAAGGTTACATCGGACTGTGTGACTGACGTACTCCTCCGCACTAAGCCGTTCCATGGGTGGACTGAATGAAGATGATAGACGTCTCTTTTGCTGCTCTAGTATTGAGTGAAACTCCTGCTGTCAGAAGCTGATCCTGTCTTCGAATACTGTCGTCACAAGCGTACATCTTTGCAAAGGGTGGCTGGTTGATTTTCAGGAGGGAGACACCTGTCTGATCTCTTCCCTGCCTAAGTGGTAATCCTTGTTTTCTTTTTAATAAGGCCATAAGACTTATGCCATTCGGCCCAATGAGTCTGCTCCACCATTCGATCATGGTTGATTTATTTTCCCTCTCAACCCTATTCTCCTGCCTTCTCCCCATAACTGTGAACATCCTTACTAATCAAGAACCTATCAGCCTCTGCTTTAAATATACTTGGCCTTCACAACTGCCTGTGGCAATGAATTCTACAGATTCACTACCCTCTGACTAAAGAAGTGCCTCCTCGTCTCTGTTCCAAAGGGACGTCCTTGTATTCTGAGTCTGTTCCCTCTGGTTCAAGTCTCTCCCTCTATTGGAAACATCATGTCCACTAGGCCTTTTAATATTCTGAGATCTCCCCTCATTCTTCTAAATTTTAGCAAGTTCAGGCCCAGTGCCATCAAATGTTCCTCACTTGTTAACTGTTTCATTGCTGGGATCATTCTTGTAAACCTTCTCTGGGCTCTCTCCAGTGCCAGCACATCCTTTCTCACAATACTCCAAATGGGGCCTGACCAGTGCCTTATTATACCTCAGCATTACATCCTTGCTTTCTCTTCTAGTTCTCCAGAAAAGAATGGCAACACTATACTACTACCATTGCTGCTGAACATGTTTGTTAAATGCGTGGGTTATGAGCAAAGGAAATATGGCTGGACTTGCTTAGAACTTCAGTGCTATTGTGTTTATTAGGGGAGTCCAATGTCAAACCTACAAAAATTAGTGAAAATAGGGAAAAGAAAACTGCCAATATTTACAAAAGACATCTACCAGAAAACACAATAATAGCTCCTGGCAGCCCCTGTCTCACCCTCACTGAGCTCATTTGAATTGTGCACCAGGATATTCCATCTTTATTTACCCACAAAGTTCACTTAAGACGACGCATGAATTAGAATATGATGCACCCCACAATCATATTATAAAATAAACAGAAGCATCTACCTTAAATACAGCATATAAACAACATGTACACATTTATACATCTCCATTACTAAAGAAGTGGAATATTCTGCTGTGAATGGTGGGAAAATGGTAGGACCCATTAGTTGAATATACTGGGGAAGACAGTGAAGTGTGTGCACTCGGTGAAATGACTGCAGAATGACCAGGCAGTATCTGTGTCTGTAAATGCTGGTGTGTAAGAAGAGTATTTACCGAGAGCTCTCTGTCACAATGTTTATGAGTTTCCTGCTTGTCGCCATCCCAAAGTACATTTACAGGGTTCATTAAAACCAACGTTGTGAAAAAATTGATAGTGTGAAACACTCTGGTTTCCTCAGCTGTGTAAGTCTAGGGAAGGCAATCTCCGGCCCCATCAAACGTGTGAGATCGAGGCACAAGCCCACCCCAAAACCCCCTGTTCATGTGGACGCTGTGTAATTTACTACCCTGTTACAAATTAGTGCCATGAAATAACACACAGTACACTGAATATGATTAAAGGAATTATATTTATGAATCTTAACTAAAGGGTTAGTAAAGAATAACAAAGAGAAGAGGGCCCATTCTAGTTAAGCAGTCAAATGTGTGCATGTTGGAGGCCATCTTGAACTTCTCTGTCACTCACATGCTGGGCCCTCGGTCAACGTGAAAGCACACACTGCCTTCCGAACATCGCTTGCAATCCATCCCGAACAAACGGGTCTCCCACCGGATCGTGTGCTATGACCGGTTCCCCCCAGCGTCTATCTTCATCTCCTCTTGAAGAAAAGCCCAAGACCACACTTATTGTCCCTCACCAAGAAAAACCTCCTGCTAATTGGACGGCACACATTCCACATCATCCCTTATTTTCAACATCAACCCAAACAGGCTGAAAGCAGAACAAACAGCTCTGACAGAGCTGTCAAGTGAAACACCTACAGCATAACAGTGAAGATGTGAACCAGGGCACTACAAATATTTAAGCCCTGCTGGTTGAAAACCATAGCAAATCCAGCTTTACTGAACTAAAGAGAGAGAGACAGCAAGTCAAATCAAGTTTATTGTCGTTTTACTATATACATGTATACCATCAAACGAGGCAACGTTATTGCAGAGCGGGGTATACAGCACAGTCGTACAAATAACACCCAATAACTTAGGAAAGTAAGAATTAAATCTACAAATGAATTATGCATAGATAAACAAAGTAAAGTGCATAAATGAAATATTGTAGGGTACAGTACAAATTATCCAGTAGCAGCAGCTGTGTGGTAACTTATAAAACATTAAAATGAGTAAGGGTGTAAACGTGAACTCCTAATGAAGTGTCCGCCCATCAACAGAATACCAGCAGGCCCATGGGCCCAAGGGAAACTTCTCAGCATTCTCTATCTTTCCCTTAGAATCTCACGGAACAGCTGGAAGCAGTGTGGAATAACGCCCCATGAATGAAGAGGGATATACGTTGTCAGGCAGTGCCTGATGCCGAATTGTTGCTTGCTGCCAGAGCTCCAGCGTATATCGTACCTGAGGCAGTTATGTGTGTCAATGTGCCGCACCAATTACTCCAAACAATGACCCCTTTCCTGCCATTGTGCTGCATTCTGTGTCTGAGAGACAACGAGAAACACGGTGTGGAAACAAGCCCTTCGGCCTATTGAGTCTGCACCCACCACCAACACTAATCTTGCAGCTACATTTCAACAGTAGGCCCATCCTAATCTCTGCTGCGTGCCAGAGGCTGTAATAAGAACAAAGTGCCCCTCAATACCCTGTACGCATCCAACCATCGGGATACCATGGCAAATGAAGCTCACCAACAATTTGATGCATTCCTGTTGACCCTTTCCAATTTTCACCGACGTACCATTGCTTCTTCCCCTCTGCCATCAGATGTCTGAATAGACATTCAATTAGAAGTGGAAAAGGTGAACAACTTCAAGTTCCTGGGTGTCAACATCTCTGAGTTTCTATCCTGGCCCCAACATAGCGATATGGTTACAAAGAACTATATTTTATTAGGAGTTCGAAAGGATTTGGTACTCACAAATTTTTACAGATGCATTGTGGATAGCATTCGAACTGGCTGCATCACCACCTGGTACAGGGAGGGTGGGGGGGGGGGCGTCTACTGTATAGGATCGAAATACGCTGCGGAAAGTTGTAAACTCAATCAGTTCCATCATGGACAGCAGCTTCCCCAGCTTCCATGGCACCTTCAAAGGACGCTGCCACACAAAGACAGCATCCATCCTTAAGAACCCCTATCACCTGGGTCATGCCCTGTTCTCATCGCTACCATCAGGAAGGGGGCACACACTCAACAATTCAGGAGCCGATTCTTCGCCTCTGCCATCCGATTTACGAATGGACATTGGACACATGAACACTACCTCACTACTTTTTTTCCTCTTTTTGCACCACTTATTTAATATAACTATTTAAATATATATATATATATACTTACTGTAATTCACGTTATATTTCTATATTACGTATTGCATTGTACTGCTGCTACAAAGACAACAAATTTCACAAAATATGCCGATGAAATTAAACCTGATTCTGATTTCTATTTTTTATTCTCCCCATATTTTCATCAACCTCCCCCAAATTTTAAGCACTCACCAGCACAGTAGTGGCTATTTATAGTTGCTAATCTACCTGCACGTCTTTAGGATGTGGGAGGAAATCAGGTCATTCAGAGCATCTGTAGAAAACCCACACGGAAAGAGCATGCAAACTCCACACAGAAAGCACCCAAGGATGAGCTGAACTCAGCTCTCTGGCCCAGTGAAGGGGCAGCTCTACTAACGGTGCTACTGCGTCACCCCATCTTTTTGTTTCTTTTTATTCTCCCCATCTTGCTCATCAGCTCCCCCTAGAGGTTACTGCTCTCCATTGCAAGTTACACTGTCCAGTTAAACCCACTGACTTCCACATCTTTGGGAGATGGGGGGAACCAACAATGCATCTGGACAAAACTCACGCAGTCACCTGGAGACAGTGGAAAAACTCCCCACAGGCAGCACCTGAGTTAAGGGTTGGACCCAGCTCCCTGGCACTGTGAGGCAGCTCTACTGCAAGGGTCCCCGACACTTTTTATGTCATGGAGCCTTACCATTAACTGAGCAATGCAGACTGGGAACCCCTGCTCTACCACCTGTTCCACCGTGCTGCCCTAACATTCTTGTGTACTTTCAGATACTTAATTAGGTTATGCAACTGCTTACTTGGTCTTCATCCATTTTCTGTCCTCCAAGAGGACCACAACCTTGTCGTGGTTTGGATGCTCGCATACCTCTACGACCCATACAGCTATGTTGGCTGGAGTTAGGGACTTATGTTTCAGCTCTAGGTACGATCACCCATGCCAAATGGGTCAAAGGTTTGTAGGTTCGGCTCAAGGCTAACAACCCTGACTGGTAGAACAAAATTGTTATGGAAACAGCAATGAAGAACCCTTCTACATCTGAGTGCAACGGTATTCCTGAGTCTCCACCTAGGACCTGCAAGACTGACAGTAGTGAAATCCAAGAGGAAGCTGCTGACATGATGAAGGAAACCCTGAACTCCGCCCGAGATGGAGGACCCTCATTGCTGCCCTAAATGCCAGTGGCATAACAGGCAGTAAGTAAGTGTCCTTTTTCATAAACCAGAAATACGATACAATCAGAATAACTTCACCGATCATTTCCTCCAGATTCTTGACATGCAGAGTATCTGAGACACACAAGGTCAGCTAACCAACATGGCACTGTATTTAGAACAGTGTTTTCACTAGCATAACCAAAACTATGAATATGAAAGGCCTTTGACATTACTAGGTATCCCAAAGCTTAGCTATTAAGCATAATTTGATATCAAGGCAGAGCAAGAGGTGTTATGTTTGTTGGTCAATGCGTAGAAAGGCAGCAAAGCTTGGGGAAGGTATTTCAGTACTTAGTTGTCTTTCCATGCTAAACCCCACAGAGAATTTCAAAGGTTCAAAGGTTCATTTTATTATCAAAGTAGAATACAACTCTGAGATTCATCTTCTCAAGATAGCCATGAAATACAGAAAAAACATGGGAGTCGTTGAAAGAAAAGACATCAAACCCCTGCTGCAAGAAAAAGTAAAAGAAACAGAACTTGCAAACCCCAACCTCACCCAACCCCTCCCTTGCACAAAAACTAACAGATCACCCACCAGGAGCTAAAACATCAAACCCCTAACTCCAAGCCCCTCCCATGCAAAAAAACTCAATCTCTCTCGCACACAAAAATCTAACCGATCGCCCACGTAGAAAAACACCAACAAGTCTCAAATCCCCAAATCCTCCCTTGCCCAACAGAAAGTAACTTATTGCCCACCCATCAGTCAGCAATCTTCTCCATGGATTGTCACCTTGTCGCGGTGGAGAAGCTTGTGTGGTCCTGTGATCCCGAGAGCGATGCCGTCTGGAGCTATGCTCCTGGTAGGGTCACCCATGGTGGTAAGGTCGAGGGTGAGGTCCCTGACAAAGAACAATCCAGCCAAGACCTCAACGGAGGAACAGGTGGACGAAGTTACTTCGAACTCAACGGCTGTGAAGGCGGATGAAGGCTGTAACAAATCCATTAGCTCCAATCATCGTGGTTTCCATGCCATTGGAATCAGTTGGTTGATTTGTGAAGTATCCTGTGATTCTTGGAGTGCAACATCAAGTACGCATTAAACAAATACACGCACAGGCATCTTCGCTCTGTGGGCCACTTCTTCAGAACGAAGACTATCATCCTCGACCTCGAGGGATAGCCACGACGACGACGACGACAATCAGCAACAAGAAGGATAAGACAGAAAAAAAAACTGAGGGAGACCAATATAAGCAATGACTTGAATCTCAAGATCTCACAGCCGCTTTTGTCAGCACCAGAAGGGAAGGCTTATTGCATATTCATTATTACAATCAGATCTAGTTTGTGGGGAGTCTGTATTGGGTCCTCCGGGGATTTGGAAATATATTTTCATCAGTGTTATCTGGGAAGGTATGTTGCCTTGCTAACCAGCAGTATATATAAACAAGATCATGCATAACCAGCAAGACCACTTCTATTAGTTGGGTAATTGAAATGGTACATTTCACCAAGGCTCACAACATTTTAATTGGTGAGAAATTTCTGCAAGTAATTCATGCTAAATGGGATATTTGAATTTGATAACAACTAGAGAGACACTCATTGATTAAATCAGAGTTAAATGATGAATTTAAATAATAAAAAAAACATATTTTAATTTATTCTAAGTGGCTTCAATGAGCCAAGCAAATTGTTGATAATGAATGGTTGGTCCTCTGTTTCATTTTGGCATGCAACGTTCAATTTGAGAACTGAAATTGCTGTTATACTGTTTATAAATCTCACTTGAGTTAATTGGAGAATAAATTGAAAAAGTACCTGACAATAGCTCTTCAATGGGACAAACTATGATGAGGAGCAGCATTAGAACTTTGTTTCCTTTTCAGTTGCGGTTATATCATGTTGGATGTGTTGAAGGTGTACAGATCACTTAAAACTGGTCACATGCACTCAGTTTCCACTTTATTTGGTACAGGATTAGAACCCAGTGTGGTCTTCTGCTGCTGTAGTCCATCCTCTTCAAGGTTTGACGTGTTGTGCATTCAGAGATGCTCTTTTGCACACCACTGTTGTTATTGTTATTCCTCTCTTGTGGCATATCAGGCAGCAATCTTGCTGCTTCTTCAGCATTTTGCCCGTTTTTTACGAGGCTAACTCCACGCTCAACCCAGCACGGTTGGAAACCGTGCAAAGAGCCGGCTGGATTCGAACCTTGGACCACTTGCCTCGAAGTCCAGTGCCGATGCCACTACACCACCAGCCGGCAACACCACTGTTGTAGCGCTTGGTTATTTGCCTTCCTATCAGCTTGAAGCAGTTTGGCCATTCTTCTCTCACTTCTCTAATTAACGAGTGTTTTTGCCCTTTGAACTGGTACTCACATGATGCTTTTTGATTTTCGCACCATCCTCTGTAAACTCTAGAGACTGTTGTGCGTGAAAATCTCAGATCGGTGGTTTCTGAGATACTCAGCTCTCCCCATCTGGCACCAACAATTAATCCATGGTCAAAGTCACATTTCTTCTTCATTCTGATGTTTGAACACTTAACCTCTTGATGATGTCTGCATGATTTTAACCCTCCCCTCTATTTGTGACATTGCATATGAAGGGCCCGGAGCATTGTTGAGGATCCCTACCACCCACCCCACAATCTCTTTGACCTGCTACTATCAGGGAGGGCATACAGGAGCATCAGGACTAGGACTGCTGCACTTGAGTAACAGCTTCTTCTCCCAGGCTGTGAGACCAATGAATGCCCTGCCACCACTGAGGTCTCGTCACTAGGACAACGAGATGATTACTGTACTGTTTACCTGTGCTGCGTACTTTACATGTTCCGCGCTGTATCTCTCAATAAATAAATGAATAATTTGGTTTACGTGTCGTGTGTGATATATGTATTATGGGTGCACCATAGTCCAGAGGAATGTCGTTTCATTTGGTTGTATCTATATATATATAAATGACAATGAACTGGAATGTGATTAGCTGATTAGATTTTGCATTAATGAGCAGGTGTACAGGTGTACCTAACATTTATGTGACCAGTGAGTGTATATCTATTTTCCACTTCTTCACGTTCTGAAAGTATTGTGCTTAGAATGAATTTCCTGGGCAACACTTGAAAGTATTTCCTTTATGCTTGCTTTCCACTCATCATTGAAGCTGGTGGGCATGGTATTATCATGGAGTAGAAATGGTACAGGTATACTACATGTGTTAGCCTTTCATGGGCAGACTCGATAGGCTTTTATAGCTGAGTTATGGAAATAAAGCCTAGAGTTTGGGATTAGCCAGACAGTAGTGAATCTGTGGAGGCCAATTCATTGGGTATATTTAAGGCAAAGGTTGATACATTCTTGATTAGTCAGGGCACGAAATGTTACAGGGAGAAGGCAGGAGATTGGGTCTGAGAGGGAAATGGATCAGCCATGAAGAAATGGCGCAGCAGACTCGATGGGCCAAATGGTCTAATTCTGCTCCTACATGTTATGGTCTTAAACCAAGCATGTGGAGTCGAGGCCTGTGGTATATCATGCAAGGGTATCTGTGAGGAAGAGAGAGACAGGATAAAGAACAAAGGTTAAAGGTTCAAGGAGGGAATTCCAGATGGAAAATATTTGCTTAGAATTCCTGTTAAATGTGCTATTGGTCAGAACTAAATAATGAATTTATGTAATAAAATGTATTTTAATTTATGTTAAGTGGGTTTGGTGAGTCAAGCAAATTGTTGATAATGATTGGTTTGGGATCTCTGCTTTATAATGTGTGGTAATTTCTGTAAGCAAGTGACAGTGAAAGTAGTGAATTCTGTGATTAAAATTGTACCTATGTGGAAGCCATATTTATCATTGAATATAAAACCAAATATGTCAAGATGCTGCAAGCAGTTGAACATTAAATCCCAGACCAAGCATAACTGTTCTAATGTCAATCGGTTGTGGACAGTCCAAATTTCCTCTCTGTCTGAGCCTGTCAGAAGCAGAATCAAAGAATGGAAATTCCCCAAGAGTTTGGATATAAAGTTTTATTTTACTTTCCTTTTGGGCCAAGATCCGGTGATGTCCGTGAGAAGGCTTGTGATTCTGCTTGCCTGGACCATTTCCCATTTCAGTTTCATCCGGAACCCACTCGTCAACTGTTGATGTTGTTTGCCACAGGTCCTGGCTGGCAGCCTGAACTTCTGGTCCCACCCATCAGTCATAACGTGTTTCTGCAGTGACTGGGGCCTCGATTTAGAAATAAGTCTTGGCCAGCAGGCAGAACTAGAAGTTAATTTTTTAAAAAGTCTTGGATTTCATAAATTAACTACAACGAGGAATAGGAATACACAAGTGTAGAGCATAGTACAGGCCCATGACATTGCCCTGACATTTTAAACTATTTTAAGAAAAATCTAATCCTTCCCTCCCACATAGCCCTCTATTTTTCTTTCATCCATGTGCTTAAGAGTCTCTTAAATGTCTCTAATGTATCTGCCTCTACTGCTACCTCAATAGCGTGTTCCACGCACCCGTCATTCTCTGTAAAAAAACGACCTCTGACATCCCTCTGTGCTTTCCTCCAACCATTTTAAAGTTATGCTCCATTGTACTAGCCCCTTCCAGCCAGGGAAACAGTCTCTGGTTGTTCACTCGATCTATGCCTCATCAAATTATACGCCTCTATCTCATTCTCCTTCACTCCAAAGAGAAAAGCCCGAGCTTGCTCAACTATCCTTATAAGACATGATCTCCAATCTAGACAACATCCTGGTAATCCTCCTCTCCACTCCCTTTAAAGTTTCTACATCCTTCCCATAATGAGGTGACCAGAAATGAACAGAATATTCCAAATGTAGTCTAACCAGAGGTTATAGAACTGCAACATTATGTTGCAGCTCTTGAGCTCAATCTCCGAGCTACTGAAGGCCAACCTGCCATATGCCTTCTTAACCACCCCATTAACTTGCGCAGTAACATTAATGGATCAATGGGCGTTGACCTCAAGCTCCCTCTGTTCTTCCACACTTCTAAAAATCAGCAATTAACAGTGTACTCTGCCTCCAAGTTTGACCTTCTAAAGTCTTAAACTTCACATTTTTTTCTGGATTGAACTCCATCTTCCACTTCGCAGTCCAACTCTGCACCCTGTCAATGTCTCATTGTAACTTTCTATACTATCCACACCACCAATTTTCATGTCATCTGCAAACTTATTAACCCACTCTTCCACTTCCTCATCCAAGTCATTTATAAAAACACAATGATCAAGTGTCCCAGAACAGATCCCTGTGGAAAACCATTGCTCACCGACCTCCAGGGAGAATATGTGCCATCTGCTATCACCCTCTGCCTTCTGTGGAAAGCCAAAACTAAATCCACACAACAAGTTTCCCTGCATCCCATGCATTCTGGCTTTTTGAATGAGTCTACCACTTATCAAACCCCTTGCTAGAATCCGTGTCCATTATAACCACTGCTCTACCTTCATCAACTGCTTTGTCAATTCCTCAAGGAATTCAATCAGGCTTGTGAGGCACGACCTGCCCCTCACAAAGCCACGTTGACTATCCCTAATCAGACTATGCTTCTCCAAATACTCATACACCTTATCTCTAAGAAGCCTCTTCAGTAGGTTAACAACTACTGATATAAGACCCACTGGTCTATAATTCCCAGGATTATCCTGATTACTTTTCTTGAACAAGGGAATAACATTTGCCACCCTCCAATCTTTGGGTACTACTCCTGTGGCCAGTAAGGATGCAGTCATCATTGCCAAGAATGCAGCAATCTTTCTTCTCACATCCCGTAGCAATCTGGGGTATATCCCGTCTCGCTGTGGAGACTTATATACCCTAATATTTTAAAAAAAGTTCCAGCGCATCATGTTTCTTAAGGTTGACTTATTCCAGCATATCGTCCAGTTTTCCATGTCCTCACCTTCATGAGGGTTCCCCTTGGTGGTGAATACTGGAGCAAGGTATTCATTGAAGACCACCCATACCTCCTCAATTCCATAATTAAACTTCTTCCTGGTTACTGTGTAACTCTTCTGGAACCCTGTCTGATGTAAATCTAAATCTTAGGTAAGCTTCTTTCTTCCTCTTGACTAAATATTCCATATCCCTTGTCAAACATAGTTCCTTTCCCCGCCTCAGTGGCAGAAATCTATCCAGAACCAGACATCCACCTAAGCAACATCCACATCTTGGTTGAGCATTCCCTTGAATAGATCTCTTCCCAATTTATGCTCCAAAGTTACTGCCTAATAGCATCATAATCCCCCTCCCCCAATTACTTTCCATTACCATCTGCTCCTACCCCTGTCTAAGGCTACGGTGAAGGTCAGG
Source organism: Mobula birostris (assembly GCF_030028105.1). Lineage (NCBI taxonomy): Eukaryota > Metazoa > Chordata > Chondrichthyes > Myliobatiformes > Myliobatidae > Mobula > Mobula birostris. The sequence goes on from NC_092400.1 coordinate 24,188,109, forward strand.
GAATTGTATTCTCTGTCTCCCAGATGTTCACCACCGAGAGGTCAGTCACACACCCCATGTTCATTGTCTAGTACCAGATTCAACATGGCCTCTCTAGTTGGCTTGTCCATATATTGTGTCAGAAATCCTTCCTGGACACACCTAACAATTTCTGCTGTATCTACCCCTTTTGCATTAAGGAGGTGGTGATCAATGACACTGAACTCTTCTCTCCCGCCCCACCGAACTTGTATCTGCCTACCTGGACTCCATTTTGTCACCCATAGTTCAGTCCCTCCCCATCTACATCTGGGATACATCCCATGCCCTCCACCTCTTCAATAACTTCTAGTTCCCCGGTCCTAACCACTTCATTTTCACTATGGATGTCCAATCCTTATACACTTCCATTCCCCATCAAGAAGACCTCAAAGGCCTCCTCTACTTTCTGGACAATAGACCTCACCAGTTCCCACCACCACTACCCTCCTCCGGTTGGCGGAACTGGTACTCACACTTAATAACTTCTCTTTTGGCTCTTCCCAATTTCTTCAGACCAAGGGTGCAGCTATGGGAACTCGCATGGGCCCCAGCTATGCCTGCCTCTTCGTTGGTTATGTGGAACAGTCTGTGCTCCAAACCTACACTGGTACTGCTCCCCAACTTTTCCTTCGCTACATTGACGGCTACATTGGTGCTGCTTCCTGCACCCATGCTGAGCTCATCAATTTCATTGACTTTGCTTCTAACTTCCACCCGGCACTCAAATTCACTTGGTCCATCTCAGACACTGATCTCCGCTTTCTCGATCTCTTGGTCTCCATCTCTGGAGACAGACTGTCCACTGACATCTTCTATAAGCCCACTGACTCTCATAACTACCTCGACTATACCTCTTCCCATCCTGCCACATACAAAAATGCTATTCCCTATACCCAGTTCCTCTGTCTCCGCTGCACCTGCTCCCGGGATGAGGCTTTCCGTTCCAGGACATCTCAAATGTCCTCTTTCTTTAAGGATCGTGGTTTCCCTTCTGCCGTCATCAATGATGCCCTCACCCGCACCTCCTCCATTTCCTGCACTTCAGCCCTCACCCCCATCCTCCCACCACCACAGCAGGGACAGTGTTCCCCTTGTCCTCACCTACCACCCCCACCAGCCTCCGGATCCAGCACATTATCCTCTGCAACTTTCACCACCTTCAACAGGACCCCACCACTAAGCACATCTTTCCCTCTCTACCCCTCTCCGCTTTCCGCAGGGATCGTTCCCTCCGCAACTCCCTGGTCCACACGTCCCTCCCCACAGATCTCCCACCCGGCACTTATCCCTGCAGGTGCTACACCTGTCCCTACACCTCCTCTCTTGCCACCATTCAGGGCCCCAAACAGTCCTTCTAGGTGAGGCAACACTTCACTTATGAGTCTGTTGGGGTCATCTATTGCATCCGGTGCTCCTGGTGCGGCCTCCTCTACATCGGTGAGACCTGATGCAGATTGGGGGACCGCTTCGTCGAGCACCTCTGCTCCGTCCACCACAACAGATAGGATCTCCTGGTTGCCACCCACTTCAACTCTGCTTCCCATTCCCATTCAGATATGTCCATACATGACCTCCTCTACTGCCATGATGAGGCCAAACTCAGGTTGGAGGAGCAACACCTCATATACTGTCTGGGTAGTTTCCAGCCCCTTGGCATGAACACTGAATTCTCCAACTTCTGGTAATTCCCTCCCCCTCCCTCCCTCCAACCCAGTTTCACTCGGCCCCCTCCTCCAGCTGCCTATCACCTCCCTCATGGTTCCGCCTCCTTCTACTACCCATTGTGTTTTCCCCTATTCCTTCTTCACCTTTCCTGCCTATCACCTCCCTGCTTCCCCTCCAAACCCCTTGATCTTTCCCCTTACTGATTTTTCACCTGGAACCTACCAGCCTTCTCCTTTCCACCCTCCCCCCACTTTCTTTATAGGGCCCTTACCCCCTCCGTCTTCAGTCCTGACAAAGGGTCTCGGCCCAAAACGTTGACTGTTCGTTTCCACGAATGCTGCCCGATCTGCTGAGTTCCTCCATCGTGTTGTGCGTGTTGCTTTGACTCCAGCATCTGCAGAGTATTTTGTGTTCACAATGTAGTACTGACCAATGTTCTAAGATCATTGTTAGGGTGTATTCTGGAGTTAGGGTATATAACAAATATTTACTTCACCAAACTCCAGACATGAACAAGGATTGGAGATGGAATTTAAAATGCAACCCAGAACACTAGTTCTTCTGGGGCTGTGTAGAGGAGTTGATTGCAAACCACACAATGATGATTAACATTGGATATGCAATGGCAAGCATTTAAAGGTTGCATGGATGAACTACAACAATTGTTCATCCCAGTTTGGCAAAAGAATAAATCAAGGAAGGTAGTGCACCCGTGGCTGACAAGAGAAATTAGGGATAGTATCAATTCCAAAGAAGCAGCATACAAATTAGCCAGAGAAAGTGGCTCACCTGAGGACTGGGAGAAATTCAGAGTTCAGCAGAGGAGGACAAAGGGCTTAATTAGGAAGGGGAAAAAAGATTATGAGAGAAACTGGCAGAGAACATAAAAACTGACTGTAAAAGCTTTTATAGGTATGTAAAAAGGAAAAGACTGGTAAAGACAAATGTAGGTCCCCTACAGACAGAAACAGGTGAATTGATTATGGGGAGCAAGGACATGGCAGACCAATTGAATAATTACTTTGGTTCTGTCTTCACTAAGGAGGACATAAATAATCTTCCAGAAATAGTAGGGGACAGAGGGTCCAGTGAGATGGAGGAACTGAGCGAAATACTTGTTAGTAGGGAAGTGGTGTTCGGTAAATTGAAGGGATTGAAGGCAGATAAATCCCCAGGGCCAGATGGTCTGCATCCTAGAGTGCTTAAGGAAGTAGCCCAAGAAATAGTGGATGCATTAGTGATAATTTTTCAAAACTCGTTAGATTCTGGACTAGTTCCTGAGGATTGGAGGGTGGCTAATGTAACCCCACTTTTTAAAAAAGGAGGGAGAGAGAAACCGGGGAATTATAGACCGGTTAGCCTAACGTTGGTGGTGGGGAAACTGCTGGAGTCAGTTATCAAAGATGTGATAACAGCACATTTGGAAAGCGGTGAAATCATCGGACAAAGTCAACATGGATTTGTGAAGGGAAAATCATGTCTGGCGAATCTCATTGAATTTTTTGAGGATGTAACTAGTAGAGTGGATAGGGGAGAACCAGTGGATGTGGTATATTTGGATTTTCAAAAGGCTTTTGACAAGGTCCCACACAGGAGATTAGTGTGCAAACTTAAAGCACACGGTATTGGGGGTAAGGTATTGATGTGGATGGAGAATTGGTTAGCAGACAGAAAGCAAAGAGTGGGAATAAATGGGACCTTTTCAGAATGGCAGGCGGTGACTAGTGGGGTACCGCAAGGCTCAGTGCTGGGACCCCAGTTGTTTACAATATATATTAATGACTTGGATGAGGGAATTAAATGCAGCATCTCCAAGTTTGCGGATGACACGAAGCTGGGCGGCAGTGTTAGCTGTGAGGAGGATGCTAAGAGGATGCAGAGTGACTTGGATAGGTTGGGTGAGTGGGCAAATTCATGGCAGATGCAATTTAATGTGAATAAATGTGAAGTTATCCACTTTGGTAGCAAAAATAGGAAAACAGATTATTATCTGAACGGTGGCCGATTAGGAAAAGGGGAGGTGCAACGAGACCTGGGTGTCATTATACACCAGTCATTGAAAGTGGGCATGGAGGTACAGCAGGCGGTGAAAAAGGCGAATGGTATGCTGGCATTTATAGCGAGAGGATTTGAGTACAGGAGCAGGGAGGTACTACTGCAGTTGTACAAGGCCTTGGTGAGACCACACCTGGAGTATTGTGTGCAGTTTTGGTCCCCTAATCTGAGGAAAGACATCCTTGCCATAGAGGGAGTACAAAGAAGGTTCACCAGATTGATTCCTGGGATGGCAGGACTTTCATATGAAGAAAGACTGGATGAACTGGGCTTGTACTCGTTGGAATTTAGAAGATTGAGGGGGGATCTGATTGAAACGTATAAAATCCTAAAGGGATTGGACAGGCTAGATGCAGGAAGATTGTTCCCGATGTTGGGGAAGTCCAGAACAAGGGGTCACAGTTTGAGGATAAAGGGGAAGCTTTTTAGGACTGAGATTAGGAAAAACTTCTTCACACAGAGAGTGGTGAATCTGTGGAATTCTCTGCCACAGGAAGCAGTTGAGGCCAGTACACTGGCTATATTTAAGAGGGAGTCAGATATGGCCCTTGTGGCTACGGGGATCAGGGGGTATGGAGGGAAGGCTGGGGCGGGGTTCTGAGTTGGATGATCAGCCATGATCATAATAAATGGCGGTGCAGGCTCGAAGGGCTGAATGGCCTACTCCTGCACCTATTTTCTATGTTTCTATGTTTCTAACATTCACTTTGGGTGTCTGGAATGTGGGTGCAAAGAAGGAGGTGTTTGAAAACTATACGTAATTCAAAGGAAGCATTGTAGATACATTGTAACTATAGAATTGTCCCCCTGTTACCTTTGATCTTTAGCATATAACAATGTCATGTAATATTGGGTTGGGAGGCCTCTTACTCCAAGAGTGTCTCAATATGATTCCTGCTGCTTGTTTTTGTTGAATAAAACACTTCTACATCCGTTAGCTTTAATGTCTCTCTGGAGACTTTGTTCACGTTATAACAATTATAAACCTTGTTCATGATACTTCTTGTATTAAAATAGACACATTTCAACCATCCAAATGACTGTGGTTATACCCTTTCCACTGCCTATCCTTCCTCACAGTCTCTCCATACACACACTGCACCTACCTTTACACCAATTGCTCCGATCACTGACCCGTCACTCTGGTTCCTCTCCCCTTGCCAGCCTAGCTTAAACCCTCCCCAGTGGAGTTTGAGGTCAGGGACTGCAAAGACATTTTGCTTGGCCATAAACTTCTGAAAGCTGGTGAAAACGCAGAAGATTTCTTGCGGCATTCTCCATCACAAAAAGCAGTTGAAGTCAGATCATTAAATATATACCAAAATGAATTGGGTGTTGTACTTATGGATAACTGGAAATTGGCAATGAATTTGAATGATCAGGCGTGTTATGGCTGACAGGTTTAAAGAGCTGAAAACTTTCTTTTGCACCCATTTTCTACATTTCATACAAACGGTAAATGAAATGAGCTGAAGATACTCACATAAAGTGATTTCATTTGCAGATTGATGGAAATTCAAGTAATTTATATAGTTTGTAGACAATTCATTTATTTTATGTTTTACTTAGCTTTTTCTCTCTTCTGTGTAGCATCAGGAAGGAGTACCAGCAAGTTATTGCCAATTCTCCAGAACTTTGCATGCTCAGTATCTGGTAATGCATTTAAACATACCCCTTTATTACTATGATATCTCACAGAACTGACACAAGAGAGCCCTTCTGTATTCTCCCAGTCTTGGGAGAGTGAGAGAATAAATCCTTGATTGGACTGCGCGATGAGTCAAGTTTATTAAAACAGAATTCAGGTTTGGTAACCAACGTGCAGGTAGAGACAAAGCAGATCTTCGATTACCCCAGGTATTCAAGGAATTGCCACCCACCTGGCATTAAAAAGTTAAAAAGTGGCCTTCAAGAGATTGAAGGAGATGAGAGGCTTTGAGAGGGGAGATAAAGGAAAAATTAGTATTGCCTTTTTTTTTGCTACTGAAGCTGACCATGAGAAGTTTAGCATGTAGTCACTCAGTGCCAAACTTAACTGATCCAGATGTGAAGGCCTTATCATTCTGGCCTGAGGATCCTAAAGGCAAGTTCAATGATCAAAGTAAATTTATTATCAAAGTACGTATATGTTACCGTATTCTACCCCGAGATTCATTGTCTTGTGGGCATACACAGTAGATACAAAGAAACACAATGGAATCAATGAAAAATTGCACACAAGCAAAGACGACAAGCAACCAATGTGCAAAAGAAGACAAACTGTGGACATGCAAACAATAATAAAAATAATAAATAAATAGGTAATGAATATTATTGAGAATATGAGTTGTAGAGTCCTTGAAAGTGAATCAATAGGCTGTGGAATTGGTTAAGCGTTGAGGTGAGTGAAGTTGCCCACGCCAGTTCAGAAGCCTGATGGTTGAAGGGTAATAACTGACCTTGAACCTGGTGGAGTGGGACAATGGCTGGAATTAGTGGCCTTGAGTAACATGAGGGAGAAGCTCTGTCTTCCTCTCCGCAGAACTCCTCGGGAAGCCTTTGATGACCAGGAAAGCCTTGCTCCCAGCTTTACAAGCTGGAACATCTAACAGGTTTTTAAATGTTTCTGGATATCCCTGACATGTAATAACAACTGTGCAAAACATAAATAATTGAATTTAAAAAGGATGATTAACATTCTTTTACATAAGCAAACAAAATATTCAAATACAAATATTTTGACTCATCCCAAAAGGTCTCGGCCTGAAACACTGACTGTTTACTCTTTTCCATAGGTGCTGCCTGGTCTTCTGAGTTCCTCCAGCATTTTGTGTGTATTGCTTTGGATTTTCAGCATCTGCAGATTTTCTTGTGTTTACAAATACTCTGAAATCATCAAATGTCACAAATAAATTACAAACCATCTCTGAAGTAGGAATTTTCACACTTTCCTACCTGGCATTCCCACAACCCTTTATTCTCCTTTGAGTCTGACTCTGCACAGGATTTGAGGGCAATCCAAATGCATAAATGGTGGGGAATCAGCAAATCCAAGTTCCATCACTGGGCCTATAGACAGGACATATTAAATGATACTATGGTAACTGTAGATCAGTAAATTTGGAACTTGGAAGTTCATATCTGCATGAGTGTATGTCTCAGGCTTTCTGGCAAATAAATTGGCTAGTATTGGTGGCTCCATTCAGGACTGTTCATCTTTATTATCAGAATTTTGTCATTGCCAGTGGTTTGAGTGCTTAAACTTTCAAAATCCTGAAGTGGTCCAGTGGGGAGAGAAAATTTTGCGGACATTACTGTGAAGATCTACTACAGTCTACCCGTGGTGGCACGGTAGCATAGTGGTTAGCACAGTGGTTTACAGTACCAGCAGCCCAGGTTCAATTACTGCCGCTGTAAGGACTTTGTACATTCTCCCTATCACTGCGTGGGTTTCCTCCACAATTGGTAGCTTAATTGGTCATTGTAAATTGTCCTGTGATTAGGCCAGCGTTAAGTTGGAGGACTACTGGATGGTGCAGCTCAAAGGGCCAGAAGGGCCTGTTCCAAGCTTGATCTCAATAAATAAAAAAAAATAAATGGTTGAAATTGAATCCATAGACAGTTGTTAAATGTTTAAAGATGAGGAACTTAAAGGGTTAAGGGGAGAAAGTTGGAATAAACATTTTCTATTATTCTATATCTTGAGTAATACCAAACTGCTGAATGCCAAAAATGTGAGAATGTCAGGGGACAGAAGTGTCACTTCCAATATTAAGTTCAAAGTTCAAAGTAAATTTGTTATCAAGGTACATATATGTCACAATATGCAACCCTGCGATTCATTCCTAATCGGCATACTCAGTAGATCTATGACCATAACAGAATACTGGGCGTTCAACCAGAGTGCAGAAATCAACAAACTTGTGTAAATACAAAAGGAAAGAAATAATAATAAATATGTAAATAAACAATAAATATCGAGAACATGACATGAAGAGTCCATGAAAGTGAGTGCATTGATAGTGGGAACATCTCAATTACGGGGAAAGTGAAGCTGAGTGAACCATCCCCTTTGGATCAAGAGCCTGGTGAACCTGCTAGTGTGGGTACTGAGTCTCCCGTATCTGCTTCCTGCTGGCAACAGTGAGAAGAGGGCATGTCATGGGTGGTGGGGGAGCCCCCGAAGATGGATGATGCTTTCCTGTGACTGCGTTTCATGTGGATGTGTTCAGTGGATGGGAGGGATTTACCCGTGATAGACTGAGGAGAAGGTGGTTGGGAAGCTGAAAAGTCTGAAGGTAGGTAAGTATGGATCAGATGGAATACACCCCTGGGTTCTGAAAGAGGTGGCTGAAGAGATTGCAGAGGCAGGGGTAATGATCCTTCAAGAATCACTAGATTCTGGAATAGTTCTAGAGGACTGGAAAATTGCAAATGTTACTCCACCCTTTAAGAAGGGAGGGAGGCAGGCAAAAGGAATATATAGGCCAGTCAGTCTGATTGGAAAGCTGTTGGAGTCTATGATCAAGGATGAGTTTTCAGAGGCACATGTCAAAAATAGGTCAAAGTCAGCATGGTTTCCTTTAGGGGAAACCTTGCCTCACAAATCTATTGGAGTTCTTCGAGGAAGTAACAAGCAGGATAGACATATGAGAGGCAGTAGATGTTGCTTATTTGTATTTTCTGAAGACCGCTGACAAGGTGCCACACATGAGGCTGCTTAATAAGCTAAGAGCCTATGGTATTACAGGAAAGGTACAGGCATGGATAGAAGAGTGGTTGGCAGGCTGGAGGGAAAGAGTTGGAATAAAGGGGACCTTTTCTGGTTGGCTGCTGGTGACTAATGGTGTGTCCATGGGGACAGTATTACGGCTGCTTCTTTTCATGATGAATGTCAATGATTTGGATGAAAGAGTTGATGGCATTGCGGCCAAGTTTGCAGATGATATGAAGATGGGTGGAGGGGTAGGCAGTGTTGAGGAAGCTGGGAGTCTGCAGAAGGGAGTTAGACAGATTAGAATAATGAGCAATTAAGTAGCAGATGGAATATAGTGCAAAGAAATGTATGGTCATGCCCTTTGTTAGAAGGAATAAAGGTGTAGACTATTTTCTAAATGGGGAGAAAATTCAAAAATCTGGGGTGCAAATGGATTTGGGAGACCCTGTGCAGGATTACCTGTAGGTTAATTTGCAAGTTGAGTCAGGGGTAAGGAAGGCAAATGCAATGTTAGCATTAAGTTTGAGAGGACTAGAATATAAAAGCAAGGATCTAATGCTGAGGCTTTATAAAGACAGTGGTCAGACTGCTCTTAAAGTATTGTGAGCAGATTTGGACCCATTATCTAAGAAAAGATTTAGATTTAGATTTAGATTATGAGGACACACAGTCCTCTTTTATTGTCATTTAGTAATGCATGTATTAAGAAATGATACAACGTTCCTTCAGAATGATATCACAGAAACACAAGACAAACCAAAACTAAGAAAACTGACAAAAAAACACATAATTATAACATACAGTTACAACAGTGCAAAGCAATACTGTAATTTGATAAAGAACAGACCATGGGCACGGTAAAAAAAAAGTCTCAAAGTCTCTTGAAAGTCCCATCATCTCAAGCAGACGGTTGAAGGGAGAAACTCTCTCTGCCATGAGCTTCCAGCGCTGCAAACTTGCCGATGCAGCACCCTGGAAGCACCCAACCACAGCCGACTCTTGAGTCCGTCTGAAAACTTCGAGCCTCCGACCACCCCTCCGACACCGAGCACCGAGCACCATCTCTGCCAAGCGCTTCGACCCCGGCCCCGGCAGCAGGTAATAGGCAAAGCCGAGGATTTGGGGCCTTCCCCTTCAGAGATTCTTGATCACACAGTAGCAGCGGCAACGAAGCAGGCATTTCAGAAGTTTCTCCAGATGTTCCTCCGTGCTTCTCACGGCTGTCTCCATCAAATCAGGATTGTGCACAGCCTTTATTTAACAAATACGATATCAATTCGGAGCGGCCACGCGCGCTGCATCGCGCCGCCATCTTTTCCTCCCCTCCAGGTGTGCTGGTATTGGAGAGGGTCCAGAGGAGGTTCAGGAGAATGACCCCAGGAATGGAAGAGTTAACATACAGTACGAGGAGTGTTTGATGGCTCACTAGAGTTCCGAACAATAAGCGGTGTTCTCATTGAAACGTATCACCGATTGAAAGGTCTAGATAGAGTGGATGTGGAGAGGATGTTTCATATAATGAGAGAGATTAGAACCAGAGGACACAGCCTTGGACTAGCAGGGCATCTACTTAGTACAGAGATGAGGAAAAGTTTCTTTAGCCACAGGGTGGTGAATCTGTGGAATTAATTGCCACAGATGTCTGTGTATGCTATGCCATTGGGTATATTCAAGGTGGAGGTTGATAGGTTCTGGATTAATCAAGGCGTAAAGATAATGGGAAGAAGGCTGTAGAATGGAGATGAAAGAGATAATAAATCAGCCATGATGGAAGAGCGGAGCAGGCACAATGGGCTGAATGGCCTAATTTTGTCCATATGTTTTACAGTCTTTCTCCGTGCCTTCAAACTAAAACTCATACATGAAAATCATAGGTAAGTTAAATATTCCTCTTTTGTAACCATTTGAGAATAAAAAACTAAAACTCCTGAAATGTAAGAGTGACACAAGTGGTTGAGAAAACCTGTTGGCAGTCCATAATGTAGCTGGGATGAATATCTCTCAAAAATAGCACAAAAAGGAATGTTGTAAGAACATGCTAAGCTCTTTCCCACTCATTAATATTAATTTTGAAGAAATTAGATTAGATTAGATTATGAGGACACGTAGTCCTCTTTTATTGTCATTTAGTAATGCATGCATGAAGAAATGATACACTTTGTTCCTCCAGAATGGTAGCACAGAAACACAAGACAAACCAAGACTCAAAAAGCTGACAAAAACCACACAATTATAACATATTGTTACAATAGTGCAGCAATACCATAATTTGATAGAAGAACAGACCATGGGCACGGTAAAAAGTCTCAAAGTCTCTTGAAAGTCCCACCATCTCACACAGACGGTTGAAGGGAGAAACTCTCCCTGCCATGAGCTTCCAGCGCCGCAAACTTGCCGATGCAGCATCCTAGAAGCACCCGAGCACAGTCTGACTCTGAGTCTGTCTGAAAACTTCGAGCCTCCGACCAGCTCTCCGACACCGAGCACCGAGCACCATCTCTGCCGAGCGCTTCGACCCCGGCCCCGGCAACAGGCAATAGGCAAAGCTGAGGATTTGGGGCCTTCCCCTCCGGAGATTCTCAATCGCACAGTAGCAGCGGCAGCAAATTAGCATTGTTGGAATGAGATTGATTTGGAATGTTTTCACCTGATCATATGCAACCAATTAATATTTAATATTTGTCTGATTTTATATGGGACACAGAACATGGTAGCGTAGTTAGGGGAACTTGGTAGCACAGTGGTTAGCACAACGCTTTACAGTACAGGCGACCCCGGTTCAATTCCCGCCGCTGCCTGTAAGGAGCTCGTACGTCCTCCCCGTGACCGCGCAGGCTACCTCCAGGTTCTCCAGTTTCCTCCCACAGACCAAAGGCATGCCAGTTGGTCGGTTGATTGGTCATTGTAAATTGTCCTGTGATTAGGCTTGGGTTCAATCGGGGGGGATTGATGGGCGGCGTGGCTCGAAGTGCCAGGAGGCTTATTCTGTGCTACATTGCAATAAATAAAAATTTAATAAAAACAGTACAGGCCCTTCAGCCCATGATGTCGTGCTGACCTTTTAATCTACTCTAAGATCAATCTAATCCTTCCCTCCTACATAGCCCTCTATTTTTTTTATCATGCATATGCTTATTTAAGAGCCTCTTAAATTATTTTGAGCACACTTTTTATGCTTGGTCTCACTCGGTTATCAAATTTAGGATAGACAGGATCTATGTCCTCATATATTTTAGGCATTCTGGCACAAATAAGGTCACCATGAAAACTTACATGTGTCCTCACTGTCTTTTTAGGCAGTCCCTAAGAAAGGAGGCTGACTTGCTTCTGTTCCAATTTTATGGGTTTTGAGGTGGTTAATAAGGCCACTGTGGGAACTGTAGACTCTCCCACACAAACAGAAGGCGATGCCGTAATGATGCGCAGATGCCTTGTTTGTCGGGTGGTCTATCTCCTCTGCCTCTAATGCAGGGCATGTAGTGCAATTTCTTAACACCTTTCCAAATGCTGCTTTGAGTGGTCATGGATGAGAGATTTCCAGGAATCAGTGGAATGTTTTGTTTCTTCAAGCAGGCTTTCAAAGCAAGATCAAATCAAATCAAGTTTAATTATCATTCAACGATACATGGATACAGCCGAACAGGACCTTGTTCCTCTGGGACCAAGTTGCAAAACATACACAGCACATTCAAGATAGCGAACAAAGAATAGTCACGTCAAAAAAAAATACGTATAGTCCAAGACGCTGAGCGACATGTCCCGCAAAGTGACGGTACAGTTCCCGATAATCCAGCTTGTATCCTTGACTCTATTTCTTGGCAATCTTGTCCAACAAAACTCAGAATAGAATGTCAGTTTCAGGAATCAGATGCAGGACGTGCAGACTTCTGTTTTCTTAATCAAAACAAACTTCATAAAATATTTACATGATTAAACCGTGCAATGCCTTTTCATTCTTCACATAGTCAATGCTTTCAGTACTGTTCTATTACTTTCCTATACATCAATAACACTGCTACCATTATGTGGCCTCTGGGGGTTGTATACTACCACAATAATTGAGAGGTTTCCTCACCCAATACAGCCTCTCTCTCTCCAGTAGCAGAAGAACCATACACTGTAGTTCTTCCACACTGAATGGGTATAATTAGGGCCTCAAACTTGGGATGTTAGCCTGAGGGAGGACAGTATGGATCAGACTCACTTTATATATACTTATATATATCGCCATTAACTTAGCAAATTGTCCCAAGACATTTTATGGGGGCATTATTAAACATTGAAGTGCTAATTTCAAAAAAGAATTAACTAATTATACTAATTAATGTGAGGTCATAAAGTGCCTTATCACTAAGTTCTGAAAAGCTACTGTCAGTAGCTTTTATAGTTTGTGTACTTCAATTCGTTTGTTCATTATATGCCATGTCATATGACGTGGGTGATCATTGTCTTTCCAGGACCATGGTTGTTCTTGGCAAAATTTTCTCCAGAAGTGGTTTGCCATTGCCTTCTTCTGGGCAGTGTCTTTACAAGACGGGTGATCCCAGACATTATCAATACTCTTTACAGACTAGCGTCAGTGGTTGTATAACCAGGACTTGTGATATGCACCAGCTGCTCACCTAATGAACCCATAAACCAACTGCCTACGGTGTTTCTTCTGTGGGAAAACTGTTGTGAATCAGATCACAGCAACAAAATTAGACTTTAACATCAGCTTCCATAGTTTGCTCTTAACTATAGCACTACAGATGCCAAGAGATGCCACATAGTGATACCATAAGGCTACAAGACCATAAGAAATAGGAGCAGAATTAGGCTATTCAGCCCATCGAGTATGCTCTGCCATTTGATCATGGCTGACTTATTTTTCCTCTCAACAATCTCCTGCCTTCTCCTCATAACCTTTGGTGCCTTTTACTAATCATGAACATATCAACTTCTGCTTTAAATAATGACTTGGCCTCCACAGCCATTGTGGTAATGAATTTCACAGATTTCACCACCATCTGGCTAATGAAATTCCCCCTCACCTCTGTTCTGAAGGGACGTATTTGTTTTCAGAGGCTGTGCGCCCTCGTTTTAGACTCTCCCAATATTGGAAATATCTTCTCCATGTCAACTCTATGTAGGCCTTTCAATATTCAGTGCATATCAATGAGATTTCTCCTCATTGTAAGTTCAAAGTTTGAAGTACGGCGATGATCAAAGTATGCATAAATTATACAACCTTGAGATTCGTCTCCTTACAGGCAGCCACAAAACAAGAAACCCAAAAGAACCTATTAAAAAAAAGACTAACAAACTGTCCAATGCGTAGAGAAAGAAAAAACACAAATTGTGCAAACAATAAAAGCAAGCAACAGCATTCAGAACTAAACTGAGCCCACAGACACGAACAAGAGAAAATCTGCACATGCTGGAAATTCAAGCAACACATACAAAATGCTGGAGGAACTCAGCAGGCCAGGCAGCATCTGTGGAAAAAATACAGTCTAAGTTTCAGGCTGTGACCCTCTTGGCCGGAAACATCATCTGTGCTTTTTTCCATAGATGCTGCCTGGTCTGCTGAGTTCCTCCAGCATTTTGTGTGTGTTGCCATAGACATGAAGCCTGGAACAGAAAGAGCAGGCCCACAGCCTCAGCCTCAGTTCCTCACACAGCAGAGCAAAACTGAGCTTGCAGACATGAGGCCTGGAGCAGGCCCACAGCCTCAGCCTCAGTTCCTCACACAGCAGAGCAAAACTGAGCTTGCAGACATGAGGCCTGGAGCAGGCCCACAGCCTCAGCCTCCTTGCTGTGGACAGTGGAGTATACATTGTGGAGCAGTGAGCAGAACCGGCCCTACCCTTGCCTCCAGACTGCCTTTTCAATCCATTCAGCCTGGCACTTAAGTTGCCCAAACAATGGGTCATTCCCCACACTAGGATCCAGACCCAGTGAGTACGGGGACAGAGCCATCAAACACCAATATCCGGAGCTCACCTATTCTTAGTACAGATCAAGCCTGTGACATCTGAGATGAGCTTCACAATATGCACATCAGGTTTGCCCCGGGATCAACTCTAGTCTGTGGATCTGTGTGGATGATGTTGCTCAGCCAGGAGAAACCTCCTGGTCCTCTCGTAGTCCCAGAACACATCCTACACAATCAAGAAAACTCACAATGCTGCTAATTTCTGAGGCGGCTGAAGCAAGCTGGACTTTGCACATCTATTCTCACATCATTGTAAAGATGTGCAGCGGAGAGCATCCTAACATGCTGCATGCCTGCGCGGTGCAGAAACCGCACTGTGGCGGACGGGAAGTTTCTACAGCAGATGGTCAAAACTGTCCAGTGCATCACTGGCACCAGCCTACCTGCCATCCTAGACATATGCACAGAGAGGTGCCGGAAAAGGGCCAGTAACTTCATGAAGGATCCTACCCACCCTGCTCATGGGCGGTTTGTCCCACCCCCATCAGACTACGTAGGCACCTACTCCAGGACCACCAAACTCAAAAGCAATTACCTTCCCCAAGCAGTAAGGCTGATCAACATCTCCACCCACTAACACATCCCTCCACAACCCCACTACTACTATTTTATAATTTCCTGTCAGACACTCCTGTGCCTAGTTTCATGTTATGGGTATACAATTATCCTATGTATAGAAGCTATCTTACATATTTATATTTATCGTGTTTTTTGCTATTGTGTTGTTTATCTTATTGTGCTTTTTCTGTGCTGCATTGAGTCCTGAAGAGGGGGTTTCGGCCCGAAGCGTCGACTGTACTCTTTTCCGTAGGTGCTACCTGACCTGCGGAGTTCCTCCAGCGTTTTGTATGCTGCTTTGGGCTCCCAGACTTTCTCTTGCTAACAATTATTTTGTCCTCCTTTACACTTGCGTACTGGAAATTGCATGAAACAATCTTGAATCTTGGATCAGTTCTCTGGTGTGATTGGGCGTGGGACGTGTCGGAAGAGACAGAGCCTGCTGTCTCTGTCAGCTTCAGACAAGGGAGGGTATACTTTCCCATGGCAGACTTTGGCGCTGCGACGTCCTTGTCGAAGTGGATGTAAGCACTGTTGATTAAGAATATTGAGCTTCTGGCTCTGAAATGCTCCAGTGACAAATTCCACGAACAGCAACCGTCGAGGAAATGAATCACTGTTGCCGCTGTGATGCCAGAGCTCCAGATGTTCTTGTTCAGCTGTCAGATATATCCACCCCCCAGCTGATAATCACTTTTTAATTCTTTACTTACTGTTGCTGCTGCAGGTGCATTTGAGATTGGTAAATGATTTTAGCATTTCAATGCTGTTGTTTAACATTTGCGCTTCAGGCAAGTCATTCCACTGCTTCCAGCTGTCTAGAACTTTGGCTTCGGTATGAAAGTCTTCATTCTGAATAACCTCCAGTGCAAGAAGCAAGCGGGAAAAAAAAATGTCGGCCACCTGGTTGAAAGGTTGCGTTGTGGATCGTGATGCAAACAGTAACTCTTTCACAGCAAACAGGAGATAATCTCAACAGTCAAGCTAGAAAGTCATTTTGTTGAAAGTAACAGCAACTGAGTGCTGGAAATTCTCCTCTCCTCACCTGCACAGCACTTACTTCCGATTGCCTTCTCCTTTCTTTTCTTCAATGGTCCACCGCCCTCTCCTATCAGATTCCTTCTTCTTCTGTCTTTTACCTCTTTCACCTATCATCTCACAGCTTCTCACTTCGTCCCCCCCTCCCCTACCCACCAATCTTCCCCTTCAACTGGTTTCACCATTCAGTTTCCAGCTCGTACTCCCCTTCACCTGCTTTCACCAATCAGCTTCCAGCTTGTACTCCCCTTCACCTGGTTTCACCAATCAGCTTCCAGCTTGTACTCCCCTTCAGCTGGTTCCACCAATCAGCTTCTAGCTTCTACTCCCCTTCAGCTGGTTTCACCAATCAGCTTCCAGCTTGTACTCCCCCTCACCTGGTTTCACTAATCATCTTATAGCTTGTATTCCTTCCCCTCCCCTCACCTTCTTATTCTGGCTTCTTCCCCCTTGCTTTCCAGTCCTGGTGAAGGGTCACCATGCAGATTGTTTACTCCATCTGTCATATCCAGTCAGGATGGCACTGAGCTGCAGGCACAGAGGACAGAGGCAAGTGATCCACTGGTCACCAAGCTCTGAGAGTTGGAGATCCACGCATCCAAAGTTTGAAGCTTGAAGGTCAATGTCCTGTGATCCAAGAGTCCTGGGGTTGATATCCAGAGGTCAATGAAATCCAGAGGGCAAAGCAAAAGTCAGAGTTTAGTGATTAGGTAGTTCAAAAGTTAAAGCCCAAAGGTTGAAGACTGAAGTTGGCAAGTTTGGAGTTCAGGGTTTGAAGGTCAAAGACCCTAAGTTCGCTTGTCCAGAGGTCAAGGACTGAAGGTCGAAGTCCCGAGGTTGTCTTGTCCAGAGGTCAAGGACTGAAGAGTCCAGTGCCAAGGTCTGAAGCACCAGAGGTCAAGGTCTGAAGGTCGAAGTCCCGAGGTCAGCTTGTCCAGAGTTTAAGGTCTGAAGGTCCGGTTCCAAGAACTGAAGGGCTGGAGGCAGCCTGTGCTGGGCTTGGAGGCCTGTCTGTGTATGTGAGTGGGTGGGTAGGGGGGGAATGCTTGTTTTGCTGTTGTTGATGATGTTGTGGCTTGGGTTGTTCTGCTGAAAACTGTAGGCATGGTATGTAGGCACAAGAATGTGTAGAGACACTTGTGGGTGGCTCCCAGCACATCCTTAGATTGTGTTGGCTGTTAGAGCAAGCGGAGCCTCAAAGTGCACGTTTTGATGTGCTGTAATGTGATATATAAATTTGAATAATGGATGTAGCATCTACAACAGTCCCTTTAATTTGTTTTACAGCTGCACAGATCAACCATTGTTCTGAGCGGGAAATTTTAACAGCCTGAAAACTGCGCAGGACTTTATGCCTCCTGTCCCATGACCCTCTCATATCCCCTTTGCCAATCACCTGTCCAGCTCTTGGCTCCATCCCTCCCCCTCCTGTCTTCCCCTATCATTTTGGATCTCCCCCTCCCCCTCCCACTTTCAAATCTCTTACTATCTCTTCTTTCAGTTAGTCCTGACGAAGGGTCTCGGCCCGAAACGTCGACTGTACCTCTTCCTATAGATGCTGCTTGGCCTGCTGAGTTCACCAGCAACTTTGATGTGTGTTGCTTGAAATTCCAGCATCTGCAGATTTCTTCGTGTTTGGGACTTTAAATGTTTCTTTTGTAATATAACTACTATGATTATTTTGAATGAAAATTGAAAAATCACATACATTTGATTTTATTTATTAACTGGTGGGTATAATGAAATACAGTACAACAAAGAAAATCTTCCACTTTTTGTAAACTTTTTCTCACCTGTCTTTATTCCAGCTGCGTGGCAACAAAGCCTATGTGCGCGGGAGCATTGCAGTTACCACGGGCTGTGAAATCACACAGTTTACAGGGAATATTGAACACCAACTACCATTTGGTTGAATCTTCCTATTTAATCCTACGCTCGTGGACCTGTGGCCTGTGAATGACCAACTAAACTTGCCTCTGTTGAAAACTCAGAGCGTGCAGAATGCCATGGTTCAAAGTGCACAGTGCATTTATTGTTCTCAAAGTATGTAAACATTATACAGCCTTGAGATTTGTCTCCTTATAGGCAGCCACAGAACAAGAAACCCATTTAAAAAAAAACAGACATGCATCTAATGTGCAGAGAGAGAAAAAAAAACCAAATCATGCAAACAATAAATAGTCATAGTCATACTTTATTGATCCCGGGGCAAATTGGTTTTCGTTACAGTTGCACCATAAATAATAAATAGTAATAAAACCATAAATAGTTAAATAGTAATATGTAAATTATGCCAGGAAATAAGTCCAGGACCAGCCTATTGGCTCAGGGTGTCTGACCCTCCAAGGGAGGAGTCGTAAAGTTTGATGGCCACAGGCAGGAATGACTTCCTATGACGCTCTGTGTTGCATCTCGGTGGAATGAGTCTCTGGCTGAATGTACTCCTGAGCTCCACCAGTACATTATGTAGTGGATGGGAGACATTGTCTGAGATGGCTTGCAATTTAGACAGCATCCTCTTTTCAGACACCACCGTCAGAGAGTCCAGTTCCATCCCCACAACAACACTGGCCTTACGAATGAGTTTGTTGATTCTGTTGGCGTCTGCTACCCTCAGCCTGCTGCCCCAGCACACAACAGCAAACATGATAACACTGTAAGCATATAGCATTTAGAGCGGAGTAAAGATTGTTGAGCCTGTAGGCACGAAGCCCAGGGTAGCTGGAGCAGGCCTGCGGCCTTAGCCTCAATTGACCAATTGATCACATGGCTATCAAATAATTTCAAATTCCTTATTTGCAACAAACAGAGAAAATGGGGATTGATATACACTTTATACATCTGATGTTTACTGCCTTCAGAGGTTTGGCAATCATGGAGAACTGTTCCCTGTAAAACACTACCCCGTTTCCCTCCTTGAGTGTTGAGCTGAGTTAAGTTTCTTTTCTATGTCCCCGACTGGTGTGGGTGGGTCTGGGTGGCTCCCGCACAGTATCGAGGTAAGCTGCGGTAAGCACCTAGACATCTCCATCATGGACACTAGCCTCCATAGTATCCTGGACATCTTCAAGGAGCAGTGCCTCAGAAAGGCAGCATCCATCATCACCCCCACCACCCAGGAAGTGCCCTCCTCTCATTGCTACCATCAGGAGGAGGTGCAGGAGCCTGAAAGCACGCGCTCAATGATTCAGGAACAGCTTCTTCCCCTCTGTCATCAGATTTCTGAGTGGACATTGAACCCATGAACATTACCTCACGCAACACACATCAAAGTTGCTGGTGAACGCAGCAGGCCAGGCAGCATCTCTAGGAAGAGGTACAGTTGACGTTTCGGGCCGAGACCCTTCGTCAGGACTAACTGAAAGAAGAGCTAGTAAGAGATTTGAAAGTGGGAGGGGGAGGGGGAGATCCAAAATGATAGGAGAAGACAGGAGGGGGAGGGATGGAGCCAAGAGCTGGACAGGTGATTGGCAAAAGGGATATGAGAGGATCATGGGATGGGAGGCCCAGGGAGAAAGACAAGGGGGAGGGAGGAACCCAGAAGATGGGCAAGGGGTATAGTGAGGGGGACAGAGGGAGAAAAAGGAGAGAGAGAAAAAGAACGTGTGCTACCTCATTACTTTTTTCTTTTTTTTTGCATGGTTTATTTAATTTAACTAATTAAAAAAAATACTCACTGTAATTCACAGTTTTTCTTTTCCTCTCTATTATCAAGTATTGGATTGTACTGCTGCAGCAAAGTTAAATTTCTGCCGGTGATATTAAACATGATTCTGATACCGGTTCGCTAGTAATTATCTGAGATGTTTGGGCTTTCAGCATTCAGTTTCACTTGCTGCTTGTGAGGAGGACAATGCGTGAGTAAATCCAAATCATAAACTGTGAATCTGCATACCTTTGTTATACTTTTCGTGACTCTGGAGTGCTAAAATAATGTCGGGTTTTGTTTTCCTCACAGATTGACTGCTTGAACAAAGCTGAGCCCCCCACAGCATTATTCCACAACACCGCAAGTGATGATATAAGCAGAACTCAAACCGTGCTCTGGCAGCTCATCTGCATTTGATTCAATTACTCACCCCCACCTCTGTAACAGTGTGAAATGTATATTATCAACACGCAATCAACATTATTTCAATTTACAAGTGTGAAGCTTCACACCCGATACTCAGTGACCCCTTAGGGAGAGATCGCACATCTCCTGGCCTCTCTGGTGGAAATCTTTTTGATGCTGCCATAGCAACACCTGCTTCCTCTGCAGTGTCATCCCTCCTGAGAGTTAATTTCAAAATTCACATTCTGGAAAGGAAAGCGCTTGAAGTTCTTCCCACGTATTGGGCTGTGTTGCCTTTTCTTCAGGATGGAAAATAATGAATGCTGACTGGAATGCAGAGCACCTCTCATGGCATGTTGAGAATTCTCACAACTGTTTATGCAAGTGATGGACAATTACACAGTTTGAAAAACAGATCCATCTCATTGACGATGAATCGGGCAGCATGGGAGCATCACCATTACAGCGCCAGTGATCACCGATTGGGGGTTCAGTTCCCACCGCCATCTATAAGGAGTTTGTACGTTCTCCCTGTGACTGCACGAGGTACTTGCGGCTCCCCTGGCTTCTTCCCGCATTCCAAAAACGTACTGTTTGGGTTAGGGTTTGTGAGCTGTTGGCATGGTATGTTGCCGCTGGAAATGTGGCAACACTTGTGGGCTGCCCAGTACAATCCTCGCTGATTTGATTTGGCGCAAATGACACATTTCTGTCATGAGCCCTGCCGGCCTTGCACCTGTATTTGTTAATTGTTGTCCTATCTAGGGTCGTTAAGCCCTTGTGTTTTCTGTTTAATCTTGCAAGTTTATTGTGACTGGCATGGGTTTTCAGCCTACTGTGATTATTTAAAGCGGATTTCTAATTAGGTTGATTGCAGGGTCCCTCTGTGTGTGTGTGTGTGTGTGTGTGTGTGTGTGTGTGTGTGTGTGTGTGTGTATGTATGTGTGTGTGTTTGTGTTTCGAGAATGATTCGACTTGCAGTGTCGCTCAGTTGAGCCACCAATATTCAGTTGGAATTCTTATGAATAAACTCTTGTTTCAGTCTCTACATGGGAGTCTGTCGTTCCTCCGCCCCTGGGTTCAATTGGCTGTCAGTGCACACCGTGACACATTTCACTGGGTCTTTCAATGTGTCAGTTACATGTGATGAACAAAGCTGATCTTCAGATACTTAGGTGATGGGTCTGTTGTTGAGATCTAGGGTAAAAGTGGAGCCCTTCTTAATGATGATGATCCAGCCCTTGTAGTTCATATAGAAAGTTTCAGGTTCCAAGTTGCCTGGGATAACGTTTTGGAATTAAAAGTAGAACTACTGATATCACTGTTGCCAATATCAATGACATTTAATAAACCTACAAGCAAAAGCTGCAGATGACCAAGAATTGGAACAAATTTAGTTCAAGATAGATCCAGTCCAGATGGCACCAGTGAACAACGCTACCTCAGGCGACATCTTCCAGATGGACCACAAAACAGGTTCTTTCATTTCTTTTATGTCTTCTTTTTATTTTAAATGTGTTCCTGGTTCTGTTAGAGCCCACAATCTGCAGCTCGAAGATTGATTGAGCAAACTGGAGTTTTGCTGTCTCCAAGAAGATACTAGGAGATGAGCGGCCTCCTGGAATAGCGTGTGTGTGTGTGTGTGTGTGTGTGTGTGTGTGTGTGTGTATGGAGGGTGCAGTTTGATCTTCTTGTTGCCATTTGCGTTATTTTTTTGTGTGTAGTGGGGCGTGGGATTGATGTTTTTCTATGAACAGCTTCCATGTTTTTCGTTGTTTCATGGCTATCTGGAGAAGATGAATCTCAGAGTTGTATACCGCATACACAATTTGAAAATAAATGTACCTTGAATCTTGAAAAGCCACAAATGAAAGTGAAAGACTTGCAATAATGAGAACGAATGATATTCTAACTATCAAAAGGGTGCATATATAAGCACGAGATTTGAACATTATGGATTAAATCTACTGATAGCAAATGCACATAAAATATTGGAGGAATTTAGCAAGTCGGGCAGTATCTATGGAGAAGAATGAATAGTTAACGTTCTGGGCTGAGACACTTCATCATGACTAGAAGGGGGGAGGTGAAGCCAGAATAAGAAGATGGAGGAGGGGAAGGAGTACAAACTGGCAGGTGGGAGGTGAAACCAGGTGAAGGGGAAGGTGGGTGGTTGGGACTGAATTGGCAACTGTTAAAGACCACCACAAGGTATGTAATGAGATGGGAAGAGTTTGTAAAGTTTCAGATGGTGCTCCAACACATTGGAAAAGAGATTTTAAATCTATCTTGGTTTAATTATGACTCAATGAAATGAATGCATATACATTCAGGGCCATTTTATTAGGTACACCCGTTCACCTATGTGTTAAAGTTAATATCTAATCAGCCAATCATGTGGCAGCATATAAAACATGCAGAACTGGTTAAGAAGTTCAGTTGCTGTTCAGACCAAACATCAGAATGGGAAAGAAATGTGATCTAAGTAACTTTGACTGTGGAATGTTTGTTGGTGCCAGATGGGGTGGTTTGAGTATCTCAGAAACTCCTGATCTCCTGTGATTTTCACACATAACAGAGTTTGCAGAGAAAGGTACGAGAACAAAAGTCACCCAGTGAGTGGCAGTTCTGAGAGCAAAAATGCTTTGTCAATGAGAGAGGTCCGAAGAGAATGGCCAGACAGCTTCAAGCTGGCAGGAAGGTGACAGTAACTCAAATAGCCACATGGTAAAACAGTGGTGTGCAGGAGAGCGTCCCCGAATGCAGAACACATTGAATCTTAGAGTGAATGGGCTACAGCAGCAGAAGACCACAAACATACACCCTGTGACTGCTTTATTAGGTGCATGAGGTACCTAATGGAGCAGCCACTGAATGTATTTATGGATATAATATCAAAGAGGAAGAACACAATAAATAACATTTAAAACTGTGAGATATAATGAAACCTGGACAACAAGGTTTTAATAAAGGGTGATCATACCCTAGTAGTTAAGTTATGGACTGATATGAAGGGCAACTGGTTTTGCATCAAACTTCAGTTACCACAGCAAGAGGTGAATTAAAATTCAAGAAGTTATATTAGTCAAATAAATCTGAAATAAAAAAAAGGAATGTTGAAGCCATCAGGTTGTAGTTAAAAACCCATCTGGTTCATTACTATCCTTCAGGGAGGGAAATAATCTGCCATCCTTACTTGGTATATACTTGACTAAGATGCGCTAGTGTAGTTAACAATTCAGTTTTCTCCTCACATACTGCATGATCAGGTATAGGTGTGCTTTGGCCAGCAACATCCACATCCCATGAACATGGAAGTATTAAAGAAATTAAAGAGACCATAAAAGTATAAAGAAACATGAGAAAACTAAGGAGAATCTGGATTCGTGCAGAGAGTAACTTGGAAAGTTAAAGAGGATTGTTTGTAGGGTTGTTCGCCGAGCTTGGAGGTTGGCTTGCAAACATTTCGTCACCCGTTGAGGTGACATCATCAGTGCGCTATTGAGTGCTGTTTCTGCTCTGACTCGTCGTACTGACTGGTTGGCTGTCATGCTAGCCGCTGGTCTCCGTCAACTGGATAACAGGGTGATTTTTCTCTGGTTCGTATCCCTGGCTGGTGATCGTTGTGAGAGTTGGTTCCTTGGGTATCGGTGGCTCGGGTGCAAGTTGGATACAACTTACGAAGCTATGAGTCTGTGGAATCAGGGCCGACTGGTGAGCAGCGGAGAAAGTTTGTTCATCATCATCAAAACAAAACAAAGATAGTTTTACATTGACTTCTAACACTGGAAAATAGAGAATATCGAGTCTGCTCCACCATTCCATCATGGCTGATTTATCTTCCCTCTCAACCTCATTCTCCTGCCTTCTCTCCATAAGCTTTGACACTTTTACTAATCTTTTGTCATCAAGAAACAAACTGCAACTGCCTTTTTCTCAGTCACACACCTCCTCCCCATAGTTATGTATATAAGTAGTTGAGGTACGGCTTGAACTTGCCAGCCATGCTCCTTAGTAACATTTCGAAGAGGGCTGACATGCCAGAGCAGTTGGTATGTCTTTGCTTCTTTCGTTTTTCAGAAAGAATGTGATACTGGAAGCAATAACTTTACTCTTGAAGTGCCTGTGCCTAATGAGATGCACCTTGGAATTCATATGGATTCTAGATCCTTCTCAATGTCATAAACACGGCAGCGCTTGAGGACTGGAGGCGAGATAACATAAAGTGATCATTGCAGGAGAAAGCAACAGAACTGAGAGGGCAATTAATTGGTTGCTGTAAACGTGCATTTTAAGGGAACAGCTATTACAGGAGACTGTCAACTTGATGTTGGAACTAATACCTTATGTTTTACAATGGATTTCTTTGAAGGATTTTGTGTCCTGCCCACTTTGGCAGACACCATCCAGTGAACTGCCAGAAACCGGACATAGAACAATACAGCACAGGAACAGGCCCTTTGACTCACATTGTTGGTGCCGATTTAATTAAATTAGTAATCAAATGACCAACCAAACTAATCCCTTTTGCCTACACAGGGCAGCATGGTAGTGTAGTGGTTAGCATAGCGCCTTACAGTACCAGTTACCCGGGTTCAATTCCCGCTGCAGTCAGTAAGGCCTGTGACTGCGTGGGTTTCCTCCAGACGCTTCAGTTTCCTCCCAAGTTCAAAGACGTACTGGTTGGTAGGTTAGTTGGTCATTGCAAACTGTCCTGTGATTAGGCTAGGGTTAAATTGAGGGATTGCTGGGCAGTGCGGCTCGAAGGGCCAGAAGGGCCTATTGTGTGCTGAATTTCAATAAATAAATAAACAATATCCATAGCCTTCTATTTCCCTCACATTCATAAGCCTATCTCAAGTTCAAATTCAAGTTTAATTGTCATCCAACCACTGTGACGAGAATACACATAGATTAAGATGTTAGCTGTCCTGTGCTGGCACCAGTGGGATCAGTAGTTGGTCTGCCACCTGTCTTCAGGAGAAAGAGAGATAAGGAAAACAATGGAGCAGCATTTGGAGATGTTAATGAAGGGACAGGAGAGAGTAACGGAAGGAGAGCTGTCAAGATCGGCTCCCCCTTTGAACCCTGAACTGTTTGAAGTGATGGACAGGCGATACCCCAGCAGGGGGATAAAAAGGGACAGGTTCGCTAAGGCAAGAGACACACGGCACCCAGAGGTAACGAGACCCTGGAAGCGATGCGTCTCCCACAAGTCGGTGGGAAGTTTTGGACGGCTGATCGCGGGACCGAGCCATAGACGCACAGGGTGGAAAGGCACGAAAGGAACCTGGTGTGTGTCCACCCTTGCCTGGGTGCCAGGTTCACCACAGAGAAGCGATCGTATCTGGAAACGGAGGGGTCACGGTCGGTGACCTCAGATGACATCACAAAGGGCTCGCACGAAAGCTGACTGAGAAGAATATCGAAGGTCTGTGTGGAAGCCGTTTGAATATTCATTTGTTTTGCTCTCTCTCTCTCCTTCCCCCAGCTGTCCATCTCCCACGGCAGCGATTACTGCGAACTGAACTGAACTAAATTGAACTGAACTTTGCGTCACTTTGAAACTGGTCATTTACCCCTAGACAACGATAGAGTTTGATTGATCCTGTTATCTTAATTCTGTGTACATATGTGTTTATCATTGCTGAACTGTTGCATTTATTATCCTTTTGATTAGAGTACTGTGTTGCTTGTTTCTTTAATAAAACTTTCTTAGTTCTAGTAATCCAGATCCAACTGAGTGATCCATTTCTGCTGGTTTGGCAACCCAGTTACGGGGTACGTAACATAAGTGGGGTTCTCGTCCGCGATTTTGAACGCTAAATTTGGGACGGAGTAAATTGATTGGGTTAAAATTCCCGAAAGAAAGAAAAGACAAACAGGAGAAATGGAGGCTGAGGAATTTATAAAGGCGCCGACCTTGGAGGCATTAGAGGATGCCAGGAAAGCGGAATTGGTAGCTGTGGCCAAACGGTTGAATCTTGCTAAGGGGAAGTCGACAATGAGGAGAGGGGAGATACACAGAGCTATCGTAGAACACTATGTATCGAAAGGTGTGTTTCCCCAAGGCGAGCTGGAGGTGGTGTCTATTGAAAAACCTGCCGGAGACGCGGTACAGGTGCAGCTTGAAAAACTGAGACTCGAGCACGAGTTCCGGGTACGGCAGTTGGAGCGAGAAGAGAAAGAGAGCGACAGACAGTTGGAGCAAGAAGAGAAAGAGAGGGAAAGGGAATTCGAGCTGGAGAAGTTAAAGATAAGGGCAGAGCAGGGGCCCGTGCCGAACCAAGGTGGAGGGTTCCGGGCGACCCAGGAGGTTAGGCTGGTTCCCCCATTTGACGATACCGACGTGAATCGGTACTTTCTCCGTTTCGAAAAAGTTGCTACAAGTCAGGACTGGCCGAGGGATAAGTGGGCTGTTTTGCTTCAGAGTCTACTGAAAGGGAAAGCCCAACAAGCTTACTCAGCTTTGATGCCCAGAGGTATGAGGTGGTGAAAGAGGCCATCCTCAGGATTTATGAGTTGGTCCCGGAGGCATCCCGGCAGAGGTTCCGGAATGCGAGGAAGCAGTGGGACCGCACGTATTTAGAGTTTGCCGGTGAGATGCAGACATATTGTGAGCGTTGGTGCGCCTTGAAGGGGGTAGAGGGGGATTATGACAGACTACTACAGCTGATCCTGATTGAGCAGTTTAAAGATTGTGTCCCTGAGGGTATGAGACCCTACCTAGATGAGAAAGAGGCAGCCACGTTAGCCGCAACTGCTAAGTTAGCGGATGAGTATGCGTTGACGCATAAAATGAAGTTTGCCCCGAGTAAAGGCTACCAGAAGGGTAGTCAGGACGGTGGGGAGAGTCCGCCAGAAAAGTCAGAAAGTAAGCCGGGGACTAGTGAGAAGGATAAGGTAGACCGGGAGCAGTCTGGTAGGAAGTCTCCTGGGGTCGTCTGTTATAATTGTGGGAAAGTCGGACACTTTGCGTCCAGGTGCTTTGCCCCAAAGAAGGAGACGGGAAAAGGAAAAACGGTGATTTTGACTGGCTGTATCGAGCTGGTAAACGAACTGCTAGGGGAGGACAGGTCTGCCAAAGTTCAGGAAGGGCGCAAGAGGTTTATCTCGGCCGGATTGGTGTCAGTGAAGGAGGGGTTAAAAACAGTTCCAGTGCGGATCTGGAGAGACACGGGAGCATGTCAGTCACTGATACTGAAGAGTGTATTAGAGTTTAGCTCAGAGACCCAGACTGGGGAGGTCAAGGTCAAAGGTATTGGGGAAAGGACAGAGGCAGTCCCTTTGCATCAGATACACTTACAAAGCAACCAGGTCTCTGGACTAGTCACGATCGGGGTGAGGCCCGAATTACCGATGAAAGGCGTGGAAGTCTTGCTCGGTAATGACCTCGCCGGGGGAATCGTGTTCCCAGCAGTGAGATTGACAGGTCAGCCTGCCAGCGTTGAGGGCCCGCCCATGGACTCACAGGTTCATCACGGGACTGCGGAAGTAAATTTAGCTGAGACGTTTCTGCCAGCCTTGTACCAGAAGGGGGTAGAAAGTGAAAAGAACGAGTGTAGTGAAACAAGAGGTAGTGAGGGAGCTGAGACAGACTTAGCATTAGCCAGGAAAGAATTTGTGCAGGCGCAGGAGCGAGACGAGGGGCTGATGGTTTTGGCGGAGACAGCTCTCTTTGACGCAGAATTAACAAGGGAACCAGTAGGCTATTGTGTGGAGGAGGAAGTGCTAAGGAAGAAAGGGAGACCAAGTACCGTACCAGCAGATGAGGAATGGGGTGTGGTGCAAAAGAGTTATGGGGATGAGATTTTTAACCTGGCCCACAAGGTACCCCCTGGTGGACATTTTGCGGTGCTGGAGGAAACAGTTGGTGGAATCATGAAAGAGGTTTACCGACTGCACCGGAGGAAGGATGTTATTGATTATGGCCGACGCAAACTGAGACGGTCACAGGCTTTTGATATGCTAACAAACCTAGTCGGTGTTAGCTTGGAAATCAATGAAGCTAGGGTCCCCCTGATAGGAGAAAAAAACCATTTTGAAAAGATGAGTATGGTATCGACCAGGTGGGAGAAGGCTATTGTTTTGGCCGGCTCTGCTGATAAGGTCTCTCCCTTAATCCCCGAACAAAGCGACTCTTTAGGAGAAGTAATGAAACGACTCTCACACGTGTGTTTGATTGTCCCGAGGCGATGCAAAGAACTGGGACGCTGGGTGGCGTTTGGGACGTTAGGCCAGCCTAGCGAGCAACACTCCTATAGAATGAGTAATTCAGTGACGAAAGGGCTGATGAACACAGAGGTGTGTACTGGCGATGTAATACGGCTGTCTGAAGCCAGCTTGATAGTGAACCTTGAAAAAAATGAGTTCGGCCACACGAAGGTCACTTACCTGGGAATTGTGGTGACACAGGGGCAGCTGGCAGCGATGCAAGCTAAAGTGCGGGCTATCTCTGACATCCCAACCCCGACAGACAAGAGGGCCCTCAGAAGGCTCTTGGAGATGGTGGGGTACTGTAGGAAGTTTTGCAATAACTCTGCGGTTACTATCCCTCCCCCTCCTACTACGCCCTTGCGAGAGGAAACTAAGTCAGAATGGGACTACCCTTGTTATTGTGGTCCGGGACAAAACCCAATGAGAGGTTACATTGATCGCAATTCATCAGTGTTTTTTTTGCCACTATGAAGTTTGCTAAATTGGAGCCTGGTCTAAGGGATTATTAATAACACATATAAATGGAACAGAAAATGTGATGGCTGACTGTCTGTCAGGTGTTGACAACTTCAAATTCGCTGTATTAGCCAAATAGCTGATAAAGATGTGTATTTGTGTGTGTCAAATAATGTATTCATGTTTGTAATTTTTACCCCAGTAAAAATCCTTAAAGGTGGGAAGTGTGACGAGAATACACATAGATTAAGATGTAGCTGTCCTGTGCTGGCACCAGTGGGATCAGTAGTTGGTCTGCCACCTATCTTCAGGAGAGAGAGAGAGATAAGGAAAACAATGGAGCAGCATTTGGAGATGTTAATGAAGGGATGGGAGAGAGTAACAGAAGGAGAGCTGTCAAGATCGGCTCCCCCTTTGAACCCTGAACTGTTTGAAGTGATGGACAGGCAATACCCCAGCAGGGGGATAAAAAGGGACAAGTTCGCTAAGGCAGGACACACACGACACCCCGAGGTAACGAGACCCTGGAAGTGGTGCGTCTCCCACAAATCGGTGGGAAGTTTTGGACGGCTGATCGCGGGACCGAGCCATAGACGCACAGGGTGGAAAGGCACGATCGGCGGGAACCTCGTGTGTGTCCACCCTTGCCTGGGTGCCGGGTTCACCGCAGAGAAACGATCGTATCTGAAAACGGAGGGGTCACGGTCGGTGACCTCAGATGACATCACAAAGGGCTCGCATGAAAGCTGACTGAGAAGAATATCGAAGGTCTGTGTGGAAGCCGTTTGAATATTCATTCGTTTTGCTCTCTCTCTCCTTCCCCCCACTGTCCATCTCCCACGGCAGCGACTACTGCGAACTGAACTGAACTAAATTGAACTGAACTTTGCGTCACTTTGAAACTGGTCATTTACCCCTAGACAATGATAGAGTTTGATTGATCCTGTTATCTTAATTCTGTGTACATGTGTGTTTATCATTGCTGAACTGTTGCATTCATTATCCTTTTGATTAGAGTACTGTGTTACTCGTTTCTTTAATAAAACTTCCTTAGGTCTAGTAATCCAGACTCCAACTGAGTGATCCATTTCTGCTGGTTTGGCAACCCAGTTACGGGGTACGTAACACCACACACATGAATACAGCCAAATGAATTAGTGCTTCTCTGGGCCCAAGGTGCAAAACACCGAACCAACAGTCACACACAGCATAATCTAAACATCTCTTAAAAATGGCCTATGTATCTGCCCCTACCACAGTGCATTCTGGGCACCCGCCACCCTCTGTGTAAAAAAACGTGCCCCTCACATCTCCTTTGAACTTACTCCTGCTCGCCTAAAATGCAAGCCCTCTGGTGTTAGAAGGACGTAGTTTACTTGGCTTTTCAAAAGGCATTCAATAAACTTTCTCGTGCAAGGCTGTTGAGAAAGGTCACGACTTGGGTAAATAAAATAAATATTGTATAGATAGATAGGTTATTGATTTTACAACAGAAGACAGGGAGAGCTGCCAAATAGAAACTGTCAGGGAAAAGCAACCAGTGGTGTTGTACATCGTTCTGCGCTGAGGCTCATGCAGTTCACAGCGTTTGTTACATGACATAGTATCATTAGGAGTACTTTTAAATTCGCTGGTGACAGAGACTCATGCGAAGAAAGGAGACTGATTATCTTTGGAATTCGTGTCAATTCTAATATGGCGATATTTTTCTGTGAATCAATGTTGCTCAGTACATTGAGGATGGAAAAACAATCACAAAGCACTGCGTACATAATCCGAAAAGTTAGATCATGCAAATCCTATTAAGCCTACTGTGGAAGAGATGGTTCACATAAAGGAGAGTGTCCATCACAAAAGATAATTCAATGAACAAAAATCAAACCAAAAACATGAAATGGGAAAGTCAGTAACCATGTCTTACAACGGTTACAGAAATTATCGGAGGGAGATTGGTTGGCTTGCTTAATACTTATGACTGTGTGACTAAGCACAGCTCCAATGCCGTATTCAGGTTTGCTGATGACACGACTGTCGCTGGCTGAATCAAATGTGGTGCTGAGTCAGCATATAGGAGGGAGATTGAAAATCTGGCTGAGTCGTGTCATAATAATGAGGTCTCGCTCAATGTCAGTAACACCAAGGAACTGATTATAGACCCCAGGAGAGGGAAACCAGAGGTCTGTGAGCCAGGCATGATTGGAGGATCAGAGATCGAGAAGGTGAGCAACTTAAAATTCCTGGGTGTTACTATTTCAGTAGATCTGTCCTGGACCCAGCATGTCAGTGGAATTGTGAAGAAAGCACAGCAGCGTCTCTGCTACCTTAGGAGTTTGCGGAGATTTGGCATGACATCTAAAACTTTGACAAACTTCTATAGATGTGTAGTAGAGAGTACAGTTTATTGATTAGCTGCATCAAAGCCTGGTATGGAAACACCAATGTCTTTGAATGGAAAATCCGACAAAAGTAGTGGATATGGCCCAGTACATCACGGGTAAAGCCCTCCCCACTATTAAGTGCATCTGCAGAAAATTCTGTCAGAGAAAAGCTATATCCACTATCAGGAGCCCCTGCTACCCAGGACATGCACTCTTCTCACTACTGCCATCAGGAAGAAGGTACAGGAGCCTCAGGACTCACACCACCAGGTTCAGGGACAGTTACTACCCCTCAACCATCAGACTTTTGAACCAAAGTGGATAACTTCACTCAAATTCACTTGTCCCATCATTGAAATGTTCCCAAAACCTGTAGGCTCACTTTCGAGGGCTCTTCATTTAATGTTTTTGATAGATAATGCTTACTTATTTATTATTATGATTAATTTCTTTTTGCATTTGCATAGTTTGTTTTGCACCCAAGTTGGTGCAGTCTTTATTGATTCTATTATGGTTATTATTCTATTATGGACTTATTGAGTATGCCTGCAAGAAAATGAATCTCAGGGTTGCACATGGTGACATGTATGTATGTTGATAATAAATTTACTTTGAACTTTGAAATGATCAACTGAAACTTTATGCACTTCCTCTGCCTGCTTTTAGCCTGTATGGTGCCTGATTTAGGAATGTATGCCATGGAGAAAGGGAATTTTGATACATCTAACCTGGAATGCCTGATGACATAGTAGTTCATCTGCCGTGACATCTAAATGCTGTATTAGTATTATCCCCCACTACAGATTCACAACATTACCTGCACTACTCAGTAAACAATCAGCTTTTTCATCTGATATCAGTGCTACTTATTCCTTAGTGCCTATTTCCTTCCAGCCTGTTGTTTAAACTTGAAATTATACACTGGTTGTAGCATCATTTGAAGACAGACAAGAACGAAAGAAAAAGAAGCAAGAGTATTATTAGCAGCAGTTGGAATTCTGCAGTCTGGATGGAAGCTGAAAACAGACCTTTCGATATCATGTGATACGAGGATGGTGCTGAGGTAGAAGAATTCCTGTGATTTTGATGAATGACAGAGCAGATACAAAGGGGCCTTTGACTTAATCCTTCTCCTATTTCCTGTCTCCAATGTGAAAGGCTTTGGTAAAGCAGACAAGGAGAGGATGTTTCCACTGTACTTTATAGTTTATTGTCGCCAAATAATTGATGCTAGAATGTACAATCATCACAGTGATATTTGATTCTGTGCTTCGTGCTCCCTGGAGTACAAATTGATAGTAAATATTAAAAATTTAAATTATAAATCATAAATAGAAAATAGAAAATGGAAAGTAAGGTAGTGCAAAAAAACCAAGAGGCAGGTCCGGATATTTGGAGGGTACGGCCCAGATCCGGGTCGGGATCCGTTCAGCAGTCTTATCACAGTTGGAAAGAAGCTGTTCCCAAATCTGGCCATATGAGTCTTCAAGCTCCTGAACCTTCTCCCAGAGGGAAGAGGGACGAAAAGTGTGTTGGCTGGGTGGGTCGTGTCCTTGATTATCCTGGCAGCACTGCTCCGACAGCGTGCGGTGTAAAGTGAGTCCAAGGACGGAAGATTGGTTTGTGTGATGTGCTGCGCCGTGTTCACGATCTTCTGCAGCTTCTTCCGGTCTTGGACGGGACAACTTCCATACCAGGTTGTGATGCACCCTAGAAGAATGCTTTCTAAGGTGCATCTTTAAAAATTAGTGAGGGTTTTAGGGGACAGGCCAAATTTCTTTAGTTTTCTCAGGAAGTAAAGGCGCTGGTGGGTCTTCTTGGCAGTGGACTCTGCTTGGTTGGTCCAAGTCAAGTCATTTGTGATATTGACCCTGAGGAACTTAAAGCTTTTGACCTGTTCCACTTGCGCACCACTGATGTAAATTAGGTTGTACAGTCCACTACTCCTTCTGAAGTCAACAACCTGGGTCCTGTCTGTGAGGAAGTTGAAGATCCAGCTGCAGATCTGAGTGCTAAGGCCCAGGTTCTGGAGCTTAGGAATCAGTTTATTTGGCATGATGGTATTATAGGCAGAGCTGTAGTCAATGAGAAGGAGCCTTATGTATGCGTCTTTATTCTCCAGGTATTTAATGGAAGAACGTAGGGCCAGAGAGATGACATCTGCCGTTGACCTGTTGCTCCAGTAGGCGAATTGCAAAGCGTCGAGGATGACCGGTAGGCTGTGGTTGATGTGTGCCATAACCAGTCGCTTGAAGCACTTCATAGCAACTGATGTCAGAGCCACAGGTTGATAGTCATTCAGGCATTCCACCTTGCTCTTCTTCAGCACTGGGATTATCGTTGACTTATTAAAACACGAGGGGATTTTAGACTGAAGCAAGGAGCAGTTGAAGATGTCAGCAAACACTCCAGCTAGCTCGCTTGCACAGTCCCAGGGAACCCGTCCTGGGATGCCATCTGGGCCCGTCGCCTTCCTTGGATTTATCTTCAGGAAGGTCCTTCTAACATCCTCCTCGGTGACGATGAATCTCGATGCCACCAGGTCTGGTTCATGCGGAGGGAGCGGGATGCTCCGCTTCAGTTCGGATCTTGAGTAGAATATGTTAAGTTCGTCAGGAAGAGAAGCGCCACAGCTATTGATATTCCCAGCCTTTTCTTTGTGCCCAGTGATCTCATCTGCCATAGTCTACCGGCATCCGTCTGGTTAGCCTGGGCGTCCAACTTGGCTCGATATTGCCTCTTGGCGCCCTTAATGGCTTTCCGGAGTTCACGCCTGGATTCCGTGTAGCGACTGGTATCACTAATGTGAGGGCGCAGCCTCAGATGGAAGACCATCCCTTTAGAACAGAAGTGAGGAGGATTTTAGCCGGGGCGTGTTGAACCTATGGAATTCATTGCCACAGTTGGCTGCGGAGGATGAAGTCATTATGTTTAAAGTGAAGGTTTATAGATCCTTGGCGAGCCAAGGTGTCAATGAACATGGGTAGTAAGCAGGAAAGTGGGATTGAGAGTGAAGATAAGTCAGCCATGATTGAATGGTGGAGCAAACTCAGTGGGTTGAGTGGCCCAATACTGCTCCTGCGTCTTATGGCCTTATTAAAAAAAAATCTGTCCTTGCAGAATCACATCACAAAAATCTGAGATTTGACTCAGGTCCACTGCCCGAGTAGAAAGGTCAGCAGTGGGTCGCTGCAGCGAAAAAGAGCTTTGACCAGCGACCATTTGGTGTTTGGCATTAATTAGAAAGAGCAATTGAAAGGAAAGCAGGGGCAAAGCGCAGCGGCCGTCACCTGGGTACACAGAGTCAGAGTGGTGATCTTGAGGCTTTAGCTCTTCAAGGATTCAGTCAGAGAAGGCAAAGGAAGGCAAAGCTCAAGGTCGAGTTTTTTTTCCTTCCCTTCTTTATATCTGTTCAGCCAGGACAGTAGAGATGCCAGGCAGGATAGCTGAATGCTTCTCTTGAACTGAATTGAATTGACTTTATTACTTACCTTCCTTCACATACATGAGGAATAAAAATCTTTACATTACATCTCTGCCTAAATGTGCAATGTGCAATTTATAGCAATTTGTACTAAATAGTACCTACAACAGGACAGTCAATATAGCATAGAAATACAATTGTATCAGCGTGAATTAATCAGTCTGATGGCCTGGTGGAAGAAGCTGTCCCGGTACCTGTTGGTCCTGGCTTTTATGCTGCAGTCCTGTTTCCCGGATGGTAGCAGCTGGAACAGTTTGTGGTTGGGGTGACTCGGGTCCCCAATGATCCTTTGGGCCCTTCTTACACACCTGTCTTTGTAAATGTCAAAAATAGTGAAAAGTTCACATCTACAGATGTGCTGGGCTGTCCGCACCACTCTCTGCAGAGTCCTGCGATTGAGGGAAGTACAGTTCCCATACCAGGCAGTGATGCAGCCAGTCAGGATGCTCTCAGTTGTGACCCTGTAGATAGTTCTTAAGAATTGGGGGCCTTGCGGGATGTGGTAAGGCAGGGTGACCTCCAGTGTCCCTGACGACTAGAATTGCGAAAAGTGCATCCAGCTAAGTTCTACAAACTAAGATTAAAATGAAAAATGTTCTCAAAACTTATTTGCACTTTGCTGATATTATTGCAATTAATTTTAAACTAATTGTGAACATAGACATTTCTTAAAGCTCAAGACGTTAAGTACATAGGCGTACTGGTTGGCAGGTTAATTGGTCATTGTAAATTGTCTCGTGATAAGTGTTGTGACATGAACAAAGGAGACATTGAAGCTAATAGATATAGAAGTGTTTTATTCAACAAAATGAGACAGTCTCGGAGGAAGAGGCCTGTTTGACCCAATATTACATGACATTTTATATGCTAAAGATCAAAGGTAGCAGCAGGACAATTCTGTAGTTACAATGCATCCTTAGAATTACATATAATTTTCACAGCTCCTTCTTCGTGCACACACTGCAGACACCCAAAATGAATATTTATCAGCATTGTCTGGTCTTCAATTAGCTTGTGTCCACAGCTCCAGGAAACTACTGTCCAAGGCTGTATTTTAAAGTTAATCTACAATCCACATTCAGGTTGAAAGATTGGTAGCTGAAGTTCATAATTGCTGCATGCCCTAACTCCAGAACGTGCCCCATCAATAAGGCTGCAATTAAATTCGGGAGATTGCTGGATGGCATGGTTTGGAGAGCCAGAAGGGCCTATTCCACACTGTATCTCAATAAATAAAGAAATAAAATTAAAGGAGCTGGTGACTTACAGCTGTGGGTATAAACAGAACTCAGTGATGTTGTGAACTCAGCATAAAATTGCATCACGCATTCAAGGTTGATCAATTAGTTGTTCTTGCATAAAATCTGCTACATGAACTTATTGATAATTTATTGAACAGAATAGGCCGTGTGTCGGCTGCACATGAACAATTTCACTCTGAGTCAAATTGTTTGTAATTTGTGATTGAAGCTTCTGATCAATTAATCTTATGTATTGCCAACCCTTGAAGACGGTAAGGATCATAAAAGAAATGTTGGCAATTCCTAAGCATAATTAGACTGTTAGTCTAGATGGTGTCCAGTCTTAAGTGCTACACATGCAATGAATTTTAGTTTTATTGATGCTACTACATTATAATAGCCAGCATATGATGTTTGTACTAAAGTGATCATAACGAGAGGCTAGTCTTAAATTAGATGCTATTTTGATTCCCTGAATTACATTAATTTTCTTCTTCATAAGTTATTGGGTGGAGGGGTGGAGATATAGGGCTCAAAGAAGGTGTAAGGCTCTTTTTTCCTCTGCTAGCCTGCAGATCACCCTTGGGCAAAGTGTAGCACCTACTTAGCCGCCCCGATCAGGGTCATGTGAAGCCATGGGAGGCAGGTGGTGGATGATCGTATGAGCAGCTGGTGCATATCACAAGTCCTGGTTATACGACCACTGACACCAAGCAGGCAATCTCTGAAGAGTATCGATAATGGCTAGGGTCACCCATCTTGTAAAGACACTGCCCAGAAGAAGACAATGGCAAACCACTTCTGTAAAATTTGCCAAGAACAATCATGGTCATAGACCATGAGCACTGGACTGCGAGGCGAGTGGTCTCGGGTTCGAATCCAGCTGCCTCCTTGCATGTTTTCCATTCGCGCTGGATTGAGCGTCAAGCTAGCAACTCTGTAAAAAAACAGATGAAAAATACTTAAGAAACAGGAAGCTGCTGTCTGATGCGCTTCAAGGTGTGATGATGATGATGATGATGACGTCGATTTAAACCTGAGAGGCCAGTGTCGGGCATCTTCATGCCTTACAAGGTGCAGTTCAAAAGGCTGTGTGGGGCACCACTCCTCGCATAGACATTTTGCAGTATTATTTTATGAGGCCGAGTTGCGAGCTCGACATCAACCCAGTGCGGATGGAGAGCGTGCACGGGGGTGGTCTGTCACTGGATCGAACTCGGGAATCTCCGGTCTCGAGCCCGGCACTGATCTCACTGCGCCATCAGCCGACCCAAGGTGTGGAAAGGAGCACTAACAACAACAGGGAGCTGTGCTATATGAGCAGGACCTCCGTGGTGCCACAGAGAACAAGTGGCAGCTGCGAAGGAAGAGACTGAACAAACTAAAAGACCCAACCACTAACCACAGCCACCACTTACTCTTGCCCACAGTGCACCAGAATATGTAGATCCTGGATTGGCCTCTCAAGTCACCTGAGGTTCCATCAATAGGTAACCCCTTCGGAGAACGTCATACTCGACTCAAGTGATTACACAACTACTCTCCCCAAACACATTTCTAGATGGTGTCACTGGAGCTCCCTAACTGAAAATAGCCACAGTTTGCAGAGAAAGCCCACCACCTCCTCATTCTCAAGGGCAACAATGTTTGGCCAGTGAAGACTATCATCATCAGAAATGAATATTTTCAAGTTCATTGAGAAACCAACAAAATCAAGTTTGGATCATTCATAAATCCTTAAGGCTGAATAGCATCTGTCAGACTTAAAGCATGAAAAGAAAATGTGTGTGGGTATTTAAAAAAAAGTGCTTGCTAACAAGTAAATGTTTTCCTCATTTGCACTTCAAATCTGAAAACTGGGATACAGGATAATATCTATGCCTTAGTAGTAATGCATTTATCAAATTTACTTGAAGGCTTTCCTGAATTATAATCAGATGTGAGATGACAGACTCTTTGCATTTGTTGGCAAGCTTTTTAATTGGATCCATGTTAGAGAGAAAAAAATCTGTGGTAAGTTGGTTCCATTTGTTTAGCACAGAAACATAATTGATGAGGGATAATGGTTTGAACACCAGACTGCAATATGTGCTTCAGAAGCCCGAGGAAAGCAAGTAATCAGCCGCCTCTTAGATATTAAAAATAAGCAAATTTCCTTGTGATTCATGTTGCATGACCCTCCCCTTTGATAACTGTCAAAAGTTCAACACAAAAAGCTATCTGTTGAACTTAAATCGGTGGTATCTCAAGCTGACAACAGGGAATGAATTAGAAATTGGCTGGACTCGTATAATGGGCTGGATTGATTAGACTCTAAAGACTCACACCAATCTGAGCGTCCAGGAGATGTGATAATAAAAGCACAAGCACAACCAAGTAACACAAATCTAATTTATTCTCATAAAACAGAAAGCACGAATAAACCACACTAAATACGACATAGTAGGTTACAAAGGTTTCCATAAAGATTTCGGGGTCACAATTCTCAGCCATCGTTTGATTGTTGCTGTTGTTTGGGGAACCCTGAACCCCAACTAGTGAAATCGCCCTGGGTCCGTCCTAGGCACCTTTCAATTGCAATACCTCGGTCAAGGTGAAGTCCCAAAAACTGAGGAAAAGGTGCCTCAGTAAGTACAATTCAATCCACAAGCAGTGAGGGGGGTGCTGAGTCAGCTAAGCTATTTTGGTCTTTTGCTCTCATGCCACCAACTCAGCACAGTTGCTTTCATCCAGACAACTTGTGTTCATCGACAAACATCCTGATGCCACTTGTGCCTTGAGGCCGAGGAAGACTCCAGCAAACATTAGACATTAACAATGTTTGACAGTGTTTAACTTGTACGGGCACCTTAACACCTTACATGCTGTAAGCTCATAAAAAGTTCAAATGTCACTTGGAGCTGTTCAGAATTTCATCTCTAATATTTCACAAAATTTTAATACACCATTGCAACTCGATAGCCGGAATGGCCTAATTCTGCTCGCAGGGGTTCCTAACCTAGGGTCCAAGGAGCCCTTGCTTGATGGTATTGGTCAACGACATAAAAAAAAGGTAGGGAACTCCTGGATGATCTTATGGTCTACATACTCAGACACTCTGAGTACTGGTTGAGAAAAAGAGCAATGGCAGGTGCTGGGATTGCTGAATGTGCCTTCCAGGATTGAGTTCTGTGGTTGCTACTGGTTTTAATTGACTTGAATGATTTTCAGTTAGAAACTTAATGAAATTTCTTAATTGTGCAGAAGATACTGATCTAGATAGTAATTGAATCAAAGGAAGCAAGTTGGAAGCTTCCAATTAATACAAAATAATTTAATGGTCTGAAATTACTGGATAGGATTTATATATAAAGTCGTGTCCACAGAGATGAAAAAAAAGGCATCAAACAAAATACATGTATGATCTTGAAAAAGGTTGGGATGAAATTAATCAGGGTTCTGGCAGAATTAAATCACAAGGTGTCAAATCAACGGCAGGTAGCAATCAACACAGCAGATGAAGCGTTCAACTTCGCTACTAGAAAGGAACCATAAAATTGGAGAAAGTCGTGATTAAACCGTACATTGATCTGGTCAGAATATGTTGGTTCTGGCCAGTGATAGGTATTTATTTGTTGAAAGGGATGTAGAGATGAGTTACTGATCCAGTCACTAATTTCAAGCCTCTGAATGCGATTCTACTTTATCACACCCCCACCACCACTCCATTCACTCGCCTTCCCTCTCACCTGCTTGCACCTATCAGCTACCAGCTTGTACTCCTTCCCCTCCGACCCTCCTCCTCATTCAGGCGTCTGCCCCTCTCCTTTCCAGTCCTGATGAAGGGTCTTGGCCCAAAATATTGACTGCTTATTCCCCTCCATAGATGCTGCCTGAGTTGCTGAGATCCTCCAGCATTTTGTTTGTGTCCCCCTGAATATAAAGCCTCCAGCAAGCTTTTCCTTGTACACATACTTTTTCATTTGACAAAAACCTTGACTTTGACTTAAGCTTTTCAACCTGGAAGCAGAGGTGTATTAATATGTAATGAATATTATGAAAAGAGTTCATCTACAATCGGCCCATTAAGCATTCATTTGGGCCTGACCTCAGTCTGTAATGGATGTTGCAACATGAACAAGGTCACTGAAGAGACACTGAGGTCTGTGGATATGGAAGTGTTTACTTAGCAAAGACGAGCAGCAGGCATCATATCTGATTCAGCATTCGAGATACTCTTGGAGGAGGAGGCATCCTGGCCCAATCTTACGTGACATTTTATTTGTTAAAGATCAGAGATAACAGCAGGAAAATTCTATAGTTACAATGCATCTACAATGCTTCCTTTGAATTACATACAGTTTTCAGACACCTCCTTCTTCATGCCCGCACTCCAGACACCCAGAATGAATGTTAATCAGCATTATCCCTCTCTGTGAATTCATGCATATGTAAACATCACGTGTTTCCTGGTTTGTAATTAACCCTAGTCTGTAGCTCCAGGATGACTATTGTGCAGAGTTGCATTTAAAATTCTGTCTACAATCTGCATTCAAATCTGAAGACTGGTTGCTGCTGAAATTAATATTTGCTATCTACCCTAACTCCAGAATGTGCCCTAAAAATGGGCACAACCATTCTCTGGGCACTGCACAGTTTACCTCATGAGGGTGAGGATTTGCACGCATTGATTTTGTACATAGAATTGCAGTGTGACGCTCATGGATTCATAAGAAACTGCAGAAATTGGAATTTGGAGCAGCGAACAATCTACCAGAGGAAGTGGGTTAAGCATCGTCTGAGGGCGGAAAGGACTTGACGATGCTTGGATTCAAAACCCAGTCTTCAAATAGATTTCAGGCTGCAACTGGTTTCTTTCTATCAAACTGCTGAAGAGCTTTACTGTTTAAAAATGCTGGAGAAACCCCAGGGCTATGGTTGAGGGAGTGCCCTGAGACCAATTGCAGGGTTAAATGTAGCTATGGTGAGAATGGATTTCTGATGTTGAACCATACTGCTTGGAATTTTAGACTGCAGCTTTAATTTAGTTTATGTTGGTTTAGAGGCTCATAAAAAGGCGCAACGCAACACCTTCTGCATTTACTTTCACATAATTAGATCTCACCAGTTGCTCTAAACTACAGGAAATGTAGAGACAGACTCTGGAGATCTGCCTTTGAAGCCAATGCGTTGGGTATATTGTTTAATTTACGCTATAGACCAAATAGCAACATACTATCTCTGAGAGATAAAAGGCATTTATACTGTAAGAATGTGAGAAAGATTAAAGATCTGTTTCTATGGCAATTGCAGAATCAGGGTTAATTCCACTAATCCCCAATCTCCATCTTGTGCAAAGTTATCTCTTGGTTTAACAATATAATTCAGGAATAAATAGTTTAGCCATTCAATAGGGAAAAGATTTATCAGAAAGGAAATCTGGACCGAAGCAACTAACAAAAGTGAAAATAATTGATTGAAAAATGAAGGAGAACAAGGTCTGAGATGCAATGATCAGAGAGGAAGGACGTTTGCAAAGCATTTGGGTGCTAACTGTGCAAGTGGCCACTACCAGGATATAAAAAGATTTAAAAAATACACTAACAAAAGAGAGCAGGCTCTTATGCTTAAGTTGCTGTTAAAAGAATTAAAACCAATTGGAAATGCAATTCATGGAAGTCATTTTAACTTTGACAGTCAGAGTAGAAACAGACTTGTTAGCCCTC
The DNA here is from genome assembly GCF_030028105.1 of Mobula birostris. Lineage (NCBI taxonomy): Eukaryota > Metazoa > Chordata > Chondrichthyes > Myliobatiformes > Myliobatidae > Mobula > Mobula birostris. The sequence continues at coordinate 24,229,654 of NC_092400.1, forward strand.
TGAGTCCATGGTAGCATAATGGTTAGCACAATGTTTTACAGTACCAGTGACCCGGGTTCAATTCCAGCTACTGCCTGTAAGGAGTTTGTACGTTCTCCCCGTGACTGCATGAGTTTCCACCTGGTGTGCCGGTTGGTAGGTTAATTGGTCATTGTCCTGTGATTAGACTAGGATTCAATCGGAGGGTTGCTGGGCAGCGCAGCTTGAATATCCAGAATCTGTGCAGTATCTCAATAAGTAAATAAAATAAATTATTTATTCTCTTTCCATCTCCTACATTGGGTTTCTGGCTGTGGTTTGGAGATATCTGAAGACTGGACCACCAGTTCTCACAGATTTTATCTTTATTTAACCATTGAAGGTTTCAAGAGCTAGGCTAGGCAACTGGATGATCACCAGGAATATGCAATTTTCCTATTTAATTTTAAAGGAAATCTGGACTGAAGCAACTAGCAAAAATTATTTCTATTTATTTTTTTTAATGGAATTTGTGATTACTGGTTAGGCTTCCTGTTAATCCAGTTTCAATCTGTGAAAAAGTTAGCAGGTCAATTAATCATTATGCATATTATGGGCACATTTCCTTCCCATTCCCAATCCTATGCCATATGTGTGGTTATTCATGACTGATTCAAAGTTTTGTGTGATTATTTCATTGTGTATGCAACTTGCTTAAGTTTAATTGGTGACTTATCTCATGATGATACCATCCCTTTATCCCTCTTATGGCATACTAATTTTTCTTGATTACTAGTTGCCTTTATCTAACAGTAAGAACTTCTGAACGTACTGTATAAATATATTATTTATTGTTGCAAAGTTCACAATGTTTTTCCCTGCATGACATTGTTCTTTTTGTAGGTATGCTCAGAATAGATTCTTCCTTCTGTGCAGTGCTCGAAAATGGAGTATCGATTTTAAGACAAGGATCTGGAATGATCTTGTTTGCACAAGCTGCTATCATATATCCCTTACCTACTAAACTCTGCACTACAACTCTGAACTAACCTTCAAGGGCTCTACATCTCATGCTCCCAGATGTATTTACCTACCTACCTATTCAATTTGGCTCTGCGGCCTGAGGTTAACAAATGACACAGAGCCTGATTGAACTGAACTGAGCCGAACTGAATATACCTGGACTGGTTTGATGATTTGTGGTTTGGACTGTACATTCTGTGTTTTTCAAACTTTTTGCTTTGTGCGTGGTTTGTTCCTTTTTTTTGAACAGGTTTCATAGTTTTCTTTCTTTGTCCTTGGTTGTCTGTGGGAACATAAGTGTCAGGGTTGAACACTGCATAAATAATTTGATAATAAAGGTACTTTGAATCTAATTTTTATTTATCTATCTATTTTATCTATTTTCACAGCTTGTCTTCTTTTGCACATTGGTTGTCTGATAGTCTTTGTGTAATTTTTCATTGCTTCCATTGTGTTGCTTTTTTTTACTGTGAATGCCTGCAAGGATATGAATCTCAAGGTAGTATATGGTAGTATATATATACTTTCAGTATAAATTTATTTTGAACTTTGAACTTCTTACTTTTGAAAGAGTTGGAATGACTGGCACAATTCTGCATGTCCAGGCCTATTTTGCTTCTTTCTTTTACTTACAGTGATTGTCCTACACTGTTCTTTACCAGCAGAGATTGGGAATCTTATTCCAAATGGAGAATGCCGGAGATCCTAACACAAGTCTGTACTGGGCTTTAGAGTATCAGGGTACTTGAATTGATTAAGAATTCTCCGTGGAGTTTAATATCTCCTTCTGAATTTGCTATGGATGAATCTTAGAGTCACAGGGTACTACAGCACGGAAACAGGCCCTACTGCCCATCTACGCTGTCTAGTCACATCGACCAACACTTGGACCATAGCCCTCCATACTCCTCTCACCCATGTATGTTTTCAAACTTCCCTTAAATGTTGGAATAGAGTTTGCAACCACCACTTCAGCTGGCAATTTGTTCCACAGCCTCAGAGTGAAGTTCCTCCTCAGAAGTTCCCTTAAATTTTTCATATCTCACTCTTAACCAATAATCTCTAGTTCCAGTATCATTCAATCTCAATGGAAAGAAACCCTGCTAACACTTAGCCTATCTATATCCCTCATAATTTCGTATACCTCTATCAACTCTCCCCTCATTCTCCTAGGCTCCAGGGAATAAAAACCTAATCTATTTAACCTTTCCCTAGAACTCAGATCCTCAGGTTCCAGCAACATCCTTGTAAGTTTTCTCTACTCTTTTCAGTCTTATTGCTAGCCTCCCTGTAGGTAGGTGACCAGAACTGCACACAATAGTCCAAATTAGGCCTCACCATGAATGGGTCTGCTTATGGCTTGTTGCTTAAGAGAAATGTATTCACTTCAATGATCAACAATTTTCATTAAAAAGTTCACATTTTTCTCATGCTGCTCATAGAAATGGGCATGCTCAGTGAAGTTTCTTTCATTTTAGCACTGATTTGACCTGAAGGACTGTGTCCAAGTTCAAAGCTCAAAGTAAAATTAATATCAAAGTACATAATGTATATATCATCATGTACAACCCTGAGATTCACTTTCTTGTGGGAAAATTACAAATTGGTAAATACAATTAATAGTAAATGCAAGAAACACAATAGAATCAATGAAAGACCACAGAATGGACAAATGACCAATGTGCATAAGACAACGAGCATTGCCTGAACCTGGTTGTGAGAGTCCTTGATGACGGATGCTGCTTTCCTTCGACATATGTAGATATGCCCAGTGGTGGGGAGGACTTTACCCATAATGGACTGGGCTGTATCTACTATATTTTGTAGGCTTTTCTGCTCAAGAGCATTGGTGTTTCCATACCAAGCTGTGATGCAGCCAATCAATATACTCTCAAACTGCACACCTATAGAAGTTTGCCAAAATTTTAGATGTCATGCCAAATCTTCGAAAACTCTAAAGGAAATAGAGGTGCTACGCTTTCTTCGTAATTACACATGTGCTGGGCCCAAGACAGATCCTCTGAAATGACAACACTGGGGAAATTAAAGTTGCTGACCCTCTTCACTCCTGATCCCCTGATAAAGACTGGCTCATGGATCTTTGGTTTCATTCTTCTGACGTCAATAACCAGTCTCTTGGTCTTACTGACATTGAGTGCAAAGGCTGTTGTGGCACCACTCAGCCAGATTTTTAGACTCCCTCCCGTTCACTATGTTATTCACCACACTCACTGCCTTAACCTCATCAACTCTGTTTACATGATGACAAACAATATCAGTTAATTAAACTGGTAAAATCACTCTTTCATGAATTCATACCTGGTTGCAGTTATGATTTGATGCCTGCTGCCTCTCAGCTGTAAATGCGTTTTCTCTTAGTCAGAAGTTTCTGTGTTTGTGTCCCACTCTTTAAGTATGCTCAAATCCTTGGCCTCCACAGACATCTGTGGCAATGAATTCCACAGATTCTTCACCATTTTTGCTGAAGAAACTCCTTCTCATCTCTGTTCTAAATAGATATTCTTCTATTCTGAGGCCGTGTCCTCTGGTCCTAGACTCAGCCACCCATAGGAAACATCCTCTCCACATCCACTCTTTCTAGGCCTTTCAACATTGGATAGGTTTCAATGAGGTCCTCCTCATTTTTCTAAACTTCATTGAGTACAGGTCCAGAGCCATCAAATGCTCCTCATATGTTAAACCTTTCATTCCCAGAATCATTCTCGTGTACCTACTCTGGACCCTTTCCAATGCCAGCACATCTTTTCTCAGCTAAGGAGCCCAAAACTGCTCACAATACTCCAAGTGTGTTCTCACCAGTTCCTTATAAAGCCTCAGCATCACACATTTGCTCCCATATTCTATTCCTCTCAAAATTGATGCTAACATTGCATTTGCCTTCCTTACCACTGACTCAAGCTGCAAGTTAACCTTTAGGATACGCTGCATGAGGACTCTCAAGTCCATCTACACCTCTGATTTTTGAATTTCCTCTCTGTTTATAAAATAGACTATGCCTTTATTCCTTCTCCCAAAGTGCATGACTATACACTTCCCTACATTATATGCTATCTGCCACTTTTTTGTCCATTCTTCCAATCTGTCTAAGTCCTTCTGGTTCCTCAGCACTACCTGCCCCTTCACCTATCTTTGTATTGACTGCAAAATTGTCCACAAAACAAACAATTCCGCCATCCATATCATCAATATATAATGTGAGAAGAAGTGGTTCAAATACTGACCCTTTTGAAACCCCATTTGTCACCAGAAGCCACCCAGAATAGGCCCCCTTTATTCCATTCTTTTCTCCTGCCAATCAGCCAATCTTCTATCCATGCTAGTATCTTTCTTGTAATACCATGGGCCCTTATCTTGTTAAGCAGCCACATGTGCGGCAGCTTGTCAAAAGCCTTCTGAAAGCCCAAATATACAATGTCCACTGACTGTCCTTTGTTGATTCTGCCTGTTATTTCCTCAAAGAATTCCAACAAATTTGTCAGGCAAGATTTCTCCTTAAGGAAACTATGGGGGCTATGGCCTAATTTGACATATGCCCCCAGGTACTCTGAAATCTCATCCCTAATATTGGACTCCAACATCTTCCCAACCACTGAGGTCAGTCTAACTGGCCTTTTCCTTTCTTCTGCCTCCCTCCCTTCTTAAAGAGTGGTGTGACATCTGCAATTTTCTAGTTCTCTGTAACCATTCCAGAACCTTGTGATTCTTGAAAGATCATTACTAATGCCCCCTCAAACTCTTCAGCTACCTCTTTCAGAATCCTGCAGTGTAGTCCATCTGGCTCAGGTGACTTATCTACCTTCAGACCTTTTAGCTTCCCAAGCACCTTCTCCTTAGCTATAACAACTTCACTCACTTCTGCCACCTGACACTCTTGTCTTCTGCTGCGAAAACTGACATAAAATACTTAAGTTTGTCTGCTGTTTCTTTGTCCCCCATATTACCCCTCCAGCATCATTTTCCAGCGGTTCAATATCTATTGTCGCCTCTCGTTAGCCAGCTCTTTATATATCTGAAAAAAATAAACATTTGGTATTCTCTTTTATATTATTGGCTAACTTACCTTCATATTTCATCTTTTCTCTCTTTATTGATTTTCTAGTTGTCTTCTGTTGGTTTTTGAAAGTTTCCCAATCCTCCATCGTCCCACTATTTTTTGCTATATTATATGCCCTCCCTTTTGCTTTCTTTGACTTTCCTTGCCACCGACAATTGCCTCATCTTCTCTTAGAATTCTTCTTCATCTTTGGATGTACCTATCCTGCACCTTACAAATTGCTCTCAGGAATATCAGCCATTGTTATTCTGCAGTCATCCCTTTAAGTGTCCCTATCCAATCAACTTTGGCCAGATCCCTTCTCATACCTCAGCAATCCCCTTTACTCCACTGTAATACTGATACATCTGACTTTATCTTCTCCCTTTCAAACTGCAGGATGAATTCTATCATATTATGATCACTGCCTCCCAAGGGTTCCTTTGCTTTAAGTTCTATAATCAAATCTGATTTATTACACAACACCCAATCCATATTGCCTTTCCCCTAGTGGGCTCAACCACAAGCTGCTCTAAAATGCCAACTTGTAGGAGCTCTAAGAATTCCCTCTCTTGGGATCCAGCATCAATCTGATTTTTCAATCTACTTGCATATCAAAATCCCCCGTGAATATTGTAATGTTGCCCTTATTACACGCCTTTTCTATTTCGATTTGAAATTTATATCCCACACCCTGGCTAAAGGTTGAGGGCTTGTTCCATCAGGGCCTTTTCACCTTTGCAATTTCTTAACTCTATTCATAAAGATTCCACATCTTCTGATTGTCTGTCACCTCTTTCTAAGGATTTTTTACCAACAGAGCCATGTCATTCCCACTACTGATCTGCCTATCCTTTCGATACAATGTGTATCCTTGGATGTTAAGCTCCCAATCTTCTTTCAGCCACATCTCAGTGATGCCCACAACATCACACCTGCCAATCTCTAACTGAGCTACAAGGTCATCTACCTTATTCTGTATACTGAGTGTATTCAAATATAACACCTTCAGTCCTGTAGTCATTACCCTTTTTGATTTTGCCCACATGTTATACTTCACCTCATTCCACTGACTGCAACTCACAGTCACAGTCTCGCTACCCACTGCATTGACTGGCATACCAACTACCCCATCGCTCTATCACTTTGGTTCCTATCCCCCTGCCAACTTAGTTTAAACCCTCCCCAACAATTCTGGATGAAGTGCATTGAAGCTTTGGAATTCTCTGCTCCAGAAATATCAACAGTTAAGTTCTGTTTATAAATGCAGCCTGACCTTCTGAGTTCCCCCAACATCACCTGTGTTGCTTTAGATTCCAGCTTGTGTCTCCACAATGCCAGAGGAACTCAATGGGGCAGGCAGCATCTGTAGAATGTAAAGGGCAGTCAATGTTTCAGGTCACACCAGCCCAGATGAAGGATCCCAACCTAAAACACCAACTGTAGCCTGCAGGTCACCCTTGGGCAAAGTATAAGGTCACTTGAAGCCATGGAAGCAGGTGGTGGATGGTCCTCTGAGGAGCTGGTGCACATCACAAGACCTGGTTATGCGACCACTGACGCCAGGCCGATGATCTCTGAAGAATATTGATGATGGCTGGGATCACCAATTTTGTAGACGCTTCCCAGATGAAGGCAATGGCAAACTACTTCCGTAGAAGAATTTGCCAAGAACAAGCATGGTCATAAATAGAACCATGATCGCCCACGTCATACGACACGGAACATAATGATGATGATGATGTTCCTAATAAAATGGCCACTGAAAATCTGTTCATGGTCTTTTGCTGCTGTAGCCCATCCACTTCAAGGGTCAACGTGTAGTGTATTCAGAGATGTTGTTTTGCACTCCACTATTGTAATGTGTGCTTATTTGCATTACTGTTGCCTTCCTGTCAGCTTGAACCAGTCTGGCCTTTCTCACCTGACCTCATTCATTAACAAGAACTTTTCACCCACAGTACTGCTACTCACTGGATTTTTTTTTGTTTTTCACACCATTCTCAGTAAACTCTTGAGACTATTTAGCATGAAAATCCCGGGAGATCAGCAGTTTCGAGATACTCAAAATGCCCTGTGTGCCACCAATGAGCATTCCACGGTCAAAGTCACTTAGATCACATTTCTACCCCATTCTGATATTTGGTCAAGAAGAACAACTGAACCTCTTGACCATGTCTGCATGCTTTTATGCATGGAGTTGCTGCCTCATGATTGGCTGCATTAACGAGCAGGTGTACAGAAGGTACTAAGTGAATTTTCCAGAGATTTGACACACAAATTTAGGATACCATTTAGGTGCATGCCCGGCGGTTTGCCAGATGCTTGGGCAGTATAATCTTTCACAGGAGGCCTTGAGTCTGTTTTTTCAGTGGGATATATGTCATCATAGGCCACCATTTGAAAGAAAAGCAGATATACCCTGGACAATATTTACATTGCAACCAACATGGCTAAGATTGATTATCTGGATATTATTCATGTTAGTGCTTTGGGGAACTTTGGTGTTGTCAGCTTGATAACAATGATTAAACATATAACTTGGTTGTAAAGAAGAATGAGAGTTCCTGAGGTCATGGAACACAAATCTTACTTTCTTCTCAAGGGTTCATGCTTTTAGCTTTGGAAAAAAAAATGTTACAATAACTTTATCCACAACGAGCCTTGACTTCAGCAGCCTGCAGTTTCCTCGGTCACCTTTATTAAATATGAGAATGTAACTTTCCTTCTTAAGCCTCAGGCACCTCTCCAATATTCAGAGGTTTCCAGAAAATTGTGCTGAGTTCATCTCATGTTCTCACTTAGAAGCTGAAAAATTGTCAGTGTCATTTTCCCTGGTCCTGACTCTGCATTATTGTAAAATAGAGAGAGAGGGGGAAAAAAAAGCACAAATTGGATTTGGGGCAGAATGGTAGCATAGTGGTTAGCACAACACTTTACAGTACAGGCGACTCTGGTTCAATTCCCGCCGCTGCCTGTAAGGATTTGAATGTTCTCCCTCTGACTGCGTGGGTTTCCTCCGGGTGCTCCGGTTTTCTCCCACAGTCCAAAGACGCACCGGTTGGTAGGTTAATTGGTCATTGTAAATTGTCCTGCGATTAGGCTAGGGTTAAATCGGGGGATTGCTGGGCAGCGTGGCTCAAAGGGCGGGAAAGTCCTACTCCATGCTGTATCCCCAATAATTAATAAATTTAAAAAATTGTAAGCGTGGGCGGGGGAGAGAGACAGAGAATGAGATATGAAACAGTATTGGGAGTAACAAAGGAACAGGGAAAGGAGCTCAATGGGTCGGGCAGAATCAGTGAAGGTGATGTTTTAGGTTGTCACCTGGCTTGAAACTTTGGTCAAACTCCTCTCCAAGGGAATAGAACAAGAAGATAAATAGTTGCCTTACAGTGCATGGCCCAGATATTGCTCTACTCTGCCTTTGCAGCCATATCATGACCAATTACGACACCTCATGCTGCTGCGGAGAGCAAAGAACGAGCTGAAGCTTGAGCTGCAGTGGTCACAGAGCAGTGTTATTGGATTTTCTTGTCCTGAAGCTGGCATTGTCAACCTCAGCACTGCATTCCCCTGTGGCGTGTTGCTGCTTCATGTAGCTATCACCGTTTTAAGAAAATGAGAAGAAAATAAACAAATGCAGTTTTTCAGCCCGTTGTGGCTTCTTTTTTCTGGACGGCACCATTTTCCTGCAACTAGCCTGATTACCTAAACATCTAATGAGGCTTGCCTTAATTGTGTCAATTGAATGGGCCTTGTGGAAGAGAATTTTAATGATTCATCACTGTCTGAAGAAGAGTTTTTTTCTCAGCTCTGTCCTGTGTGCTCAATCCCTCTTATTGAAATGTGACTCCTGGTTCCAGACATCCCACTTACTGCCTGTTACAACACTGGCGTTCATGACAGCAAAGAAGGTCCTCCACCTCTGGCAGTGTGCAAGGTTTCCTTCATCATGGCAGTAGCTTCCCTACTGTCGGTCACGCAAGTCCTGAGTGGAGACTCAGGAATACCATTGCACCGGAGGAAACCGGAGCACCCAGAGGAAAGCCACGCGGTCACGGGGAGAACGTACAAACTCCTTGCAGCGGCAGGACTTGACCCTGAATCGCTGGTACTGTAAAGCATTGTGCTAACCACTGTGCTGTCCCGCGGCATGAACCTGAATGACTTTTAAACTTCTGCCATTTAAAAATTACTCTGCCTTTCTCTACTAAGATGGGCGACCTCACATACTCCACCAGTAGTCCTGCCTACATCATCCTGAAGCCTCTGTATCCTCCTCGATACTGCCACCCAGATTGTACCTTATTTTTCCGCCAATGCGATCTTTGTAGGCAGCGGATAAAGGGATATCCTATAATACTAATAGCACTCTTTCATCTTTTGGATGAATGGCCACCAAAATTGATGGACGGAAGTAGGAAGTATGTTTCAAGAGGGATGATGGAGGTAACTAGACAGATTGGTGAAGAACAGGATATATATTTTTTGGGAACATGGGTTGTAGAGACCCTTGAGGAATATAGCCAAAAGTTCCAGCAAATTGCAGGGAGGTCCCTGTAAAATATAATTGGGATCTCTGGATGCCTGAAATTTACAGAAGCCTTCAATATGGGCAAATGCACATGCTGGCACTACCTACTGCTGTGGGCTGAAAGAAAAGTAGCCTGCATCTTCTGCCTCATTGTTGACTTCCCTAACACAGCAGAGACATGTGGCAGAGGACAGCAGCAGCAGTCCAGAATGAGCTAAGGCAGGGAGATTGAGAATGACTGCCATCCAGACCTCTAGGCACACAACATCCTAGTTCAAAGTACATCTACTATCAAAATATGTATACATTATGCAGCCTTGAGATTCATCTGCTGACAGGCAGCCATGAAAGAAAGAACCCATATAAAAAAAAGACCATCGAACATCCGATGTGCAGAGAGAAAGAAACATTCACCCAAAAAAAACATAAAAAAAGAACCATTAAAAAAGACTATCCAACACGCAATGTACAGGGAGATAAAAAACAATACATCATGCAGACAATAATCGCAAGCAAATTGTGTAGTTGGGCTCCACCTGAGATCACAGATCTCACTAAGGATAAAGAATTTTAGTCACATGACTTCACATGATATCTGCCTTTTGCAGATTACTGTTATGAGAGGAAATACTAAAAAAAACTGCTTCTTTCATGGACTGGTGAAGTTGAAAATCTCATTGTAGGTGAGTGCATTTTGCTGCATTATTGTCAACAGCACCTGGTGGAGCTTTAAATCAGAAAGAACTGAGAGAAGATGAAAATCCCAGCAAAAACAAGGAGCTCTATGGACCTTGAGGTGTTAGGCCTTGGTTAACACAATTTTCAAAAACTCAGTACTGGAGTTCACTAAACTGATTTCTAAACCAAAGTAATTGAGCCATACGGAAATACATGCCTGGAAATCAGTGTGCGGGTAGTGTGCTGTAAATTACTTATTTTGGCTTGTTTATGCTGACTTCTGGTGGGAACCCTTCACATTTGGGAAACTGGACCAGGCTGTTCTGATAACAAAACATCTTGCCAGGATTGTGATGGCATAGTCAATGTGTGGGGCAATCATTCAAGCCACACCATCAGAAATTAGATTAAAGGTGAAAAACACCTGAAGTATATTCACAAGAACTTTCCTGATGTCTGTGTTTCCGACCCAGTGAGGGAGGAGGTGTTGTTGGACCTTCTTTTTGTGAATGCATTGGTGAAGTGAACAATGAGTAAGCACCTCAGGGGCAGGTCTCGTGTTAAATATCTGACTGGAGTAAATGGAAAGGAGCAGTACTTGAAGTAAGTACAGTACTGATTGGCACACACTTATGACTATTGGCAAGAGGAAGGTTAGGTCCAACCAAAATGCATGGACCATAATCTTCCATTTCTCATTAGATCAGAGGTGATGCCAGAGATCAGGAAGCTGGAAATGTTTCAATCTTCTTCAAAAAGGAATGGAAGGAGAAACCCAGCAGATTCAAAAATAGTCAGTCCAGATTCTATGGTGGGAAGACTGCTGGAAAGGATAATCTTGGGCCAAAGTCATCGCCCCCTGGAATGATTGTGGAATACTAAAGGAAAGCCAGCACAGGTGTACTGAGAGCACAATGAATCTTTTCTCAAGAATTTTGAGAGGGGCATTGTAATTGATATAACGCGTATTGACTTCCTATATGATGAATCATCTCCCAATAGGATTGTCAGTTAAAAATTAATAAGGAGAACTTCAGTAGGAAGTACCCAACATTGGATTAGTGTCTGGTGTAGAGGTGAGTGATGTTCATTAGACCAGGGGTCCCCAAACTTTTTTGCCCCACGGACCGGCCGACCCGGGGGGAGGGGGGGTGGTGTTGTTAATCACGACTGGAATACAGGTGATAAGTCAGCTGTAAGTCACTTATCAGTGGCTAATACACTCAATTTCGTTTCTAAAGGAATTTATCTGACGAATTTAATATTAAACACACAGCGCATATTTTCCTCGCATGAATATAGTGATAAGTCAATTATAACAGTGGTCCCAAACCTCCGGGCCGCGGACCAATACCGATCCGCGAAGAACGTAGCGGTGCAGCGGTGGCCGGGACGCACCCAGCACATCTTTAAGAAAAAAGCTGAAATAAACAAGCTAATTACTTAGGTGCCGCCCGGCACGTAAATGTCGGCCCAGATCAGAGGCAATGCAATCGGCAGTTTTCCTCGTATGAACATATAAAATCATTGCAACACACCAGTATCACTGAATCAGTTTTCCTGCAACAAGACGGTCCCATCGGGGGGGGGATGGGAGACAGCGCTACTCGAGGGGGGTTCCTTATGTCCAGTCTATTCCACAATTTAGTTTTTGTTGCATTCATTGCAGAAAACTCCGCTTCACAGCGATGTGATGTTGGAAATGGCAGCGACGTTTTCAGTGCTTTTGTGGCTATCTCAGGATACTCAGCCTTGACTTTGATCCAGAAGGCTGGCCGAGATGTTATGTCAAACATACTTTTCAGCCTACCGTCATTTACAAGCTCGAGGAGTTGACCTTCTTCCCACGCTGACATGGAAGATTCACCGGGAACATTCACAAATGGGTCATGGACCCATTCCTTTGCATGACTTGGGTTACTGATGACCTTGTTTGCGTTAAAGTTCAACAGTGGGCGAGACAGGGAATGAGGAAAGGTGCAGCTGACCCATATCGTTTCATATTGCCAAATCATATCATTTCCTCGTGGCCCGGTAGCACATGCTTTGCGGCCTGGTACCGGTCCGTGGCCCGGTGGTTGGGGACCACTGCATTAGACTCTTAGAGCTTTTAGTGATAACAATTAATGATTTGGATTTTGTTGTGAATAGTGTTTCAAAATTTGCAAATAACACTGGTGTATGAATGTAGTAAGCAATGAGGATAGCAATAGATTGCAAGACGATGTAGAGAGGGTGGTAGAATGGCTGGAGGCATGGCAGATTGAATGCAAAGAAGTGTGGCAGTGATTCATTTTGCTAGGAGAGGACGATTCTAACGTAAGTGGAGGAATGGAAACCCTGATAAGGAACAGATTGAGAAACAGTAACAAAGTAAATACCATCCTTAGTGTTTTAAGTAAGGCCTAAAGTACAATAGCAAAGAAACTTTGTTGAACTTAGCAGGATTATAAGGAAAGATTCACCTCTCTTCTTTAGCCAGAGAGTGCTGAATCTGTAATTCATCACTACAGGCGGCTGTGGAGGCCAAGTCATTGGATATATTTAAGGCAGAGGTTGATAGATTCTTGATTAGTCAGAGCATGAAGGGATACAGGGAGAAGGTGGGAGATTGGGGCTGAGCGAGATAATTGATCAGTTACGATGAAATGGTGGAGCAGACTCGATGGGACAAATAGATAGATAGATAGGTAGATATACTTTATTGATCCCAAAGGAAATTGGGTTTTGTTACAGCCGCATCAACCAAGAATAGAGCATAAATATAGCAACACAAAAACCACAAGCAACCAAACAACAAAATGCAAACTATGCCAGATGGAAAATAAGTCCAGGACTGGCCTATTGGCTCAGGGTGTCTGACCCTCCACGGGAGGAGCTGCAAAGTTCGATGGCCACAGGCAGGAACAACCTCCCGTGCCGCCCAGTGTTGTATCTCGGTGGAATATGGCTGAAGTCCAGCAGCAAAAAGTTCAATATCCGGTCTACAAACACGTTCCTCGATCATAATATGACCCGGATTGCACCATCCGTTGTTAACCAGAGCAGTAAGCACCCAACTCCTTTACGCTTACTGCTCTCAGTGCACTTCCGGTCAGCCTGAACTGTCTGGAAGCCGTCCATGGAGAAGCTTTGATCGGGTATGTCCCTGTGCAGCCCCGTTCCAGTGAAACACATAAGACTGCACTCCCGAAATGTTCTCTGAAATGGCCTTATTCTAATTCTGTTCCTATATCTTATGGTCTTATGGAAAGAAATAAGGAGTAGAATTAACTCTCACAGAAAGTCGGTAAGGGCTTGATGGGACAAATAATGTACTTTTGCTCTGGAATGATTCTGTGTTTCTTTGATGACAACTGTTTAACAGATGTGGATAGTCTCACTACTTCCTTCTACAGTTAATGGCCATTTCCAAATCATGTGGGTTCCCTATCACTTCGTAGGTAAAAAACTGTGGCCATCTGCTGGATTATGTATGTGGACAGTCATTTTGTATTAAGTGTCAAAGGTTAATTGTAGTGTTTAAATTAGCCTATGTCTGTCAATGCTAAAGAATACTCCACCATGTACAATGGAAACCTACGTTGCACTCAGGACAGGAAATTCTTTCAGTCATTGGAAGGAGCATAAAGAATATTTTAAAGAAGCTGCGATATTGTAATCAATCTTCTTCACCAGGGTTTACTGGTCTGGGTTTTTGGAAACAACGCCACCTTTCTCATTTTTCATTGTCTTTCCTAATGTCATCTTTTTTGTTCTCTGCTTCTCTGGTTGAGTATCTCTAAGCACCAATTTGGATGAAAAATCAAAGTTTTTCAGATGCTGGGAATCTTAAATTTAAATAGAGCATGCTGGAAATTTATAATGGGTCAGGCAGCATCTGTGAGGAGTGAATCTCTTTGGGTCAATTGTCTTTTGTCATTATTTTAATGAAAGGTCACCCGCCTGAAACCTGGTGAAGGCAACTTTGTTTTTTTTTCCTGGGACAATGATATAAATTTCTTATTGGCACAATAGTATCGTGAATATATTATGGAATACTTTCTTGTTGGTATGCCCTGCTGGCCTGTACTCACTGCCTTTCATCTCTTACTCCAAGACAACGAATCTACTCTAGCAAGCTCTGCTTTGAAACTTCAGTGTAAAGATCTCGTCGACTTTAAGAGAGAGTTTTAGTACTATATGTGAACTCTTTCAGATAACATGTGAAGCAGGTGATCTCAAAAAATCCTTTTGCGCTGTTTGAAGATGAGCTGGGGAGTTATCCCCACTAAGCTGGTAAATATTGGCTCTGGTCCAACTACACCTGTACCAAAGCCGAGAAAGGTGCCTCGACCTCCTCAGGGAATTTGGCACGTCCCCTTCGACCCTCACCAATTTTTACTGATGCACCTTTCCAGAAGCATCATTCCTTGGTATGGTAACTGTTCTGTCCAAGCGACTGCAGAGAGTTGTAGACACAGCTCAGGGCTTCATGGAAACCCACCTCCCCTCCATTGACTCTGTCTACATTTCTCACTGTCTTGCTTAAGCAGCCAGCATTATCAAAGATTCCCCCCCCCCCACCCTGGACATACTCTCTTCTCCTCCTTCACATCGGGGTTAAGGTACAAAAACCTGAAAACGTGTACCACCTGGCTCAACTTCTATCCTACTCTTAAGAATCTTGAATGGTCCCCCAGTAAAATAAGATGTAATCTTCACCTCACAATCTACCTTGTTATGCACATTGCTGTCGACCTCCAACACACCTTCTCTGTTCTGCATTGACTTTATTCTGCATTCTATTATTTTTTTACCTTGTTCTTCCTCAAAGCACTTTGGTTATGGATTTATCTGTATGGACAGTGTGCTGGATATGTTTTTCATTATGCCTCAGTGCAGTGACAATAACAAATCATTGTACTCATCAGAATCAGAATCAGAGTTAGAATCAGGATCAGGATCAGGATCAGAATCAGACTCAGAATCAGAATCAGAATCAGAACCAGAACTGGAACCGGAACCGGAACCAGAACCAGAACCTGAACCGGAATCAGAATCGGAATCAGAGTTAGAACCAGAATCAGAATCAGAACCAGTATCAGAACCAGAATCTGAATCAGAATCAGAATCAGAATCAGAATCAGGATCAGATTAAAGCTTAATATCGCCGGCATATCTGTGAAATCTGTTCACTTTGCGGCAGCAGTACAATGCAATACATGATAATAGACAGAAAAAGAAAAACTGTGAATTACAAAATGTGGTGGTGGTTGGCATCCATCTGTCTCAAAGGACAATGAGTGATGATAATCATAACAAGCCTGGGCAGAAGGTATGGAGATCCTGAGATGCTCAGTCGTCAAGTTCCCCCTCTCGGCCTCACCAGTGTAGCTGACAGGAAAGCTTATGAAGCAATATATTTGCACCAGCTTGGCTACAGGAGCTGCCAGAAGGATGTTCAGTGATGTCCAGCCAGTTTAGAGGCTTCACTCCAGATTTGCTGTCTGGGTTTATACCCTTTAACTTCGTCTCTCCCGAGGCTGCCCACAAGGCAGTGGGCTGTTTACCCACAGCTGGGGATCTGGTTCGCGAGCACCTGGGCATGTCCACATGCGCGCAGGGGCCAGACCTCCTCCCCATCCTCTGTAGTTCAGCCTGAGTCCGAAAGGAGTTCAGTTTCCATGTGTTGTCAGCGAGGAGGCACTACACAAGGCCTGCTGATGGGGAGATTATGTACTGGCAGGGACACTCAGCTCCCCTTTTCGCAAGACTGCTGGCCAGCGGTGGAAGCTGAAGGTGACAGCAACAAGCACTACCCACTACACTACCACACTAGATGCGTCACAACAAACATTTTGACACAGCAAGTATATATATATTAAAAAGTTAAATTCAATAAGAAGAGAATAAAAGGAAATAAAAAAATGTAGTGAGGTAGTGTTCATGGGTTCAATTTCCATTAATAAAATCGGAGAAGAAGCTCTTCCTGAATCATTGAGTGTGTGTCTTCAGCCTCCTGTACCTCCTTGCTCATGGTAACAATGAGAAGAGGGCATGTCCCGCGTGGTGAGGTCCTTAATGATGGACGCCACCTTTCTGAGGCACCGTTCCTTGAAGATAACCTGGATACGACAGATGCTAGTGCCCCTGATGGACCCGACTAATTTTACAACTCTCTGCCACTTACCTCGATCTTGTGCAGTAGCGCCCCCTATCCCCCATACCCTGCAGGCACATGTGGTGTGTCTCAGAGATGCTGGTCTCCTGTCAGTTACTCCAATTATTGATGAAACATTATTACTTAGTTTATATATTTAGTCTGCTGAACAACTGATCTGCTCCAATAACTAACGATCATCATATCCTGTCAGGAACAGAATAAATTCAATATACGGAAGTGGAATTGACATTGGTTGTGTACGTATCTGCTCAATTTTAGTAACACACTGCACCTTTGATTCTAACTGAATTGTTCTGCCAGGTTAAAATGTAAATACCGTAATCATAGACTGAGCATCATTTTCAACTTGTTCTGGTGTTCAGGTTGGCATAAACATTTCCTGCACCGAAGAATTGTAGTTAGATGGACTTGTCAGATCCCGTGGCACTGCCTAAGAGAAGAGGGAGTTATCTTGGGAAGTGGAAAGGGAGTCCTGATCAACATTAAATCCTTAATCAACATCATTGACATGGATTTTCTGCTCATTATCATATTGTTTGTAGAAGATTACTGTGCATACATTGGCTATCTCATTTCCTATATTACAAAGGTGACAACATTTCAAAGGTAATTATTTGCTGAGCTTGAAATGAGGTTGGGGAGCATACTACATATGAATTCAAATTGTTCTTCTTTCAAATTTATTCCAATGATTCATTGCCTGAGGCAGTTTTAGCCTAGTTAAAATCCTCGCGCTACTTTGCATAGAGGAGGTGGACAGAATGAAAATTTTCCTGGGTGGCCACTTACAACAGCAGCTCGATCCGCGTACTATTCAAAGTTCAAAGTAAATTTATCAACGAAGTACATATCTGTCACCATATTCAACCCTGAGATTCATTTTCTTGAAGGCATACTCAATAAATCCATAATAAAATAATAGCCACAATACAATCAGTGAAAGATCACACTAACCTGTGTTGCAAAAGATAGCCAACTGCAAATGC
Organism: Mobula birostris; assembly: GCF_030028105.1. Taxonomy (NCBI): domain Eukaryota; kingdom Metazoa; phylum Chordata; class Chondrichthyes; order Myliobatiformes; family Myliobatidae; genus Mobula; species Mobula birostris. Next base: position 24,247,056 of record NC_092400.1, read on the forward strand.
AAAATGAAAGAAATATTTATAGTATTGGCTTAATTCAGCATGGTTTTCAAGAGCTGCCAGCTTCTTTCCACAAACTTGCAGGCCTTGCAGCTTCTGCGTTTTCCCCAGTGTCTGTTTCTCCAGATGTTTGGGGGACAGTGTATGGAGAATGGCTACCAGTCACCTTTTGTTTTCTTTCCTTCGTTCTTCCAGTATCAGTTTGTCAAAATTACATTTCCCTCATCACTTGCAGCTGCTTTGCATGTGTGAAGCACTTATTAAACAGCTGGACTAGCGATGTTAGGTTTAACGTTAAATTTAAACCTGTTCCTTTCTGGGATTGGATGACTCCCGCCCATGATTCAAAGGTTCAATGTTTCAAAGAACATTTAAAATCAGAGGACTTGTACAGTATACAACCTGAAATTTGTCCTCTTCACGGTTATTCACAAAACAAAAACAAAACCCATAGAACGATAGAAACATCAAAGCCCCGAAGCCCCTTCCCCAACTTTGCTCAAGCAGCCCCAAGAACATCCACCCCCCCCACCCGCGTCAGCAGATCACTGAGCCCCCCCACCCTTCACCATACCAACAGCAGGAGAGGCACCAAAGTGCATCCTACTGCACTTGTTATACTATAGACAGATAAATTCGGGACTATGCTTAATATGAGTGAAGTGATGTTTGGGTCACCTTAAGTATGTTAATTTCTGATCTGAGCGATTTAAATTTCACTCCTCACTTCACATATAATGTGCAGCACTGAATCATTTTCTGCATCTGACAATACAGATCATGAAAAGGTCTTCTAACTTTACAGGTTAGTAAATTATGCGCATGCTATGTTAGCATCAGAAACATAGTGCCACTAGTGGGCTGCCCCCAGCGCATCCTTGGACTGTGTTGATCGTTGACGCAAACGATGCATTTCACTGGATGTTTTGATGTATATGTGACAAATTAAGCTAATCATTATCTTCAAAGTTTGCAAAGATGTATGTGTGCGCGTGTGTGTGTGTGTGTGTGTGTGTGTGTGTGTGTGTGTGTGTGTGTGTGTGTGTGTGTGTGTGTGTGTGTTTTTCCTCTGGGGATGGGATCTCCATTGAGGAAAACGAGCAGACCAGAAAATCAACACCTTTCATTTTGCTACTTCACCTCATAAGTTAATATGGGCAATAAATTCTCTCATGTTGTAAAACAAAGTTCATATAAAGCACGATGAATTTCCATAAACTCAAGAAGATCTATAGGTTGCTGGAGGAATGCAGCATCTATGGAAAAGATTAAACAGTTGACAAAGTCACATCACTTTGTACTTCTTCCTCTCTTCCCCCCACCTTCATACTCTGACCTCTCATTTTTTTCCAGTCCTGATGAAGGGCCTCAGCCCAAAACGTCGACTGTTTTCTCTTTTCCATAGTTGCTGCCTGGCCCGTTGACATTCTCCAGCATTTTGCATGAGTTTCCACAATTTGTTCCGGTTCCTTGGAGGGCTGGCACAACAATGGTGATGTCACCAGTGTTAAATTTACTTGCACATCCAAGTCCTTCAAGAGGCACAGACCACACGATCAGATCTCAATGAGAGAACAGAAGTTGTCTTCAAATTTACTTTACGGAGGCCAACGTTACCTGGCCTTTTCCTTGGAGTCCAGTTCTCTGAGGGAGATCTTAATATATTCACCCATTAGTCATTCACAGCCCGCTCATTCCTAATGCCTATTAATGTCAGTCAGGTCCCTGAACCATGTCTCTCCTACCCACACTGTGATCAATCGTCTAGTTCAATTTCACCGGCCAATTGTTTTCTTGACTTCTAAAGCTCCAGCTCCTCAAGCCCCTCCCCTCAACGTCCATCCCTCAATGTCTCAATTTCCTCAACTACATGTTCACTCAGTTCCTACCTCTGAATGTTCTATAATTCCCCACTAACTCACCCTCACACTGGTCTTCCTTCAAAGAGAAAATGCCCCTGTAAGTGTTTTTGCATGCAAGGCATAGTTATCTTGGGTTTTGTATGTGATTGAGTGATTGTTATTATAAACAAAATGGATACAGCCTCTCATGCAGTCAGTTTAATGAACCTTTTACTGTTCTAAATTGGGTGGTGGGGTGGAGATACTTCCCTACTGTTATGTACCCCTGGGGTTCCTTTTTGCTGTGAACTGTCACTTGAAGGCACAAGAAAGAACTGAGGCTAACTTTTGGATTTCTGCTGAGAGACAGAGGGGCAGAGTCTGCCTTTCAGCTCGTGCTTACACGTTTACAAGGACACTGACTACTGCTGTCAGCTTTTGGGTTGCCATGGAAAGAAAGAGAGGTGGAGTTATTTGATGGACAATTGATGTTATGGTTTCTCTGCAGCATGTTTACACTTCGGCAAGGACACTGGCAGCTTCTAAGTTCTTACAGCGAGAGAAGGGAGGAGCTACTTGATGGACAGCTGGTGGTGCAGCATGGTGAGATAAATAGGAGGTCATCTGATAGACTGACGGACACATGGTTTTCGACACTGAATGAGTTTTGTTGTTCCCGCAGAAAGGTGGGTTTGGAGGATCGATTGGGAGGATCGATCAGTGGCTCTTGCAGTGTGAAAAGGGTGTGACCGGTGGGGAGTTATTCATGTGTCCAACCCTCGCCTGGGTTGATAATTCCACCACAGAAGAATGGTACCCTTTGTTGTTGTCACAGTTGGTGACTTCTAAAGGAATTCGGAGAACAATGGGAAGATTGACGGCATCAGCTCACCTGAAGAACCAAACACCTCTCTCTCTCCATCACTACTCAACTCAATACCACGAACTGAACTGAACTTTACTCATCATCATAAGACTACCTATTTACCTCTAGACTTGAAGAAGCTTGGTTTTCATATATTTCCACACTTACTTATATATATAATCATTGCTAACCTGTTTGATTTATCTGCATTTATATTACTGTATTGCGTAGTTACTAATAAATATCATTAGTTAATAGCAATACTGGACTCCAATGTGTTTTCCATTTCTGCTAGATCTTTAACCCATCACGGGTTACGTGACACTACCAAAGGAGGTGTAAGGTGCTCCTTCCTTCCGCTAGCCTGCAGGTCACCCTTGGGCAAGATGTAACACATGCTTTTCCCCCCTGGCCAGGATCATGTGAAACCATGACAGCAGGTGGTGGATGGTCGTATGAGCAGCTGGTACATATCACAGGTCCTGGTTATGCGACGACTGACGCCAGGCAGACAATCTCTGAGGATTGTAAAGGCAATGCCCAGAAGAAGGCAATGGCAAACCACCTCTGTAGAAAAACTAGCCAAGCCAATCATGGAAAGACTGTGATCACCTACACCATTTGGCACATAACGAATGGAGAAACTGTTCTGAAGGATGACTCAGACAAAATCAATTAACAAATAGTTCCTACATGGAAGCTCTCCAGAACAGGATCTGTTGATAGAAAATATGGAAGAGAAGTTCACGATAACATGAGTAGCCAAGTCTTCCTTCACTGGCAAGGAGATTTGCCAGCCAGGCATACACGTAATTCTGAGAAACGGAACCCACTGCTTCTTCTAAAACTGCTGCTGCCTATCACTGTCCGTCAGAATGCTGTTCAAAGTAGTGTATATTAGACATATTACGCATTGAGGGACCGTGATATATATAGACTAATTGGTAAATCTTGACTTAGATCATGTGTAATTAGGCAAGTTTCATGTCATGGTAGACTTAGATTGCATAAAGAGACTGTCACCTAGCTGTGAACACAAAGCTGTAACGTTGATGGAAAAATATCCAACATACTTAGATGTGAACAATGGTAATGAGAGAGACACACACTAGCTATAAATGGAAATTAAAGGGGGACAGGCCTGACAAACTCAGCTCTTTGAAAAACACTGACAAAGTTAACAAATGCAGTGCTGTCACGATTCAGTCAGTTTGAGCTGCGTATCCAGTCCCTGAAGTAGATGAGGAGGTTTTTAATGTAAAGTTCATAGAACCTAGGCGATAACAAAACATATTGGGGGAACCAATTATCTGTTTATAGTCTGTCTGTATTGTATCCTCACTCTGGATTAAGGTCATTTGTCACGCGGGTTTGAGTGGTGGTAGAAACAAATGAAGACAGTCACCTGTTCACTTACATGGTCGCATTAGAGGGGGTGAGTAGGGAGCACATATATTATTATTGACTGCTCGTCCTTGTTTGAATTTGATCCAATTACACTCGTCTTTGTTTGAATTTGATCCAATTACACTCGTCTCTTTGGTTTTTGCTTTAATGAGTTATGGAAGAGTTGAATGATTTTCTTGTGCCAAGACGAAGCCGCCCTTGGGGTGGAGGAGCACCACCTTATATTCCGTCTGGGTACCCTCCAAGCTGATGGCATGAACATCAATTTCTTCTTCCAGTGAACAGTTCCCCCTTTCCTCTATTCCCTACACTGAACTTTTGCTTTTTCTCACCTGGCTATTACTTCCCCCTGGGTCCCCTGCTCCTTCCCTTTTCCCTATTGTCCGCTCTCCTCCCCTATCAGAACAAGAACATAAGAGATAGGAGCAGGAGTAGGCCATCCGGCCCATCAAGCCTTTTCTGCCTTTCAATAAGATCATGGCCGATCTGGCCATGGACTCACCTCCACCTACCAGCCTTCTCCCCATAACCCTTAATTTTGCTACTATGCAAAAATCTATCCAACCTTGTCTTAAATATATTAACTGAAGTAGCCTCCACTCCTTCATTGGGCAGAGTATTCCACAGTTTCGCCACTCCCTGAGAAAATCAATTCCTTCTCATCTCTGTCCTAAATCTTCTCCCCCAAATCTTGGGGCTATGTCCCCTAGTTCTAGTCTCACCTACCAGTGGAAACAACTTTCCTGCCTCTATCTAATCTATCCCTTTCATAATTTTATAAGTTTCTATTAGATCTCCCCTTATTCTTCTGAATTCCAACAAGTACAGTCCCAGGTGACTCAATCTCTCCTCATAGTCTAACTCCCTCATCTCTGGAACCATCCTGGTGAACCTCCCCTGCACTGCGTACAAAGCTAGTATATCCTTCCTCAAGTACGGAGACCAGAACTGCACGCAGTTCTCCAGGTGTGGCCTCACCAGTACCCTCTACAGTTGCAGCATAACCTCCCTGCTCTTAAATTCAATCCCTCGAGCAATGAAGGCCAACGTTCCATTTTCCTTCTTGATAGCCTGCTGCACCTGCAAACCAACCTTTTGTGATTCATGCACAAACATTCCCCAAGTCCCTCTGCACAGCAGCATTCTGCTATTTTTTTTTACTATTTACATGATAATCTGCTCTTACATTTTCACTTCCAAGGTAGATGACCTCGTATTTACCGACATTGTATTCGACTTGCCAGGCCCTTGCCCACTCACTTAACCTATCTATATCTCTCTGCAGACTCTCCATATCTTCTGCACAATTTGCTTTTCCACTCAATTCAGTATCAACAGTTTCCTCCTTCCCCAGGCCTTGGCCTTTGCCACCCACCTGGCTTCACCTGTCACCTTCCAGCCAGCCTCCTTCCCCATCACCCAGCTTTTTATTCTGGCATCTTCCCCTTTCCTTCTCAGTCCTGAAGAAGGGTTGTCTGTTTACTCTTTTCCACAGATGCTGCCTGACCTCCTTCAGTGTTTTGTGTGTGTGTTGCTCTGAACGACTTTATTGTTGGCTTGTAATATAAGATTAAAGTTACTTTTTGACTTGGACTTTCAGATAGTTGGAAGCACGATTCTTCCTCACTTAGCCTCTCTGCGACTTTGAGTTTGATTTCAAGGAACTCGCTACCCATACAAAGCAGCAATGAACTGAAAGTCAGTGCAGTGTTTCAGCTACTAAGCTCTTTATGTTATGGCATTCTTAAAAACACAAGCATGTGCCTTCACTCTTGCAGCTGGTGCATGGCCTTATGCATCGGTAGTCTGATGCAGCAAGTCCAAGGATAGATGTGAATTCAGTACTGTTTCAGGTGACCGCATGTCCTCATTCGAGAGCACTAGTGCCTAGGTAAAGTAACACGTTCCTGGGAGGTTCATAAAACCTTTGAACATTTGAACCTAAAACTCATTGTGACAGCTGGTCAGATACACTGTCAGTTCTTGCCAATGGAAAAAGTATACGTTGTACGTGCATATACGGAGCCTTTGGTGGTATCTCTTACTAGCTTCCAGGGTGTCCAGAGATCAAAGGGGAGGGAACGTCGACTCAGACCATGAGAAGCCTGCATCGGGCATTTTCGTGCCTTACAAGGCACAGGTTGGAAGTCTGTGTGGGGCGCCACTCCTCACACAGACACTAGAGCAATGTGTGGTTAAGTGCCTTTCTCAAGGACACAAACATGCTGACACATCTGAGGCTCGAACTAGCGACCTTCAGATCACCAGACAAACGCCTTAACTACTTGGTCACATGATCAAAGTTCAAAGTTCAAAGTAAATTTATTACCAGAGTACTTATATGTTACCATATACTACTTTGAGATTTATTTTCTTGCAGGTATTTACATGAAAAAAAAGAAATTTGATTGAATTTATCAAGGACCATGTATAAACAGACAAGCAAACAATGTGCAAAAGAAGACAAACTGTGTGAATAAAAAATAACACTGAGATTATGAGTGCAAGGAATTCTGCAGATGCCGGAAATCCAGAATGATCCATTCTGAAAATGCAATTTGTGAAAGGGTACTTGTAAAGGGTCTATAAATCGTAGAATCGTTTCAGAGTGTTGATGATTGAATAATCCACATTGGTTTGGCAGCCTTGTAGGGTCATAACTGTTCCTAAACCTGGTGGAGGACCTAAGGCTTCTGTCCCTCCTGCTGAATGGTCGTCGTCGTGGCTATCCCTCGAGGTCGAGGATGATGGTCTTCATTCTGAAGAAGTGGCCCACAGAGTGAAGACGCCTGTGCGTGTATTTGTTTAACGTGTACTCGATGTTGCACTCCAAGAAGCACACGATACTTCACAAATCAACCAACTGATTCCAATGGCATGGAAACCACGACGATTGGAGCTGATGGATTTGTTGCAGCCTTCATCCGTCTTCACAGCTGTTGAGTTCGAAATAACTTCATCCTCCCGTTCCACCGTTGAGGTCTTGGTTGGATTGTTCTTTGTCAGGGACCTCACCCTCGACCTTACCGCCTTGGGTGACCCTACCAGGAGCATAGCCCCAGACGGCATTGCTCTCAGGATCACAGGACCACACAAGCTTCTCCACTGCGACAAGGTGATAATCCACGGAGAAGTGGATTGCCGAATGGTAGTAGTGAGAAGAAGGCATGGCCTGGATGGTGGCGTTTTTGATGATGGAGGCTGTTTTCTTACGGCAGCATTCCACGTAAATGTTCTGAGTTGTTGGAAGGCTTTGCCTGTGCTAGACTGGGCTGCATCCACCACCTTCTGTCACTTTTTCCATTCCGGGGTTTTGGGTTTCCGTACAAGGCCACGTGCAACCAATTAGGATACTCTCCACCGTCTTCCTGTAGAAATTTGGCAAAATTTTTGGTGACATGCCAAATCTACACACACTTCCAAGAAAGTAAAGGCGTGGCCATGTCTTCTTTGTGATGACACTTAATGTGCTGGTCCCAAATCCTCTGAAAAGTTAATGTCTAGGAATTTAAAGCTACCGACCCTCTCCACCTCCATCCCCCTATTGAGGTCAGCCTCATGGACCTCCAGGTTCTTCTCCTGTAGGTGATGGTCAGCTCTTTGGCCTTGCTGATGCTGAGTGAGAGACTGTTGTTGTCAACGTGATTTTCCCATCTCCCTTTTATATGGTCGACTCTTCGCCACCTTTGATTGGGCCAACAATGGTGGTGTCATCACCAAATTGAAGTACAGCATTGGAACTGTATTTAGCTGTGCAGTCACTAGTATAAAGTGAGTAGAGCTGGGGCTAACCACATAGTCTTGCGGACTACCTGTATTGATGGTGAACATGGAGGAGAAGTTATTGCCAATCCATACTAACTGGGGTCTTCCAGTGAGGAAACTAAGGATTCAAATGCACAGGGTGGTAGCAATGCCCAGGTCTTGGAGATGAGTGATGAGATTTGAGGGGATGATAGTGTTGAATGTTGAGTATCTTGATGTATGCATCCTTATTGTCCCAGTGTTCCGGGGCTGAGTGAAGAGCTAATGAAATGGCATCTGCTGTTGACCTCTTATGATGGGAGTTAAATTGGAGTGGATCCGGGTGGCCCCTCAGGAAGGAGTTGATATGCTTCATAATTAACCACTCTAAGCACTTCATCACAGCAGATGTAAGTGCTACCAGATAATAGTCATCGAGGCATATAACCACGTTCTTCTTAGGCACCTGTATGATTGATGCCTCCTTGAGGTAATTGGCCACCTCAGATTACTGAAGTGAGGGGTTGAAGATGTAAGCACTCTAGCCAGTTGATTAGCGCAGGTCTTCATTACTTGGCCAGATACACCGTCTGGGCCAAATGCTTTCCATGGATTTACCATCTTTGAGGATGCTCTCAGAGACTGAGGTCACAGAGTCATCAGGGGCTGTGGGGGTTCATGAAGGTTCCTCCATGTTGGTCAAAGTGAGCATAAAAGTCTTTCAGCTCATTTGTGAGATACCAAATTGCCATTAAGGTTGCTTGGTTTTGCTCTGTAGGAGGTGATGGCGGTCAAGCCATGTCACAATTATCGAGCATCCCTCTATGATACAAGTTTAGGCCACATTTTCCAAGTTACATGTGAGGCCGCCTTCATACCTGGGCCTCTTGTATTTTCCTGCATTGCTAGTCCTGAACACCACTGATGTAGCCGTCAGCAGCTTTCGGACCTCTTGATTCACCTAGGGCCTCTGAATGATTTTGTGATGACATACTTGGCCATAAATGTCTTTATAAAGTCTGTGACAGCTGCAGCATATTCATTGAGGTTCTCTGATGAGTCCTTGAATATGGCCCAGTCCACCGACTCGAAGCAGTCCTGCAGCCATTCCTCTGCATCCCATGACCACCTCTTTGTTGTCCTTACCTTTGGTGCCTTGCTCTTTAATCCCTGCCTATATGCAGGTAGGAGGGGGACATCCAGGTGGTCAGGTTTCCCAAACTGCTGCCGAAGGTGGGATGGTAGGCATTCTTGATGGTGGTGTAGCAGTGGCTGAGTGTGTGGGCATGTGAAAGTCAACATCTTATGGGGTAGTTAAATGTTAAATATAGGCAGGAGATTGGCAGGGGATTGGATAAGGAGACAGTATAGGATTGCAATAACGGACAGGGGTTTGGAGGGAAGATTTAGAAGGGATAAAGTAATGGGATCAGAAGGGGCAAGTGAAGGGGTTAGGAGCACGTTGAAGGGTCTCGACAGGGTAGAGGAAAGGGGTATGGAGAGGGGAATGATGGACTGGAATGGGGAGTAGTGACAAGGGAATGGAGGATGGAGCCAAGGCATCTTGAAGGAGAGGCAGGAAGACTGAGGTTGGACAGAGGTCATGGTGACTGCACCAGCAAGGATAAAGCAAACTGGACTGAGGGAGCAAGAACAGAAAAAGGATAAACCAACACGTCTGGTGGGTCTTCTGAAACCACACACACCAGGCACGACATGTGCCAGCTGGTTTACTGTTGCATTATTTATGGGTAGTGTCTGAACGCACTTCAACAGTGTGATGCCATCTGTGGTAATTATATGCACATTTGCTCAGAATTTGTTATCTAATAAAACACAGACTGCTAAACATTGTTCTGTTCAACACCATGCTGTCTTTATTTTCCGTATTAATTGCTGTGCAATAATCCCACTATGAGGGCTGTCCAATTCAGATCATGTCACCCAACGTCAGGATGAAAACTGGAAGTAGCGTGGGAAGCTCACCGACTCCTGAGAGGAGTTTCCTGCTTGAGCCGCCGATGGGAGCGACAGCCACTTGGTGTGTCCATGGTGCCTGCAGAACTCAGGGACGTTCCAGCCTGAGAAACATTGATCTGATGTTTCAGTCTGCCAGATTCCTGTAGCAAGAAATCGATAGCTTTACTGCAAATGTTACGGTGTGCGCTGGCAATATCGGAACCCAAGTGCAGAGCAAAGACAGAATCCGTTGTAGAGACGGCAGCAAGAGTTTATTCATGATAATTCCAAAAGAACGTCCGAGGCTCGGTCGAGCAACAATGCAAGACGTAACATTCTGAAAACTAGGACCCTAAGATTAGCACTAAGTAGGCATCCGTTTAAATAATACAAGTAACTCAGAATCCCTGAGCCCATCAAAATAAAATCAACAAGCAAAAAGCACCAGAAAACCACATTACAAAGACTGAGTCACTAGACAAAAGAAAAACCTGAAGGAGCTCGAAATGATTAAGGACTGATATAAAACAACAATTAACCATTTCAGATGCTTTAAAAACCTCAGAGCTGGGGCCAGAGGACCTGAGTTATAAGAAGATATTGTGTAAGGGGTTTCTTCTTTTATGTTACTGCGAAGGCTAACAAAATGGCTTCTTTGTTATGTTATAATTAAAATGGCTTTTCTGTAATAATAGCTGCAATGTAAGGAGTTCTCTTTGCTTGTTTGGGTTATATTATTGATAAAGGAGGGAATGAACCAATTGGCATAGATGTTATTCTTTCTTGTGTGTCTGTAAGCTATTGTTTTCATAGGCGTTGAGGGAGAAGGCATGATGGGGACAGAGAGAGGAGATGCGATGCTGTAAGCTAGCCGATGGGACGGACCCCGAGCGGGAGTCCGAGGCCCAGGGTCTGCAGTGAGGAGAGGAGACGAAGACAGACTCGTGTGGAGCATCTGGTCGACCACTGTGGTTGGCCCCAGGCGGCAGGTCAAGGGGGTCGGAGGGGATCGAATGATGGAAAGAAGGCTCCATTAATTGAGCTCCAACTGTTGTGCACGAAGTGGGTGAACTTTGATAAGTTTGGGGCCTTTTACTTTCCTTTGATATTTTATCTCTATTAATTACATATTTCCAGTAAGATTTATAAAGTGTAATCATTTAATCGCATATGGTGTACTGTCTGTTATTTGGTGGGGTGGGGTACATCACACAGCATCCACACAAACTTGATTACCCAGTCAGGCAGGGCCGAAGGCTGCTCCCCCAGATGAAAGCGAGTTGAGCGAGTCTGAGGCTTATTGGGGGCTACAATTGATTAGGTTAGAACTTCATTCCTTGGAACATAGAAAATTGAGGGGAGATTTGATGGAGGTGTACAAAACGATGAGTCGTATAGATAGGGCAAATGCAAGCAGGCTTTTTCCACTGAGGTTGGGACGTCATGGGTTAAGGGTGAAAGGTTAAATGTTTAAGGGGAACATGAGGGGAAACTTCTTCACTCAGAGGAGCACGAGAGTGTGGAACGAGGTGCTGGCTCAAGTGGTGCATGTGAGCTGGATTTCAATGTTCAAGAGAAGTTTAGATAGGTACATGGGTGATAAGGATATGGAGGGCTATGGTCCCAGTTCAGGTCAATGGGAGTAGGGAACTTAAATGGTTTGGCACTGATTAGATGGGCCGAATGACCTGTTTCTGTGCTGCACTTTTCTATGACTCTGTGACTCACTGCTATCAGGTTCTTAACACAAACTCAGACTACCGTTCCCTCAACTTGCACTAATGCTGCTACGTTTAGTTGTGTAAATGACTTCTTATAACTCAAGTTTATCTCATTTACGTTTGTATTGTTTATAATGTACTGTGCTGCTGCTAAGTGACATGGCATTTATACCCTGGGTATTGATCCCATGACAATTAACTTAACCTTCAACTTGAACTTGGGGTGCATCCAAAGGGATTGGAAGACGTACCATTTTATCTTGGCTACAGAGCAACTACTTAAAAAAGGCAAAAGGTGTGAGGCTTTTTGGGAGGCTCCTTGTGAACCCTGTTGGTAGTGGCTGTGCCTTGTCTAAAGTTGTGGGTTTGTGCTTCCGGGACTAGTGCGCGTTGTTCCAGACCGACGCTCCCAGTGCGGCACTGAAGGAATGTTGTGTTCTCACACGTCCTTCCTTTCAGATGACATGTCATACCATGGCCACAACTATCCCCTCAAGAAGATATAGAAGATCTCACAGGCTTTGCTTTAGAGAAGAGCCGGAGAGTTATTCCTAAAGTCAAGGCCAAATTTTATTCCTCAGATTTCAAATATTCAAAGTACATTTATTATCAAGGTGTGTATGCAGTACACAACCCTGAGATTCATCTTCCCACAGACAGCCATGAAACAAAGAAACACTATGTAATCCGTTCAAAGAGGACATCAAACACCTAACGCATAAAGAAGAACAAATCATGCAAACAGACAAAAAAATGAGTGGAAAACACACAGAATATTAAACATCAAACCGCAGAATCCTTGAAACAGTTAGAAATATTCATTGTAGTTCAGTTCAGTTCAGTTTAGTGTTCTGTCATTCATTGACTACAGGTCACAGAGCCCCGATCAAAATCGTGCAAAATAGCAATTCAAAAAAGATGTAACCAGAAATCAGAAACACATATAACTTGAATTGCAGAGTCCTCTAAAAATGAGTCCAATCTACGAACAGCGGTGACTGAACTTTGCCCAAGACCCAAGACTACTGTACCTTCCTCTTACAGAAACAAGTGAGATGGAGAGGGAGACTAGTCAAACGCAGGCAGATGGTGCTGAGCACTCGCCTCCCTTCTGCTGTCATCCGGGATGACTTCAATCTTACTCAACGCTTTAAATGGCTAGATTGGTGAGTGAAGGAGGCAATCATGGGTTTGCACTCCACCGTTAGGCTGAAACTCCACTCGCAACCTTGCTCTCAATCACTCCAAATTCCCTCGGAGACAGCAGAAGTACTAAAACGCTCAGTCAGCCCTAAAAGACATTATCAAAAGGTAAATTGCAGACTCCAATGGCACACAGATTAGTAGTATAAGTAGAATAAAAAGAAGAAGTAGTTTTGTGAACTGTCTGCAGGACATCGCTGATAGTCGTGTTGGTCACTGGCGCCATCTAGCACTTAAGCTTGTTATGTAAGATACAAAAGAGTAAAGGTTGGAAAACCTCAGCAAGTCAGGTAGCATCTGTGCAAGGAGAAGCAGGGCGATGACCCATCATTAGAAAATGATGATTGACCATTTCAGTTCAATGACCCTTCATCAGAAATTGGTGATCTGGTTATCATCATAATATGGTTTCTGAGAAAGAGAAGAGTGCAGATTGGCTCCTTCACTTCCTTTGTTATAACAACTCAAAAAAAATGCTTCGTAGCCTCTAAAGGTAGTGTAGTGGTTAGCGTAACGCTTTACAGCATCTACTATAAGATCGGGGTTCAATTATGAAGTTTGTATGTTCTGCCTCTTGTGTTTCCTTTGGGTGTTCCAGTTTCCTCTGACATTCCAAAGGCATACAGCGTTAGAGTTAGTAAGTTGTAGGTATGCTATGTTGGAGTTGGAAGCATGGTGACACTTGTGTTAGATGTCCCCAGCAAATCCTCGACACAAAATGATGGATTTCCCTCTATGCTCCAGAGTTTTGATGCACATGTGACAAATAAACATTATTAAAAAAAACATTGGATCTTCATCTTTGATACACTCTGGGATGATGAGTATTCATAAAAAGCAAGTTATTTTAATCTTGAGACATGTTTTGTATTCTTTACCATAGAAATTGCAATATGTGTCCGACAACTGGCTTCGGATGCAGCCTGCTAACAGCTAATAATGCATGTTTTTTGTGGGCCTCCTTTGTACTCATTTAACGTCTTGTCTGAAAATTGATCCTGTAGATTAAATGAATCCCCGTTAGTTTCCCTTCTGCTGGTTAGTCATTTCCAGGTGATAATGGGAGTCGTCATCGTCATTATGTACATGTCGTATGATGTGAACAATCACGGTCTTTTCATGACTATGATTGTTCTTGGCAAATTTTTCTACAGAAATGGTTTGCCATTGCCTTCTTCTGGGCAGTGCCTTTACAAGATGGGTGACCCCAGCCATTATCAATACTCTTCAGAGGTTATCTGCCTGGTGTCAATGGTTGCATAACCAGGACTCGTGATATGCACCGGCTGCTCAAATGACCGCCTGCTTCCAAGGTTTCACGTGATCCTGATCGGGGGTCTAAGCAGCTGATACACCTTGCCCAAGGGTAACCTGCAGGCTAGCGGAGGGAAGTAGCACCTTACACTTCCTTTGGTAGAGACGTATCTCCACCCCACCACCCAGTAAATGGAAGTGATCATTTCACAACTCATTTCCCTCTCTTTATTTCTCTAGCTGTTGGGAAATATTACACTCATGGGCAAGAACTTTGGGATGAAAAGCTATGAGTCAAATTTATCAGGAGGTAATATTAGCATAAGTGGTACATTCTCGGTGAATGATAATAGTCCACATATCTTATGGAGTATCTTTGAAACAATCAATGTCAAGATAGTTTAGCAATTCTTTGTTGGGTTGTAAACAACTTGGACTACACAATGATGGATGGATGAATGTTTTTACATGAGGAATGAGTCTGAGTTCTTTATTAGCCTCACAATGAAAAGGGAAATGAGAAGCAAGTGCTTTAATTCTGTAGTATGCTCTTTTCTTTCCATTTATAAATTATGAAGACAGATTGCATAAAATTAATGGCATTCCCTTGAGAGTGGAAGGGGCGATCTCATCAAGATGTTTAAAATAATAAAGGGATTTGATAAAATGCAACTACTTCCTCTCATGTGAATATTTAGAACAAGTGGGATGGATCTTAATGTTAGCAATGAAACATTTAAGAGGGAATTGGGAAGCATTTTTTTTTCCCACACTAGCTTATACTGAAATTTCAATGTCTCTGAGAAAAGGTTGAGGATTTTGGATCAGTTGAAATGTTCAAACTTGGGATTAATAGATCTTTATTAGTTAAGAATTATGGAAGAAAGGAGGATAAATAAAGTTGGGACATAGGTAAACCAAATTCTATTGTAGTTGAACAGGGTACTCAAGATACTCCCATAGTTACATTGCTATATACAAAGGAAAATGGATGGATATTGATTTGATCCACTGAAACGAAAACTGCTTCAAATGATATAAACAGATATCAAGATGGTCTCCCAGAAATAAAGAAAAATTACAGTTGCCTTTTAGCCTTTCTCTGCCCACTATGCTGCTGGTGTGCAGGGCAGCAATGGAGATCCTCCATCTCTTGCAGTGTTCAGGGCTTCTTTCATCATGTTAGTAGCTCGGATTTCACTACTGTCAGTCATTCAAGTCCCGGGTAGAGACTCAAGAATATCGTCACACAGATCTGGAAGGATACTTCATTGTTCTTTCTGTAACGTTTTTGCTTGACCAGTCTGGGATGTTGGCCCTGAGCTGAACCCCTGAACCTGGAGGACTGGTGGACCATTCATAGTTTGACCTGTTTGGCATGGGTGACCCTACCAACAGCCAAAGCATAAAGCTCTGACTCTAGCCAACTTAGCTCACCGGGTCATTGAGGCACGCAAGCTTCCAAACCCAATGACAAGGTTGTGGTCCACTTGGAGGAAAGCGGCCTTCTGGACACAACTAAACAGAGCATCGCTTACTCGCAGAATCCTGAATAGGTTAGTTGCTAAGGATCAACTTAAATGACTGAATAGTTGACTGTCCAGCAGTCAATAGTTACTGTTACTCTCGCTTTCGTGGATTATTTATTATTTATGAAATCAAACAAAATCTGCTTCAAATGATATTAAACGGATATCAAGATGGTCTCCCAGAAATAGAGAAAACATACCTTCTGGACACAACTAAATAGTGTGAAACTCACTTAAAGAGTCCTATATAGGTTAATTACCAAGGCCAAACTTAAGTGACTGAGTAATTTATTGCAACACACACACACACACACACACACACACACACACACACACACACACACACACACACACAAAATGCTGGAGGAACTCAGCAGGTCGGGTTGCTTCTATGAAAATGAATAAACAGTTAAAGTTTTGGGCTCATGACTTTTCTTCAGGACTGCAAAGGAAGGGGGAAGACACCAGAATGAAAAGGTTTGGTGGGGGGGGTGGGGGTGAAGGAGGCTAGCTGGAAGGTGATGGGTGAAGTCAAGTGGGTGGGAAGGATAAAGGGCTGGAGAAGAAGGAATCTGAGAGGAGAGGAGAGTGGACCATAGGAGAAAGGAAAGGTGGAGGGGACCTGGGGGAGGTGATAGGTAGGTGAGAAGAGGTAAAAGGTCAGAGAGGCGAATAGAGGAAAAAGGGAAACTTTTTACCGGAAGGAGAAATCGATATTCACGCCTTCAGGTTATTTATTGAGGTGGAGCGTGGAATAAAACCCTTCCAGACCTTCGAGACGTGCCACCCTGCAATCTCTGATTTAACCCTAGCCTAAGCCCAGGACGATTTACACCGGCCAATTAACCCCAGCAACAAGTACATCTTTGGACTGTGGGAGGACACCGGAGCACCTAGAGGAAACTCATGCGGTCACAGAGAGAACGTACAAACTCCTTACAGGCAGTGGCGGGGATTGATTGCTCAGCAACCAGTAGTTATTGTTGCTCTCGTTTTCATAGATTAGTTATTTTGCAACATTAAACCCATCAGAAGCAATCAATAACCAAACTGAAATGAAACAACTCTTTTTGGAGTGCTGTCTAACTTTTAGTCAAATACATAGATTCACATCCTCAGCATCTTCACCACACAGTCCCAGGAGATAAGTGACTCTCCTCGCTGTTATAGAAAATCATTCAGCAAAATCAATCAGGTTCTTGATTTTTACATTAATTAAAAATATATCTAATTTGAAGATTCTTGCAGCCTAAAGCGGAAAGATCACTAACTGATCAACATGTTAGTTTTGGCAAGTTATTCAATGTCATAGTGAGCAGATCTATGGTGTGGAATGCTTTTTGGAGAGTTGCTCATTGGTGTGGGCAACCTGACAAGGTTAAGTATACAGCAGAGAGATATTGATTACGATCTTGAACTCCCAAGGTCCCTGAAATGATTGTGCAGTTTGTTTGGAATATACTTCAACAGTTTGACACAGAAGATGTATGGGGGTAAGAATGATACACAGTGAGTTGAAGGAGAAGCTAGAGGTGAAAACAGTCTTACAACATTGAAGGTCCTAATCTTGGTGGGAGAGGTTCTTGCGGGAGTATCAAAGCACTGTCAGTAAACTGCCCAGTTTCATCTTATGAGCAGTGCAAACTGCAGAGCAGGGGTTCCCAATCCTTGTTATGCCATTAAATGAGGGGTCCATGAACCCCATGTTGGGGACCCTTGCTGTAGACATAATGATGATGGAAGGAGTAATAAATATCCTGGAGTAAAAGGGTTGCCAGTCAAGCGAGTCTCTCCAGCCTAACTGCTGCTGACGCCCTTGAACTCGATTGCACCTACTTGGCAAGGTGGTGAATAATCCATCACCATTCCGGTCAGAGTCCTTTGGAGAGATCAGAAGATGAATCACACTTTTTAGCGCATCAGGATATGATTGCCAATGGCATTGATGTGGCATTTCAATCTGTTTTTTTTTACAGTTAGGACATCTCCAGGAAGTATTGGCCCTTGATCTGCCAGAGGTGCTGGATCAGCAATACTGGGGACATCATGGTTAGCAAAAGACGTGGATTTTCTACGGGTGCTCCAGTTTCCTCCTCGAGCCTGAAGATGTACCGGTTGGTAGGTTAATTGGTCATTGTAAATTGTCCTGTGATTAGGCTAGGATTAGATCAGGGATTACTGGGTGGCGTGGCTTGAAGGGCCAGAAGGGCCTATTCCATGATGAACAGCTATATATATAGGCATCCGTTAGTCTCATGAGACTATGGATTTGCGCCTTGGAAGGTTTCCAGGGCGCAGGCCTGGGCAAGATTGTATGGAAGACCAGCAGTTGCCCATGCTGCAAATCTCCCCTCTCCACACCACCGACGTTGTCCAAGGGCATTAGGACCTGTACAGTTTGGCACCGGTGTCGCCGCAGAGCAATGTGTGGTTAAGTGCCTTGCTCAATCACACACACACGCTGCCTCAGCCAAGGCTTGAATTAGCGACCTTCAAATCACTAGATGAATGCCTTAACCACTTGGCCACATGCCAACACAACATATGTTACCTGCTACATGTGCGTTTAATAGGCAGATATGGGTTGCTTCATTATCAAGTAAAGAGATGTATGGAATCGAACTGCTTCACTCTTGACAAAGGAGGAAAACTTCATGTTCATGCAGAAGTTGAAGATAGTTCAACTGAGGATGCTTCACTGAGAAATTCCTGGGACAGGTGACTGCTCTCTGAGAAGTCAAGCCAATGTCCTTTATGCCAGATGTAGCTCCACTTGAAGGCTTTCATTTGATTCCCAGCAACAGTTCGATGAAGCTCCTCAGTATAGAATTCAGTCAAACATTGTGAATGTCAAAGGCAGCTACTTCTACCTCTGATTTTTATTCAGGCCTTGTCTTAATGTCTGGATCAACTGTGCAGAGGCCCTGTGCTGGGTGATTCTGGCAGAGGCTGAACAGAGTGCCCATGACCAAGGTACTAATGTCTGGTTATTGTTAAATGAAGCTTTTGGTGAGATGTTCCACCACTTGAGGGCTCCCTTCAGAGTTTCAAGCCATCTTGATTGAAAACATGCACAATTTCTTCATTTATGTCTAAATCCTAAAACTTCCTACTCATCAGTACCACAGCGTGTCTACTCCTGAAGTGGTTCAAGATACCGACTCAGTACCACCTTCTCAGAGGGTGATCAGTGATGGGCAAGAAACACTGGCCAATATTCTACAGTGTCTTCTATAATAAGACCATAAGACCATAAGACAAAGGAGCAGAAGTTGGCCATTCGGCCCATTGAGTCTGCTCCACCGTTTTATCATAAGCTGATCCATTTAGTCCCACTCCCCTGCCTTCTCACCATAACCTTTGATGTCCTGGCTACTCAGATACCTATCAATCTCTGCCTTAAATACACCCAATGACTTGGCCTCCACTGCCGCCTGTGGCAACAAATTCCATAGATTCACTACCTTCTGGCTAAAAAAAATTCTTCGCATCTCTGTTCTGAATGGGCGCCCTTCAATCCTTAAGTCATGCCCTCTCGTACTAGACTGCCCCATCATGGGAAACAACTTTGCCACATCCACTCTGTCCATGCCTTTCAACATTCAAAATGTTTCTATGAGGTCCTCCCTTGTATAATATATTGTATTATTTGTATAATATTTCTATAATATTGTATAATATTCTACAATAATCTACAGTGCCAATATTTTGATAACATGAATAAATAATAATAAATGTCACTGACAATCAAGAGAAGCTGAAAGAGTGGTAAGCGTTCAGATTATATAAATGTCCCCTAGGATTGCTGGGGGCGGGGGTGGAAACCAAACTGAAGAGATGGAGGAAGAGGCGGTTGGCTCACAAATAGAGAAAGCTTGGAGACTGTACGAGAGGGAGGATAGGCAGGTGATAGAGAAGGAATGCGGTCAGACCCATGGTTTGAGATCTGTCTATTTTAATGCAAGGAGTATTGTGAACAAATCGGATGAGTGTGGATCACTACTTGGAGATATAATGTTGTAGCCATTAGAGAGACTTGGATGGCTCAGGGGCAGGAATGGTTACTTCAAGTGCTAGGCTTTAGATGTTTCAGAAAGGACAGGGAAGGAAGCAAAAGGGGTGGGGGCGTGGCACTGTTGATCAGAGATAGTGTCACGGCTGCAGAAACAGAGGAAGACATGGAGAGATTGTCTATGGAGTCTCTGTGGGTAGAAGTTAGGAACAGGAAGGGGTCAATAACTCTACTGGGTGTTTTTTATAGACCACTCAATAGTAATAGGGATATCGACAAGCAGATAGGGAGACAAATTCTGGAAAGGTGTAATAATAACAGGGACAACTTAGAGCGGATTGATAAGCTTGAGCATGTAGATAGTAAGAAAGAGGATGTGCAGGAGCTTTTGGAAGGCATCAAGTTGGATAAGTCACCAGGCTACTGTGGGAGGCAAGGGAGATTGCTGAGCCTCTGGCGATGACCTTTGCATCATCAATGGGGATAGGAGAGGTTCCGGAGGATTGGAGGGTTGTGGATGTAGATCCATTATTCAAGAAAGGGAGTAGAGGTAGCCCAGGAAATTATAGAGCAGTGAGTCTTACCTCAGTGGCTGGTAAGTTGATGGAGAAGATCCTGAGAAGCAGGATTTATGAACATTTGGAGAGGCATATATGATTAGGAATAGTCAACATGGCTTTGTGAAAGGCAGGTCGTGTCTTACGAGCCTGCTTGAATTTTTTGAGGATGTGACTAAACACATTGATGAAGGAAGAGCTGTCGATGTAGTGTGTATAGATTTCAGCAAGGCATTTGAAAAGGTACACCATGCAAGGCTTATTGAGAAAGTAAGAAGGCATGGGATCCAAGGAGAAATTGCTTTGTGGATCCAGAACTGGCTTGCCCACAGAAGGCAAAGAGTGGTTATAGATGAATCATATTCTGCATGGAGGTTGGTGTCCAGTGGTGTGCCTCAGGGATCTGTTCTGGGACCCCTACTCTTTGTGATTTTTATAAGTGACCTGGATGACGAAGTGGAGGGATGGGTTAGTAAATTTGCTGATGGCAAAAGTTTGGAGGTGTTGTGGATAGTGTGGAGGACTGTCAGAGGTTACAGTGGGACATTGATTGGATGCAAAACTGGGCTGAGAAGTGGCAGATGGAGTTCAACCAGGTAAGTGTGAGGTGGTTCATTTTGGTAGGTCAAATATGATGACAGAATATAGTATTAATTGTAAGACTCTTGGCAGTGTGGAGGATCAGAGGGATCTTGGGGTCTGAGTCCATAGGACACTCAAAGCTGCTTTGCAGGTTGGCTCTGTGGTTAAGGAAGCATATGGTACATTGGCCTTCATCAATCGTGGGATTGAGTTTAGGAGCCGAGAGGCAATGTTGCAGCTATATAGGACCCTGTTCAGACCCCACTTGGAGTACTGTGCTCATTTCTGGCCGCCTCACCATAGGAAGGATGTGGAAACCATAGAAAGGGTGCAGAGGAGATTTACAAGGATGTTGCCTGGACTGGGGAGCATGTCTTATAAAAATAGGTTGAGTGAACTCGGCCTTTTTTCCTTGGAGCGACGGAGGATGAGAGGTGACCTGATAGAGGTGTATAAGATGATGAGAGGCATGATGTGTGGATAGTCAGAGGCTTTTTCCCAGGGCTGAAGTGGCTAGCACGGGAGAGCATAGTTTTAAGGTGCTTGGAAGTAGGTACCGAGGAGATGTCAGGATGAGTGTGTGGAATGGGCTGTCAGCAACGGTGGTGGAGGCGGATATGACAGGGTCTTTTAAGAGACTCCTGCACAGGTATATGGAGCTCAGAAAAATAGAGGGCTATGAGTAACCCTGGGTAACTTCTCAGGTAAGGACATGCTTGGCACAGCTTTGTGGGCCGAAGGGCCTGTATTGTGCTGTAGGTTTTCTATGTTTCTGTGTTTCTATTTCTATGTCGTGGTCCCTGGTACATCGTCCATTCATTATGTACCATATCGTATGACATGAGTGATCATGTTCTTTCCATGACCAGATTGTTGTTGGCAAATTTTTCTACAGAAGTGGTTTGCCATTTTCTTTTTCTGGGCAGTGTCTTTACAAGACGGGTGACCCCAACCACTATCAATACTCTTCAGAGATTGTCTGCTTGGTGTCAGTGGTCACATAACCAGGACTTGTGATATGCACCAGCTGCTCATATGACCATCCCCCAATTGCTCCGATGGCTTCACGTGACCCTGATCTGGGGGGGGGGGTGCTAAACGGATGATACACCTTGCCCAAGGATGACCTGCAGGCTAGTGGAGGGAAGGAGCGCCTTACACCTCCTTTGGTAGAGACGTATCTCCACCCTGCCACCTGAGCCTGGTACATACTTGGCTGATTACTCAGTGTTATCAGGTAGACACCAAAGATGAGGCAATACCGCGACACTAAGGCAAAAGCTGTGACGATCTACACTGGGAAGCTACCACTTATGCTGTGCCTGATATCTTCTGTCACTTCTTCATAACAGGTGGTGGAAATCCAGCTGATCAGACATTAAAATGGTAAAAGTCTAGAAAGAGAGTTAGTCTTGACATTTCATTCATGTCAATAGGCCAGATTGTTCAACAGCAATGAACTGTAATAGCATTGCTTTAATTCAGCTCAATTCCAAATAAAACTTACTTTTACACCTGTAATCCACTGAACTAACAAAATTTAGCAATGGAGGCAAGCTAAGGTACATTTTATTTATTTATTTATTGACATACAGCATAGAATAGGCCCTTTGAGCATACCACCCAGCAACACCCCGCCCCCCATTTAACCTTGGCCTAATCATGGGACAATTTACACTGACCAATTAACCTGCCAACCGGTTCATACTTCAAAACGTGGGAGCACCCGCAGAAAACCCACATGGTCACGGGGAGAACACACAAACTTCTTACTGGCAGTGGCGGGAATTGAACCTGGGTCACTGGCACTGTAGTACACGGTGCTAACCACCACACTACTGTGCCACCCCTTACAAGAAGGCAGTTGAACTTGCTAACCAAATGTGGGCAGAGCATTCTGCTTGCTGGCAAAGGACAGGAAACCTCGTGACTCATTTTGCCTTAAACTTCCAGTCTGTTTTCTGGACGCATTTCAATATCAGATGATTTAGCAATGCATGTCTTAAAGACTGAGCAATTATTTCACTCTCAATAAATAGATTGTGGACAAGAGTAACCTAGATCCATTCTGCTTCTCAGGCAAGTTGCTGAGATAACACTAATCAATTATTAACAAGGTTATGATTAACCTGGCAGAATTCAGCCAACATAATTAGAGGTCTTATGCCCCTGGGGCCAAGTTATTATCAGCAATAACACAGTCACACTGTCCGGTCAAGTATTGCACCTTTTCTGAAGATGATCCTGCATGAATGAGACTTGGCAGAACCTGGAAATTATGCTTGTGTTTTATCGATCAAGGAGCTTTACCTCAAAACATGCACTTTAGTGCGCAAGCTTTTTGAATGGGTAACACATACTTACTTTCAGAATCAGAATCAGAATCGGAATCTGGTTTAATATCACTGGCATACGTTGTGAAATGTGTTAACTTTACGGCAGCACTGCAATGCAGTACATAATTACAGACAGAAAAAACATGAATTACAGTAAGTGTGTATATATAAATAATTGAATTAAATAAGTAGTGCTAACATAGAAATAAAAAAAGTAGTGAGGCAGTGTTTATCGATTCAATGTCGTTTCAGAAATTGGACAGTAGAGGGGAAAAAGCTGTTACTGAATCATTGAGTGTGTGGCTTCAGGCTTCTGTACCTCCTTCCTGATGGTAACCATGAGAACAAGGCATGGCCTGGTGATGGGGTCCTTAATGATAGATGCTGTCTTTTTGAGGTATTTCTCTTTGGAGATGTCATGGGTATTAACGGAGGCTGGTGCCGGTGATGGAGTTGAGTAAGTTTCACTGACAATTTAAATATGCAATAATATATCAATTGTCTTAATTTTCAGTTCTTGAGCCATGTAGACTTACGCTAAAAAACAACTACTTGGTTAATAGATGGTCCCAATCAGATCTGGAGTGCACTTGATGTCATTGAAGTGTGAAGTCTCAGCCTGCTACAGTAACACTTACTTTACAAAGTATTGTACATCTTAAAACTTTGTAAGATTTCACATAGTTCAGTACCCTCTGATGTCAAGAATTCCAGCACTGGGCCTTGCGATGGGATTGTTTTTGCTGTTAGACTTCTACTTGACCGCATCAATTGGTCGTACATATTGGTCAGGCTTCTCAATCTGGCTTTCTTAGTTTTGCAGGTTTTGTTTGCTGGTTTCCTCCGGCTCATTTCCTCCTTTCAAACCCCATCTTTTCAAATTCCTGCTCTTTTTCTTTCTGGTATCCTATTGTCTCCTCTCCCATCTAGTTCAGTTACCTGGCAATGGTGCACTGAGCTTTTCTGAGAGGTACCGCATCATACTGTATATGATGCACTTTGTTACGTTCATAAACATAACACCTCACTTTTAAGGCGCTCTGTTTCTTATTAAAGACACCAAACAGTTCTCCACATTTGTGGCTAATGTGTTTCCTTGATTATTTTCTTGTTATATGTCCATACAAAGTTTGGTAGTATTGTGGTATTCCAGATCCCTGTTTTATGACTTCCCATCCATGCCTGGGCAGCTGCTACATCTAATTTCAGTGAATGAACCAAAAACAAATAAGACCATAAGACCATAAGATATAGGAGCAAAATTTAGGCCATTTAGCCTATTGGGCCTGCTCTGCCATTTCATCGCAGCCCTAATCTCCTGCCTTCTCCCCTTATCTCTTCATCCCCCGACTACTCAAGAACCTCTTCTCCATGGATTGTCACCTTGTTGTGGTGGAGAAGCTTGTGTGGTCCTGTGATCCGGAGAGCAATGCCGCCTGGAGCTATGCTCCTGGTAGGGTCACCCAAGGCGGTAAGGTCGAGAGTGAGGTCCCTGACAAAGAACAATCCAACCAAGACCTCAACGGTGGAACAGGCTGACAAAGTTACTTTGAACTCAACGGCTGTGAAGGCGGATGAAGGCTGCAGCAAATCCATCAGCTCCAATCGTCGTGGTTTCCTTGCCATTGGAATCAGTTGGTTGATTTGTGAAGTATCGTGTGCTTCTTGGAGTGCAACATCAAGTACACGTTAAACAAATACACGCACAGGCATCTTCGCTCTGTGGGCCACTTCTTCAGAACGAAGACCATCATCCTCGACCTCGAGGGATAGCCACGACGACGACTCAAGAGCTTATCAATCTCTGCCTTACATACACCCAATGGCTTGTCCTCCACAGCCACCTGTGGAAACGAATTCCACAGACTCACCACACTGGCTAAAGAACTTCCTCCTCATCTCTATTCTAAATGGAGGCCCCTCTATTCTGAGGCCGTGTCCTCTGGTCCTAAACTCACCCGCCATAGGAAACATCCTCTCTCTATCGAGGGCCTTCAACATTCGAGAGGTTTCAATGAGATCCCCCCCTCATTCTTCTGAATTACAGTATGTACAGGCCCAGAGTCATCAAACACTCCTCATATGAGAAGCCTTCAAATCTGGAACTCTTAGATGGGAATCTTGGTTGGTATGGACCAGTTAGACTGAGTAACCTTTTACTGTGCTATGTTATTCTATGACTCTTTGAACTAAATTTAAACCCAACATCATCATTAGGACAGGGAAATGACTAGTTTACCTTGACAATTCATAGGATTTACTAATGAATATTAGGTTGAAGTACTAGTCAAAGTCTTGGGTAACTTAGTTGACTCTTATTATTGTGTTTTGTAACTTCAAAACATTAAACTAATTCAAAGAAAGACACGGAGGTTTGAAATGCAGGTCTAACTTCAAGTTTTACTTTAAATAGGGTCCACAAGTATCATGTGGTAGTGTGATGACATATGCAATTCACATATTTATACATACAAGTGGTAATGCATTATTTAAGTCAACAGGAATGCTTAAACAACCAATATGTATACAAGATTACTCAAATATAACTGAAATATTAAATATTATCTGCACCCTGGAAAAGTTTGGTCAGATTAAGGGAATTCAGTATGGGCAATTACTTTGACCTGACCAGTGATGTTCACATCGGGGAGCAAACAAAATACTCTTTTCTACAGCTGCTCACAGTTCCATTCTTTACAATCATTTCTGTTATCCCTCACTTATATTTCTGATTTTGTTCTCTCTGTAGTGCACCTGAATTATATCAGTAATCAATTCTCCAATGTCACGAGAATTTGTGTAAGGACCAGGAATCCCTTTGGCACTGTTCTTGCTCTGCTTACATAATTTTTCCCAAAGTTGGATTTGAGTCTCAAACTTCCAAGGTTTGCCACTCACAAACCTTGAGCTAAAACCAGCTTTCTCATCTCCCTTTCTTTTTCCAATCATCTTAGCAGAAGCTGTGGAAATGCACAGGAACTTTTTAAAGATTTTTCTGAAGTGACATGCCTTACACAAAGAACTTATATGTTTACTAGTCTAGACAGTAATTGCTTTTGGTCAATTTAGAAATACCTCTAGTCTAGTCATTCTCATCTCTGACCTTTGACGTATGCAATGAAGATTTTTAAAATCAAAAACTTTTTCGGACAGCTGGTTGAAGCTCTTTTGGTCATCTACATCAGTGGTCCCCAACCACTGGGCCGCGGACTGGTAACGGGCTGCGAGGAAACGATATGATTTGGCGATATGAGTCAGCCGCACCTTTCCTCATTCCCTGTCACGCCCACTGTTGAGCCATTACGTACGCGTCGTCCATGTCAGCGCGGGAAGAAGATCAACTCCTCGAGCTTGCAAATGATGGCGGGCTGAAAAGTATGTTTGACATAACATCTCTGCCGGCATTCTGGATCAAAGTCAAGGCTAAATATCATGAGATAGCCACAAAAGAACTGAAAACGTTGCTTCCATTTCCAACATATCTCTGCAATGAATGTGACGAAAACTAAATAGACTGGACATAAGGAACCTCCTTCGAGTATCACCGTCTCCCATCACCCCTCAATAGGACCGTCTTGTTGCAGGGAAACAAGCCCAGAGCTCCCATTGATTCAGCGATACTGGTGTGTTGCAATGATTTTATATGTTCATACGGGGAAAATATGTGCTGTGTGTTTAATATCCAAACGTTACTTAAAATGTTATGATGCTGTTGACCGATAAGTGACTTATATAACCATATAACAATTACAGCACGGAAATAGGCGATCTCGGCCCTTCTAGTCCGTGCCGAAAGCTACTCTCACCTGGTCCCACCAACCTGCACTCAGCCCATACCCCTCCATTCCTTTCCTGTCCATATACCCATCCAATTTTTCTTTAAATAATATCAAACCTGCCTCTACCACTTCTACTGGAAGTTCTTTCAACACTTCAAGCTCCCCGTCCTCCCCTGATAATTGACATCACTATATTCATGCGAGGAAAATATGCGCTATGTGTTTAATATTAAATTTGTTAGATCAACCCTTTTAGAAAGGAAATTGAGTGTATTAGCCACTTATCACCTATATTCCGGTCGTGATGAACACCCCCCCCCCCCCCCGAACAGAATCGCCAAAAACGATTTGCAGAGAATAACATCGGCAGGTACATGCATGCGCAGGTCACGCATGCGCACTGGTGCCTGCGCAAGGCTTCATGGTAATTGTAGTCTTTCTTTGACTGCTACTCTTGTCCGCTGGCAACCCTACCCCCCCCCCCCCCGCCCCCGGGTCGGCCAGTCCGCAAGAATATTGTCAATATTAAACCGGTCCGCAGTGCTAAAAAGGTTGAGGACCCCGATCTACATCTGAAAACCGTACCAGTGCTCCCTGACTTGACTATTCCAATGCTCTCTTGGCTATCCTAGGTAAACTTCTGCTGGGTTTCATAACTTCAGATCCCTCCCTGGGCAGGGAAAGATTGAATAGGTTAGAACCTTATTCCCTAGAATGTAGAGGATTGAGAGGAGATTTGATAGAGGTATACAAAATTATGAGGGGGATAGATAGGGTAACTGCTAGCAGGTATTTTCCACTAAGGTGAGGTGAGACTAGAACTAGATGTTATGGGTTAAAGGTGAAGAGCAAAATGTTTAAGGAAAAAGTCTTCACTCACAGGGCGGTGGGAGTGTGGCATGAGCCGCCAGCACAAGTGGTGGATGCAGGTTTGATTTCAACACTTAAGAGAAATTTGGATGGGTACATGGATGGGAGGGGTATGGAGCACTACGGTCCGGGTGCAGGTCAATCAGACTAGGCAGATTAATGTCTCGGCATGGACTAGATGGGCTGAAGGGCCTGTTTCTCTGTTGTAAGGTTCTATGCCTCTACCTCTGTTCTGGTGGACATACAATAACTTCTGGTGCCCCAATAACTCAGTGTAAAGTCCCCATCCTTCCCTTCATTACTGCTCCCTTTCTGTGGAACTCTACTCAGCCATATCTTCATATTTCTTATGAAACTGCCCTTTATTACATTCCCCTTTCACTTCAGATGTCTGGGCTACCTAGCCTGGAACTCTGTGCCCGAACTCTGATTCTTCTCACATAGATTTCTACTTCATGCACAGCTCATTAGCCAGGGTTATGTTTGGATATCACATCCATCCATCTCTCTTACTCCATCATTTTTACCTCAACACTCATTTTTGTCTGAATTTGTCTGGGTAATGTAGCTTGGAATGTTACAATATCCCAAGACTTTTGCACAACATTGTAGTAATTTTATGTATTGCACTTTACTGCTGCCACACAAAAGAAATTCACGACATATATGAGTGATGATAAATCTGATTCTGATTTGCATATCTGTTGTGGACTGAGAGTGGGAAGGGGGCAGTAGAGGGGAATCATGGTTGGGAAAAGGGGGAAGAGAGAGGGGAGGGAGCATGAAGCAGCAGAGGGACATTCTGTAATGATCAATAAACCAATTGTTTGGAATCAAATGACCTTGCCTGGTGCCTCAGGGCTGGGTGTGTCTGCACCTGTGCCAGCCCCCACCCCTGGCAATCCTTCTCTGCCGCCTGTCCTACACCCCTCCCACGGTGCTCCACCCTCACCATTCAATAGACAATCGACAATAGACAGTAGGTGCGGGAGTAGGCCATTCGGCCCTTCAAGCCAGCACCGCCATTTACTGTGATCATGGCTGATCATCCACAATCAGTACCCTGTTCCTGCCTTCTCCCCATATCCCTTGACTCCGCTATCTTTAAGAGCTCTAGCTAACTCTTTCTTGAAAGAATTCAGAGAGTTGGCCTCCACTGCCTTCTGAGACAGAGCATTCCACAGATCCACAACCCTCTGTGTGAAAAAGTTTTTCCTCAACTCCGTTCTAAATGGTCTACCGCTTATTCTTAAAATGTGGCCTCTGGTTCTGGACTCCCCTAACATCGGGAACATGTTTCCTGCTTCTAGCGTGTCCAATCCCTTAATAATCTTATATGTTTCAATCAGATCCCCTCTCATCCTTCTAAATTCTAGTGTATACAAGCCCAGTTGCTCCAATCTTTCAACATATGACAGTCCCACCATCCCTGGAATTAACCCAGTGAACCTATGCTGCACTCCCTCAATAGCAAGAATGTCCTTCCTCAAATTTGGAGACCAAAACTGCACACAATACTCCAGGTGGGGTCTCACCAGGGCCTTGTACAACTGCAGAAGGACCTCTTTGCTCCTATACTCAACTTCCCTTGTTATGAAGGCCAACATGCCATTAGCTTTCTTCACTGCCTGCTGTACCTGTATGCCTATTTTCAATGACTGATGAACAAGGACACCCAGATCTCATTGTACTTCCCCTTTTCTGAACTTGATACCATTCAGATAGTAATCTTCCTTCCTGTTCTTGCCACCAAAGTGGATAACCTCACATTTATCCACATTAAACTGCATCTGCCATGCATCTGCCCACTCACCCAACCTGTCCAAGTCACCCTGCATTCTCATAACATCCTTCTCACGTTTCACACTGTCACCCAGCTTTGTGTCATCTGAAAATTTGCTAATGTTACTTTTAATCCCTTCATCTAAATCATTAATGTATATTGGAAATAGTTGCGGTCCCAGCACCGAGCCTTGCGTACCCCACTAGTCACTAGCCATTCTGAAAAGGACCTGTTAATCCCTATTCTTTGTTTCCTGTCTGCCAACCAATTTTCTATCCATGTCAGTACCCTACCCCCAATACCATGTGCTCTAATTTTGCCCACTAACCTCCTATGTGGGACTTTATCAAAGGCTTTCTGAAAGTCCAGGTACACTACATCCACTGGCTTTCCCATGTCCATTTTTATAGTTACATCCTCAAAAAATTCCAGAAGATTAGTCAAGCATGATTTCACCTTCGTAAATCCATGCTGACTCGGACCGATCCTGTTACTGCTGTCCAAACGTGCCACTATTACATCTTTTATAATTGACTTTTATAATCATTCCCAACAGCCTTTGCTGCTGCCAGATTCACAAACTCACCCTGTGTTCCATGTTGACACATATAGCACTGTGCAAAAGTCTTAGGCATTCTAGCTATTTATACAGTAGATGCCTAAGAGTTTTGCACAGTACTGTAAATGAAGGTAATTTGGTGATATGATCTGTATTTTTGAATCAATTGATCTTTGAATCAATTTAGTATTTGATTCAAAGGATGGTACAGTAACTCCCTCAGAAATGCACTGGATTATGCACTTGAATCTGTGAGTATCTGAAAGAAACAAGAACCTAACAACTGGATGCATCCCTCTCTATCTCCCTTCACCATCAGTAGTATCTACAGGAGATGCTGCTTCAAGAAGGCAACATCCATCATTAACGATTCCCCCCATCCAGGACATGCTATCTTCTTGCAGATACCATTGGACAGAATGCAGAGAATCCTGAAGTCCCAATGCCACCATGTTCAAGAACTGCTTCTTCCCTTCACCATTCAGTTCTTGAATCAATCTGCCCAATCATGGCGGTAGGTTCCCTCTCTCAGAGCTAGCTGAGCGGCCATTTTTGATATCTCCAGGAGTGGCCAGGAAGACGTGCACCTTCAGGATGTAGCCCTATGGATGACCGATTCCTCGCCTGTGTCACCAACTGCAGTGTCGCGGGAGATCAGAACATAGGGGTAGTGGCATTCAGAAGCCTCTGCATTCGAGCGATTGCTCTCTCTCTCTCTCGCTCGACGGTGAGAGACGGTTTGTTGCCTGATTCTCGACGCGGAGAAGCACGAAGTAAAAGCCACGCTGCAGACTGTAACATCGAAACAGCGAGCTGTTGGTCTCCCCTCTCGCTGTGGAAGAGAGAGAGAGAGAGAGAGGATGCTCGTGCCATGTCAAACTGTTGGTGGACAGTGGTTTTTGATTGACTCTAGATCATGGTCTCTTTGGGAGTTTTGCTATTGCTTGCAAGGCGAAGGTGAGACGGGGTTTGATGCTTTTGCTGTGGCAGGTAGGGGAAGGGTTGATGCTTTGCTGCTGTTTGAGCATGGGAGGGGGAATGCGGGGGCTTTTGGGTTCTCACGTTTTCCTGTCAGTCATTCTTCAGGTTTTTGTGGATGTCTGTGGAGAGTAAGAATTTCAGGTTGTATATTGTTTATATTCTTTGATATTGAA
The DNA here is from genome assembly GCF_030028105.1 of Mobula birostris. Taxonomy (NCBI): domain Eukaryota; kingdom Metazoa; phylum Chordata; class Chondrichthyes; order Myliobatiformes; family Myliobatidae; genus Mobula; species Mobula birostris. Next base: position 24,278,208 of record NC_092400.1, read on the forward strand.
CCATTGAACCTTAATCACTGGAATTTAGCAACATTATGACCCCTTTGATCAGTTTGTCTTATAACTGGACTTCATATGTTTGTGTTCTTTCTTGCGTGTAATTGGGTATAATTTATGTTTTCTTGGGAATGCTGCTTACATGATGCTCTGTGCCTGTGATGCAGCTGCAAGTAAGTTCTTCAATGCACCTGTGCACACATGTACTTGCGGATATTACAACAAAGTTGATTTTGACTTCAACTCACTATACATTACCATGAGGTATCCAAGCTGTCTCTTTTCTCCACTTGCGCCTGTGTTTGCTCAGTTTTACATATTGCTCGGGAAGAGCAATCTCCCGGATGCTCGCACTCTTCCTGTAATAATGAACTCCCAACTTCATTTACTGAAGTGGCTTATGGCATGCCATTCTCCCTCAGGGTAGCAAAGCTGGCAAATTGCTTCACTCATTTTTAATTACTGGAAATGCTCGCTGTAAAACAATACTGGCAGCTCCAATGTTTTTGTTTCCTTTGGAGGGTATGAGGAGCAGGATGGTATTCATTAGCGGAGGCACACTGGTGATTATCTAAGTTCCTGATGAATTCATCACATATCCCACTAAATTTCCAAACATTTGAAACTTAGCTTTTCACTACTGAATCTTCAGCTATGACTATTCTGCGTACAAAGCTCCCTTTGGGTGGCAGGGGTTATCACATGAAGTTTGACACTGAGCTTCAAAAGAAAGACAGACTTAAAGAGGTGGCACGGTAGTGTAGTGGTTAGCACAACACTTTACAGCACCAGCGGCCTGGGTTCGATTCCCGCCGCTGCCTGTTGTACCTTCTCCCCGTCACCGTGTGGGTTTCCTCCGGGTGCTCTGGTTTTCTCCCACAGTCCAAAGACGTACGGGTTGGTAGGCTGATTGGTCATTGTAAATTGTCCTGTGATTAGGCTAGGGTTAAATCCTGGGCACTGGAGGGTTGTGCAGCTCGACAGACTGGAAGGGCCTGTTCTGCACTGTATCTCAATAAATAAATAAAAGAATAATAAATAAAGAAGAGGAAGATGACATTGGAGTTGGAGAGGTTCAAGTCGAGAATGTTGCTCTTAGTAGCCTGCTGCTGAAGGTGTGTCTGCAAGCAATGGAATAATTAAAATTGACGATATGCTAGTTCAGAGAGCTCAGGTAAGTGTGAACATTTTTGGACAGGGGTTGAGATGAACACAAGGAGATGGTCTTTAATGACCTAATGCTACTGATTCATGATTGTACTCGGGAATCATTCAAGCATCCAGGTATCATACTGATAGTGTACTTTTGGGTTATTCTTGTGTATAATACTATGATGGAGAGTGCTTGGTAAACACACTCTTTACACATGCATATTTATACACACACACACACACACACTGCCTTGTCATTCTGCTGTCGGTGCACAGTGTGTATGCACTTCAATGTCTTCCCCCGGGTATATTCTACTAATGGGTTGGCTTTGTGCCATACACAGTGGAATACTCCATTTCATTAGTAATAAGGATGTGTAAATGTGTATATGTCGTTTGTATCCTGTACTTAATGTAGATGTTTCTGTTTATTTTGTAATATGATTGTAACTACGTTGTGGGGTGCAACATACTCTAATTCATGTGTAGCCTGAAGTTAACTTTGTGGGTAATTAAAGATGGGACGTCTGGGTGCCTTAATAAATACCCTTGCATGAAAGTGTGAAGCAACTCCAGCCATTTTTTTCTTTGGTCATAACCCATGTATCTAAAAAATACACGAGTAACCATCATGTAGTATTCTCAGAAATCACAATAGAAGCTGAGGTGAAGCTTCTGCATAAGTAGTGGACGTGTGTGGAATTTTAGTAGTGATAGTGTCAAAGGATCCCCACATAGGCCTAGAAGAGAACTGCTTACCTCTTGATTGTGATACCTGGAGGAGCGGATATCAGGTAGGAAACTTGCTGAGCTGGTCAGGGAGAGACCTACTTTGCATCTAACTCTTGCAGTTACTACTGCAAGCATTGTTATGGGTGCATTCAGAGTGATGCCTCGAAAAGGCACCGTCCATCATTAAAGACTCCCATCACTCAGGTCATGCCTTGTTCTCATTGGTACCATCAGGAAGGAGGTACAGGAGCCTGAAAGCACGCACTCAGCTTCTTCCCCTCTGCCATCTGATTTCTGAAAGGGCATTGAACCCCTGAACAGTACATCACTACTTTTTTTCCCAAAGGTTCAAATCACACTTATTATCAAAGAATGTATAAATTATACACCTTGAGATTTGTCTGCTTACAGGCAGCCACAGAACAAGAAAACGGAATAACCCAATTAATAAAAAAGAAAGAAACACTGTGCAGTGAAGGCGAAAAAAAACACAAATCATGCACTACTTAATTAACTATTTTTTATATGTGTATATATATATATATTTGCTGTAATTCACACTTTTTTCTCTTTTATTATGTATTACATTGTATTGCTGCCCTGAAGTCAACAAATTTCATGACATATACCAATGATGCTAAACTTGATTCTGATACTCTGGAAGTGAGCTGGTTTAAAATGAACTAAAATGTACTTGAAGGGTAAGTTTGCAGAAAGAGGTTTTGCCCAGATTACAGGTGTCCTGGCCAAGGATCCCATTAGTAATGGTCATTGTTAGCGATCTATTAGGATGTACATTTACAGTCTTTTGTTTGAGAAGCTTATTAGTGCTTTTACCTCGAAGCTATGATTTAATTATCTGATGCTGGCTATAGGGTTGCTTTCTGAGCAAGCTGATAATTAAAATCTTCAGACCGTTTTCTCTCTTCTTATGAATACCAGCCACCCTGCTGGCTAGTGTTTCAAACACAGGACTGTGAGTCATCTCTTTCCCCTGTGCACTCATCATCTATTACTTTATGAAAATGAGCGCTCTGCTTCCAGGACAGAGATGGCAGGGCCTTCAGACTTGCCACGGCCTTATGAAATTGAAGTAATGTGACTTGAAACCACAATGTGGCTTATACAGGGATCAATTATCCAGCAAAATAAAAATATTTGATTAAGTGATACACATGTGGAGGAAGGAATGTTGATAGCAGGATTGAAGAAAAGTTTGAGGAATCTATTGAAGAGAAAACAGAGATTGTTTTGGGAGGAAGCAATGCCAAGAAGAGGGTGTCTCTGGTTGTCCTGACGATGACTACAGGAGCAGGGTGGGTGAATAAAGGGAGGGAGACCTAGGCAACAGAGGGAGAACCTTAAAATAATGACGTGTTCTCAGAAGTTGGTAGATGCAGCAACTTAATTGCAGTGAGTTAACATTACTGCTCTGGACCACTTTCCTGACTTTAAATTATCAAACTGCTTGTACAACATTTAGAATTCGTTGAGCAGAAGTTTGATTCAGCCAGAGGGGGAACATCAAAGCTGTCACCTTCAATCCTCATGGCAAGAAATATTCCCTGATCATTAGTTTCATGATTTATCTTGGTATCTGCCTAAAACAGAATCACACTGTTTAGAATTTTCAATGTATTGGAACCTTGTGCTGAACATTGTTTTTGAAACTCTATAATGTAGCCCACATTTGTCCCAGCCCTGGTTTGTGTGTTGCTGAAATCCTCTATCAGACCCGTTACCTCGAAATTTGACTATTCCTCTGAACTCCTGGCTGGTTAATCTATGAATATACATATCTTTGACTGTGGATGGCCAATGTTTGGCCTATGCTGGAGTGGACTTGGAGGTGATTCGAGGCGGCAGAACTGAAGTGAGGCAGAGTCAGGGGGCAGGGCCCAGGCCCAGGTCTGAGAGCAAGGAACGACCCAAGGTTTGGCCGATTTAAGCTCTGGGCCAGATTGAAAGGTCAGGTTGTGGGGGCTGGAGGCGACGTATGGGCTGGTGTTTACCTCACGGCTCCTCGTAGTTCATTTGTCTTTGGGCTGAACTGAGGACGAGGCCTGCAACCAACAGGCTCCTGGATTGGCTGCAATGATGTCTGGCTTTGTGGCTGTGGAGCCACTTTTGTACACTTCACTCCTCAATGTTATTTGCTTACTTGTATTGTAAAACAATTTGTTTTTGTTCAGCACATTGGGTGTTCAATGGTCTTTTTTAATGGGTTCTATTGGGTTTCTTTGCTTTGTGGCTGCCTGTAAGGAGACAAATCTCAAGCATACATACTCTGATAATAAATGTCCTTTGAACTTTTGAACTTCTGTTGCCTTGTTTTGGACTTCATACAATTTTGCAGTCCAGCTGACCAAACTTGCACAAAATCTCCTCCAGAGAGTCATCTAGTCATACTTGCCTGGAAACTGGCCCTTCGGCCCATCGACTTCGTGCTGACCATCAAGAACCTATTTATACTAAACTGATACTAAATCTATGTTTTGTTTTTCTCATATTCCCATTGATTACTTCCATGTTCTACCACTCACGCCCACACCAGAGGCAATTTATTTATTTATTGATTGAGATACAGCATGGAATAGGCCCTTCTGTCACTTCATGCCGCAATTCCCAGCAATCCCACAATTTAATAGTAGCTTAATCACAGGAGAATTTATAATGATCAATTAACCTACAAACTGGTACTTGTTTGGACTGTGTGGGGAAACTGGAGCACCCAGAAGCAACCCATGGAGTCAGGGGAAGAACATACAAATTCCTTTTAGGCAGCGGTGGAATTGAACCTGGGTTGCCTGTACTCTAAAGCATTGTGCCAATCACTATGCTACCGTGGTGAATATATAGAGGTTAATTAACCTGCCAGTACACACAGACATGCAAACTCCACACAGAAAGCATCAGAGGTTAGGATATTGAACCCAGGTCACTAGTGGTGTGAGAGACCAGCTTTAATAGCTCCACTAGTGTGTCACTATCACCTTTATGCTTGCTGACACACCTTGTGACACACTAATAGAGGGAAATCATCCGCCAACTGGAATTCCAGATGCGACCTAACGACGACGACGACGGGAACACATCTTGGCTTTAGTTAAGCAATGACATAGCTTTTAAAGCTAAATGCTTGTTTTCAAATCCTTATCCCTTCATATTTTTATAATCTCCTTCAGTCATATGTGTTGCCTGATTTCAAGGATTCTCCACTTCTGGGTTCTTGGTCACCCCAGAACTTAATCGTACCATGGCTTCAAATGTTTCAGGCCAGGCTCTTCCAGCACAGCACAACACTGTCACTAACACGACATGGGTCCTGAAGAAGCGTATCGGCCTCAGACATCGACTCTTTATTCATTTCCATGGATGCTGCCTGACCTGCTGAGCTCCTTCAGCAATTTGTGTGTGTGCATTGCTTTAGATTTCCAGCATCCGCAGGAAATTACCCAGGTTAGTCCTATTCACAAAAAGCAAAACAGATCTATTTCAGCTAAATACTTTTTCATCAGTCTTGGAGAAGAGGGCATCAACTAAACGAGTTCCAAATAATTTGAGTGATTGTTAGTGCAGTAATGGATGAACCATGTCCACTGGTTAAGTGTTTATGATAATTGGCTGTCGGATCTCTGTTATTATTCTGATCCTTATGTTCCTTCTGGGAGCCAAGAATGGCGAGAGGTCTCAATTCTTAACGATTGTTTATATTAAGGTAGAAACAAACATACAAATACAAGGCAAGCTAAGTAAAGAGCTGAGAAACAAAGCAGAGATGAATGAAAAGCAAAGAAGGCAAAGATAAAAAGATGATGCCTTTAAAATCGAGATTGTGCAGAAAGGGTTAAACTATTTCCAATGGCAAGTATTCATGAAAATTGGCATACAATTTAGGGAACTTAAAATTTCAGACAACTTAAAAAATATTTTATTAATATATAGTGACTTCCAAAAGGGAATTTGATGTGATTAAAAATTTGTGGTCCTATAGGGGAAAAGGAGACCGAGTGGGTAGAACTTTTCTATGGCGTTGATTGGCTGTAAGATCTCCTTTTATGCTACTTGAATCTGTATACTTAAACCCTACATTCAGATTACAAGGGGATGCTATAATTACATCTCTAAATCAAGCTATTATACAAATTGTGGTATAATTTATCTCGAAGTTACATTTTCTTGTGTGCGTGCTGATTTTTTGATGCTATGTGCCTGTGACGCTGCTGTGAGTAATTTTCTCATTGCAACTGTGCACAGGTGCGTGTGTCTATCCTGTCCTGACAGCCAACGGTCAGGATGGCAGAAAAGGTCATTAGCTGCAGCCTACCAGCACTGTAGGATTTGCATGTGTCCAGGACGAAGAAGTGGACAGCAAAAATCATTGCAGACAGTACCCACGCAGGGCTATGCTGTACCTTTTTCCGAAAGCTCCCACCTGGAAAGTGCAACAGGGCTATATAGAAACAGAAGCTTCACATCATTAAAAAAAATATTTCCCCCAAGCAGTTAATCTGATCAACCTTTCCAGCGAGAACCCCCCCCCCCCCATTTATTACCTCAGTCACTGCACTGTTATCACTTTAAACCACTTTTTGTAATGCTGTTTACATTGCAAATACATGCTGGTATTTATGTATTTTTGCATATTTTATTCCACATCTGTGATTCTAACTTTATATATTTCTTTATCCTGTACAATCGTTGAATATTGTTCTTGTTGCATGTAGCACCAATGCACCACTGCAATTTAAATGTATATGAAGAATATAATTGATCCTTGATAAGACAGCTGTTTACTTATTTATTGATTGACTGATTGATTGATTGAGATACAGCATGGAGACACCCTTTGGGTCACCCAGTAACTCCTGACTTAAACCTAGCCTAATGATGGTACAATTTACAATGACCAATTAACCTACCAACCAGTACGTCTTTGGACCGTAGGTAGAAACTGGAGCACCCGGAGGAAGTCACGGGGAGAACGTACAAACTCCTTACAGGCAGTGGCAGGAATTGAACCCAGGTCGCAGGTACCGTGGACCGTTGTATGAACCACTATGCTACTGTGCCGCCCCATACCTCAAGTTGAGATTGATACTTTGTATTGTGATTATTTTTCGGTATGCAAAGAGTGTAGAATGTATTTGCTGAAATAACCGAACCAGCAAAACTGCGACGATCTTGAATTTATAAATTTTACAGTAGATTTGCTATGAGTCATTTCTTTCTTGGTGAGAACAGTAACATCTCACACTCATCCTTCAAAGAGAGTGCATTTCTAAATACTTTTTCTTCTCTTCACAAAGGTTGCCACAGAAATCAGAAGGGTGCAGGAAGAGGAAATTATGTGCAGTACTACCACTCGCACTTACAGCAAGTGCCAATTCACAAAGTACTCTTCAGCATTTAGAAATGCAAATAGGAAACAAAAATCATTTGCTCACTGGATAGATGTTTCCCTTATACATTAGCCCTAATGAAGATAACAACTCCCCGAGCGGTGGAGTTTCTGCAGACTATGCCTTTGAACAGGGAACACGTCTGTCAGATGATTCATAATGTTGTGTATTCAATATAACAGTAATATTTGAGTAATTGGGTGGCGGGGTGGAGATACGTCTTTACCAAAGGAGGTGTAAAGCCCTCCTGCCCTGTGCCAGCCTGCAGGCCACCCTTGGGCAAGCTGTAGCATCTACTTATCACCCTGATCAGGGTCACGTGAAGCCGTGGGAGCAGGGGGTGGATGGTCATATGAGCAGCTGGTGCACATCACAAGTCCTGGTTATGTGACCACTGACGCCAGGCAGACAATTCTAAAGAGTAATGATAATGGCTGGGGTCACCCGTCTTGTAAAGACACCACCTAGAAGAAGGCAATGGCAAATGACTTTGGTAGAGAAATTTAGCAAGAACTATCATGGTCATGAGACCACGATCATCAATGACACATGACACAGCACATCATGAATGAATCTGAGTAATATTGTAAATATATTATTTGTTTAAGCATACTTTGTTGTTTATATAATTCCATATGTGTTATATGTAAAAGTATGTGAATGGCATGCGTCATTAGGCCATGTCATATGTGTGCGCCTTACTAAATTAAAACTGAGAATAAACACTCATTATTCCTGGCTCCATGTTTTTCTTCTGACTAGTTTTATGTTTTGAAGTTACAAAACATAACACATAAGATCTAAGTTAAAGGTGAAAACACACTGAGCCTTTAAGCTCAAGATGTCTGCAGTAAAAAAAAATATGCTTTTGACTTCTAGGAATCCATTATATTAAACAAATAGTACATAACAAAACTTCAATTTAATTAAGCACACTTCATTCACAAAACCAAGAATTACAGTTTATGTGCCTCTTTGTATTTTGGATAACAAAGTTATATTTAGAATTTTATGAGATTTGATGCACTTCGCATTGCAGCAGAGCCTTGGCACAGTACAATTAAATGTCAAACATTTCCAGAGAAATGTCATTATGTGGTCATATTATTTGTTAGGATGTATAGCCTGGTGAGTTAGCACTTTTCACAAAATACTATGGAAGAAAACAATGATGATTTATGTGGTCAAGAGATGATTTTTGTGTGTGTGTGTGTGTTTCAAACCCCCCCCCCCCCCCCCACTACCTGTCAGGAGTTTCTACATTTTCCCTGTGACCCCTTGGGTTTCCTTCGGGTGCTCTGGTTTCCTCCCACAGACAAAAGATGGACCAGTTGCTAGGTTAATTGGTCATTGTAAATTGTCCCGTGATTAGGCCGGGATTAAATTGGGGGATTGCTGGGTGGCGCGGCTCAAGGGGCTGGAAGGGTGTATTCCAAACTGTATGCCAATAAAAATGTAAATAAAAATCAAATGGAATCTACTGTAACTCATGAGCTCAGCAGCTCTATGAAGTGAGCAGGAGTACATGAGTTTGAGATGCGAGACAGTAAAGTCAGATAGGAAATGCTATTGGGTAATTGCCTCTTGATCAGAGCAGTATAGAAATTTCTAATAATTTTTTATAATTTCAGGTGCCTTGCTGTTCAGCATGGGCGATCATGTCTCTCCATCCGTCACAGTCCCTGACCCTCTGAATTGTAGTTGTTGCCTCCCCTGTTTCTAACCATGATGTTATTCCATCTATCATTTTCATTCTCTGTCTGCCTCTGCTTCTTTTCCTTCCACTTGTAACTAAATATTCTAACGTCTCTCTTCGCATGATGTATCCAAAGAATTTTGATTGTTGTTTTCTGATTTTTTTTTAAGTAATGTACGTTTTGTTTTCGTTCTCTGTAGAATTTCTTCGTTGGTTATCCTGTCCGTATATGATATGCATAGCATTCTTCTGAGGAACCACATCTCTGCTGCGTTGATTCTTTTTTCCATTGCATTTGTGATGGTCCATGACTCGCAGCCGTACATCAATATAGGAAGAATGTAGCAGCTGAGAGTTCTAAGGGGGATGTCAATTGCTATTTTCTTGTTCATTAGGATGCTTCTCATTTCTGTAAATGCTGTTCTTGTCACTGCTATTCTTGCTTTTACGTCTGTTTCGTATTTGCTATCAGATATTACCCATGATCCAAGGTACTTGAAGTTGTGAACTTGTTTAAGGACTTCATTTCCCAATACGATCCTACAGTTTGGGAAATGGGGTGTATGGGGTGTCAGGGAGGGGTAGCACTTCTGGTGGGGGAACATGTCGCATCCTTTTCAAGGCAGTTAGTCCACCTTTCGTCCCCACCTGGCACTCAGCTCTCACCTGTGGCTCCCCGTAGCTGTTTGCATGCGACAGCGGCCACACCCGGGCAACGGCTTCGACAAGCCGGCCAAACCAGGTGAGGGTAGCCGACGGGTCTCAAACCCTTGGTGAGATAGGGAGTTGTCTATCCCAGCATGTGAAGACAGACTCCAGCAGATTGAGCGGATGAGACCAATGGAAGGTCCAAGGGTCAAGAAGGCGGTCTCTGCAAGTGTCGTGGAACGTGTAGAGCAGGACAAGACACAGAAGATGTCCTGGTCATCCACTGTGCCTAGTCCCATCTCCAGCTGTCTTGACTCTGTCTTGCCACTGGATCCAGATGGGAATTGGGAAGAGAGAGTGAGGCTGATGCTGCGCAACTCCCCGTCACTTAAATCCAAATCACGCACTAGTCTCGACACCATCATAATGGTGCCGAGGTCCTCATCGACGTCAACGATGGACGAACACACAGTTTGGGAAATCAGGTTCCTTTGATATTACCATTACTTCAGTTTTCTTTTTGTTTAAGGTTAGGCCAAGATACAGTACTGATAGCAAACAGTGAAGCAAACTTAGAGAAACTAGTATCTACCATCAACACAGAGAGCGAAAGACCTGGCCTAACCGTAAACAAAAATTTCTAATACAGGAGGCTATTCAGTCTATTGCATCCAAACAAGGTCAAAACAGAGATCTTCCTATTATTTCCATATCTCAGCTGTTCGAACGTATTTTCTGTAGGTTATTATACTTCAAATGTTTACCCTGGTGCTTTTTAAATGTATTAAGGCTTTCTGTCATTTTCAGGAACTGGGTTTTAGAACTCCGCTACTCAAAGCGAAAAAGAATTCCTCAGTTTAGCTGTAATTCTCTCCTCAACTTCTTTACTCAAATCCTATTCTGCAAAAGCCTGAGAGCACAGTTGCTGCATTTATCTGTCACAGCTCTGATGAATAGTATATGGACCAACAGCAGGGTTACTTCAAGCCTCTGGAACAGTAGGAACTTCTGCACTTTGGATTAATTTTTCAAGAAGCGTGACAGACCAGCCTTACTTGGATTTATCTATATGTGACTCCAGGCCCATCAATTCTATTGACGCTTAACTGCTTTCTCAGTCCAAAGGCAATTCATCATGGCCAATCAATAACGACATGCCAAGAATAAATGAAAAAAATCTGACATGCCATTTTGGCAGTGTTGATAACTCCAATTCATGAAGGAGATCAATAGATCTCTGGATGCAAGTGAAACCAACAATTAGTTGGGAATTTGGTTGAGGAAAAAGAATAGGCGCAATCTTACTGCATGGCGTAAGGGGCTAAATCACCCATTCTTGCTTCTATTTTTTAATGGATACCCTGGCTGACAGAATAGGGTTATTAAGCTTTCTGGCACAACTTTGCTTAAAAATTGGGACGTTTGCTAACATAGGTTTGCTAAGGGAAGGTTGTCAGAGCAACAACTGAATTTCCAAGAAGCAGCAAAGTGAGAGCGATGGGGACATTGCCAACTCATCATGTCCCACTGAGGGACTGAACACAAGAGACTACAGAGAGCAGTGATCTCAGCCAGTTCCATCACGGGTACAGCTCTTCCAGCTTCAGAGGACATTGACAGGAGATAATGTCTCAGAGAGGCAGCTTCCATCATGAGGGACCCCCACCATCTGGGGCTATGACCTCATCTTGATGCTGACATCAGGCAGGAGGCACATGGGCCTGACGATCCACATCTCAAGGTTCAACAACAGCTTCTTCTCCACTGCTATCAGGTACATGACTCTGAATATCCCCAACGCTGCCTCAGATTACGTTTTATTTTCTCACTTTTGACTTGCGGTAATGCTGTCAGCAACACACACACACACACACACACACACACACACACACAAAATGCTGGAGGGACTCAGCAGGCCAGGCAGCATCTATGGAGATGAATAAACAGTCGACGTTATGGGCCGAGACCCTTCTCCTGGACCGAGAAGGAAAGGGGGAAGACGCCAAAATAAAAAGGCGGAGGAGGAGAGGAAGGAGGCTGGCTGGGAGGTGATAGGTGAAGCCAGGTGGGTGGGAAAGACGAAGAGGTGAAGAAGAGGGAATTGAATAAGAGTGAACAGTGGACCATAGGAGAAGGGGAAGGAGAAGATCCAGGGGTGGGTGTGTGTGGAAGCAATAGGCAGGAGAGAAGAGGTAAAAGACCAGAGAGGGAAGCAGAGGAAGAGGGGAGTTGGAGGGAATTTTTTTTATCGGAAGAAGAAATTGATGTTCATGCCATCAGGTTGGAGGCTACCCAGACGGAATATGAGATGTTACTCCTCCACCCTGAGGGTGCCCTCATCGTGGCACAAGAGGAGGCCATGGACCAACATGTCGGAACGAGAATGGGAATTGGAATTAAAATGTTTGGCCACTGGGAAGTTCTGCTTTCGGCAGATGGAGCAGAGTTGCTCGACTAACGCCATTATTTTTGTTACGTAAGTTACATATAATTTAAGTTGGTGTGGATGTTAACTTATATTGGTGATGTACTATGCAACAGCTGCTCCAAAAAGCTCATTTTCATGGCATTTCGACAATAAGCCTAAAGTTGACCATCTGACAATGGTCCTGGGCAGAGAGGTAATTCAGCCCACCAGAGATGGGCTAGAAGGGAGAACACAGCAAGTGCAAGCTCTTTGTATTCCCTGCTATCGGCAGCCAACGAATCCAGTAAATTCTCCTTCTTGCTTCCGCTTCCAGATGTTGCTGTCTAAACCAGCCTTAGGACATTAATTCAGAGCCCATGCTCCAACCCTCCCCGGTCGATTGGTGGTGATATGTACTGTACGTTATTCCTGAACTCTACAACCCATCTAATAATGTGTGCCATACCCATGGGCAACAGCAGCAGATGCTTTGATCTCAAAAGCTGTCAGGGTATTCTGCAATTTTTTTCACAGAAGCTCAAACAGCTGGTATTGGTACATAAAGTGTTAGACAGACGCTAAGTTTTACTTCCAGTCACACTGGCTGCTACTAAGTGGCAGGCAAGCACTTCTCAGGTAACACTGAGGCCACCAGATCTGCTTTCTCATGGACAACTAATGTTGGGGATCTCTGTGGGTGAGGGTCAACGTAGGCTTGAAAATTCAGAAGTTGCATCCTAGTGTGATTTTTTTATACCGATAACCTCTCTGGATTGGTTCCACAATTCTCTGTAGATAAATGTTATAACATAAAAAACAGCTGCCAATGACACTGTTCTTAACAACCAATTAGCCTTACAGCAAGTCATCCTTTGACAACTGCTATCACATACAAACACTGAAGGACAGGGGCCTATGGATTTAGTCATGCTATTAGTTACCTTCAGCCGGCTGGTGGTGTAGTGGTATCAGCACCAGACTTTGGAGCGAAGGGTCCCGAGTTTGAATCCAGCCGGCTCCCTTGCACGCTTTCCATCCGTGCTGGGTTGGGCGTCGAGCTAGCAACTCGGTCTCATAAAAATAAGAAAGCTTGCTAAAAGAACGCCGTCATGATGGCGTCCCGATGACTCCACTCGGAGTTAAGGTCTTTCTTCTTCTTTGTTAGTTATCTTGATCAGTATATCTTGTCTATCCACAAACAAGGGAAAATCTGCAGATGCTGGAAATCCAAGCAACACGCACAAAATGCTGGAGGAACTCATCAGGCCAGGCAGCATTTATGGAAAATTGTCTTGTCTATTGACACCTCTCTCTTTTCTTTTCTTCTGGGATGCCCAAGTTGCCTTAGCGTCAAGTAAGCATCATCATGCAAGAACTGGAAAGATAAATTGGTAGAACTAATGGAAAATGCCTGTTTGTGTCCTATCTGAATGTAAGGGTTCATAAATGGATTTGCCATCCTTGGGGAGGCCAACCATGCTGGTGGAAAATGATGAGAGTGAAAAAGTAGCTTGAAATGCAGATCAATGGAGAATTTTCTGAAGATCCACCTATTTCAAAGTTCAAAGTTCAAAGCAACTTTTATGATCAAATACATTATTATCACATGTCAACATATACAACCCTGAAATTCATTTTATGCAGGCAAATCTATAGAATAGTAACTATAACAGGATCAATGAAAGATCAACTAGAGTGCAGAAGACAACAAAGCGTGTAAATGCAAACATAAGTAAGTAGCAATTGATGATGAGAACATGCGATAACAAGATAAGGAGTCATTAAAGTAAGATCATTGGTTATGGAAACATCTCAATGAATGGGCAAGTGAGTATAGTTATCGCCTTTTGCTTTGATGGTTGTGGGGGCGTAACTGTTCTTGAACCTAATAGTGTGGGTCCTGAGGCTCTTTCACCTTCTCCTTTATGGCAGCAGCAAGGAAAGAGTATGGCCTGGGTGGTGGGGATCTCTGACGGTGGTGGGGATCTTCTTTCCTACGACAGTATTTCATGCTTCATTTTAACCCTTGTAAATTTGGTACCTATTTGGAGGAGCAAGCCCAGAAGCACAGATGATGAACTATGTCTCCTCAGCAGCATTGCAGGTGTGTGTATGCGTGTGTCCGATCACACACAGAACCAACAGAAGCTTCAAGTTATTAGTGGCTAACTGAGGGTGAGTGGTGAAGATTATTTCAGTACTTGCATGATTTGGTCAATAGTATTGATGATATTGGTGCATGAATTGGTTTGAAACATATGATCTTCTCCCTGTTACACAATGTCTTCCCAGAGATGTAGTCTGTTCTGTGTGGAATCCATATGCTGGAAGAGGGCGTAGGGTGTGAAGGTCAGAGATTGATTGTGCAGCATGCGTGGCCAAGTGGTTAAGGCGTTGGACTACTGATCTGAAGGTCACTAGTTTGAACCTCAGCTGAGGTGGCATGTTGTGTCCTCGAGCAAGGCACTTAACCACACATTGCTCTGCGACGACACCAGTGCCAAGCTGTATCGGCCCTAGTGGCCCTTCCCTTGGACAACATCCTTGGACAACATTGGTGGCGTGGAGAGGGGATTCTTGCAGAATGGGGAACTGCCTGTCTTTCATACAACCTTGCCCAGGCCTGCACCCTGGCAACCTTCCAAGGCGCAAATCCACGGTCTCATGGGACTAATGGATGCCTCGGGTTCAATATGCATTCAGAAACTAGATGGCAGAGAGGAAGATGCTGTCCTGAATCACTGAGTGTGTGTCTTCAGGCTTCTGTACCTCCTCCCTGATGGTAGCAATGAGAACAAGGCATGACCTGGGTGATGGGGGTCCTTAATGATGGATGCTTCCTTTTTGAGGCATCGCTCCTTGAAGATGTCCTGGATACTACAGAGGCCAATGCCCATGATGGAACTGACTAAGTTTACAGCTCTCTGCAGCTTATTTCAGTTGTGTGCAGTAGCCCTCCCCCCAATACAAAGTGATGATGCAGCCAGTTAGAATGCTCTCCACAGTATATCTGTAGAAATTTTTGTTTGTCCCTACAGCTAACATAAAGCCTTCAGTTTTTGGAGGGCCATTGCAAAAGACCTGTGCTTTTCTGCATTGTAGAAGACTAATCATGATCAGAATTTTAAAAAACTGAGCTTCAATTTTCCCTTTTCGAATTCAAGGAGTTATTTTTTGGGGTTATTGTGGTGCACATTAGAATTCTTTACATTTTTCCGTGGCTGCAGATGCCGTCAGCAATCGGAATTTGTGCTTGCAGAACCAATGCTTTACCTCTCAGTGATTTATATACAGGAATTTTCCTTTCTAATATTCCTGCTTAGGTGGATGACCTTTTATTCTTCCACATTATAATCTACCTTTGTTGAATGTCATCCCCCACTAACTTCAAAACTGTAGCAAGCTCATTCTTGCATAACGGTATGCGCTCTGGCCCAACAGAGTGTTGGCATTGTACACCCATGCTTCTTCAAAGTTCAACATAAATTTATTATCAATGTACATACATGTCACCATATACAACCCTGAGTTTCAATTTCTTACAGGTGCTCACAGTAAATCCAAGAAACACAAAAGAATCAATGAAAGACCGCACCCAACAGGGGTGCCCTCTGGTTCTAGACTCCGCCACTATAGGAAACATACTGGGTACAGATCCTCAATGACATTGCTCAATTTTAATGGCACTGATGCCTTACTTGGTTTGCGCATGTCTTCAGAGTGTAGCCAAATAATGGTCAGAATGTTTTCCTCATTCCCTAGTAACCTGATTCCCTAGTAACCAGCACAAGGTTTGTCATAAGCCATTTGGAATGTCTTACTAGCAAGGTGAACTATTCTCACACCTCCTCTACTTGTATGATGTTGTTCCACATCTGCATCAGGGCTTGCTCTGTGGTCTGGGAAGACCCTGACATTTGAGTGGCCCTGTAGCATAATGGTTAGCACAAAACTTTACAGTATCAGTGACACGGGTTCAATTCCTGCTGCTGCCTGTAAGGAGTTTGGACGTTCTCCCTGTAACCATAGACTTCCTCCAGATGTTGCCACAGTCCAAAGACGTACTGGTTGGTAGGTTAATTGGTCATTGTAATTGTCCCATTGTAATTGTCATTTGGTAATGATGTTTATGACTCTTTACATCATTTCCTGGGCTTTGTGAAGGGCAGATTGTGTCCAACAAGCCTGATAGAGTTCCTTGCGGAGGTGACCAGGCATATAAATGAGGGTAGTGCAGTGGATGTGATCTACATGGATTTTAGAAAGGCATTTGACAAGGTTCCACACGGTAGTCTTATTCAGAAAGTCAGAAGACATGGGATCCAGGGAAGTTTGGCCTGGTTAGCTTGCCTGCAGAAGGCAGAGGATCGTGGTGGAGGGAGTACATTCGGATTGGAGGGGTGTGACTAGTGGTGTCCCACAAGGATCGATTCTGAGACCTCTACTTTTCGTGATTTTTATTAACGACCTGGATGTGGGGGTAGAAGGGTGGGTTGGCAAGTTTGCAGATGACATAAAGGTTGGTGGAGTTGTGGATAGTGTAGAGGATTGTCGAAGATTGCAGAGAGACATTGATAGGATGCAGAAGTGGGCTGAGAAGTGGCAGATGGAGTTCAACCAGGAGAAGTATGAGGTGGTACACTTTGGAAGGACAAACTCCAAGGCAGAGTACAAAGTAAATGGCAGGATACTTGGTAGTGCGGAGGAGCAGAGGGATCTGGGGGTACATGTCCACAGATCCTTGAAGGTTGCCTCACAGGTAGATAGGGTAGTTAAGAAAGCTTATGGGGTGTTCATAAGTCGAGGGATAGAGTTTAAGAGTCGCAAGGTAATGATGCAGCTCTATAAAACTCTGGTTAGGCCACACTTGGAGTACTGTGTCCAGTTCTGGTCGCCTCACTAGAGGAAGGATGTGGAAGCATTGGAAAGGGTACAGAGGAGATTTACCAGGATGCTGCCTGGTTTAGAGAGTATGCATTATGATCAGAGATTAAGGGAACTAGGGTTTTACTCTTTGGAGAGAAGGAGGATGACAGGAGACGTGATAGAGGTACCAAGACATTAAGAGGAATAGATAGAGTGGATAGCCAGCGCCTCTTCCCCATGGCTCAATACAAGAGGACATGGCTTTAAGGTAAGGGGTGGGAAGTTCAATGGGGATATTAGAGGAAGGTTTTTTACTCAGAGATTGGTTGGTGCGTGGAATACACTGCCTGAGTCAGTGGTGGAGGCAGTTACACTAGTGAAATTTAAGAGACTGCTAGACAGGTATATGGAGGAATTTAAGGTGGGGGTTATATGGGAGGTAGGGTTTAAGGGTCGGCACAACATTGTGGACCGAAGGGCCTGTACTGTGCTGTACTGTTCTATGTTCTATAGATTGGGAAAGATCCTTTAGTGTGGCCTGACTTGCTGAGTTGCTCCAGCATTTTGCGTGTGTTGCTGAAGATCACAGAACCTCTTGTGTTTACATTTACCTTGTATAGGTATGTTTGGGACGTACTTTGCTTCTATGCTGTGTGGGCACGTGGCCAAGTGGTTAAGGCATTGGACTAGCTACCTGACAGTCATGAGTTCGAGCCCCAGCCGAGGGAACACGTTGTGTCCTTGAGCAAGGCACTTAACCACACATCGCTCTGCGACGACACCATTGCCAAGCTGCATGGGTCCTAATGCCCTTCCCTTGGACAACATTGGTGTCGTGGAGAGGGGAGACTTGCAGCGTGAGCAACTGCTGGTCTTCCATACAACCTTGCCCAGGCCTGCGCCCTGGAGAGTGAAGACTTTACAGGCGCAGATCTATGGTCTCGCAAGACTAACGGATGCCTTATCTGCTTCTATGCTAATTTTTTAAGCCATCGTATGAAATAAAATGATTAATTTTCCTGTGCTGCCTGATGGTTGGATTTATAAATTTGAAATTTACAGCTGAATAGGTAATTTTTTCTGGTGTTTAAACCACAGCAAATCTGGTTCATCGATGGTTTCTGGTCCGAGTGCCTCAGTTGCAATCGCAATGCAAAATACACTTGGTACTCATCACTATGTGAAATAGGACTCCACAGGCATTCGCACTGCCAGTTACTGTTATAAGACCATAAGATCATAAGATATAGGAGCAGAAGTAGGCCATTCAGCCCATCGGGTCTGCCATTCAATCATGGGCTGATCCAATTCTTCCAGCCATGCCCACTCCCCTGCTTTCACCCTATACCCTTTGATGCCCTGGCTAATCAAGAACCTATCTATCTCTGCCTTAAATACACCCAAAGACTTGGCCTCCACAGCCGCTCGTGGCAACAAATCCCACAGATTTACCACCCTCTGACTAAAGTAATTTCTCCGCATCTCAGTTCTAAAAGGACATCCTTCAATCCTGAATTCATGCCCTCTTGTCCTAGAATCCCCTACCTTGGGAAATAACTTTTCCATATCTAATCTGTTCAGGCCTTTTAACATTCGGAATGTTTCTATGAGATCCCCCCCTTATTCTCCTGAACTCCAGGGAATACAGCCCAAGAGCTGCCAGACGTTCCTCATATGGTAACCCTTTCATTCCTGGAATGAATTAAATTCATTCCTGGATATGGCATGAACTCTGGGGAACACTGTCCCTATGTAGCACAGCAGAAATCGTTGGGGTCTATTGTACGTGACGGATGCTATCAGGTCTGGTCACAGCAAGTTGAGAAAGGAAAGAGTGGATGATAATTATGAATGGAGAAGAGAAAATCAAACAAACAAACTGTAGGAAGAATTCAAAAGCCAGATATTGTTGTTGTTGAAACTCTGAGCATTACTTTAGTAGAATAGGGATGATTGCTGGAGCACATTGCACTGGCAACGACTGTCTTGAGAGAGGCTGAGAAACCGGTGTATTAACTTTGCCTGTCAAAGACAGTAAGGCAAGGATAAATCAGAGAGTTACTAAGTGAATACAGTTTGCAGGTGATAAACTGGTGATTCATCAAGCTACTGTGAACATATCAACTTAAATAGACTTAGAATAACATGGATTTACAGTATATTACAGTGAGTAGGTCCAACAATCTCACCATCAGCAGCACCTTACTCAGACCAGGATTAGTGCACTGGGAACTGCTGTCACTAACTCTGCCATGTGCAGTCACAAGCCTGGCTGCAAAAGGAGCAACCCCACTCCATAAAATCCCAGCGGTACAGAAACACCAACAGACCTCACCCCTGGGAGAGGGAGGATACACCAAGAAGTTGGGCTACGCCTGGGAAAACGTGAGAGACTGGCCCAGCTCAGAGGTTTCTGGCGAGCTGCTATTCTTGACCTAGGGGTGACGGGCTTAAGAAGAAGGAGATCTGCTGCCACTAAGCCAGTTTGAGTTGTCCATTCACAGATGTTCCCTTTGTTCTGCACGTCCACCTGCCAATGATCAATCAACGGCGGCTTAACGGTGCCTCCTCGCATGGCGATGAAACGTTGCAAGTAAGTTGCCAAGATCGGAGAATGACTCAACCCAACCAATTCCACACGTGACAAAATATAAATTCCCGAGGCCACAGTCACTTGAAACACCAACAGGCTGAGGAGCTGTAAGTTCATTGTTAGTATAGAAATCAACTCTCCAGTTGCGATATACAGCAGGATCTTATTGCTGCACAAGGTGTGACAGATCCTCCTCACTCATCACACTGAGCACAAGCCTTCGGGATCTGTTGGTAATTAATGGTTTCTCATGTTCGAAATACAGAAGTATTTAATGCATTTGCTGGAAATCTAAAATAATAACTGAAAATATTAAAAATGCTCAGCAAGTCAGCCAGCATCTATTGACGGGAGAATCAATGTTGGTGTTTTAGGATTTTTCAAAGTTCAAAACATATTTATTATCAAAGTATGTATATATTATATAACCATTAGATTCATCTCTTTACTGGCAGTCACAAAATGATGAAACCCAAAAGAGCTCTTAAAAAAAAGACTGTCAAGCACCCAATGTGCGGAGAGAAAAAAAGACAAACCATGCAAGCAACAAAAATAAGCAAATAACATTCAGAACAAAAGCGAATCCAAAGACACGAAGCCTAGAGCAGCTGGAGCTGGCCACAGTCACAGTCTCAGTTCAGAGCCGAGTAAACATCATGAAGTCCTCAGACATGGAGCCTGGAACAGGCCACAGCCACAGCCTCAGCTCAGTGCAGAGCCTCGAGTAAACGTCATGGAGTTCTCAGACATGGAGCCCAGAGCAGGCCACAGCCACAGCCTCAGCTCAGCGCAGAGCCGAGTAAACATCATGGAGCAGCAAGCAAAACCAGCCCAACCCTTGTGTCTTGTCCCGAGATTCTGCCTTTTCAACCCATCTGGTCCGGTTTTTAAACCGTCTAAACATTGGGTTGCTCCTCACACTAGGGCGCGGACCCTGTTGCGTCGATACACTCTGGGCCTGGACCACGTCACCTCGTTTTGGCCCATACCCAACTTTCCCATTATCCCTCCTCATTCAAAGTGCAATATTTCTCCAATAATTCCCACATGATAGTCGGGAGCAATGAATCTGGTTATGATAACTTAGGGATTAGATATCATGAATTAATTTTATTATTATTATTTAGACAGGGAGCTGGGTTAGTGACTATTGGTGAGATGGACAATGTGATTTTTCATGTCTTGGCATTGCATTTTTATTTTTACTTTGCAATAGACAAGAAACTGACAGAAGATATTGGAGCTCTGTTTTGATACCGAAAGGAATTAAGCCTGCACGGTACCTCAGGATTGTCCTTCTTTACAAATCTCTCACCACTGGTCAAACATTAAGTCTTCTGCTGTCACACCTCAACTTAAAGTATATAGAAAATTGACGGATGTTGTAGCCATGACTGGAAGGAGGCCAAACGATAATACCCAGCTCTGGTATTGGTCACAGTCTCGGACCTTGGCTTAGTACATGGTAACCTTCAATACTGATGCTCTGACCAAATTTCACTTGGACATTTGAAGATACAGAGACATAGAGTCAAATTTTAAATCCTTCCAGAACAGGCAGAAGTAGGGATAAAGAGAGAGAGTTTCTTGGTGTATTAAAGAAATCTCAATCATGGCTTAAATCAAAGCCAACATGTAAGAGATGGGTAGCTAAGTGTGGGTGATGATCACAGTCTCCAGAAATTACCTTCATTTAAATCTGATTATGAAGGTACATAATTAAAGATTAAAGATTTAAAAATTAGCTTTATTTGTCACATTGTACATCGAAACATACAGTGGAATGTGTTGTTTGTGTCAACGACCAACACAGTCTGAGGATTGTTCTGGGGGCAGCCTGCTTGTGTTGCCACACTTCTGGCGCCAAAGTATCACGCCTGCAACTCAATATTCCGAACCGTATGTGATTTGTAATGTGGGAGGAAACCCACATCGTTGTGGTGAGAAGGTACAAGCTCCTGTCAGAAAGTGGGTGGGATTTGAACCCTGATGAGTGATGCTACCTTGTTGTAAAGTGTTGAGTGAGCCGCTATGCTACTATGCTGCGCCATAGACCTTCATGCTAATGGACTTTGACCTGTGTAGACAAGGGGATAAACGTTGCCATCCTAGGCTTTAATTTTAAATGTTCACATTGGAAGAAAGTCAACCTGGAACCAAGATCTGGAGAAATTACTTTCTCTTATAATTTCTGGCAAGTTCCGTTTTGGACGGGGTATAAATGATTGCCAATTCCGACTAGAGAGAGCGTTACGAAAGCCAGTCAGGGAGAATGAAAGAGAGACATCAGACAGACCAAAGTAAGAGTCTGTGGACTCTCTCCATGACCTCAACATCTTCCACACCTAATCCAAATATTGATTCCCAAATCTTTACCAGTCTGACTAACTATACCCGAGTGTAAAGTGTGCATAGTTTTCTGGGATGGATAACTCTGAAGACTCACAAGCAAATGAGTAAATAAATTCCCTTCCATCTTTCCTAAATGGTCTACCCTTTTTTGTTAGGCTATGCCCACTAAATTCCAGACACTCCAGCAAGTGTACATGGTTTCGCAACATCGCATCTGTCAAGCCCAATGAAAATTTTCTTTCAACGCGATCAATTTTCAAACTTTCTGCCCTAGAGTAGGGGTTCCCAACCATTTTATGCCATGGAACCTACCATTAACCGATGGGTTCGTGGACCTCAGGTTGGGAACCCCTGCTCTAGAGAGTGTAAGTCATTGTCAAACAACACAGAAACAGGCCCTTTAGGCCTAACTCATCTCTGTGAACCTTGATGCCAATCTAAGCTAGTCCCAATTGCCTGCTTTTGTCTTTTTAAAGTCGTTTTGTACCACTTTCTCTGTCAGTTTATTCCATATACCCTATACTCTCTGTGGAGAAATTTGTCCCTCATTTTCCAATTAATTTTTTCCCTTCTCGCCTTTCTCTCTAGGCCTTAATTCACCAATTCTGGGAAGGAAAAAAGATTATGAACATTCACCCCACTTATATCCTTCATTACTTTATACACATCTATATGATCACCCCTTAATCTCCTGCACTTCAAGAAATAAAGTCCAAACCTAACCAGCATCATTCATTCTGGTGAACTTTAGGGAGACTTGGCTATGATGTCCTGATGGAGACAAAGTTAGATACACTTTGGACAACTCAGTCTTTCCTGCATTATGCTGAACTAGGAGACATTGTAAAGAAAGAATTAAATGTGCAACATGTTTATGTCTTAATTGTCAGCAGTGTTATGCATGTTGTTGCTAGAGTTGTTAGATTTCGATGGCACAGTAGTGTAGTGGTTAGCACAACGCTTTACAGTACCAGTGATCTCTGTGCAATCTCCGCTGTTGCCTGTAAGGAGTTTGTATGTTCTTCCTGTGACTGGGTTGGTTTGCTCCGGGTGCTCTGGTTTCCTCCCACAGTCCAAAGACGTACCGGTTGGTAGGTTAATGGGTCATTCTAAATGATCCCAGATTGAATCCGGGTACTGCTGAGCAGCTCGGCTTGAAGGGCTGGAAGGGCCTATTTCGTGCTCTACCTCAATAAATAAATAAATGGACTTAGAAAGCTTAATATCCAAGAGGAAGGAAGAACAATACTATTTATTTATGTTAACTACCGTATTATTTACTTACAACAGAGAAGGAGGTCATTTTAACCCAATGAGCTGCTGCCAGCTTACTCAGCATTCTACTTCCCCCACAAGTTTTTCCAATAATCAAATCTCCTCAACTCAAGCAGATCCCATTTCTCAGCCACACTCGGGATCGACTTACCTCAAAATCCATGCTGCTTGGAACATGGGGGGAAACTGGAGTTCTTGGGGAAAACTCACATGGCCGCAGGGACAACATGAATCCTCCACGCAAGGTCGCTGGAGATCAGTTTCGGGTTTAGATTGTTGGAGCCATGAGACTGCAGCTCTGCTAACTACACTACCACGCCCCCAACCTCGTACCGAGAGGTGATTTTCTTCATGGGCACAGAACTGAAGTTCATCTAGCAGAGTGCTTCCCTGTTTCCCACTCCATGCAATTGGATCAGTCCTCCTCACAGCTCTTTAGATGGACAACGTAATCCAGTTCCTGCTCCTGGACCCTATATCCAAGAAAGTATGTGCTTCCATTAAAGGGGATCCTGGGAATGAAAGGGCTAATTTACGATGGCTCTAGGTTTGTACTCGCTGAAGTTTCTAAAGGACTAGATAGAATAGATTGGCGCAGACGCTTCAAATAGTGGGAGAGTCTAGGTCCAGAGGACAAAGCCTCAGTATAGAGGGATAGCTACTTACAACAGAAGTGAGGAGCAATTTCTTTAGCTAGAGGGTGGTAAACCTGTGGAATTCAGTCCCATAGATGATTGCGGAGGCTAAATCATTGGGTATAGTTAATGCAGAGGTTGATAGTCATCACTAGTAAGGAATCAAAGGTTATGGGGTGAAGGTAGGAGACGGGGTTGAGAAGGAATATAAATTAGCCATATTCAAAAGGCGAAGTAGACATGATGGGCCATCTGACTTAATTCCATGTCTTATGCTATGCCCAAATTCCTTTAGTCTCAAATTTCTCCTTCTAATCCAGACTCTCCCTTTCTTGGACAACTATAAAAATATTTTCCTGTGCCTTCTCACTGGAATTCCTCACCTCCCAAACTACTGAGCATCACCAGTCCCTGCCAATCAAGCCCACTATTATACACTCCACACATCAATATTCCCCACTGGTCCAGATCTATTTTCACCCTTCCGCCTCTCTCCTCCCTTCTCCAACATGGAGCTGCAGGCAACCAGGAAATTCCAGCTCGCAGGCGGTCCGAGAGGAAGTGCAGGAATCAGAGTTGAATCTGGGTGTATTGGCAGGATCTCCTGGTTTCAAAGCCACCACTGCAATTCACTGCACAGGTCAGAAAAAGCTACAGAGGCTTGCAAACTCAGTCGGCTCCATCGTGGGCACTAGCCTCCCCAGTATCGAGGACATCTTCAAAAGGCAATGCCATCATTAAGGACCCCATCACCCTGGGCGTGCTCTCTTCTTATTACTACTATCAAAGAAGAGGTTCAGGAGCCTGAAGATACACACTCAGCATCTTAGGATCAGCTTCTTCCTCTTTGGATTAGACATTGGCTTTGTGGGAGAAGCCCAGAGAGTGGTAATAGAGGGTTGCCTCTCCGACTGGAGGCGTGTGACTAGTGGTGTGCCGCAGGGATAGTTGCTGGGTCCATTGTCACTTGTCATCTATATCAATCATTTGGATGATAATTTGGTTAACTGGATCAACAAATACGTGGATGACACCAAGACTGGGGGTGTAGTGGACAGTGAGGAAGGCTATCATGGCTTGCAGAGAGATGTGCATCAGCTGGAAAAGTGGGTTGAAAAATGGCAGATGGAATTTAATGCAAACAAGTGTGAGGTTTTGACTTCGGTAGGACCAACCAGGGTAGATCTTACACAGTGAATGGTTGGGCACTGAGGAGTGTGGTAGAACAAAGGGATTTGGGAATACAGGTACATAATTCATTTAAAGTGGCGTCACAGGTAGATAGGGTCATAAAGAAAATTTTGGCACTTTGCCCTTTATATGTCAACGTATTGAGTGCAGAAGATGGGATGTTATGTTGAAGTTGTATAAGACGTTGGTAAGGCTTAATTTGGAGTATTGTGTGCAGTTCTGGTCACCTACCTCCAGGAAAGATATAAACAGGATTGAAAGAGTGCAGAGAAAATTTACAAGGATGTTGTCTGGACTGGAGGACCTGAGTTATAAGGAACTCATAATTGTACAAAATTATGAGGGATATAGATAGAGTAAATCACAGACTTTTCCCCCTAAGGTTAGGTGGGACTACAACCAGAGGTCATGGCTTAAGGATGAAAGGTGAGAAGTTTAAGGTGAACATGAGGGGAAACTTCTTCACTCAGAGGGTATTGAGAGGTTGAAATGAGCTGCCAGCACGTGGTCTACGTGAGCTTGATTTCAATGTTCAAGAGAAGTTTGGATAGGTACGTGGATGGTAGTGGTGTGGAGGATTACGTTTCCCGGTGCAGATATATGGTAGTTTAAATGGTTTCAGCACAGAATAGATGGCCAAATGGCCTTTTTCTGTGCTGAACTTCTCTATGACTCTGTGACTCTCCGCCATCAGGTTTTTGAGAGGACAATGAATATGGCCTCAGGAATTTTGCTCTCTTTTTGTGCTATTTATTTAATTTAATTTTTAAACTCCATATGATGTCTTATTGTAATTGATAGTACTTTAATATTGCACTGTACTGCTGCTGCAAAACAACACATTTTATGGTATATGACAGTGATAATAAACCTGATTCTAGTTCTGATTCTGATTCCAATTCACAACTTTTGTTTCCAGCCAACCATTCCCAACCCCAACACCAAACCCACACCTCTTGCTCCTCTCAAGATGCCTTGTAAGTCTTTGTGCGCACAGTCCGTGTACCGAGCATAAGAAAAGATGTGCATGTATACACCACACACAGATTTATACAGGGATGTAGCTAAACCTGGATGGTGGGGTGGAGATGCGTTTCTACCAAAGGAGGGGTGAGGCACTCCTTCCCTCCGCTAGCCTGCATGTCACGCTTGGGCAAGGTGTAGCACCCGCTAAGCACCCACTACCCCGATCAGGGTCACCTGAAGCCATGGGAGCAGTTGTGGATGGTCGTATGAGCATCTGGTGCATATCACAAGCCTTAGTTACGCAACCACTGCTGCCAGGCAGACAAACTCTGAAGAACCCGTCTTGTAAAGACACTGCCCAGAAGAAGACAATGGCAAACCATCCCAGTGGAAAAAAATTTCCAAGAACAATTATGGTTATGTATAGACCATAATTGCTTACATCATACGACACGGCTCATAACGAACGAACATCAGCAGAGCATTGTTTTCTCCCAGCGCCGAGACACAGGTGATTCTGCAGAGGCTGGTGATCTTGAGGAACACACATAAATGC
This sequence comes from Mobula birostris, assembly GCF_030028105.1. Classification (NCBI taxonomy): domain Eukaryota; kingdom Metazoa; phylum Chordata; class Chondrichthyes; order Myliobatiformes; family Myliobatidae; genus Mobula; species Mobula birostris. Next base: position 24,304,676 of record NC_092400.1, read on the forward strand.
CGGTCAGGCAGCACCTGTGGAGAGATATAAGCAGTCAATGTTTTGGGTTGAGACCTTTGTCAGATATGCCTGACCTGCTGAGTTCCTCCAGCAATTTGTGTGTGCTCCTTTTTGTGCTTTTGGTTTCAGAAGGAGTGCAGTGGATAACTGACCTAGCAGCAATGTGTCTTAGGTTCGAGAGTCATAGCAGGATGCAGCACAGAAATATGTCCTTCTGTCCACCAAATTTCATGTCTGTACTGACACTAATCCTATCCTAACCCATTTTAATCTTCCCCTATTCCCAAGCCAGCTGCCACGTCTTGTAAATTCTAGCATATGCATACATGCTACGACAAGTTACAAAGGCCAATTAGCCTGCCACTTGCATATCAGAATCAGAATCAGGTTTAATATCATCAGCAAAGAGAAAGGCTGTGAATATCTGTATTAAACAGTTAAATTAAATAAGCAGTGCAAAAATAGAAATAAAAAAGTAGAGAGGTAGCGTTTGTGGGCTCAATGTCCATTTAGAAATCAGACGGCCGAGGGGAAGAAGCTGTCCTTGAATCGTTGAGTGTGTGCCTTCTTCCTGATGGTAGAAATGAGAGCAGAAAACGACCTGGATGATTGGGGTCCTTAATGATGGATGCTGCCTTTTTGAGACATCACTCCTTGAAGATGTCCTGGTTACTATGGAGTCTAGTGTCCATAATGGAGCTGACTTCGTTTACAACTCTCCGTAGCTTATTTCAATCCTGTGCCAGTAGCCCTCTCCCCCCCCCATACCAGACAGTGATACAGCCAGTTAGAATGCTCTCCATGATACATCTATAGAAATTTATGAGAAATTTGCAAGCGCTTTGTATTGGGAGGAAACTACGCAGCCATAGAAAAGCCACATGGTCACGGTGAGGATGTGCAAGCTTCACACAGATAACAACGGAAGTTAGGATCAAGTTAGATTAGCTAGCACTGTTAGGCAGTGGCACGATGAGCTGCACCAATGTGCCAACCAATGAGAGGGATTTTTAGTAACACCAGCTGTGTGTCTGATCATTTAATTATATTCATTTCATGCTTTTGCAGATGCTTTCATTTCAAATGCCTTATGCTAATTGCTTTGTTTTCATATATGAAGCTGTTTTTGAAATGCTAACTCATTAACAATATTTTCAAACAACAGGAATTCTGCAGATGCTGGAAATTCAAGCAACACACATCAAAGTTGCTGGTGAACGCAGCAGGCCAGGCAGCATCTCTAGGAAGAGGTACAGTCGATGTTTCAGGCCGAGATCATTCGGACTAACTGAAGGAAGAGTTAGTAAGAGATTTGAAAGTGGGAGGGGGAGGGGGAGATCCAAAATGACAGGAGAAGACAGGAGGGGGAGGGATGGAGCCAAGAGCTGGACAGGTGATTGGCAAAGGGGATATGAGAGGATCATGGGACAGGAGGCCTAGGGAGAAAGAAAAGGTGGGGGGGAACCCAGAGGATGGGCAAGGGGTATAGTCAGAGGGACAGAGGGAGAAAAAGGAGAGAGAGAGAAAGAATGTGTGTATATAAATAAATAACGGATGGGGTATGAGGGGGAGGTGGGGCATTAGCAGAAGTTAGAGAAGTCAATGTCCATGCCATCAGGTTGAAGTCTACCTCTACTGTAAAGATGAAGCCACACTCAGTTTGGAGGAACAACACCTTATATTCCGTCTGGGTAGCTTCCAACCTGATGGCATGAACATTGACTTCTCTAACTTCCGCTAAGGCCCCACCTTCTCCTCGTACCCCATCTGTTATTTATTTTTATACACACATTCTTTCTCTCACTCTCCTTTTTCTCCCTCTATCCCTCTGAATATACCCCCTGCCCATCCTCTGGGTCCCCCCCTTTTCTTTCTCCCTAGGCCTCCTATCCCATGATCCTCTCATATCCCTTTTGCCAATCACCTGTCCAGCTCTTGGCTCCATCCCTCCCCCTCCTGTCTTCTCCTATCATTTCGGATCTCCCCCTCCCCCTCCCACTTTCAAATCTCTTACTCACTCTTCCTTCAGTTAGTCCTGACGAAGGGTCTCGGCCTGAAACATCGACTGTACCTCTTCCTGAACAATATTTTCAAGTTCATTTTAAGCTTTTTATTTTTATTTTAAGTTTTTTAATTATTTAAAAATATTTTTATTGCTATTTTTGCACTTCATTTAATATTATATGTATACACACACACACACACACACACACACACACACACACACACACACACACATATATATATATTCTGTAATTCACAGGTTTTTCTATTACTATACATGCATTGTCCTGCTGCCGCAAAGACAACCAATTTCAGAATCAGAATGAGAATCAGGTTTATTATCACCGGTATGTATTGTGAAATTTGTTAACTTAGCAGCAGCAGTTCAATGCAATACATAATCTAGAAGAAGAAGTAATAATAATAATAAATAAGTAAGTAAATCAATTATTGTATACATTTATTGAATAGATTAGAAACAGTGCAAAAAACAGAAATACAGTAATATTTGTATATGCTTAAGAAGTGAGGTAGTGTTCATGGGTTCAATGTCCATTTAGGAATCGGATGGCAGAGGGGAAGAAGCTGTTCCTGAATTGCTGAATGTGTGCCTTCAGGCTTCTGTACCTGCTACCTGATGGTAACAGTGAGAAAAGGACATGCCCTGGGTGCTGGAGGTCCTTAATAATGGATGCTGCCTTTCTGAGACACCGCTCCTTGAAGTTGTCCTGGGTACTTTGTAGGCTAGTACCCAAGATGGAGCCGACTAAATTTACAACCTTCTGCAGCTTCTTTCAGTCCTGTGCAGTAGCCCCCTACCCCCATACCAGACAGTGAAGCAGCCTGTCAGAATGCTCTCCACGGTACACCTATAGAAGTCTTTGAGTGTATTTGTTGACATACCAAATCTTTTCAAACTCCTAATGAAATATAGTCGCTGCCTTGCCTTCTTTACAATTACACGATATTAAACTGATTCTGATTCTGATTCTGATTTTACACAGGCAGTGAAAAGAGATTGATGTTAGGGAATGATAACAGTTTATACTAAAATGGATAAAAGATTTATTTTTGCTAAGGATTGGTGAAACTGGAATCCTCTAGCAGAGGGTTGCAGAGGTAAGTTTGTTGGAGGTATTTAAAGATTAGATAGATCTTTTGCCAGATCAGCAAATTAAGAACCATGGGGACTGGCACAGAAGAGGAAATGAGGCTTAAGGCAGATCAGCCATGATCATATTGAAAGTCAGGGCAGGTGTGAGGGGCCAAATGACCCATGAATGTTTTTGTTTTTCTGTCTTGCTACGCTAAGTGAAGCTGGCTGGTGGTGTGATGTCATCCGCACCGGATTTCGAGCTGAGTGGTCTTCGGTTCAAAACCAGCCAGCTCCTTGCTGTGTTGAGCATCGAGCTACCAACTCAGCCTCGTAAAAAACAGACTAAAATGCTGAAGAAATGGCAAGGTAACCTCCCGACGCACAACTCGGCACGGAAGGGAACAGCAACAACAGCTACGTTAAACTGAAGTAAGAGGGAAAGAGGAAAGAGAGTTGCTGAGTGACTGATGATGGCACAAGGTAAGGTGGAAGTTCCGTAAAATAAATTCATATATGGTGTGGGATGAAAAGTTAAGGGTCAAGTGGCAAGTATAGACAGAGGGTTCAATGATAATAAATGAAATAGTGAGGGGGAAGGACGTTCTCTGTGCATAATTGAATCCTAGCCAGGGTAAACACACACAAAGCTGAGAGGCTGGACAATATACTTGTCACCTGCTGAGGAATTGTGCAGCCCAGCTAACAAAGAAAACATCTTTAACATATCTTTGCGATAGTCCACTGTCACTGTAGGGTTCAGGGCATCCACCATTGCTCTGGTGCCCAAGAGAGTGATGGTAACTGACCTAAATGATTATCACCCAGTGGCACTGACCTCAACAATCATGAAGTGCTTTGAGCAGCTGGTAATAGATTATATAAAATCCCGCTTTTCAGCTACATTGGATCCTTACACTTCTTGGTGGAAAGACCCCCGTCTGTCCGAGCTGGCAGCAACATCTCAAGCTCCATCACGCTGAGTACTGGTGCCCTCCAGGGTTGTGTGCTCTGTCCGCTGCTGTTCATGACTGTCCTGCCAGATCCAGCTGAAGCTGTATCAGCAGGTTTGCTGATGATACCACAGTGGTTGGCATTGGCAACAGCAATGATGAGTTGGTTTACAGAGAGGAGGTAGCAAGGTTTGCCAAATGGTGTGAGGACAACAGCCTGAGTCTCAATGTGGACAAGACACAAGAGGTGATTGTGGACTTCAGGAAGGCACAGGTTGATCACTCCCCATTGCACATCAATGGCTCTGCCATGGAGCGAGTGAAGAGACAAAGTTCCTTGGTGTTCCCCATTCTAGCAGCTTTCCACAGGAACACCATCAAGAGTGTTCTGTTTGGCTGCATCGTTGTGTAGTATGGAAGCTGCAAGGCATCAGACCACAAGAGCCTACAGAGGACAGGAAAAACTACTGAGAATATCCTTGGGGTCTCCCTCCCCAATGTTTGTGACATTTACCAGGAAGGTTGTCGACTAAGGGCCCACACCTAAGAGAACCCCCATCTCCCATCCCACAATAATCTCTTTGACTCACTACCATCAGGAAGGAGGTACAGAAGCATCAGGACTAGGTCTGCCAGACTGGGTAACAGCTTCTTCCCCCAGGCTGTGAGACTAATGAATACCCTGTCACCATTGAGGTCTCATCACGAGGAGAGCGAACTGTTCACGGTTCACCTGTGCTGTGCACACCACATGAATTCTGAATATTATTTTATGAACTTATTTGAGGTAATATTCTGTTTTACGTGCTGTGTATGAACATTCCTCTGCACCAGGCGCACCATGGTCCAGAGGAACGTTGTTTCGTATGATCGTACATATGTATAGTCAGATGGCAATAAACTTGAATGTGACCGATACAGAATGCAGTGATCAAGACGGCTGAGAACTAGGGGTGATGGCTTGATTTGTTTCTTTATGTGAACTGTATGAGCAAAACCAGCACTTATTATCTTCCCCCATCCCATTTGACTTCATCTATCACTTCCCCCCACATTCTTGTGCTGGTTTCTTCTCTCTTCCTTTCCCGTCCTGAAAAAACATTTCAGCCTGAAACGTTAACTCTTTATTCCATTCCGTCGAGGATGCCTGACCTGCTAAGGTCCTCCAGCATTTTGTGTGAGCTACTCTGGAATTCCAGTATTTGCAGAACATCTTGCATTTTGACCATCTCTAAATGCTTCTAAACTAAGTGTCTAGCTCACCTGTTTGTGATAGCCAAGCTTATTGGCGCGGGACTAGCTTACGACAGCAGATTTCCTTCCTAATGATCACTTATGATAAAGATAAGTTATGACAATGATCAGTAGTTTCATGATCATGATTAATGAGAATAACTATTTAAATTCTTCAGATTTAAGTAGCTGTGGTGGGATTTGAACTTGCATCTCCAGATCAATAGACCAGCTGACAGAACAACTCAGCTACTGTGCTCTTATGTTCTGTGCTCATGTAAATGAAAATAGGCAGAACCAAGTTGATCTGTAGTTGATATATGCTAATGCAAAGTTTGTATTTATATCCCGATATTTTTCAGCTTGAAAATAACCATAAACAGAGTAACTATCTTCTGCAGTTAATTAGCAGCAGAACATGGATCATGATTCCATGCTGATTGCAGCTCCAATTAGTTTTAATTGGGTGCTCTTAACTGATAATCAGAACGAGCCAATATTAAAGTTCAAAGGTCAAAGTAACTTTTTTTTATCAATTTGAAGTTGAGAATATAAGTACAGCTGTGAAGATCCCTGCTGAACCTGGCGAGCCTGTGGTCTCTGTCTCAGAGGTCGATGTTAGGCTGTCTTTAAGGAGGGTGACCCCTTGCAAGGTGGTGAGCCCCAATGGAGTGCCCAGGGTAAAGCTCCGAAAATGAGCCAACCAACTGGCGGGAGTATTCAAAGACATTTTCAACCTCTCACTGCTACTGTCGGAAGTCCCTACCTGCTTCAAAAAGGCAACAATTATACCAGTGCCTAAGAAGAGTAGTGTGAACTGCCTTAATGACTATTGTCCAGTAGCACTCACATCTACAGTGACAAAATGGTTTGAGAGGTTGGTCATGGCCAGAATCAACTCCTGTTTCAGCAAGGACCTGGACCCAATGCAATATGCCTATCACCATTGAAGCTACATCTATGGCAGATGCAGTCTCAATGGTTCTTCACATGGCCTCAGATCACCTGAACAATACAGAAACCTCTGTCAGGATGCTGTTCGTCGACTATAGCTCAGCATTTAACATCATCGTTCCTACAGTCCTGATTAATAAACTACAGAACCTGGGCCTCTGTACCTCCCTCTGCAATTGGATCCTAGACTTCCTAACTGGAAGACCACAATCTGTGCGGATTGGTGATAATATCTCCTCCTCGCTGATGATCAATACTGGCGCACCTCAGGACTGTGTGCTTAGCCCATGACTGTGTGGCTAAGCATAGCTCAAATACCATCTTTCGATTTGCTGATGATACAACCATTGTTTGTAGAAACTCAGATGGAGATGAAAGGATGTACAGGGCTGAGATATACCAGCTAGCTGAGTGGTGTCACAGCAACCACCTTGCACTCATTGTCAGTAAGACAAAAGAGCTGATTCTGTTCCTCAGGAAAGGTAAGATGAGGGAACACAAACCAATTCTCTTAGAGGAATCAGAAGTGGAGAGAGTGAGCAGTCTGAAGTTCTTGGGTGTCAAGATTTCTGAGGATCTAACCTGGTTCCAACATATCGATGCAGCTACAAAGAAGGCAAGACAGTGGTTATATTTCATTAGCATTTTGAAGAGATTTGGGTTGTCACTTAAAACACTCGAAAACTTCGATAGATGTACCATGGAGAACATTCTGACAGGCTGCGTCACTGTCTGGTATGGGGTGTTCGGGGCTGGGGGCTACTGCACAGAACCAAAAGAAGCTGCAGAAAGTTGTAAAATTAGTCAGCACGATCTTGAGTACTAGCCTCTGTAGTATTGAAGACATCTTCAAAGAGTTGTGCCTCAGAAAGATGGCGTTCATCATTAAGGACCCCCATTACCCAGGACATGCCCTCTTCTCATTGTTACCATCAGGAAGGAGGTACAGAAGCCTGAAGGCACACACTCAACGATTCAGGAACAGCTTCTTCCCCTCTGCCATACAATTTCTAAATGGACATTGAACCAATGAACACCACCTTACTTTTTAAAAATATATGTTTTTTTGTTTATGTATACTTACTGCAATTGATTTTTTTGTTTCTATATTATCATGTATTGCATTGAACTGCTGCTGCTAAGTTAACAAATTTCATGACACATGCTGGTGATAATAAACCTGATTCTGATTCTGGTATGTCACCATATACAACCCTGAGATTTGTTTTCTTACTCAGTAAATCCAGGAACCATAGTGGCATAGTGGTTAGCACAACGCTTTACAGTGCCAGTGACCTGGGTTCAATTCCTGCCGCTGCCTGTAAGCAGTTTGTATGTTCCCCCCATGACCGCATGGGTTTCCTCCAGGAGCTCTGGTTTCATCTCACAGTCCAAAGTCGTACTGATTGGTAGGTTAATTAGTCATTGTAAATTGTCTTATGGTTAGGCTAGGGTTAAATTGGGGGATTGCTGTATGCTGTGGCTCAAAGGGCTGGAAAGGCCTACTTTGTGCTATATGTCAATAAATTTAAAAAAAGAATCAATGGAAGATCATACCCAACACAGCAGACAAGCAACCAATGTGTAAAAGGCAACAATCAATGCATATACAAAAGAAAAAAGAAATAATAATAATAAAAAAATAAATAAGCAATAAATATCAAGAACTTGAGATGAAGAGTCCTTGAAAAAGAGTCCATAGGTTGTGGGAAGAGAAATTATTATTTTTTCTTGTCAGTATGCCGGTTCCAATTGGAGATACACCACAAAGAACATTCTGAGAGTAAAGCTTGTCGTGTTTATAGAGTGCGATAGATTATCCTGTGTAAATCTAGAGTGTGAGACTATACCTGTTGACAATGGAGGGACTCTCCTGTGTAGGTTTGAAGAAATCTGCATATTTGGTGCATGTCAAAGTCTGAGACTCTATTCGTTATATGTGCAGTCAGAGATTTAAACTCTGCTTAATGTGTCATCAGTGGCAAAGATGAAATAAACAGCACTTGGGATACTGAGCTCTTGGTCTAAGCTCTACAAAAGGACGTGCATTGGAGAGGGCCCAGAGGAAGTTCAGGAGAATGATCCCGGAAGTGAAAGGGATAATGAATGAGGATCTCTGTGCTGTACTTTGTGGAGTTTAGAAGAATTGCGTGGGGGGGAGGGGAATCTCAATGGAAATGATCTAAGATCGAAAGGCCAAGATAGAGTGGACAGTTCCGATAGAAGGGAATCTAGGACCAGAGTGCATGGTCTCAGAATAGAAGAACATCCTATTAGAACAGAAATGAGGAGGAATTTCTTTAGCCAGAGAGTGGTGAATGTATGGAATTCATTGCCACAGACAGCTGTGGAAACCAAGTCACTGGGTATATCTAAAGCAGCGTTTGATAGGTTCTTGATTGTTAAGTTCGTGGTTATGGAGAGAAGGCAGGAGAATTAGACTGAGATGGATAATAAATCAGCCATAATGGAATGCCAGAACAGACTGGATGGGCTGAATGGCCTAATTCTTAATCTATGTCTTAAAGTCCCTGAATGGTAGAGCTTTCAAAATGAGTGGAGAAATGAAACATTACATTTTTAAGTATGGAAAGATTAATTCATTCATAGAAAGAGATCACACGAGAAACTAAGCTTTTGCCAGTGGGGGCCATCAGATGCTTAAATAAAGACAAAGTATAAAATCAGTGTAAATTATTCTTCAGGGAGTGATTGGAAAGCCTTCTGTTTTAGAAGGCTATCAGTTCCATGGAGACAATCCAGAAAAAAAAAACTCAGCTCAATTGTTCCTGGAGCTGTCAGATAGTAGGAAGGATCTCAAAATAAACTGATGTACAGTGATTAAGTGAAAATTCTTTTCCGCAAGGAGATATCCCACAAATCCATGATCGGAGATTGGAGAATGAAAAGGAGGATTTGAACATATGAGCATCAGATGGTCTTCTAGCCTTTTGAACAGTTCTGCCATAAAGATAATGTCTGGATTTATTTATTTATTTGTTTTAATTTGTCGAGATAAAGCATGGAATAGGCCCTTCTAGCCCTTTGAAATGCAGCACCCAGCAACCCCTGATTGAATCCTAGCCTAATCAAGGGACAATTTACAATGACCAATGAACCTACCAATGAGTATGTCTTTGGACTGTGAGAGCTTCCAGATTTGGCCTGTGGATTCTCCATCTCTACTTCCACATCTCTTTCTGTCCTTTAATGTCCGGAAGTATACCAGTCTCTGTTGTGAATGAGCGGTCTCTACAAGCCTCCTGGGTAGAGCATTCCAAAGGTTCACCATACTCTGCGAGAAGAAATTTCTCCTCATCATAATCCTAAATCGTTTACCTTCTGCTGAGAAACTCTACCTCTGGTCCTAGACTCCTCAGTCTAGGCAATTGTCTCCTCTGTATCTAGCCTGTCAAGCTCTTTCAGAATCTTGTGAGTTTTGATGAAAACTCCCCTCCCTCTAGTCAAGAGAATACAGTTTCATTCTTAAGCCTTTTTCATATGCTATCCCCGGAACTACTGAATATTCAGATTAGAGAATATTAAATATTAGCTTTATTTGTTTCATGTACATCGAAAAATCGACACATACAGTGAAATATGTTGCTTGCACCAAGGACCAACACAGTCCAAGTATGCGCTGGGGGCAGCCTGGAAGTGTTGCCAAGCTTCCGGTTCCAACATACCATGCTTGCAACTTACTAACTCTGACGCTAACCAGTACATCCTCCGAACGTGGGAGGAAATCGGGGCACCTGGAGGAAACCTAGCTGGTCGGTCATGGGGATAGCATACAAACTCCTTGCAGACAGTGGTATTGAACCTGGATCGCCAGTGTTGTAAAGCATTGCCTTAACTGCTAAGCTGCTGTGCCGCCTCTATCTGTCCTCCCTACACCAAGTCTATCCATTTCTTAGGAAAGGAGACCAAAACTGTAGGTAATGCTTCATGTATAGTCTCACTAAGGGCCTATACAATGGTAATAAGACTTCCTTTCACCTGAATTTCTGTTCACTATTACTGAAAGCCACCACCTGAATCACTTGCTGCATCTCACTGCTGGCCCTCATCAACTTGTCTGCAAGCCCATCTAGGTCCCTTTGAACATCACCACCATCCAGTCCCTCATCATTTAAAAATACTCTGCTTTTTGTAAATGTGTATCCAATGGGTGATAAATTTAAAGATAATCTTAGTTTCTCTTGTCAGGGGCAGATGAATCTATTTTTTTCTCCTGTGGGATTTTTATGCCTTGAAGGGGAACCGAGGCAGTTAGCAAGCTGAAGCCACAAAGTTTATCAAGATGGGACACATTGCTGATAAGCTTCTAGCTGCATGTCTAGCTGGAGCCACCTTATTGATGAAAGAATAAAATACTGATAGGTCTAGTAACTTTATTATTAATGAATCTAGCTTTCATTGTGGGCAACTGGGCAGAAGAAGCCAAGTCTGCAGTGTTCGTCTGGTGCGAGTCAATCTTCAGCACGGGCAGAGATAGCAACATAATTAAATAGACGTTTCTACTTAATTTGGTGGACTCTGGGGAGCTGGAGCATATGTTGAGGGTCTAAAACAGGGGTTCCCAACCTGCAGTCCACAGATCCCTTGCTTAATGGTATTGGTCCATGGCATAAGAAAAGTTGGGAAACCCTGGCCTAAGAGGACCTGGGCCTTGTGAGGCATAGCTTTGCCTCTTGGTCAGCATTCTTGGCGAGCCTCCTAAATGGACTCTGACACAAATGTGGTTCCAGTGTGCCCAGGTATCTCTGCTGCTGGCTTTGCATGGCAGACATTTGATGGATTATTCAACTGAAGCCTGGGAGTTTATGAAGTGCACATGTCAACAATGAACTTGTCATACGTCGGTCAATAGAAAGGAAGATGAATTCAGAAGCATAACTGTCTGCCAATCAGATATCCCCTGCTTTATACAAACAGTGGCTACTTTATTAGGTACACTTGCACGCCTTGATGTTAATTCAAATATCTAATCAGCCAATCATGTGACAGTAACTCAATGCATAAAAGCATGCAGACATGGTCAAGACATTCAATTGTTCAGACCAAGCATCAGAATGGGGAAGAAATGTGATCCAAGTGACTTTGACTGTGGGTTGATGGTTGCTGCTAAATGGTAGTAGGATGAATATTTCAGAAACTGCTGATCTCCTGGGATTTTCACACACAATGGTCTCTAGAGCAAGAGTTCCCAACCTCTCTTATGCTAAGGACCCATAACATTAACCGAGGGGTCTGTGAACTCCAGGATGGGAACCACTGCTCTAGAGTTTAAGGAGAATGGTGAATCAAACTAAAAATGTCCAGTGAGTGCCAGTTCTATAGGCAAAAATGCCTTGTTAATGAGAGAGGTCTGAAGAGAATGGCCAGACCGGTTCAAGCTGACAGGAAAGCCACAGTAACTCCAATAATCATCTGTGTTGACAGTGGTGCGCAGAACAGCATCTCTGAACACACTATCAAACCTTGAAGTGGATGTTCTACAGCAGCAGAAGACCACGATCATACACTCAGCGGCCACTTTATTAGGAACAGGTGCCACTGAGTACATTGTGGGCACAAAATTATGGCATCATCCTCACTCCCCCCTTTTCTCTCTCAATTTCAGAAGAATGAGGGGTGACCTCATTGAAACCCACTGAATGGTGAAGGGCGTTGATGGAGTGGATGTGGAAAGGATGTTTCCTGTGGTGAGAAAGTCCAAGACCAGAGGATGCAGCCTCAGAATAGAGGGGCATCCCTTTAGAACAGAGTTGGGGAGGCAATTCTTTCACCAGAGTGTGGTGAATCTGGGGAATTCATTGCCACAAGCAGCTGTAGGTGCCAAGTATTTATGTATATTTAAGACGGATGTTGATAGATTCTCGATTGGTCAGGGCAAGAAGGAATATGGTGAGAAGGCAGGAGATTAGGACTGAGGGGAAAATTGGATCAGCCATGATGAGTTGACAGAGCAGATTCAATGGGCCAAATGGCCTATTTCTGCTCCTATATGTTATGGTCTTATTTCTCTACTTCTGTTCTTGCTTTGTCGCTCTTTCCATTTCAGTTCCTCTATTCAGTATTTTTTATTACTATTATTTCCTAATCTTCTTGGTCTCTCCTCTTCGGTTCTTTCTGCACTTCTGTCCTTGTGTTTCACATGAATGGTGGTGTGTACCCGTCTGGCAAAGAGATTAACTCTTGCCATTTATAGTAATTACACATTGCATCATTTCAATTACACTAATTATTTTGTGCGGCTAAATTATAATCAGGGTTATATTAGGGGAATGACTAAGGAGAATTAAGATATTGGAATGAAAGTATGGTTTCAAACATGAATTTACAACAATATGCCAATAATCTTTTTATTGAATCAAAAGAGATTAGGAACTTAAATGAAAGGCAATCCTTGAAAATGACAAAATTTCATTAATACACTCTTGAGACAGACTTCATTTAGAACAAGTGTTTCCAACCTTTTTTTATGCTATGAAACCTTAGAGGAGGGAGGAGAAGATGGCAGTGCGACACAGCGTGTGTGGCCGTTCCGAATGATATCGTATCTGTGAAGTAGGATGCCATGCCCATCCTGATTTGATAGGGACAGATGTGAAGAAGCACGGAGGAACATCTGGAGAAACTTCTGAAATGCCTGCTTCGCTGCCGCTGCTACTGTGCGATCGAGAATCTCTGGAGGGAAGGCCCCAAATCCTCGGCCTTGCCTATTGCCTGTTTCCGGGGCCGGGGTTGAAGCGCTCGGCAGAGATGGTGCTCGTTGCATCAGTGTTGGAGAGCTGGTGGGAGGCTTGGAGTTTTCGGATGGACTCGGAGTGGGACTGTGGTCGGATGCTTCTGGGATGCTGCATCGGCAAGTTTGCAGCGCTGGAGGTTCACCGTCTGCATGAGATGATGGGACTTTTGAGAGACTTCGAGATTTTACCGTGCCCATGGTCTGTTCTTATCAAATTATGGTATTGCTTTGCACTGTTGTAACTATATGTTATAATTATGTGGTTTTTGTCAGTTTTTCAGTCTTGGTTTGTCATGTGTCTTCTGTGATATCATTCTGGAAAAACGTTGTATCACTTCTTAATGCATGCATTACTAAATGACAATAAAAGAGGACTGCGTGTCCTCATAATCTAATCTAATCTAATCAACTGAGGGGCCATGGACACATACCATTAACCAAGGGGGTCCGTAGACCTCTTTCATTAACCGAGGGGTCTGTGGCCCCCTATCATTAATTGAGGAGTCTGTGGACCCCTATTATTAACCGAGGGGTCTGTGTGGATCCCTACCATTAACTGAGAGGTCTGTGGACTCCTTCCATCAACTGAGGGTCTATGGACCCCTACCATCAGCTGAGGGGTCTATGGACCTCGGGCTGGGAACTCCTAGTTTATTCATTCTGTTGGTGGGAGGTAACAAAATCTTATCTGAAAGTGACAGGGTATCAACAACAGAGTGGAAGTCCTGGACAATGTAACCATAAGAAAGAGAAAGTTTCATTAATTAAATTACTGAATTTTAAGTTATCTTCTAACTCTAATGCTTAGATTATGAAATGGTTGGCACAGCCTTCACAGCACAGCGGGTACTCCTGAATTATAAAATAATAACGCACATAATCTGTAACCTGATCCTGAAATATGGAACATGAGGGTTACCCATTATAACCATGCACTGTAATAAAGAATACGGCATAACATTATTATATCTGAGGTATTACATTTTGTGTGGACGAAGGTATTGTATTTTTTTTATACATATTGAAATGCAAGAATTTTAATAGATCAGAGAAAATTGTGCAGCCTGTTATTTGCAGGACATGCTGGGAACTTAAAGGAGAAGGCTCCATGAACTTCTGGCAGGAGGTTGAAGAGTTGAATTGCCTCTTCAATGATATTATCCTCTGTAGGGATAATGACATCTAGCATGCAAGTGCAAGTGCCCAGGACTATTCAAAAAAGAAGAGCTGAATGGCTGATGTATTTTGGAATTCTTATAAGGTGTCCAGTTCTATTCAATATGCAACCAAGCTACATCTGCCTGCACTGTATCTGACATTATCCCAGATGTTCTACTGGAGGTATGTCACTAGCTGACTTGCTCCTGCAGAGTCATGAAACTAGTAGATGACCGTAAGACATAGGAGCTGAATTAGGTCATTCAGCCCATCGAGACGTCTCTGAAATTCCATCATGGCTGATCTATTATCCTGCTCAACCCCATTCTCCTGCCTTCTCCCTGTAACCTTTGACCTCTCCCTGACCAGTCAAGAACCTATTACCCTCCGCTTTAAATATACCCAATGACTTGGCTTCCACAGCCATCTGTGGCAATGAACTCCACAGATTCACCACCCCCTAGCTAAAAAAATCCCTTCTCATCTCTTTTTCAAAGGTTCATAGACTTCCCCACTGTAGGAAACATCCTCTTTACACCCACACCATCTGGGCCTTTCATTACTCAATAGGTTTCAGTGAGATCCCCCCATCCAAACTCCAATGAGTACAGGCCCAGAGGTATCAAACACTCCTCATATGTTAATCCTTTCATTCATAGAATCATTCCTGTGACCCTCCTCTGGAACCTCTCCGATGTCAGCATATCTTTTCTTAGTTAAGGGCCCCAGAACTGTTCACATATTCCAAATAAACATGCTCTCACAATAGCAGTCCGTAACAACTTCACAGTTCTAAAGGTTCAGTATTTGGGTAGCACACTGTTTCCTTCAGGATAGTGCGATAACATTCTCGTCACGCCTCTGGACCTGTGGAGTGGTAGGTGCCTCCTCTAAGACAATGTTCTCGGTTTGCAGTGCCACGTTGCTGATGGTGACGTTATCACTGAGAGGTAAGTCCAGTGACTGTAATGTGTCCGATATGTTGGATGCAGTCAACTCAGGTGAGTTCTTCAGTTGAGCATTCAAGTCCTGGTCCACATGATGTTTCCAAGTCTGAGCTCCAAGGGTGTACATCAGTGGTCCAGTCCTTGTAGCTATCGTACTGGGTGTCCACTCGTCTTCTGGGTAATCACCTGCTAGGTCTTCCTGTCTAATCTCGAAGCTCCTTGCTGCTTCACTTGGCAACTGGCTGAACTGTTTATTTTGCACTTCCCTCTGGAGGTCTGGTTTCAGGAGGTCTATGTGAAATCTCAGATTCCTACTCATGAACAGCATTGCAGGTGTTTGATTTGTCATCGCATAAACAAAGTTCCAATGCACAAAAAGGAAGTTGTCCACCTTGTGCTGTAGTGAAATGTTCTCCTTGTCCATTATTTAAATTGTCTTCTTGAAGGTTTGGTTAAACCTTTTAGGTAACCCATTCGTTGCTGGCATGAGGAAATCAGCAGATGCTGGAATTTCAAGCAACTTTTATGTCCATTTGTTGCTGGGTAGTGAGGAGCTGAATTTAAATGTTTGATGCCATTTTTCTTCCTGAACAGTCAGAATTCCCCTGATGTGCGTTGTGGTCCGTTGACACTCACAATTTGCTCTGGTAAGCCATTTTTGGTGAAGGTAGTCCTCAGAGCGGAGACAGTCTTCGTAGGGGTGGTCAACTTCATTGGTATGACCTCGGCCACTTTGAATGAGCATCCACAGCAATTAGAAACATAGAGTCCATAAATGGCCCAGGAAAGTCAATATGTACTCTTTGCCGTGGTGACGACAGCACTTCCACGGATGAAACGGTATCTGTGGGTGTGCACTTTGAACTTTTTGGCATCCTGAACTGCTTTTGGCCAGGTATTCAATCTGCAAACCTAATCCCGGCCACCACAAGTAGCTCTGACTGAGGCTCTTCATCTGGACTGTACTCAGGTGTCCTTCATGCAGATTTTCTAAAGACCCTGGTGCTCAGTTCAGAGGGAACCACAACATGAAATCCACATACCAGCTTTCTTTGACATACCGACAGTTGGTCTCATCTCACTGAGAAATCTGGAAACATAGGGTTACCATGAGCTGGCTATCCTTGCATGGTGATTTCACAGACCTTTGACAATGTCGGGTCATTCCTTGTTTCCTTCTGTATTTTGAAATTGTTACCAGCAACTGGTCCACCAATGTGGTGTGAAACACTTCTGCAGGATCACAGTATGAAGACTTTTCTTCTTCAGTTGCCAATAGTGGAAGACATGACAAAGCCATCAGCATTGCTGTGTTGTTTTTTCACTCTTGTCATAAGAGTTGTAACCGGGTAGCAGTCATCCCTGGAATTGAAAATGGACGCAAGAGGCTGGTGATCTGTCACTAGTGTAAACTTTTGACCGTAGAGGCAGTGGTGGAATTTCTTTACCCTCCATACTAGACTAAGGGCCTCTCGACCTGTGCGTAGTTGCACTCTGCGCTCATCAGTGGACTTGAAGCAAACATAATCAGGCCTTCAGATCCACCTTTCATAATGGCTCCAAAGCCATAAGGGAACACATCACACACTAATCTGATGGGCAGAGATGCATCATAATGGGTTAGCAGTTCATTGGATGTTATTAGTCTCTTTGTTTCCTTGAATGCTTTTTCACATCTTTCTGACCATTCCCTCTTTGCTCCTGTCTGTAACAGTGCGTTCAATGGGTGCAGCACAGTAGCAATGTTTGGGGGAAACAGGTGGTAGTAGTCTACAAGGCTCGAGTATGACTTGAGTTGTGATACATTTTCCAGTTTGGGTGCCTAGAGTACTGCTTCAGTCTTTTCTTGTGACTTGTGTAAGCAATGCTTGTCAATGACATGTCCACAATATGAGATTTCATTCTTGAAAAATTCGTATTTGTCTCTTTTTGCGTGCAGATCATACTCACTCAGCCTGGTAAGCACTTTACCAAGATTCTAGAGGTGCTCTTCATCCTTCTAGCCAGTTACGATGATGCAATCAAGGTTACATTGTGTTCCTGGAATATCGTGGAGCACGTGGTCCATTGATCTTTGCCAAATTGCTGGAGGTGATGCAACGCCAAAGACGAGACAATCATACTGGAACAGTCCCTTGTGAGTGTTGATTGTGAGGAACTTCTTGCTTGACTCCGCAATCTCTATTTGCAGATAGGCTTGTGACAAGTCAAGCTTTGAAAACCTCTTCCCACCTGCCAAAGCTTCAAAAATGTCTTTTATTCATGGCAGGGGATACTGCACAGTACGCAGCACTGGGTTGATGCTCTCCTTGAAATCCCCACATACGTGAACGGCTCCGGCCTTCCCTTTCTTGATCACTGACACAAAAGGCATTGCCCAATCATTCCACTCAACCTTGCAGAGAATTCCACATGCATCCAAGCTCTGCAGTTCAGCATCCACTATAGGATGTAGTGTGTAAGGCACTGGACACACCTTTTAGAATCTTGGTGTTGCTGTTTCATTAGCAGTAACTAGAGTGGCAGACAATCTATCATAGACTCTGGTGAGTGTTACAATTTGGACTGCTGTTGCCTGTTGATGTCACACTGAGAGCTTCGATTGTGTGCCAGCCGAGTTGGAATTTCCTGAACCATTCATGTCTGAAAAGTGTTGGCCCTCCACTTTTCAATACATAAAGCTCTAACTGGTGTGTTTGGCCTCCATACATCACATTTACCTTCAGTTTGCCTTTAGGAGACACTTTCACCTGTGTATGTCTTCAGCATCACTGAGGTCTTCCCTAATGGCATCTTAGAAAACAATCTGTTGTAGTCAGTCTCTGGAATTGTGGACAAAACTGACCTTGTATCCAGCTCCATTTTCAGTTTTACACCAGGCATATCTATTGTGATCCAGATGATTTTGTGACCTGCTTCAGTTATACTACGCAGTTCTAGGCATGACATTTCACTTTGTCAGACTATATGTAGTCTGATTCTGTTTTACGTTCGGAAACTTTGTGTATTTGCTTAGTTTTGTGTTTGAGACTTTTCACTTGGTTGTGCTTTTTGTCTGCTTTCAACATTCTCTCTTTGACCTTCTCTGTGACACCTTCTGAAGACTTTTTATTGAAGCAGCAGTCATTTGCATCATGGGAGGATTTGCCACACCAATAACATTCTTGGCTTTTTTCACCATTCAGGGACATTTTGTGTATTTCACATTCTAACCTCCTTTTCTGTAGTTCAGCTGCAGCCTCTGAAGACATTGCAATGGTCAATGCCCTTCTAGGTCTTTTTTGGTTAATAGCCTCTTTTGTGTGGTTTGACTATGCATGCCACATACAAGCCTGTCCCTTAATGCATCGGAAAGTCCATCACTAAATCACAGTACTGGGAAAGTTTGCGCAGTTCTGCAATGTATTCAGAAAGGCTTTCATCTTTTGACTGGTTCCTTTTGTAAAATCTAAATCTCCCAGCTATTACCAGTGGTTTAGTGCTCAAGTGATTTTGTAAAGTTGTAACAATTTTGTTGAATGTCTTGCTTGCTGGCTTGGCAGGGATTACTAAGTTGTGCAAGGGACTGTACGTTCTTGGGCCCCTTAAGCTAAGAATTGTGGGGGCTTTCTTTTACTCCTCGCGTTGCAATATAGTTCAATATACTCGATATACGACTCCTAGTCTTCATTAGTGCTATCAACTTCATCAGCTTTCCCAACTGAAGCCATCACCACGTTATTTTCACTTTAAATTTGGCGCCTCTTTCACTGTTACTCACGGGTACTTTGGCGTTCTTGTTCTGTTTACCACTCGCTGTTTGGTCCTGTAACTGTCGGTGCAGTTTGTGATATTTTCTGACAATCAGGTTTGTACTCATTGCCAATTTGTTGTGTCTGTGCACACGACATATATTTTAAATAAAAGCACGGACACAGGAGATGGCTTGAACTGACGTTTTCACATTGCGGCGAGAGATGGAAAGAAAAACAATGTGCATGTGTAAACAACAGCACATGTGCAGACAACAGATCAATACGTAGTGCTAAGTGGGGGGGGGGGAAGTGGAATCATTACTCTAAAATATATAGATCCATATATTACAGATGCTGCCTGACCTGTTGAGTTCCTCCAGCATTTTATATGTGTTGCTTTGGATTTCCAGCATCTGCAGACTTACTCCTGTTTATAATCTTTATCTTTTTAATCTTTATATGTGCAGATAAAATCAGTTGCAGATGACTGTAAATTTATTGCCAGTGTTTTAAGGGTCCAGCATCTCACCTCTCCCTGGAATGTCTTTTACAATTTATTTTTCTGACCTTTCTCTAATGAAATGTCAAGAAATAGTAAGGTTCTTGTTGGTAGAACTTGCAGCAGAAATATTCCGGACAGTGATGCAGAGAATGAACAGTCTGAGTGATTTCTTATCAAATTAAGTCACTTACTTAGACTGGTAATATGCTAAATTGCTTTTATTTGCCAATAAATACAAACTCCCATTCCTATGGGAGTCCCATCTTCTAAGATGGTCTTCCAGCTGTCCAATATTTCCATTCTGAGAGTTGCCAGTCTACTCAATCCCTCAATTTTTATACAGAGCAGATCCAGCTTCGCTTCTTTGCCTTACAGTATATTAGCCCATGGCTGCTAGACGGTTTGATGGCAGTCTGAAACAGCTCAGCTGCCAGTCCAAGATCTTCAGTACTCCAGGGCTCACTGAAGAACTGCAAACTTAACTCCTTTCGTTTCAATTTTGCCTTGTAATTCTCGACTTTGTTCCTTTCACTAGAAGGAGCATGCATCATTTCACCCAAGAAATTCTGACATATTAATTCCGATTCCCATTCCCGTTCCAATTCTGGCATGTTGGTCCATGGCCTCCTCTTGTGCCAAGAAGAGGCTACCTTCAGGGTGGAGAGGCAGCACCTTATGTTCCGTCTGTGTAGCCTCCAACCTGATGGCATGAACATCGATTTCTCCTTTTGGAGAACAAACATCCCTCCCTTTTCTTCTGTTCCCTACTTTTACATCTTTTCACCTGCCTATTACATCCACCTGGGTCCCCTCCTCCTTTCCTTTCTCTACAGTGCACTCTCCTCTTCTATCAGATTCTTTCTTCACCAACCCTTAATCTTACCCACTCTACTGGCTTCACCTATCACCTTCCAGCTAGCACCTGTCCCCTCCCCCCACCTTTTTATTATGACATCTTCTCCCTTCCTTTTCCGTCCTGATGAAGGGTCTCAGCCTGAAATTTCGACTTATTTATTTTTTTTTCTGTAAGTGCTGCCTGACCTTCTGAGATCCTTCAGCATTTTGTGTGTGTTGCTTTGGATTTCCAGCCCCTGCAGGCTTTCTTGTACCTCTAAGATATTAATTCATGATGTTTTTAGCTACATAATGTGTAGACAACATTCCACAGCGATATCAGAATGTCTGAGCGAGAACTACAGTACACTGGACAAACAAGATTTTGCTTCCTAAATACTTTTGGGTGTATCTTTTGGATTTTGGGCTGCTGGTCATGAAAATCACCAAGAAATATATGTATGGTGCACCACTTAAACAAAAGTCACCTATATTTGTTATTTCAATTCATAATTCAAGTCAATTAAAATGTTGCTTACAATGCAAGCTGAAAAGTGTTCTTTATCTTGTCCAGGCATGCCTGGGCATGCTTAGGCAGGGTGGATGCTGCAAGGCAGGACAGGTTTTAGAAAGGCCATAAAAGCATCACGCACACACCGTTATATCCATTGTGTTTATATATATATATATAGGTTTGTAATCAAAAGTTCAAAAAAAGGTTCAAATATTCATTTATTATCAAAGTATACAATTCTGAAATTCTTCTTCTCCAGATAGCCATGAAATTAAGAAAGAAAAGAACGGCAACACCATCATCACATGATGAGAATACTCTATGCGCATAGCATGTTGTGTGTACTCATTATAATAAAGTAATCCTATTTTTAGAGATATTTGTGATAGTAAAATGTCATATGAGGAGCGTTTGATAGCTCTGGGCCTCTACTCACTGTAATTCAGAAGAATGAGGAGTCACCTCATTGAAACCTATCGAATGTTGAAAGGTCTTGATAGAGTGGATGTGGAATGGATGTTTCTATGGTGAGAGAATCTCAGACTAGAGGACACAGCCTCAGAATAAAGGGGCGTCCTTTTAGAGTGGAAATGAGGAGGAATTTCTTTAGCCAGAGAGTGATGAATCTGTGGAATGTGTTGCCACAGGCAGTTATGGAGGCCAAATCACTGGGTATATTTAAGGCAGAAGGTTGACAGATTCTTGATGAGTCAGGGCATAAAAGGATAAGGGGAGAAGGCAGGAGATTGGGGCTGAGAGGGAAAATAGATCAGCCATGACAAAATGGCAGAGCAGACTCGATGGGCCAAATGGCCTAATTCTGCTCCTATATCTTATGGTCTTTTGTTCTCACCACGGTTGCAGCGGCCATGATACTTTCTGTTATATTTGTGGTAAGCATATATAACCATATAACAATTACAGCACGGAAACAGGCCATCTCAGCCCTTCTAGTCCGTGCCGAACTCTTACTTTCACCTAGTCCCACCGACCTGCACTCAGCCCATAACCCTTCATTCCATTCTTGTCCATATAGCTATCTAATTTAACTTCAAATGACAACATCAAACCTGCCTCAACCACTTCTCCTGGAAGCTCGTTCCACACAGCTACCACTCTCTGAGTAAAGAAGCTCCCCCTCATGTTACCCCTAAACTTTTGTCCTTTAACTCTCAACTCATGTACTCTTGTTTGAATCTCCCCCACTCTCAATGGAAAAAACCTATCCACGTCAACTCTAGCTATCCCCCTCATAATTTTAAATACCTCTATCAAGTCCCCCCTCAACCTTCTATGCTCCAAAGAATAAAGACCCAAATTGTTCAACCTTTCTCTGTAACTTAGGTAACATTCTAGTAAATCTTCTCTGTACTCTCTCAATTTTATTGACATCTTTCCTATAATTCGGTGACCAGAACTGTATACAATACTCCAAATTTGGCCTCACCAATGCCTTGTACAATTTCAACATTACATCCCAACTCCTATACTCAATGCTCTGATTTATGAAGGCCAGCAAACCAAAAGCTTTCTTCACCACCCTATCCACATGAGATTCCACCTTCAGGGAACTATGCACCATTATTCCTAGATCCCTCTGTTCTACTGCATTCTTCAATGCCCTACCATTTACCATGTATGTCCTATTTTGATTAGTCCTACCAAAATGTAGCACCTCACATTTATCAGCATTAAACTCCATCTGCCATCTTTCAGCCCACTCTTCTAACTGGCCTAAATCTCTCTGCAAGCTTTGAAAACCTACTTCATTATGCACAACTCCACCTATCTTCGTATCATCTGCATATTTACTAATCCAATTTACCACCCCATCATCGAGATCGTTAATATATATGACAAACAACATTGGACCCAGTACTGATCCCTGAGGTACACCGCTAGTCACCGGCCTCCAATCTGACAAACAGTTATCCACCATTACTCTCTGGCATCTCCCATCCAGCCACTGCTGAATCCATTCTACTACTTCAATATCAATACCTAATGATTGAACCTTCCTAACTAACCTTTAGTGTGGAACCTTGTCAAAGGCCTTACTGTGGAACCTTGTCAAAGGCCTTACTGTGGAACCTTGTCAAAGGCCTTACTGAAGTCCATATAGACAACATCCACTGCTTTACCCTCGTCAACTTTCCAAGTAACCTCTTTAAAAAATTCAGTAAGATTTGTCAAACATGACTTTCCACGCATAAATCTATGTTGACTGTTCCTAATCAGACCCTGTCTATCCAG
Organism: Mobula birostris; assembly: GCF_030028105.1. NCBI lineage: Eukaryota > Metazoa > Chordata > Chondrichthyes > Myliobatiformes > Myliobatidae > Mobula > Mobula birostris. The sequence continues at coordinate 24,327,609 of NC_092400.1, forward strand.
ATAATTATATATACCATCTCTAAGAATACATTCCATCAATTTACCCACCACTGACATCTAACTCACAGGCCGATAATTGCTAGGTTTACTCTTAGAACCCTTCTTAAACAATGGAACAACATGAGCAATACGCCAGTCCTCTGGCACCATCCCCGTTTCTAATGACATTTGAAATATTTCTGTCAGAGCCCCTGCTATTTCCACACTAACTTCCCTCAAGCTCCTAGGGAATATCCTGTCAGGACCCAGAGACTTATCCACTTTTATATTCCTTAAAAGCGCCAGCACTTCCTCTTCTTTAATCATCATAGTTTCCATAACTACCTACTTGTTTCCGTTACATTACACAATTCAATATCCTTCTCCTTAGTGAATACCGAAGAAAATAAATTGTTCAAAATCTCCCCCATCTCTTTTGGCTCCACACATAGCCGTCCACTCTGATTCTCTAAGGGACCAATTTTATTCCTCACTATCCTTTTGCTATTAATATAACTGTAGAAACCCTTTGGATTTATTTTCATCTTACTTGCCAAAGCAACCTCATATCTTCTTTTAGCTTTTCTAATTTCTTTCTTAAGATTCATTTTACATTCTTTATATTCCTCGAGCACCTCATTTACTCCAAGCTGCCTATATTTATTGTAGATCTCTCTCTTTTTCCAAACCAAGTTTCCAATATCCCTTGAAAACCATGGCTCTCTCAAACTTTTAACCTTTCCTTTCAACCTAACAGGAACATAAAGATTCTGTACCCTCAAAATTTCACCTTTAAATGACCTCCATTTCTCTGTTACATCCTTCCCATAAAACAAATTATCCCAATTCACTCCTTCTAAATCCTTTCGCATCTCCTCAAAGTTAGCCTTTCTCCAATCAAAAATCTCAACCCTGGGTCAAGTCCTATCCTTCTCCATAATTATATTGAAACTAATGGCATTGTGACCACTGGACCCAAAGTGCTCCCCAACACATACCTCTGTCACCTGACCTATCTCATTCCCTAAAAGGAGATCCAACACTCTCCCTTCTCTAGTTGGTACCTCTACGTATTGCTGCAAAAAATTATCTTACACGAATTTTACAAACTCCAAACTATCCAGCCCTTTTATAGAATAGGTTTCCCAGTCTATGTGTGGAAAATTAAAACCTCCCACAATCACAACCTTGTGTTTACTACAAATGTCTGCTATCTCCTTACAAATTTCCTCCTCCAATTCTCGCACCCCATTAGGTGGTCTATAATACACCCCTATAAACATTACTACACCTTTCCCATTCCTCAATTCCACCCAAATAACCTCCCTAGATGAGTCCTCTAATCTATCCTGCCAAAGCACAGCTGTAATATTTTCTCTGACAAACAATACAATACCTCCTCCTCTTGCCCCTTTGATTCTATCACACCTGAAGCAACGAAATCCAGGAATATTTAGTTGCCAATCACACCCCTCCTGCAACCATGTTTCACTAATAGCTACAACATCATATTTCCAGGTATCGATCCATGCTCTAAGCTCATCCACCTTTCTTACAATGCTCCTAGCATTAGAATAGATGCATTTAAGAAACTCTCCACCTCCTATTCTCTGTTTATCCCTAATGGTGCAAACAACTTTGTTATCTTTCTCTTCCTCCTTCCCTACATCTTCGGTCTGAGTGCTCCTGTTCTCTGTCCCCTGCCTATCCTCCCCCACACACTGTCTACTAGCTTTATTTATTTGTGAACTAACCTCCTCTCTCCTAGTCTCTTCAATTTGATTCCCACCTCCCAACCACTCTAGTTTAAAGTCTCCCCAGTAGGCTTCACAAATTTCCCCGCCAGGATATTGGTCCCCCTAGGATTCAAGTTCAACCTATCCTTTTTGTACAGGTCACACCTGTGCCAAAAGAGGTCCCAATGATCCAGAAACTAGAATCCCTGCCCCGTGCTCCAATCCCTCAGTCATGCATTTATCCTCCACCTCATTCCATTCCTACTCTCACTGTCGCATGGCACAGGCAGTAATCCCGAGATTACTACCTTTGCGGTCCTTCTTCTCAACTCCCTTCCTAACTCCCTATAATCTCCTTTCAGGACCTCTTCCCTTTTCCTACCTATGTCATTGGTACCTATATGTACCACGACCTCTGACTCCTCACCCTCCCACTTCAGGATATCTTGAACGCGATCAGAAACATCCCGGACCCTGGCACCAGGGAGGCAAACAACCATCCAGGTCTCCGGACTGCGTCCACAGAATTGCCTATCTGACCCCCTAACTATCGAGTCCCCTATTACTACTGCCCTCCTCTTCCTTTCTCTACCCTTTTGAGCTACAGGACCGGACTCTGTGCCAGAGACACAGCCACTGTTGCTTCCCCCAAGTAAGCTGTTCCCCCCCAACAGTACACAAACAGGAGTACTTATTGTCAAGGGGCACAGCCACTGGGGTACTCTCTAGTACCTGACACTTCCCCTTTCCCCTCCTAACTGTGACCCATTTGTCTGTCTCCCGGGGCACCAGTGTGACCACCTGCCTGTAACTCCCCTCTATCAACTTCTCACTCTCCCTGACCAGATGAATGTGGTCCCTTAGGAGCTGCAGCTTGGCGCACCTGGCACAGATATGGACGTCCGGAAGGCTAGGAGACTCCAGGACCTCCCACATCTGACACCGAGAACAACAAGCTGCCGTCACACTCATACTTCCCCCTTTCCTCAAATAACAGGGAAAATTGAAAACCAAACCTACTTTGCCTCACCCGTTTCCGCCTAAACCCGTTGAGCCAAAGCCCTTAAGCCTTCACTCTGCTCCCAGCTCACTCTGCTGCCCGCTGTATAAGGCTGTGTTTCTTTTAAATCTTGCACGCTTCACTGCCCGACGTCACACTTCTGCACAGTCCCGCCTCTCTTAACTCCGATGATAGGAAGAAAAAATCAAAATGGCTTCCGCCGCACTCCCGCTCCGATTCTCAGACTTCCTTCTTCGAATATGCTATTAGTTATTGAATAACTATTGAACTAGAAAATCAAAAATCCCAAATAATGTATTGTAAATCAAAGCTGGATTGCAGTAAGCTGACTATATTTTTTGCAGGTAACAACTTCTCTTTAAAAGGCAGTCACTGATTCCAGTTGCCTAAATATTAAGCAGCGAGAAGATCAATTTATGAGCTGGAGTTACAGCAGTAAACACAAGCTGAATGGTAAACAAAAGTGAAAGCAAACATTAGATTTACAGAGCAGTCCTCTGTGTATCAGATTGTTTATTACAACCTATCCATTCAAAAGGTTGTTTGCTATCGAAACATAAAAAATTGAAGACGTAAGAAAGGATGACATAAAACACCTGGTGTTAGTGAGGGCAATGAATATATTATGAAAGTCTGGCTATAATTGTGAGGCTATTAGTGCTTGCTGTAATGAAGGAATAGATTGGACAGTTACTTCAGATTGAGATGTTATCACTGATATTCTGATCCTCCACATGGAAAGAAGCTGCAATCCACCCCAATAGGCTCGGCATTGAAATCTAATGACGCAATTTTTGTGGGCTCACTGGTTCCATCGTCAAGCCAATTGAAATCTTAGGCCTGGTCCAAGAGCTCGAGGTACATTTATTATCAAAGTATGTACGCAGTAAACAACCCTGAGATTTGTCTCCTCCACAGACAGCCACGAAACAAACAAACCCTTTCAAAGAAAAACATCAACCCCAACCCCACCCCCTCCCCTGCCATTGGCAGAAAGGAATCACGCAAACGGCTACGAAAACGTCAACTTCGCTCGTGGGCAAAAAAAATCGTGTAAGTGGCAACAGGAATGAATGAGCGTAAGCACGGAGTATAAAACCAGAAAATCCAAGGAGTTCAATCAGAACACAGCTCAACCCAGAAATCACATTCCATGGACTTCGGTACCATCCTTTGGTTCATCTTTAACAGCTTAATGGATGATAATTACTACTGAATGACCTCCCTGGTCCTGAAAAAAATACAATTTTACCATTTTCTTTGAAAAAAAAAGTGTTGTAAGGTTAAAGTAAGTATTTAAAAAAATTTTTGTGCTCATTTCTTTGTTGATGGTTGTGAGGGAAATGAATGTTGGGTCTCAGTCTTTTGAAATTACCTGCAACACCTTGGGCAGTCTCCACCAACTTTCAATTTTCTACGAGCAGTGTGACCCATCAAGAGTGGCTCAGCTACATGAGGAAGTGAGTGACTGAAGCACACAGACTGAAAGGCCAAAGGTATTCCATTTAATGGGATGAGATCACCCTCTCCTGTGCCAGTGGGATGCTAGGTGACTGTGAGAGTCAGACAATTGAATCACCCAGGCTATGGACACACTGGAGGCTGCAAATGCTGGAATCTGGAGCACCACACAATCTGCTGGAGGAACTCACAGGGTCACACAGCATCTGTGGGAGGAAAGGAATTATCGATATTTTGGATTGAAACCCTGCAGAGCTTGCACAATACCACCTCCGTGAGAGTTTATGCCTGGACATTTTTTATGAATTCTTGATTTTCCAGAAACTGTAGATATCTGGTGCACATGCATAGTTAATACCTTGTGTAAGCAAAAATTATTTGGCCTGGCGCAGTTGTACCTGAAAAAGCCCAGGGACACAAGAGGTTCTGCAGATGTTGAAAGACTTGAGCAGCACACACAAAATGCTGGAGGAGCTCAGCAGGTCAGGCAGCATCTATAGAGGGAAATAAACAGTCCCCATTTTGGGCTGAAATGTCGAGTGTTTATTTCCTTCCATAGATGCTGCCCGACCAGCTGAGCTCCTCCAGCATTTTGTGTGAGTTGCCCACTTCAGCGGGAATGATAAAGAGCATTTGAAGTGGAGAGTATAGCCAAGTTAGAGATTGCTTTCTTTAGATGAATGAATCTTCGTTTTGTATCAGCCTTCACTCAATTGGTAGCTGTCATGCCTCTGAAATAGAGGGCTTTTAGAGTCCAACTATCCACGTTCAAGCTCCAGTTCAGGAGTGTGGGGGTGCTGGACTGCAGGATATGCCATTTTGAAATGCAGCTTTAATTAGAGGCCTCACTCTACTTTCCAAACTGAACTGTAGAACCACCTAGGTATTCTTTTGCAGAATAGGGGAGTTATCTTCAGCCAAGGCCAATATTTATCACCCAATTGACATAATTAAAAAGCTAATAATGCATTGAATATTGTATTGCTTTATATGGAAGCTTGCTGTATGCAAATTAGCTTCTGTATTTCTTTACACTACAGCAATGATTACACAGGTTGAGTGCCCCTTATCCGAAATGCATGGAGCCAGAAGTATTTTGGATTTTGCATTTTTTTAGATTTTGGAATATAAAGTGAGATAGCTTGGGATTGCCAACATTTCCAACTCTGAATTTATGTGCTACTGCTGAGCAGTCCTTGTTTTCCACTTGTTCATCACACGTATGTACTGATGCAGATGTTCAGCGTGTTAGATTTTCATCAGCGACAACCTGGGCAAACTCATCAATGGAATTTCTCTGCTGCTTCTCGATCAGCAGACGCTTTATCTCTGCCACGGCAGTGTAGCGGCTAGCGCGATGCTATTACAGTTCTGGGTGCTCCGGAATTCTGAGTTCAATTCCGGAACCATTCTGTAAGGAGCCTCTATACGTCCTCCCGGGGTGCTCTGGTTTCCTCCAATAGTCCAAATGTAAATTATCCCATGATGAGGTTAGGGTTAATCGAGGTTGTGGGGTTTGCTGGGGGCGCCGTGGCTGGAAGGCCCTACTCTGCACTGAATCACTAAATAAATAACTAAATCTTAAAAAATATAATACCGTGCCTTTTCTTAAATTTCTGCAACCACCCTGCTGAATATTCACAATTACCTTCAATTTTGATTTCATCATGATAGATTGTTGCTTGTTTCATGATCAGCATACCGTTATGCGGCATACATTTACTCCGCCGTTGATGAATCCACTCTTTCCATACACAATCGAAATCTTCATTTTTAGCTTTATGCAGTGTTCTTCTATTTTTCATTAACTCCTGTTAATTGCATAGGTGAAGTCACTTCTCGGAACTATCTGTGGTGTGCCGAGAACTCCGCATCGCCTGGGAACCTTCTCAGTGTCTAGTGGAATTTTCCGTTTCTGACGCCATGCCAACACTCAAAAACATTTTGGATTTTGGAGGTTTTCGGATTTTGGAATTTTGGATAAGGGGTACTCAACTTGTACTTCAAAAAAACAATTAATTAGCTCTGAAGAACTTTACATGCTCGGACGGTGTAAAAATATCTACAACAAGCAAAGCTTTCATTATTTTTCCTTTTCTAACTTAAAGGAAAATTTAAAATTAGGGCTTTCCATTCTTATGTGCAGGGATCTGGAACTGCTGTGGGATTCAGGGACTGGCTTTAAATGGTTAGTACGTCTGAAGGTGGTGGGATACAGCCATGTTAGATGCTTGACAAATGATATGCTGCAGGATCTGTCTTTGTCAGTGTCTCCCACATTGCAGCATTTTGTGTTGATGAATACTCTTTGCCAAACTTGCCCTGTATCTTCAAGCTTAGAAGACTGACAAATGATCTAATCAAAGTCATTAAATTGTAAATAGTGTTTGATAGAGTAGGTATTGTGAAGTTAGTTCCTGTGCTGAGATAGCTCTTAGAGATGTCCTTAATGGCAGGAAGGTAATGCTGATGATGGAGCTGGTTGAGTCTTTAACCCTTTGCAGCCGCTTGGCACTAGAACCTCCAGACCAGGCTGGGATGCAATGCTATCCACCGTACATCTATAGAAACTTGGAAGAGTCTTTGGTGACATACAGATCTCCTCAAGCTCCTAATGAGTTAGATCTACTGCCATGCTGTCTACATGGTTGGGCCCACAACCTTGTTCCACATGAGAATCTTATCCAACAAAAGATAGTCTGTAATAAAAACAGAAAACGTGGGAAGCAATGGGCCAATCAGCTGCTGTGGAAAGAGAGTTAGTTTATCAAGTCAAAGACACCTCATTGAAGAGATCTGTCTACTTTTTGTCTGTATCACTCTTGAAGCTTCAATTGTATCAGTATTCTCAATCTTTAGATGGAGAATGTTCTGAACTTCTGCTGCCCCTGATGTGAACAAGAGCTTTTCTCATTTTACTCCTGAATGGACCAGCTCTTAGATGCTGTATATTTGTTTCTGAAGGTGGCTGACGAAGTCAGTATTCATCGATAAGGACTCTCACCCTCTGTCTTCTTGCCATTACCACCATTGGAGAGGAGGTACAGGAGCCTGAAGGTTTATTCACTATTTGGGAACTATTCTCACTCAGCTATTTAGGAACAGCCTCTTCCCCATTGCTATCAGCATTCTGAATAGTCCATGAACTTCTTTTATTACAATATTCATTTTTGTAACCTATAGTAAAATCAAGTCAAATTTATTGTCATTTAACTATATACATGTATACTGCCAAACGAGACAAAGGATCAGGGTGTAAAGCACAGTATTACACAAAACACACAATAACATAGGAAAGTAAGAATTAAATCTACAAGTGAATTACACATAGACAAGCAAACTAAAGTGCATAAATTAGAGCAACACACATCAAAGTTGCTAGTGAACGCAGCAGGCCAGGCAGCATCTCTAGGAAGAGGTGCAGTCAACGTTTCAGGCCGAGACCCTTCGTTAGGACTAACTGAAGGAAGAGTGAGTAAGGGATTTGAAAGTTGGAGGGGGAGGGGGAGATCCAAAATGATAGGAGAAGACAGGAGGGGGAGGGATAGAGCCAAGAGCTGGACAGGTGATAGGCAAAAGGGGATACGAGAGGATCATGGGACAGGAGGTCCAGGAAGAAAGACAAGGGGGGGGAGTACCCAGAGGATGGGCAAGAGGTATATTCAGAGGGACAGAAGGAGAAAAAAGAGAGTGAGAGAAAGAATGTGTGCATAAAAATAAGTAACAGATGGGGTACGAGGGGGAGGTGGGGCCTTAGCGGAAGTTAGAGAAGTCGATGTTCATGCCATCAGATTGGAGGCTACCCAGACGGAATATAAGGTGTAGTTCCTCCAACCTGAGTGTGGCTTCATCTTTACAGTAGAGGAGGCCGTGGATAGACATGTCAAAATGGGAATGGCATGTGGAATTAAAATGTGTGGCCACTGGGAGATCCTGCTTTCTCTGGCGGACAGAGCGTAGATGTTCAGCAAAGCGGTCTCCCAGTCTGCGTTGGGTCTCGCCAATATATAAAAGGCCACATCGGGAGCACCGGACGCAGTATATCACCCCAGTCGACTCACAGGTGAAGTGTTGCCTCACCTGGAAGGACTGTTTGGGGCCCTGAATGGTGGTAAGGGAGGAAGTGTAAGGGCATGTGTAGCACTTGTTCCGCTTACACGGATAAGTGCCAGGAGGGAGATCAGTGGGGAGGAATGGGGGGACGAATGGACAAGGGAGTTGTGTAGGGAGCGATCCCTGCGGAATGCGGGGGGGGGGAGGGAAAGATGTGCTTAGTGGTGGGATCCCGTTGGAGGTGGCGGAAGTTACGGAGAATAATATGTTGGACCCGGAGGCCGGTGGGGTGGTAGGTGAGGACCAGGGGAACCCTATGCATAAATTAAATATTGTAGGGTACAGTACAAATTAACCGGTGATGCTTTGAATGCGGTGCAGCAGGGAGTTCAGAAACCTAATGGCCTGAGGGAAGAAGCTGTTTCCCATCCTGACTGTTCTTGTCTTTATGCATCGGAGTCTCCTGTCTGATGGTAGAATGTCAAAAGGGATGCTGGATGGATGGGTGGGATCCTTGATAATACTATTTGCTCTGCATATGCAGTGCTCCTGATAAATGTCCCTGATGGATGATAGGGAGACCCCTATGATCCTCTTGGTGTTTCTCACAGTCCTTTGTCGGGATTTCCGGTCTGATTCTCTGCTGCTCCCATACCAGGTGGAGAATCAGCTTGTCAGGATGATCTCGATGGTGCTCCTGTTAAGATGGGGAGATGGGGGAGGGGGGAGCCTCACATACCTCAATCTCCTCAGGAACTGAGGCGTTGCTGTCACTAATCAACTGTGATCTAATTGCACAGCAGGGCAAATTGGATGGATCTTTTCATTCCTGAAATTTCCATTCCCCCTCCGCCTGACTTTTCTTTTCCGAAGAGTGAAAATTTGAAGACTATTTGTACAGGGAAAAGATTCTTTAAATATGTACGAGAGCTTGTAGATAGCATTAATAATGGATGTTTGCTACGGGCTTTGAACCATCTGAGGCTCTTTTGCATTCATGACTAAAGAGTTAAATGGAGCAACTTTAGAATTCTGCTTTGGTTGTAATTTGCTCCTCAGATTTTTATTCTGGTCTTGATTGTTTTGATTTATGTGGCATGCAAAGCATCTGTTCCCCAGAGTTTGGAAAATCAGTTTAATTAGCATTGATTCTGGGAGCTGCTCGAATGCTTGTGAAGTGGCAAAGTCAGGGCTGCTTGAGCAAGTCTGCCATATGATGGACCTATCAGCTTTATCCTGAAATGTCACAACTCGGGTTTAGATGACAAACTCTGTCAGAGCACTTGACATCCCCAAGATCAAATGATTCCATATCTAAGCCGCTCAAAGAATCAAATATGAATAGATATGGGATGGGGGGTGGGAGGTAGCGTGAGTGGTGGCCCTGGCAAAATATATTTCTGATGAGCTCAGAACGCATTCATTTTCATAATCTACAAGAGGACACTAGGGATCAATTGTTCTTTTATTTTTGAATTACAAGCTTTGAAATTTTAAAAAAGAATGTAACTCTCCATTTTTTTTATTCAGTGGAATTCCTTGGAGTTACAATGCTGCGGACAAATATTTGTAGGCAGATGGGGAGGTTAGAGGTGATTATTGGAATTACCCTTTCCCTTTTCTTTTCTCGTGATGATGCTATCCTAGATCAATTAGCCCTTTGACTTATTTCAGGTTTCAAATGCTGCCTCACTTAAGGGATTCCGCTGACAATGGCTTAATGGCCATAGATAATGCCTTTGGAGTCAGCTGGCTGTGGTATGAAAGAAGGTACTGCTGATGTCCTTGCACTGTGTGGAACTAGTCCACGAAGATATGCTACAGGATTGTCAGGACACTGGAGCAGGGATCCAATCACAGACCCAGTACTGTGCACACAATAATATTAATTAATTGAGTAACAAATCCCAAGGTGTAAACACAGTTGGCATCAAAGTTCAGGTAGAGATCAAAACATCTAGAGAAATCCAAAAACCAGAATCAGGAAACAGGCAGAGTCAGTATTCAGACTGACAGAGTACAGATACAAATGCTGGAAGGGCTCAGGAAAATTCACTGGCACAATCTGGCAACAAAGAGGTGAAAACACAGGACTGAAATACACTGACAATAAACAGAGAGGCAGATGATAGGTGGAGCACAATGAGACACAGGGGGCAGCAATACAGGTAATAATGAGAAGCAGGTGAGAGATGGAGTACTCAGTAATACAGGGGCCGGAGTAGAGCAGGAGTGGGGACAGGAGCACATGGCAATACAGAACCACAGACTGACAGCTAGGGGGAAACACACAAAAAGGCAGAGTTCAACTGGAGGTACTGACAAGAATTTGCCCACAGAGGAATGTATCATAGAGGAGGTCAACCTTCGAGAATTTAAACCCATTCCTGGTCACGTGTCATAATTTTGTCATTTCCAGTTGTGCGGGCGTGCCATCGTTATTTCAGAGAAATCTAGTGTCCACAGTTATCTGGGTTTAGATTATGAAATGGATGAATGTGAGTGAGATTATCCTGGATGTCTGTCCTGACAACTTCTTGCAAAGGTCTGTGCTAGACTGGCAAGATCCGAAGCCATTACAGGTTATGGCTTGTTAAATAATGTGCACAATACAGCTGGGTCAGGGTAAGAACTTTGCTTGCCCCTGCCATCAGTAGTTTACAATGTCTTTTTCAGAGAGACATAACCACTGAAGACAACTAAAGTTCCTTGCAACGCTCCTCTGTTGTCTGCACATAAGGGGGAGGATTTGTGCATACAAGAGCATGGAAATGGGCCACTTTTCTCCACGGAGTCCACACTGACCATCAAGTACGTGCCTCTATCAACCCCCCACTGATCATATTTTACTTTCACACGTAGCCCCGGTAAGCCTCAGGCTCGCTCAACTAGCTTTCATCTGGGGGAGCAGCCTTCGGCCCTGCCAGACTGGGTAATCAAGTTTGCGTGGATGCTGTGTGATGTACCCCACCCCACCAAAATAACAGACAATACACCATATGCGATTAAATGATTACACTTTATAAATCTTACTGGAACTATGTAAGTAATAGAGATAACATATAAAAGGTTTATGATCAGAGATTAAGGGAGCTAGGGCTTTACTCTTTGGAGAGAAGGAGGATGAGAGGAGTCATGATAAAGATATACAAGATATTAAGAGGAATAGATAGAGTGGATAGCCAGCGCCTCTTCCCCAGGGCACCACTGCTCAATACAAGAGGAGATGGCTTTAAGGTAAGGGGTGGGAAGTTCAAGGGGGATATTAGAGGAACGTTTTTTTCTCAGAGAGTGGTTGGTGCGTGGAATGCACTGCCTGAGTCAGTGGTGGAGGCAGATACACTAGTGAAGTTTAAGAGACTACTAGACAAGTAAATGGAGGAATTTAAGGTGGGGGGGGTATATATGGGAGGCGGGGTTTGAGGGTCGGCACAACATTGTGGGCCGAAGGGCCTGTACTGTGCTGTGCTATTCTATGTTCTATATTCTATGTTATGTAAAAGGTGCCAAACTTATCAAAGTTCAACCACTTCATGCACAACAGTTGGAGCTCAATTAACGGAGTCCTCTTTCCACCATTTGATCCCCTCCAACCTCCTTGACCCGCCGCCTGGGACCAACCATGGCGGTCGACCAGATGCTCCATACGAGTCTGTCTTCATCTCCTCTCCTCGCCAAAGACCCTGGGCCTTGGACTCCCGCTCGGGGTCCGTCCCGTAGGCCAGTTTACAGCATCGCGTCTCCTCTCTCTGTCCCCATCGCCTTCTGCCCCAAAGCCCACGAAAACAATAGCTTACAGACACACCAGAAAGAATAACATTTATCCCAATTGGATAGCAAATGAATACAATTCTCTTATCAGTAATTATAACCCAAACAATCTGTGAGAGAGAAGCACTTTCTCAGCAGTTAACATAACAAAGAAGCCATTTAATTAGCCTTAGCAGTAACATAAAAGAAGAAACCTCTTACACACTTAGTGACTCATCTGCACATTAGGGGTAATTTACAGAGGCCTATTGACCTACATCAAATTTCCACAGGTGTACCATGGACAGCAGTCCAACTGGCTGCATCACTGTCTGGTATGGGGAGGGCACTGCTGCTCAAGATTGAAATAAGCTGCAGAGAATTGTAAACGCAGTCAACTTCATCAAGGGGACTGGCCTCCCCAGCATCCAGGACATCTTCAAGGAGCGATGCCTCAAAGAGACATCATGAAGGACCTCCATCATCCAGGACACTGTCTCATTGCTGCCACGAGGAAGGAGGTCCAGGAGCCTGAAGAGACACACTCACTGGTTCAAGAAAAGCTTGCTCCCCTTTGAACCTATGAACCCTACCCACACTAATTTTTTGTACTACTTAATTTAACTATTTAATATATATAAATTTACTGTAACTCACAGCGTTTTATTATCATGGATTGCATTGTACTCTTGTTGCAAAAATGACCAATTTCACAACACATGCTGTTGTTGTTAAACCTGATTCTGATTCTGATACTGCTGACCAGCCGAACATCTTGGTGGGATTCTGCTTTCTGCCATGCTAAATTTTCTTCACTGCTAAATCATGTCAGAGCATCCCCCCTCCATTATGTCCAAAGTCGAACCGAATGTGGGTTTTGGGGTGAGTGAGTTTCCAGTTTCCCAAGAACACTCTGGGAAGGGAGAACAGCATAGCAATGAAATGAATTCCAGGTATCAGCGATGGAAATCTGTGAGAGGGGTTAAAGAGATGTTCTATGTGAGTCTGCAATTAGTACTTCATGCCATTGCCATTTTAATCTCACCATCTACTCCTTTATGAAGTGATTGGTGGAGTTGTTAAAAGCTTTATTTTTGGGTGTAAAGTTTCCCCTGTTATAAGTCTACATGAAATGGACTTGCAGGGTGAAAAGGGGCCATTATCATGCCTCCAGTTCACTATCATTCTATTTTTAAGTAGAAACATGAAAGAAGCAGGGCAAATACAGTATTTGTGATACTGTGATACATCCCAGGATGTGCTGGAACATATCATTAGTGATGATATGAGCTTGGGATCATTGAGTGTTTTGGCTCTTTCAACATCAGACACTCTTGCCCGGGTGACCCAGCCAGAGTTGATCTGGACCTGGCTTGTGTTCCAGCAGCACTGGTCCACAGGTCACAGCTTGATTCAGAGCTATCCGGAGACTCAATCACCAGCCTCTGCGATGGTCCTGATGGCTCTTTTCTTTGCAGCCTCCCCCAATGCCAAGGTGAGAGTAGGTTCTTCAGAGTGAGTAGCCAGCAAAACCTCTACACCCCACCTCTGTAGGCTCACATCGTGCCCTCCACCACTGTCCCTGGCACTGCTCTACCAGCTCCTGGGATTTTGCTTTCTTATGCTCGAACATCTCCTCAGTCTGGTCTTCCAAAGTCACCATCAGTTCCACCATGACCACCTGCTTTGAGGTTTCTGATGGAATGGCCATGTCAGGCCTCAGAGACAATGATGTGATGAAGTCAAGGAACTTTAATTGCTTGCCTCGATAGACTTTCTATTGCTAGTCAGATGTTGTGGCGAGCAAGCCAGCTGGTGATCTGGGCTGAGGCTCCAGCTTAGACAAAGGCTATTGGCTTTTTGGGTTGGCCAACGTGCTTACTGTTGTCAATGCCCGAGGAGATATTTTCTGCCACTGCCTTCATACCCAGTCATGGTGGTCTTCTCCCAGGGCTATTGGGCAGCTGACTGTCCATTTCCCTCCATGGCTACTGCCTGGCCTGCTGAGATCTTCCAGCATTTTGTTTGTTGCAGCCTGGATCTTCAGCCTGTTTTCCCTGATTCATAGAAATGTCATTAGCCCTCTGATTGTCCCCAATCAGAGTCCTGTTTGCCCTGTCACCACTCCTTCACCCCCTCCCATTGATTGCCAGGTGTGTCATCCACTCAGACACTGCCAGGAAACCTTTAAAATCTGCGTAAACTAATATGCCAACCATTAAGTTTCTCAGATAATGTAAGAAAGCCAAATCTCAGGAGCTGGTTGAGCAGTGCCAAAGACAGGGGTGAAGGGCACGTGCGAGCCTGTACAGGTGGGGTGTGGATGTTTTCCTGGCTGCTTGCTGTGCAGAACCTACTTTCTCCTTGGGCTGCAAAGAAATGAGCCATCAGGACAATGACAGAGGCTGCTGAGCAAATTTCCAGTTGGCTGTGGATCAAGACGTCTGACCCGTAGACCAATGCTGCTGGGACACAAGCCAGGGACTTATCAAGCCTGGCTGGGTCGCCTGGGCGAAAGTGTCTGACGTTGAAAGACCCGAAACACTCGATGACGCCAGGCTACATCACTGATGATGTGTACCAGGATGCAGCTCGGCATCAAAGTGGGGGGGCCATTACTCAGAATTTCATTCGGCCCTTATTTTGTGGCACGTCTTCAAGAACAACGCAGCCCAAGTTCATCACCAATGATTCAGCATTAAGAAAAGGCATAACTGATGATTTCTCTGATGATATCATGTTATCCAGTCTCTCCCTCATTCTTTGGAATTGCCTGGCAGAAATGCTCAATTGACGCCATTCAGCAGATTTACTCACTCATTAGTTGTTTCTATCTGGTCGGTATCAGCCATTTCAACAGAGAAAATGAATATCACTGAGGTTGTTAAAAATTTATCTTAGAAACACAGAAGTTAGGTAAAATATACCTTCTAATGGTCGAAGAAACCTCTGCAATATTCACATAAACATTGATCCTGTCCAGCAATTTATTAAATATTAAAATTAAATACTTTCAAATTTTCAACTGAGAATTGCCCAGCGTGTTAAAATCAATTAGATTTATTAAATAAATTGTACTGTGAATGCCTTTACTAGGGCTACAGTTTAGTTTTGGAGCAAAGCGTGCTACTTTCTAATGAGCAGTTTGTGAAACACAGAAATGTCTTTTCCCATTAGCTTCTACAGTTCTACGTTAGTTATTAACATTTTCAAATGACTTCAGCAGTAGCATTGCAAACCTCAGGGGCTGAAATTCTGGTCAGTGTTATTTTAGTTCACTGATTAGTACATTCATGGCCAATGTTCAGCAGACTTTCAACCCCCTGAATTGGAGCCATAATTCTACCCTTGTTCTCGCTTCTTTGGCTTTATAACTGGTATAAAGTGGTGGCTTTAATATCATGTGTAATTAAATGATTGGCCTCAAAGTGACTGTAATGACACATGAACTGGTCAAATTCATGGCAATGAAATATAATTCATTGCATTAACATGTCTATTTCACAATTATACAGATGATTTAGTGCATTGACACAAATATTCATTGTACTTGAACCTTCCCCTCTTCAGACGAGCTCCTCTATTGGCTGTGACCGGCTTTGTGGCTGTAGATTCACTTTAGTGAGCCTCCGTCTTGAATGTTATTGGCTTACTTTTATTGTTTGCACAATTTGTTATTTTCCTTTCTGCAAATTGGGTGTTAGTTTGGGTGTTCCTTTTTTAATGGGCTCTATTTGGTTTCTTTGTTTTGTGGCTGCCTGTAAAGTGATGGATCTCAATGTTATATTTAGCATACATACATAATAAATGTACCTTGAACTATTAAAAAGATCCTTCCCCCTCCCCTCTTCTTCTATTCCCCACCCTGGCCTCTTACCTCTTCTCATCTGCCTATCACCTTCCCTTGGGTCCCTTTCTTCTTCCCTTACTCCTATGGTCCACTCTTCTCTCCTATCAGATTCATTCCTCTCCAGCCCTTTACCTTTCCTACCCACCTGGCTTCACCTATCACCTTCTAGATATCCTCCTTCTCCTACCCCCACCTTTTTATTCTGGTATCTTCCCCCTTCCTTTCCACTCCCGACGAAGGGTCTCGTCCCAACACGTTGACTGTTTATTCGTGTCTATAGTTGCTGCCCGACCACCTGAGTCCCTCCAGCATTGTGAGTGGGTATTGCAAAGCATTTGTGTGCCTGATCCGCAAACTTTTTACCCCTGATTTAGAACATTGAAATACATGATTCATACTATAAAATCTCCAATTTGAAAACTTACCTTTAAAATAATTCCCTTGTTTATTTTGGATCTTTACCCTTTATTTTGCTGAGTTGCTTAAAACTATGAGAATAAATACCAGTGATTGGTAATATTGTTTGCTCTCAGGTTATGAAATCAAGAAAAGTGTATTAAATCTGAATAAAATGCATTAATACCCATGTCTTATACAAGAACAGCGTAACAACTTCAAGAATTAACATTTTTACTTCATCGTTTCAGTGATAAGGAAAGTTAAGTCAAAAATTCAAAGATATACATTAGGTATCTAGTAAAGAAGAAATAATAAAAATTAGTTTTGTGTTTTTACTTACTTCCTGCCCATGGGGGAAACAATGAAGGTCTTCTATCTCTGTCTGGCCTTGGCCATCTTCTCTATTTTGCCTCAGGTATGGTTCAGGGTCTTCAGTTGCATACAGATGCATTATTGTTTTCATAACAATTTTCTTTGACCTGTCAGGTTGTTAGCCCTGAGTGGAACCCTTGAACCTAAAGGTCTGGTGCACCATTCTTAGTCCGGCCACTACCCTTTGACCTGTTTGGCATGGGTGACCCCACCAAGAGCCAAAGCATAAAGCCCTGACTCCAGCCAACATAGCTCTCTGGGTCATTGAGGCACACAAGCCTCCAAACCCTACAACAACATTGTGGTCCTCTTGAAGGTTTATATTTTTACATGAAATGTTATTAAAAAGCTTTGTGGAAAAACAAGAGAATGCAGGCGCTGGAAATCTGGAACAACATGGAAAGAAGCTGGAGGAACTCAGCTTGTGTCTGGGAGAGGGTTGGAAGCTTTGGTGATCTTACATTTTATCTGTCATTTATTCTTTGGGGTTTTCCTTCTGTTTTGAGGATGTCTGTGGAGAGTAAGAATTTCAGGTTGTATATTGTATACATTCTCTGATATTAAATGGAGCCATTGCACTATTGATCAGGCGTCTTCTATGGAGGGAAATTGATAGTTGATATTTTGGGTGAAGACTGTTCATCAAGAATAATGTACTTCTGCAGTATATCTACAGGATTGCAGTACTGTGCAAAAGTCTTAGACACACACACACACACACACACACACACACACACACAAGACCTTTGCACAGTACTGTAATTGTCAACATAGAGCGAAGAGTGTGTTTGTAAATCTGGTGGGAGCGAAGGATGTTGGTGAGGGTGGAGCACCATGGGAGAGGTGTGGGACAGGTGGCAGAGAAGGAGAGCCAGGGTCGATGGGGGGATGATGCAAGTACAGATACACCGAGCCCTGAAACACCAGGCAAGGTAATTTGATTCCAAACAATTGGTTTGTTGATGATTTTAGAATGTCTCTCTGGTACTTCTCGCTCCCTCCCCTCTCTCTGCCCTCTTCCCACTTTCAGCCCACAATGGAGGCCCGTATCAGAGTCAAGTTTAACGACACTTACATATATCAAGAATTTTTTTTGCAACAGTACAATGCAATATCTAAAATTACTACAGTACTGTGCAAAAGTCTTAGGCACCCTAGCTATATACCGTAGCTATGTACGTGCCAAAGATTTTTGCACAGTTCTCGATCTCTAATGCTTTGAATTTCATTGTGAAATGGATGTTTCACAAGCTTAATTCTCTTAGGCTCCAGCACTGCCACACACATTTCATAAGTCCAAATTTGATGAACTTTGGGAAGAACATCCTCAGATACATTGGTTATTTATATGCAGTAAGGTCGGTGAGTTGATAACACAGCGAACAACACAGGTGTATGTTGTGAAAGTTGTTACAGAAAAGTGATTGTAGGGTGACCAGGGTGCTCTGTATTCCAGGTCATACACATTTCCAACAGAATAAACCAAAGTGGAGAGAAAATGGAGTAGGATTGTTATTCAAGGAAGTTACAACAAAATGTTGAGTCCTGATGTGAAGGCAGTTGCTGGTAATGCAGAATCAGTTTGAAATCATCAATAGCAGGGGAAGGAAGGCACGTATGGGAGTGGTCTGTAGATCCCCAAAATGTGACTTCTCAATAGGTCAGGGGATAAATGGGAAAATATCACAGAGCTTTTGAAGGACCTGCAATTATCGTGGGAGATTTTAATCTACATATTGATCGGATGAACAAAACTGGCAAGGATGTTGTACAAGAAGAATTTTTAGAAAGCATTAGGGGTTGCATTTTAGGGAAGTACATTTCAGGGCCTATCCAGGTATGGAATTTTTGAGGTTTTGTCACAAGGAAGAATTAATAAGGGATAATGTAGCTAATATTCCCTGGGGGAGGGGGGAGTGATCACCATATGACAGATTTTCAAATACAGCTTGAGGACTAAAATCACAAGTGCATCGTCAATGTCTTCACTTTAAATAACTTACTTACTTCAGTCCTTAGCTCCTAAGTGGCTCAGGGGCTATCAATAACCTCCTATCTCCATCGTCTTCTGAAATTGATGGTATGGTTGGAGTTCGTCAATACTTCTACAATCCATTGCACTCACTGGACAGGGGATTGGCCTGTGCAGCTTCAACCTTATCCATTTCCACCTCTCACAATGGAGATGTAGGATTGGACTTTGAGAGGCCATTTTAAATAAGGGCAATGATAACGGTATGAGGGAAGAGTTGTCTAAGGTGAAATGGCTCAACAAGTTAAGAGAGAGGTCAGTAGATGAACAGTGGCAGATATTCAAGCAGCTTATCAATATTACTCAGCAACTGTGCATACTGATCAAATAGGAGGGTGTCATGAGTAAGAAGCACATTTTATGGTTAATAGTTTTATGTTGGAAAGCATAGGTCAAGCTCTTGAGTAAGAGAAGTCAAAAGATAAATCATTATTTAAATGGAGAGAGGCAGCAGGTGAGTGAAGTACGAAGTTTTAGTGCGTGAATCGCAAAACCCAGCAGGCAGGTCCAACAAGTAGTTAAGAAGGCAAATCAAATTCTGGCCTTCATTGTAAAGGGGATAGAAATTTTGTTGTAATTTTACTGAGTGTTGGTGAGGCCTCAACTGGAATACTGAGTACAGTTTTGGTCCCCTTATTTGGAAAGCAGACATAGTGCCACCGGAAGCAGTACAAGATAACATTCACCAGTTACGTGTTGGAAGGAGTGGGTTGTCCCACCAAGAGAGACTGGATAGTTTGGGCCTGTATTCCGTAGAGTTTAGAAGAATGAGGATTGCACTTACTCAAATATCATCATCATTATGTGCTGTGTCATATGACATCATCATTACGCACCATGTCATGTGACGTGGGTGATCATGGTCTATGACCATGATTGTTCTTGGCAAATTCTACAAAAGTGGTTTGCCATTGCCTTCTTCTGGGCAGTGTCTTTACAAGATGGGAGTCCCCAGCCATTATCAATACTCTTTCAGAGATTGTCAGTGGTAGTATAACCAGGACTTGTCACATGCACCGGCTGCTCATATAGGCCATCCACCACCTGCTCTCATGGCTTCACATGACCCTGATCGGGGGGCTAAGCAGGTGCTACACCCTGCCCAAGGGTGACCTGCAGGCTGACGGATGGAAGGAGTGCCTTACGTCTCCTTTGGTAGAGGTTCTCCACCCCACGAAAGGGGGATTGACAGGGTAGATGGCAAAATGTTTTCTCCAGTGTCAGTCAAGGGGATGGAACTACCAGATAAAGGGCAGGTAATTTGAAGGTCTGTCCTGGGTATGACTCTAAACCACAACCGGTGATGAGGCTCTGATTGGGGACTTTCAGAGCTTCGGGGAAAGTGGAGTTACCCCTTAGTCATTCATTGCTCCCAGGGCCGCTCTGACCCGGAACGGTAGCACCTGCAAGGGTTCCTGCTCACGATACGAGCGAAGGCCAACGGCAGATCTGGCAGGTTCAGTAACTGAACTTATGATGGAGAAGGCGGATGAGCTAGGACCTCAAATGTCAATGGCTATAGTACGGGCGGATGAACATTTGGGAAGAGAAATGGCGATTTCTTCAGTTCACCCAACGGAAGGCAATAGCAAACCTCCGTTGCTAGATACTAGGTTTCCTGGAATCTATTTGCTAAGAAAACCATGGTCAAACTCATAAAATGTATCAGACAACAACAGTGGCAAGAGGATCTTCAAGACAATTCTGAAGATGCTTCGCTCGGTAGGGTTGATTCTGGCCAGCAGGGGATCCCCAACCGTCATCAAGCTACTACTCATAAAATTCAAGTAACACAAAAGAAAATTATTGCCACTTGGAATGTAAGAACCCTATATCAAGCAGGAAGATTGGACAATGTGATAAAATGAAATGGAAAGACTAAAGATTAACATCATGGAAATTAGCGAAATTTGTTGGATAGGTGCTGGAATGTGTCAGAATAGAAATAAAAAACTAATTTATTCTTGTGGAACATCTCATACTAATGGAGTAGGAATTCTTATGGATGAAAACATGGCAAAAAGTGTTTTAGGACATTGGGCAATATTAGAAAGAGTGCTCCTTGTTAGATTCAGAGGACAACCATTTGATTTAGCAGTTATACAGGTACATGCACCAACAACAGATACAAATGAGGATATAGATAAATTCTATGAAGAGCTTGAACAAGCAAAGAATGGATGTAAATCTCAAGATATCGTATTGTCATGGGAGATCTAAATGCTAAAGTAGGACAAGGTGCTGATGGAAATACCATAGGAAAATTTGGACAAAGGGAAAGAAATGAAAGAGGTGAGAAATGGGTGGAATGGTGCAAGATGAATAATCAGGTCATTATGAATACCTACTTTAAACACCATCCAAGATGCTTGTGGAGCTGGAAAAGTCCAGGTGATAACACTAGAAATCAAACTGACTTTATTACTATAAACCAAAGATTTAGAAGCTCAGTGACTCAATGCAAAACATATCCAGGTGCAGACTGTAATAGTGACCATAACCGAGTAATATGTCACGTAAAAATAAAAGTTAAAAACCAAAATCCTGAACAATCTACTTGCAATTAATTAAAGAAGAAAACTTAAGACAAAAATTTACAATTGAAGTAGGGAATAGATTTCAAAGTCTAGAAATAGAATCTGTTGAAGATGATAGCAATCATGTAGAAATGAAGTTTAATTCTCTGAAGGATGCCTTGGTAGAATCAGCAAAGTCAGTGATTCCAAAAAAAGCACAAAGAATAAATGGATGACAGATGAAATCAAAAATCTAATGGAAGAAAGGAGACTGAAGAAAGTAAATCCTATGGAATATAAGTTCTTAGATAAAAAAGTTAAAAGCTTATGTCAAAAAGCCAAAAAGAAATGGTTAAACCAGGAATGTTAACAACTAGAAAGAATCCCTATTATTGATCCAAAAAGGTTTCATCAACAAATCAAGAACATCACTGGTAAAAAGCCCTTCTGTTCTTCAAGTGGATGTTTGAAAACAAAGGACGGTACCATTATCATGGAAAAAGATGAGATTATGAACAGATGGACTGAGTATATTCAGGAATTGTTTGAAGACGATCGAGGCGAAAAACCAGAAATTAAGAAGAACATTGAGGGTCCAAGTATTTTAAAATCTGAAGCTCGTAATGCAATAAATAAGATGAAGAAAGGAAAGGCAGCGGGTCCTGATGAATTAGTAATAGAACAAATTATCGCCCTTGAAGATCATGGAATTGAAAAACTTACTGATTTAATCAATGATATTTATGAGACTGGAATAATACCAGAAGAGATGAAAAAAAATCGGTATTTATCACTCTTCCTAAGAAACCTGGAGCAATAGAATGTGAATTACATAGGACCATTAGTTTAATGAGTCATATCACTAAGATACTTCTAAGAATTTTGATGGCAAGAGCTAAAAGTAAGATACAAGCTGAAATAGGTAAAGAACAGTGTGGTTTTGTGAAAGACAAAGGTACAAGAAATGCGATACTGATGTTAAGGGTACTATCAGAACGAGCTGTTCAAGTGCAAAAAGATTTGTTTGTTTTATTGACTACACAAAAGCATTTGATAAAGTGAAGCATAATAAGTTACTTGAAATATTACAGAAAACTCTAGATCTAGATTCGAAAGACCTCTGCCTAATCAGAAATCTGTACTGGGAACAAATTGCTGCTGTATGAATAGATGGAGAAGTGAGTCAGTTTACGAAAATCAAGGGAGACGTTAGACAAGGATGTATTTTCTCCCCTGATTTATTTAATGTGTACAGTGAAACAATATTACAAAAAATAAGGGACATCTTGGGAATCAAATTTGGCAGTGAAAACATCAATAATTTCAGATATGCGGATGTGTTAATTGCAAGTACGGAGGAAGAACTACAAAACTTAATTGATATAGTTGTTAAAGAAAGTGCAAAAATGGGTCTATCTATCAATTGCAAAAGGACAGAATGTATGGTGATATCTAAAAAGA
Source organism: Mobula birostris (assembly GCF_030028105.1). Lineage (NCBI taxonomy): Eukaryota > Metazoa > Chordata > Chondrichthyes > Myliobatiformes > Myliobatidae > Mobula > Mobula birostris. The sequence continues at coordinate 24,350,239 of NC_092400.1, forward strand.
AGGAGAATCCTATCTGCAGGCTGAAAATAAACCGGGAAGACATAAAACAAGTAAAGAACTTTTGCTACTTAGGGAGCTGGGTGACATCAGATGGCAGGTGCGACATGGACATCAAAAGAAGAATAGGGATGGCAAAAGGCACCTTTACAAGAATGAAGAGTATACTGACCAACACTATACTAGGCATGACAACCCGCCTCAGAGCACTGAAATGTTATGTTTATCAAGTTGCGTTATATGGATCAGAATGTTGGACAATACCTAGTAACATGAGGAAACGAATTGAAGCTGCAGAGATGTGGTTCTTGAGGAGGATGCAAAGAATATCATATATGAAATGAATATCTAACAAGGATGTCATGAATAGAGCAAGCACAAAAAGAGAAATAATGTACGAGTTCATGAAAAGGCAATGTAACCATTGGACATGTGATTAGGAAAGAGGAGTTAGAATGCACAGTAATTATGGGAAAGATTGAAGGGAAGAAAGTAAAAGGAAGGCAAAGACAAATGATGATGGAGACAGCAGCCAGAGAACTGGAAATGAATACCAATGAATTGATCCACTTGACCCAAAACAGGAGTGTGTGGGCATGGCAGTCAAAGCTCAAACTGGGCACGGCACCTGATGAAGATGATGATGATGAATTTAAAGGTGATGTATATAGAAATTTCAAAGGGTGGTGAATCAGGAATTTTCTGGCCCAGTGGGAGATGGAAGCTGGAACATCAGAAGGAGGAGATGGGATTCTTTGCTCTAGTCCAGCAAGTCTCTCAACTTCTTCACATGGGGTAGATTGTAGGCTACTGGAGCAACCTCCTGGCCTGCATAAGTTACTTGAAAACTATCGACTGAACTGGCTGGATGACACTGATCTTGCCTCCATGACCACCGTAACATTGACCCTTTCCATAGTCATTTATATCCCACATCCTGGCTATTGTTTGTAAGCTTGTATATAACATCCATCAGGGGTCTTCTTACCCTTGCAGTTTCTCAACTATACCCACAAGTATTCTACACCTTCCAATCCTATGTCACCTCTTTCTAAGGATTTGATTTCATTTTTTTATCAACAGAGTCTCCCCACCCTTTTTGCCTAACTGCCTGTCTGCTCGATACAATGTGTATCCTTGGATGTTAAACTCCCAACTATGATCTTTTAGCCACAGCTCAGAGATCTTAACAACTTCACACCTGCCGATCTCAAACTGCTCTACAAGTTCATCTATCTTATTCCATATAATGCATTCATTCAAATGTAACATCTTCGTCCTGTATTTATCACCCTTATCGATTTCGGCCCCCTATTACACTTGAACTCATCCTACTGGCTGCAATTTTGCCTTTCCTGCCTCACAGTCTCACTGCGCTTTTCATCTAGGTGTATACCACATCCTCAGTCCTATCACTCTGGTTCCCATCTCCCTACCAATTTAGTGTAAACCCTCCCCAACAGCTATAGCATACCTGCCCATAATGATATTGGTCCCCCTTGGGTTCAGGTGTAATCCATCCTATATGCACAGGCCATACTTTCCCCAGAATAGATCCCAATGATCCAGAAATCTGAAACCTTGACCCCTGCACCAATTCTTCAGCAATGCATTCATCTGCCAAATCATCCTAGTCTTACCCTCACTGGTGCATGACACAGGTGGCAATCCAGAGTTTGCTACAATGGAGGTCCTGCTTTTCAGATTTCTACCTAACTCCCTATATTCTCTCTTCAGGACCCCCTTCCTTCTCTGCCTATGTAATTAGTACCAATGTGTAACATGCCCTCTGGCTGTTCACCCTCACCATCTAGAATGGTGTGGACCCAATCTGAGACATCTCTGGCCTTAGCACCTGGGAGGCATCGTAACATCCAAGTGTCTCTTTCACATCCCCAGAATCTGCTCCTCCAATTTTGGAATTCCCCTATCATTACTTCACTCCTCTTCTCCCCGCTTTCCTTCTGAACCACAGAGCCAGACTCAGTGCCATAGATCAGCTACTCCTAAGTAGGCTCTCCCCACCCAACAGTATCTAAAGTGGTATACTTATTATTGAGGGGAACAGCCAAGGTTTAAGGTACATTTATTATCAAAGTATGAGTGCAGTATACCACTCTGAGATTGGTCTTGTCCGAACAGCCATGAAACAAAAAAAAAATGGAAGCCATTCAATAGAAAAGCATCAAACCCCATGCTCAAAAAAAAATACCAATTGTGCAAATGGCAACAAGAACATCAAGCCAGCCCCATGTGCAATAAACAAATCGCACAAATGGCAACAAGAACATTAAACCTCCCCATGCGCAAAAAAGAAATTGCGTCAATAGGCCCAAGAGCATCAAATCCCCTAACGCACAGTAAACGAATCATGCAAATGGTGCCAAGAACATCAAATGCCCCTGCAGAAAAAACAATTCATGCAAACGGCGGCAAGAAAGAACAGGCAAAGGCGAAGAATATAAAAACATAAAATTGAAAGAGTCCAAATGAACTACAGTCCAATTCATAAACCACTGACCCAGAACTTTGGTACCATCTTCCGAAAGTGTTGAGGAATAGAGACTCCATAGGGGTAGTCTGCACTGACTGCCTATTCCTTTTAGTACCCCTCACAGTCACCCAGTTATCTGTCTCCTGCAACTTGAGGTGATTACCTCCCTGTCTCTCCTATCTATCACCTTCTCATTCTCCCATATGAGGCCAATTGCAGGAGTTAGCACTTGCTGGGGAACTGGTGGGGGCAAAACTTGCACATCATAGTTTAATAGTTCCATTTAATAATGGAGAGTGTATTACAACCTGAAATTCTTACTTGAAACAGATGAAAACTCCCAAAGAATGAATGACAGAAAAAATGTAAGGACCCCAAGTCTCCGTGCCCCCTCCACACACAAGCTGCAGCAAAAGCATTGACCCTCCCCTCTCCTCTTTCCCCACTTATTTTAGTATAAAGCATCAGCCATTCCCACCACCCACCATGCAAGCAACAGCAAAGCTCCCAAAGAGAGACCATGGTCTACAGTCCATCAGAAACTAACTGTTCATGCCAACATTTCGACAACCCACAGGCTGTCTCTTTCTCTCACGAACAAGGCAGAGACAGGTATCACTCATTCCACAGTGAGAAGGAAGACAAATAGTCGCTGTTTTGATGTTACAGTCACAGTCGGAAGCATTGCTTTTTATTTCAAGTCCCCTGACTCGAGAATTGGCAGCAAACTCTCCCTCACCCTTGAGAGGGAGAGAGAGAGGGAGAGAGAGAGAGAGAGAGTTCAGAGTCCCTGTCAGCTACCCTCACTGTCTTTGGTGTTCCAGCTCCTGCTGCACTTCACTTCACGATACCAGGGAGAATTCATGTCTACAGGGCCATGCAAGGCCCTTAAGTAATCTGACTTCAGGCCTCACCTGGACACACTGAAACGTGGCCAATCGGCGCGCTCCAAGAACGGGAGCGCATTGCCGTGCAGAATCGCAGTTTTGAGCGCGGCTGTAGATCAAAGACCCAGATAGGACCCCAGCTACCCTGCAAAGGAAAATAGACACATTAGAAAAGAAAGAATTCAACCGTTTTGCTGATCAGCTGGGAAAAGTCACACTCTGGGCACCATCTTTAACTCCACTTATATCTTGCTTTTACCTGGTGTTTGCACTTCTTGAGGAAACATTGCAACAGGACACCAATTATTAGCGTGTAAGATTTCTGCTTCCTTTATCACCTTCCACGTTGTGTTTGATTTTCCCTGAGGAACCTTGTTCCTTTGTGAACTTCAGCGAAGGCTAGCCTCCTTTACTTCCTCCACGGGGATTTAACAGTTTACTGATGTCTTGATTTCTGAAGCCCAAGATGTGAATTAATCATCTGCAGGCGTATATGAAGACTAAGGCTTTGATTATAAATACATTATAAAACTGCGTTATAATAATCATTTGAAACCTATACTTCAAAGGACAATAATCCATCATGTATTTGGAGAGTATTCCTGAAGAAAAAAATTCATTAATATCAAAAAATGGAACCAGCTTCAATACTGGTTTTTAATATTCTTTACTTTCAAAAGCTGTCTCTTTGTTTCAATTAATAGCCTCATTTCACTGAATTATCCAGTATTTTGTTCTTGTCATTAACTCAAAGATGAGATATCGTACAGACAGAGAAAATTTGAACATCTGTATATTGCTGTCCAATGTCTGTTGATGGGAACAGTTCCATCTCATCTAGGACTGTTTTAATCAGGGAGTATATTTTAAGAAGACAAGATAACTGCAGAGTATTGTTCAAAAAATGTAAGTTGACAGGGTGATTCTTTGGGGATTTCCACCAATTCTTTTGAATGGTTTTCTGTAGGTTTCCAAAAAACCTTGATTATGCTATAAGCAGTAAGCGGAAATTTTAATAAAATCTACTTCATGAACTCCTAAGATATAGCAAAGACTGGAGAAGCTGTGTTGAGGAACTGTTGCCTTTGAGGGTGGTAATCAATGGTCCTGAATTTGTGCACTGCAAATACTGCAAGGAGTGTAATGCACTTTTTTGTAGATCCAATTTCATAATGCCATTAAAGATCCATCCCACCCTGCTGATGGACTGTGTGTCCAACTCCCATCAGGACGAATTCTATATTATGTTGCATTGAACTGCTGTTGCTAAGTTAATATAATTCTATATTATGTTGCATTGAACTGCTGTTGCTAAGTTTCTTCTATATTATGTTGCATTGAACTGCTGTTGCTAAGTTAACAAATTTTACAACACATGCCAGTGATAATAAACCTGATTCTGATTCCTATGCCTAGTGTCACTTTGTGGACATACAATTGATCTGTGTTTATAAGTTATCATATGTATTTATATTTATTGTGCTTTTTATTATTAATATTATTGTGTTTGTGTTTTCTCTTGTGCTGCATTGGATCTGTAGTAACAATTATTTCATTCGCCTTTACACTTGTATACAGGAAATGATGTTAAACTGTATTGAAAAGGCCATCACAGATTGGTGAACCAGTAATTAAGTGTCTACTCCCACATGGTTTACAATCCATCGTTAAAATTAATGGTGATGCACTAAAAAGAATAATGTTTAGAACAAGAAAAAATGCATATCGTGGGAGTTACCAGTGGTTAACATGGTGCTTAACTCAGACATGTAATTTCTAATTATTGCTGGATGTATATGACACCATCACAAGCAGAAAAGGGAGCTTGTGTGGTAAAGTTTGTGTAGCAAGAACGGCTGAAACAATGGCTGATGTACCTACATTATTGATACTTGGAGGCTGCGTCAGGACTGTGTAAGTTGTGACTTACACTTGTTATTGGCTGAAATATTGTAGATCCATTTCCCATCATGCTTTGGTGGTGCAGGCCGTGGGCCTTTGAGAAATAGAACAACTGCGTGATAGTAAGTTGTTAGCATGTCTGGGCCCCTGGGATGCTTAGAGGAAGCTTTAACAACACTCCCTTAAATCAGAAGCTCTGCGTGTCTGAAGTTTGTCCTAAGAAGCTTTTCACCATACAGGAGATGTTTAAACATCGAAGAAGTTGGCTTGGTTCACCGGCTGTAAATAGGAAGCTTTATGGGTTTTGATGTCCTCAGTTAAAAGATGGACCTGTTCTAACTCTTGAAATTGTATCGATCAGCTGACACAGGCACCAGAGAGGAAAAGAGTGAGCTGCAGTACTGTTTAATCAGGGCAGCAGGGAGAGGAGAGTGTGAAAACTGTGTTAGATCGAAGGCGGATCAATATTTTCTAATGGTTGGGGCAGTAGCATTTTATTTTAAAAGTGGGGCCATTCAGCAACTGGGTTACTGCAGTTGGTACAGGGTTTAGTTGATAGCCAGTATAGACTTACGACAGTTCGCCACAACAGCCTCTCAGTATCAGATGCACTGGCTGAAGGGTTTTGGCCTGAAATGTCGACTGTACTCTTTTCCATCAATGCTGCTGGGCCTGCTGAGTTCGTCCAGCATTTCTGTGTGTGTGGTGCTCAGATTTCCAGCATCTGCAGATTTTCTCTGGTTTGTGTGGAGAGCGCTCTGATGGGCGCATCACCGTCTGGTACGGGGTGGGGGGTGGGGGGAGGGTGGCTACTGCACAGGATTGAAGTAAGTTACAGAAAGTTGTAGTTAGTCATCTCCATCATGGGTACTAGCCTTCATAGTATCCAGGATATATTCAAGGAGCAGAGCCTCAGGAAGGCGGCATCCATCATTAAGGACACTCTGCCCCCAAGACATACCATCTTTTGATTGCTACCAACAGGAAGAAGGTACAGGAGCCTGAAGGCACACACTCAGTGATTCAGGAACAGCTTCTTCCCCTCTGTCATCTGATTTCTGAATGGACGTTGAACCCATGAACACTACCCCACTACTGATTTATTCTGTTTTATTTCGCTACTTATTTATAAACTTAATGCAACTAAGTTTTTCCTCTATATTCATGTATTCTATTGTAATTCTTTATTTCCTGTGTAGGTTGCAAAAAAATGAATCTCAAGTTAGTCTATGTTGACGTATATGCACTTTGATCATGAATGGACACACAGCACTTTGTCCTTGACCTGACACAGAGCTACAATATTCAGGGTCTCGAGACAGTACAAATTTACTACAATCAGAAATGTCTGAACTGGTCATTCACCAGCAGATATCTGCCAGCGGACCTCTGATAGAAGGTATGGAGTCAGGACCATGATCATTTGGGATTTGTGTCTCATCGTATCGTTGTGAATTGACTACCTCACCCCATTGCCAAGATGGTAGAGAGTATACGTAGTACTCGGTTCCCTGCGGAGCATGAAGAAAGCCACCTCTGTCCCAAGATACTGACGGACTTTTACCGCTGTACCATTGAGAGCATACTCACCAACTGCATCTCAGTGTGGTACGGCAATTGTTCCATATCAGACCGCAAAGCACTCCAGCATGTGGTGAAAACTGCCCAGTGGATTATTGGCACCCAATTGCCCACCATTGAGAACATCTACCATCAACTGGGCAGGGCGAAAAGCATTATCAGGGATGCACCTCACCCTAACCATGGACTTTTTACTCTCCTCCCATCTGGTAGGCGCTACAGGAGCCTCTGCTCCTGCACCAGCAGGCACAGGAAGAGCTTCTTCCCTGAGGCTGTGACACTGCTGAACCTCTCATCACAGCGCTAAGCAGTATTGCATCCGTATTGTACTGTCTCAGTACTTTTATATTTGTGTGCTGTAGCACTTACTTTTTATTCGCAGTTATTTTGTAAATAACACTATTCTTTGCATTTCTGGTCAGATGCTAGATGCATTTCATTGGCTTTGTATCTGTACTCAGCACAATGACAATAAAGTTGAATCTAATCTAATCTAATCCAATAGCAAGGAAGGGCAGAGTGAATGGGATGGGTTCGCAGGTGTCAGCTGCTACATTAAGATTACTGTAATCACTCAACCTCAAGTAAAATAATTTCTCCACAGAATAAAGAACTCCAGTTTGTCGTGCTTCACAAAAAAGAAATCCCCAGTCTGGATTTCTGCACAGCTAGTGGTAATCAGATTACCAAACTGCTATAATCAGAGGGAGACTCCATTCTCACAGTTGACACACACAGTTGATCAAAGACGGGCAAAAGTTGAAAGCACGATGAAAGAGGCAGTTGTTAAGCAGCTGCTGCAGTCAGCACTTTCAATGAGTAAAAGATTGTGTGTTTACACTTCATAGAAATCTGGATCCTTTTAATTCAGGTAACACCTCAATATTGTACTGAGAGAGAGCAGCACTGTGAGAAATACTGTTCTCATCGATACTAAAATAAAATAACTATGATAATTGAGTCCAGAACACACGCACTCCTAATAACTCAAACACCTTTTGATTTTACTTGCACACAGGGAGAACAGCATGGTCCCTGCCACTCTCACTGTTCTGAAGTACTGAACAGAAAACTATTTTTATACAGAATTGGCTTGACAGTTGTGGATATTGACCATTTGATAAATTGGATATGTCTGAACTCTTTACTTGCAAGATCGATCGCTATTCACAATAGAGGTGTTAAAAGTCAATCGAAACTTCAAGCTGACAACCGATGATATTTTGAAGTTAGTGAGGCAATTTTCCCTTAGTTGTTGGGCGTATTTCACATCCTTCCGTTATTCCCATCTCGCCTGTCTCCAGCAACCCCTGCTCTGAAAGGAGAAGCTTTCTTCTTCTAAGTTGATTGCACACTCCCAGAGTCATTCTCACCCATCTGTCTGCAGTAAGTAAGATTGGTTTACTGGATCACTTCAAAGGTCTCCTCGTCTGGGTTTGACTACACACCATCACAGTTGTCCTTGCCTGGATGTTGCCTTTAACCCTTGCCTTACCACAACCTCCACACTGTCTCTCTGACAGGGTGTTGACCATTGGCTGCTGCTGCCACAGGTAGATGGACTTGGTCAATGGTACCAAATGGACAGCTAAGTTCTTCCTGGTCAACAATGATCCCATTTGAGAGCATCCTAACATGCTGCCGCACTGTGTGGTATGGAGATCGCACTGCGGCGGATCGGTGGTAGTTAAACCAGCCCAATGTATCACTGACATCAGCCTACCTGCCATCAAACATACTGTATATACAGAAAGGTGCCAGAAAAAGACCAGCAATATCTTGAAGGATCTCACCCACCCTGCTTTATGGACTGTTGTCCCACTCCCTTCAGGGAAGAGGCTACGCAGCACGCAGGCAGGATCACAAGACGGAAAATCAGTTAGTCAGTTAGGCTGATCATCACCTCCACACATAACCCACCCCACCATAACACAAACATCAGCCACTCCTCTTTCAGAACCCTTCAGTCGCCGCCCCACCCCATGATCTTTATGTACACACAGTATAAGCAAATCTTTGACCCAGAACGTGCCGCTCTGGCGGGGGATGCGTGCAGGGGATGACCCGGTACTTGGATAATTCAAACGCTGGGCCAGATGGACTGAAAAGGGAGGGCGTCGGGACCAGAGGTGAGGGTCGGGCCGGTTCTTCTCCGCGACCTTTTACTCTGCTCTCCTCGGCGCTGAGGTTGAGGCTGTGAGATTGCTCTGGCTGCTACGTGTTTCGTGTTTGCGAGCTTTGCAGCTATTCGTCCCGCTACATGATGAACCGAGACGGAGGCTATGGGCCTATCCGGCTGATCCCAGCTCGGGGTGTATGGACTCTGTCTGGTTCAGGATGCTGTTATTGTTTGCATGATTCATGCTTTTTTTTCTCTCGCTCTGTGCATTGGGTGTTGGTCTATTTTTAAACTGGGTTCTTTCAGGTTTCTTGCTTTGCCAACTGCCAGTAAGCAGATGAGTTTGAAAGTTGTATGATTTATACATTGATAATAAATGTACTTTGAATCTTTGTATATACGCCACACTCAATAGTTACTTGTACATAGTGTTTTACAGGATAGCTTTTATATTTATATTTATTAGGCGTTTTTATGATTATTGCACTTTTTATGCTGCGTTGGATCCATTTCATTCTCCTTTCAGACGTGTTCACTGAAGAATGACAATAAACTAGCCTGAATCTTGAATCTTAATCAGTATCATTCAAGGAGATGAACTGATTGCTCACTACTGCCTGTACATTGGAACTTTTTCAGACAAATCGACTGCCCCTTTTGTACGCTGCAACAATAATTCCACTTTAAAGCTACCTCAGCGGTTATAAAGCCCTTTGGCACGTACTGAGTTTTTGAAATACGCCATAAAGTTGCCAGAAATCTGGTGAGGTGCACTGGCATATTCCCTTTTGATTGCTTTACATAAATGTGGGTTTTTGTCAAAAAAAAAATGAAGGTGTAAGGGTCAAGGATTTTGGAGACATTTGAAAGGAATAACCTTTTGCTCATTGGCAATTTGTCGGTCATTGTGTACAGTTTTTTCATTAATTCTATTATATTTCATTATTCTACTGTGAATGCCTGCAGGATAATGAACCTTAGGATAGTATATGGTGGCAAATACAGTGGTGCTAGAAAATTTGTGAACCCTGTAGAATTTTCTCTATTTCTACATAAGTATGACCTAAAATGTGATCAGATCTTCACGCATCCTAAAACTAGATAAAGAGAACCCAATTAAATAAATTGCACAACGATATTGTATTTGTTCATTTATTTATGGAGAAAAATGATCCAATATTACATGTATTTGTTGGAAAAAGTATGTGAGCCTCTGAGGTAATGTCTTCTACAAAAGCTATTTGGAGTCAGGTGCTCCAATCAATGAGATGAGATTGCAGGAGCGGATTTCAGAGGTGCCTACCCTATAAAAAAGACTCACAACGTCAGGTTACTGACAGAGCCTGCTCTTCTCAAAAAGATCTGCTTGTGTGTACCATGCCTCAATCAAATCAACTTCCAGAGGACCGTAGAAGAAGAATTGTAGAGATGCATGAAGTTGGAAAAGGCCACAAAATCATATCTAAAGACCTGAATATTCATCAGTCCTCAGTAAGAGAAATTGTCTACAAATGGAGGAAATTCAATACTGTTGCTACTCCCCCTAGGGATGGGCATAGAGCAAAGATCACACAAAGAGCACAGCATGCAATGCTGAAAGAGGTGAAGCAGAACACAAGGGGAACAGTGAAAGACCTGCAGATATCTCTAAAACTTGCTACAGTCTCTGCTCATGTGTCCACTATAAGAAAAACACAGAACAAGAATGATGTTCTTGGAAGGACACCATGGAGGAAACCAATGCTCCCCAAAAAAATATTGCTGCAATGTCTCGAGTTTGCAAAATACCACCTGGATGTTCCACAATGCTTCTTGGACAATGTTCTGTGGACAGATGAGACAAAAGTTGAACTTTTTGGTAGAAATGCCCATGTTATGTTTGGAGGAAAAAGGGAACTGCACACCAACACTAAAACCTCATCTCATCTGTGAAGCATGGTGGAAGGAGCATCATGGTTTGGGGTTGCTTTGCTGCCTCAGGGCCTGGACAGCTTACAATTGTTGAGGGAAAAATGAATTCAAAATTGTATCAAAGAATTTTACAGGAGAATGTCAGAGTATCAGTTTGTCATCTGAAACTTAACAGAAGTTGAATAATGCAATAAGACAGTGATTTAAAACACAAGAATAAATCAACAACAGAATAGTTTAAGAAGAAGAAAATTTGTATTTTGAATGGCCGAGTCAAAGTTCTGGCCTTTATCCGATAGGAATGTTGTGGAAGGACCTGAAACAAGCAGTTCATGCAAGGAAGCCCACCAACGTCTCAGAGTCGAAGAAGTTTTGTAAGGAGTTATGCCCTAAAATTCCTTCAAGTCGATGTGCAGGACTGATCAATGTTACTAGAAATATTTTGTTGAAGTTATTGCTGTACAAGGTTGGGGGGGGCGGTTGGGGGGGTGTCTCACACCAGTTACTGAAGGCAAAAGTTCACACACTTTTTCCAACAAATACATGTAATATTGGATCATTTTTCTCAATAAATAAATGAACAAGTATGTTTGTATAATACTTTCTGTGTCCCAATATCCGGACCTGCCTCTCGGTTTTTTTGCACTACCTTACTTCCCATTTTTCTATTTTCTATTTATGATTTATAGTTTAAATTTTTAATATTTACTAATTTTAACAATTTTTAATATTTAATATTTGTAATCCAGGGAGTGTGAAGTGCAGAATCAAATATCGCTGTGATGATTGTACGTTCTAGTACCAATTGTTTGGCGACAATATAGTATAAAGTATAAAGTTATTTATTTAATTGGGTTCTCTTTATCTAGTTGTAGGACTTACACGAAGAGCTGTTCACATTTTAGGTCATATTTATGCAGAAATAGACTGTTCACAAACTGCCGGGTTCACAAATTTTCAAGTACCACTATACATACTTTGATAGTAAATTTACTTTTAACTTTGAAATACTGATTTGGAATAGTGGAGTCAAAGGAATTAAACTGAAGAGTGTCTTGAATTTAAAGGACTAAAGGATGCGAGAAAGAAGAATACATTGAAGATTTTGCAGCCTGGAGGAATTTGAACCTGGCAAACTTTATTCTGGTGACAGTGAACCTTTGGGTCTTATAAAAGCAAAGGGTGGGGACAGATCTTTGGTTTTCCGGATGAAACAATGTTTATAACTGATGCAGAAGTGAAGGACGGCACCAAGAGAGAAAACACTCAAAAATTTGTTTTGGCCTGGAATTGCTTGAAGCTTGGATTAGAATATCAGCAGTAGAGGTGAGGTAGGAAAATTCAGTGGTAAATGGTGGATGTGCAATGACTGGAAGAATGCAAGTGCATTAAGATTTCAGAGCTGACTGCATGTAGGTTGATTAAACTGGAGCCTGTGGTGTGCCGATGTTGGAAGCTGTGAAGGCATAAATTTCTTGCTGGAGACTTTCCCATTGTTCCGTTGCCTTTGAAAGCTGTATCTAAAAGTTGTCTTGCTCCCTAATTGATTAACAAAGTTTTGTTCCAGGAATATAGCTCCTGCTCCATCAATGAAACTGAAAATCAGAAGGAAAAACTGCAGACGCTGGACATCTAAATCAAAAATCAGCAGAAATACTCTGCAAGTCGGGCTGCATCTGTGGGTAGAGAAACAGTCAAAATTTCAGGTTGGGGGATTCCTCGTCAGAACTGAAAGAAATTCAAAAGAAGCTTGTAAAGCTGCAGGGACAGTAGGGCAGGAGAAGTCTTTGACGAGGTGACTTTGAGGATAAGACAAGCCGATCTAGTCAGTGAGAGCAAGGCGGCAGTTAAAGAGTGAGAACATAGAACATAGGACCGGAGAGTGCAGTACAGCTCCTTTGGACCACAATGTTGTGCCAGCCTTTTAACCTACCCCAAGATCAATCTAATGCTTCCTTCCTGCAACGTCCTCCATCTTCCTTTCATCCATGTGCCTGACTAAGAGCCTCTTAATTGTATTTCAGCAGGTTGGGCAGCATCCGTGGAAAAGATCGGTCGACGTTTCGGGCTGGAACCCTTCGTCAGGACTGTAGGGGGAAGGGGCAGAGGCCCTATAAAGAAGGTGGGGGGAGGGTGGGAAGGAGAAGGCTGGTAGGCTCCAGGTGAAAAACCAGTGAGGGGAAAGATAAAGGGGTGGGGGAGGGGAGGCAGGGAAGGGATAGGCAGGAAAGGTGAAGAAAGAATAGGGGAAAACACAATGGGTAGTAGAAGGAGGCGGAATCAAGAGGGAGGTGGTAGGCAGCTGGGGGAGGGGGCAGAGTGACATAGGGATAGGGGAAGGGAGGGGGAGGGAATTACCGAAAGTTATCCCCTATCCCTATGTCCTCCAGCTTCTGGTAATTCCCTCCCCCTCCCTTCCCCTGCCACTCTCAGGATGGAGGAGCAATACCTCATATTCCATTTGGGTAGCCTCCAACCTGATGGCATGAACTTCAATTTCTCCTTCCAGTTATTTTTTTCTTTCATTTTTTATCTCTTCCCTCCCCCTCCCCTTCTTCTATTCCCTACTCCGGCCTCTTAGATAGATGGATAGGTAGATAGATAGATAGATAGATAGATAAATATACTTTATTGATCCCAAGGGAAATTAGGTTTCGTTACAGTTGCACCAACCAAGAACAGAGTACAAACATAGCAATACAAAACCACAAACAATCAAATAATAATAAGTCCAGGACCAGCCCATTGGCCCAGCGTGTCCGATCTTTCAAGGGAGGAGCTGCAAAGTTTGATGGCCACAGGCAGGAATGACTTCCCATGACGCTCAGTGCTGCATCCCGGTGGAATGAGTCTCTGGCTGAATGTACTCCTGTGCCCAATGGTGTAAATGATGTTACACACCGACATCGGGTTGGCAGAGGGAGGGATGTACACAACAATCACAATTACATGTGAGATTTCTCTTGGCAAATAATATGGCCGGAGTCCAACAGCAAGAAGTTCAATATCCGGGCTACAAACATGTTCCTTGATCGTAATATGACCCGGATTGCACCATCTGTTGTTAACCAGAACAGTAAGCCCCCCTCCTTTACGCTTACCGCTCTCAGTGCACTTCCGGTCAGCCCGAACGGTCTGGAAGCCCTTTATGGAAACGTTTTGGACGTGTATGTCCTCGTGCATATCAACTGCCTAACCCCTCCTCCTCCTTCCCCCTTCATATCAGCTGCCTATCCCCTCCTCTTTCTTCCCTCTCTCCTATGCTCCACTCTCCTCTCCTATCAGATTCTTTCCTCTCCAGCCATTTAGCTTTCCCAGCCACCTGGCTTCACATCACCTTGTAGTTATCCTCCTTTCTCTCCCCTCACTTTTTTATTCTGGCGTTTACCCCCTTCTTTTCAAGTTCTGAAGAAGGGTGTCAGCCCAAAACATTGACTGCTTATTCATGTCCATCGATGCTGCCTGACCTGCTGAGTTCCTCCAGTATTTTGTGTGCATAGGTCAGAATAGGAGTGGGATAAGGAATTAAAGTGGCAGGCAACAGGATGCTCAGGGTTAGCCCTGCAGACTGAACAGAAGTGTTTTGCAAGGCTGACTGGGTTTAGTTTCTCAAATGACTGTCATTTCAATGACTGTCAGTATAGAGGAGGCTACATGGTGAACATCAAATGCGGTACAAAGTGTCACAAACACAGATTCAGCAGCGCAGTAGATACGGCAATGGCGCTTGTGAATTTGTACGTGTCAGGTAATTACTATTTAATTGTGATAGTATTAAACTCCATACTTGTCGTCGTAGTGCTTGTCGAGACTTGGACAGAGCACGCGACTCTTCGCTTTTGTTTGCATTGGCCTTGCCCGAGATATTGGACTGTTGAGTCAACTGACTCTATAAGCTTGCAGTATTTGTTTAATAACTAGATGTTTTCTTCAGCCGCAGTGTAGGCTTCGTTTCCCATTTGAGAGTTTGAGTTAACGGCCCTGTTTGGCCTAGCGTTTATTGTTTTATTTCCCCTTTAACACTGTTCGCATTAAAGTTTTGTGGACTATCGACCTGCTTCAGTGTCTCTCACTCTGCACTTGGGCCATATCTGAACCTGGTGACAACAAGAGACTGGAAGAAGTGCTTCACCTGGAAGGACTATTTAGGTCTCTGGATGGTTGGAAGAGAAGAGGTGGAAGGACAAGAGTTGCATAGCTTGTAGTTGTAAGGGAAGGTGCCATTAGACTGAGAGTGGTTGGTGGGAATGGAAGAATGGATGATGGATGGAATCATAGTGCTGAAAGGAGAGAAGACAGGAAGAGGTGTCTGGAGGTGGAATTTTTTTTAAGTGATGGAAATTGCAGAGAGCGGTGTGTTCAATGTGTCAGTTGGTGGTGAGGGTGTGAAGACCATAGGAATTCTATCCTTATTCTGTCCTGGAGTAGAGGAGGTGAGAGCAGAGGTGCAAGAAATGGATGAGATGCATTGTCTCAATTTCACTTCCCGCAACTGTCACCTATTTCAGCTCCGGTTACATCAAACCAATTTCAACCAAACAGCTGCAAGTGAGCACTCTTTCCTAGCTCCCTGCAACTTGATATGGTAAATGTTTCAGGTTCTGTCCTTTTGCTTTCAAAAACTGACAAAAATTCCACTCTCAATCTATCAGTCATTATAAATCACCATTATCATTTTATGCAACCTTTTTCTCGCTAAATTTCATTCTCAATCTCTCTTTCTGTCTCTATCTTTTTGATCCCTTTCTCTCTGCCTCTCTCTCAGCTTCTTTGCTTTCCTTCCCCACCCTGCTTTCCTACTTCCATAGGAAAGCTCCTCTCAGTCTTCTAAACTCGAGCAAATACAGACCTGGTTGGTCCAATCTCTCCTCATTTGACATTCTCACCATCTCAGGAACCACATTTTATATGTCTTTATGAAGGAGAAGTCCAGAGTCATATCAAGGTAAACCAAAATCAGAATCTTTAACTCAGATGTTAAATCAGTGCTCCTAGATGGCTCTGAAACCTGGAGAGCAACAAAGAAGACACTACAAAAACTGCAGGCTTTCATCAACCAGTGCCTGAGAAGGATCCTAAACATCAGATGGACTGACCAACCAGGAATCCACAGAGATACAACTAGAGGTGGATTGGCCACAGCTTGAGGAAGCCGACCAACCACATCACCAGGTGGGCATTACAGTGGAATCCCCTAGGAAAGAGGCCAAAAGGGGTGTCCAAAGAACACATGGAAGATAGAAGTCGAGGCCCAAATTAGACGATGGGTTACTTCTGGCACCCCCACCTCGAGAAAATGGGCCAGAACAGAGGACGATGAAGACAGGAGGTCATCGATAGCCTATGCTCCACAGGGAGCTGAGGGCCCAAGGAGAAGAAGATGAAGGAGAAGAGGGCCATTTTGGCTCACTGATTCTATGGTGCTTTACACAGCAGTCCTCTGTACACTAATTTCTTCCACATTTTCCCACATTTCCACCAGGTTCACCCCACTCCCCATCTGCTGTTTATTCTCTTTATCTTAATTTTGTGGAGGCTATGACTTACAGTATGTAGTTCAATCAAGTGAGCTAGTACTCTTGCTGTCCCCGAGAAAACTTAGGAGAGAAGTACGAGCACGAGGAGAAGCTCATAGACCAGATGAGGGGCCAAGGTCAATGACATTGTTCGCTGATTAAAGCATCGAGGAAGATTGAAACATTGAGGCAAGTTGGCGGGGAGTGAGCGGTTCTCGTTAGAGGCTGCTGAAGGGACCAATGGATCTGTGTCACTGCCATCAGAGTTGGTTCAAGTCACCGCCCTCGGAGGGGCCACTGGTTCGAGCCGCTACTTTTGGAGAGGCCACTGGTTTGTGACTCTGCCCTCGGAGGGGCTGCTGGTTCGAGTCGCTTCCGTCAGTGAGGCTGCTGGCTCTTGATGCTCTCGGAGGTGTTATCGAAATTCTGTGATTAATAGATTGGACTGTAGTTCATATTGGCCTCTTTCAGTTCTGTTCTTTTTATTGTGTTCTCACCCATTCTTTCTTGTTGCCGATTGGCGGGCTGGGGTATTGGGTGATCTGTTAGTTTTTGTGTGAGGGAGGGGTTGGGGTGTTTGGAGTTTGCGAGTTTTCTTTTCTTTTCGTGCAGGGTAGGGGGAATGATGTCTTTCTTTCAATTGCTATGTTTTTCTGTATTTTGTGGCTACCTGGAGAAGACAAATTTCAGAGTTGTATTCTACATACATATTTTGAAAATAAAATTAACCTTTGAACTTTTCAACCCCCCCCCCCAAGATTCCATTATATTCTAGAGGGAATTTCAATGGTTTATTTACTAATCGTCATGTAAACCACATTTTAGTCCCAAGAAAGCCTAATTTGCACATAGTACTCCAGGTGTGGTCTTGACCATGCACTGTATAACTGAATAAGACATTCTTGTTTAAGTATTCAAAAACTTTGAAATGAAGGCCAACGTACCATTCACCTTCTTAACTGTTTTCTACACCCATAGATTTGGTTTTGGTTACTGATGTACAAGAACATCCAGAATCCTTCTTGGTATATCTACCGTTTCCAATCTAACATCCTTGAAATAATAAACAGGAGAAATTCTGCAGATGCTGGAAATGCAAAGCTACACACACAAAATGCTGGAGGAACTCAGCAGGTCCGGCAGCATCCATGGAAGTGACCAAGCAGTTGATGTTTTGGGCTGAGACACTTCTTCAGGACAGGAAAGGAAGGGGAAGGTGCCAGGATAAAAATGTGGGGGGTGGAGGGGAAGGGGAATAGCTGGAAGGTTTAAGGTCAATCCAGGTGGGCAGGAAAGGTCAAGGGCTGGAGAGGACAGAATCTGACAGGAGAGGAGAGTGGACCTTAGGAGAAAGGGAAGCAAGAGGGGTCTCAGGGGGAGGTGATAGGCAGGTGAGAAGACAAGAGGCCAGAGTGAGGAATAGAAGAAGAGGAGAGGGGAGGGATTTTTTACCAGAAGGAGAAGTTGATGTTCATGCCATCAGTTATGAGGCTACCCAGATGGAATATATAATGTTGCTCCTCCATCATAAGGGCAGCCCCATCAAGGCACAAGAAGAGGCCATGGACCAACATGTCAGAATGGGAATGGGAATTGGAATTAAAATGTTTGGCCATCAGGTTCAGATAATCCTTTTCTTTATCAAATCCTTTCCTTTATGTATGCATGTTGTAATGCTACCAAGTAGCTACAGAACAGAATAATAATCGGAAACCATAATCACCAGAGCAGCATTATCTTGAAGGTAGCCTGGATTTTAGGGTTTTTATCAAGGGCAGTAGCTTGAATGCAAAATGCAAATTAAATTTGTGTGAATTCTATTTAATACATGAGGATTAAAGTGTGTAAATGATACTTCAATAGTCAAATATAAATCCTAGTTTGAAGCTGAGCAATATACATCGAGCAACTCCAGGTCATATCACCAGATTTACACCATGGTATCTAATCTTATCTGTGATAAACTTTACTACTGCATCAATGGCCCAGGAAGCGAAGAAAGAAGCCTGTCATGGTCGGTGATCTGAGATGATATACTCTTTTACAAAGCTTTCATTGGGTCAAGAACGGATTACTTTTACCTGTGTGGTTCTGCTCTGGGTGAATAGCCAGCTGACTTCCATTCTCTAGGTAAGAATGAAAAAAAAAACGGTTGCTAACTTGAAGAAATGTATCTGAAGGAACTTCACCTTCTGGACAGCAGAAGGAAAAGTTGTAAACAGAGTTTGAAACAGATTTTTATTGCAGCGGGAAGCTTAATCTTGATTTGTATTCGTTTCCTTATCCCACCCTGTTTTACTGACCTTCTCATGGCTTTACTTTACCAAACTCAAAATGTGCTTGAAGAACACACATACTTATCCATTAAAGGATTAGAAGTATGGTGCCTGAATGGCATTCATTAGGCAACACTCACCTCCAGTGCAGTGGGAAGCCTGAGACAGGTTTGTTACCGCCTGATGAATTGTGGTCAAATCCCAGTGACTGTGCATCTATTAACTAGTTATTAAGATGCACAACCAGCTGTCCCTGCCTTTTAATGACTGGAAATGAGGTCAATGCCTTACAGCAATTTGCAAAATGTTACTTGACTCTAATCCTTATTATTTACAGGGCTTTAAAGATTGCAACCGTTAATGTGTCTGGAAAACAATAGAATGAAATTGGTTTTACTCAGTGTAGCAAAACAGCCATAAGTTTGTCTGGTAAAACCGCTGAAAGGTATTAATAAAACAGAATTACAGCAAGGGTACATAACAGAAATCTACAATGCAGTGAGAGTTGGAGTTTGAAGTCATTTCTCTGTTCCATGGTAGTGTGTATCATAAATAATCAAACTGTCAGCAGCAATCTATCTTACTATGGTAGAATGCACTGTCAAATATCAATCATGACTACACCCTCTTTCATCAGACAGACACATACAAGACCTTGTTACAACACTCTGGTTCAAACGCTGACCCATGAATCTCACAGCTCGAGGAAAAGCCTTCAAACATGTCTTCGTGATCTACACCTTGACAAGTACCAACGATTGTGGGACTGACCGCAGTCAAACTGGCTCCTTCCGTCTTCATCAGCCTGGCCCCACAGCGGAAACTATCACAGACACACTGCCAGAACAAAAATCAGTGTTGAAGATCTCAAGGATCATACAAAGATGCCTCTTATCATACACTGCTTGTCCGACAAACTCCCAAACAACAGGAGCAGTGCAGCAGCTCTACTGTGTCTGCTGCACCATTAAGTCTACCATAATTAGCAGCACTGAAGCAACCCTTGAGTTCTTCACCAGGAAACACCAGGACTGGTATAATGAGGATGCCTAGAGATTCAGGAACTAATTAACCAAAAATGCAAAGCATACATGAATCAGAAGTTCCACCATGCCTTGAAAGGAAAGGGACAATACTATAGGCATAAACAGACCAAAGTGTGACCTGAAGTGTGGATGCTGGGTGGAAAAATACTGGAGATCCAATAACTTGCTAGTAATCATGACACAATAGTTAATACGTTTGCAGATGACGCTAAAATCGTTGTGCCTTAGACACTGAAGAGTCATTGTCATGGAGTCATAGCACAGAAACAAGGCATTTGGCCCATCAGGTCCATGCTGAAACATTTGAGTTACCTACTCCTATCGACCTGCAGTGGGACCATAGCCTTCCATACCCCTACCATCCATGTACCTACCCAAAACATCTCTTAAGCATTGAAATTGAGCTCACACCCACCACTTGCGCTGACAGCTCGTTCTACACTCTCACCACCCTCTGAGTGGAGAACTTTGCCCTCATGTTTCCCTTAAACATTTCACCTTTCACCTTTTACCCATGACCTCTAGTTGTACTGCCACCCAACCCCAGTGGAAAAAGCCTGTTTGCAGTGACCCTATCTATACCCTCATAACTTTGTACACTTCTACCAAATCTCTCCTCATTCTCTTACGTTCTACAGAATAAAGTTCTAACCTACTCAGTCTTTCCTTCTAACTCAGGTCCTGTGGTGTATTAAGAATGGCTGCATGATCTTGATTAGCTGGTTAGGTGGGCAGAGGAATGGGAAATGGCAAATCACTCGCTTTCTGCAATGTTCACTCCTCTCTCTGGGGCACGGAGCCTTTCGCTGTTCTGTTGGGACAATTTTTCAGATGTACTGAAAAGACAGGGTGTCAGTCGGGATGAGAGCTGATTGTGCTCGTTTTTCCACGATGGTCATCTCCATGGCGCTAAGGCTATGAAGACTGTCTGGACTGTGCTCCACGTCGCTGATATGATGAACTGATAAGCGAGGCTTTGGGCCTACTCCAGGCTTTTCATTTTTTTTGGTGTGTGCCTGCGTGCATGCGAGTCTGTGCGTGTGCGTCTGCGTGTCCGTGCATGCGTCTGTGATGATGTCTTTTTCATGGCTTTTACAAGGCGCGGAGCGAGAGAGAGACTGTGTGGCGTGCCACTCCTCACACAGACATTTTCGTCGTATTTTCCCTTTATTTTACGAGGTCGAGTTGCGACCTCGACACTCAATCCGGCACGGATGGAAAGCGTACTTGGGAGCGGACCCGACTGGTTTCGAACCCGGGAACCTCCGCTCCCGGGTCCGGCGCCGATGTCGTTGCGCCACCAGCCGGCCTTACTCCAGGCTTTTCAGTTTTTGGTTTGGAATGCTACTGTTCACTTCAATAGTTTGCATGACTTGTATTTTTTTCCTTTCTCTCGTACATCGAGTGTTGCTCTTCTATTTTTTTTCTTCTTCTTAAATTTGGATTCTTTTAGGTGTCTTCCTTCGTGGCTGCCTCTGAGCAAGCACATCTCAAGGTTGTATTTATGCATTCTTTGATAATAAATGTACTCGAATCTGAAATGGAATTTAATTCAGATGTATTCTCTTTGGAAGAACAAATCAAAGTAGGACTTTTATATTGACTGGAAGGGCCCTGGGTACTGTTGCGAAGCCTTGGGGATTAAGTGCATAGTTCCCTTAAAGTGAAGTAGATAGGGAGATGAAGAAGGCTTTTGGCTTTTGGCTTGCTGGCCTTCAGCAGTTGGGGCACTGGTTATAGAAGTTAGGAGTTTGAATTGCAATCGTATGAAATGTTGGTGAGGCCACACTTGAAGTATTGTGTTCAGTTTTGGTCATCCTGTTACAGAAAGGTAGTGATTAACCGGGTAAGTGCAAAAAGATTTAGACCATAAGACATAGGAGAAGAATTAGGCCATTCAGACCATCACATCCGCTCTGCTATTCCATCATGGCTGGTTTATTATCTCTTTCAACCCCATTCTCCTGCCTTCTACCCATAACCTTTGATGCTCTGATTAATCAAGAACCTATCAATATACATAGTGCCCAATGATTTGGCCTCCACAGCTATCTGTGGCAAAGCGCTTCACAAGTTCTCTATCCTCCGGCTAAAGAAATTCCTCCTCATCTTTGCTCTAAATGGACGACCTTAGTTAGACCCCACTTGGAGTTGCGTGTTCAGTTCTGGTCACCTCACTACTGGAAGGATGTGATACTATAGAGGGAGTGCAGAGGAAATTTACAAGGATGTTGCCTGGATTGGAGAGCGTGCCTTATAAGAATAGGTTGAGTGAACTTGGCCTTTTCTCCTTGCAGTGATGGAGGATGAGAGATGACCTGATAGAGGTGTATAAGATGATGAGGAGCATTGATCTTGTGGATAACCGGAGGCCCTTTCCCAGGGCTGAAAGGGCTAACATGAAGGGTCTTAGTTTTAAGGTGCTTGGGAGTAAGTATAAGGGGATGTCAGAAGTAAGCTTTTCACACAGAGAGTGGTGGGTGCGTGGAGTGCACTGCTGGCAGCAGTGGTAGAGGTGGATACAATAGCGTCTTTTAAGAGACCCTTAGGTACATGGAGCTGAGAAAAATGAGGGCTATGCAGTAGGGCAGTTTCTAGAGTAGATTACATGGTCGGAACAACATTGAGGGGCCGAAGGGCCTGTAATGTGCTGTAGATTTCTGTGTTCTATGTTGTAAGTTCTATTCTGAGGCTGTGCCCTCTGGCTGTGGACTCTCTCACTATAGCAAACATCCCTTCCACATCCACTCTATCTAGGCCTTTGAATAGTCGATGTGTATCAATGAGATCCCCCCTCATTCTTCTGAACTTCAACAAGTGCAGGCCTAGAACCATCAAAATCTTCTCATCGTTTCATTCTTGGAATGATTCCCATGAACCTCTTCTGGACCCTCTCCAATGCCAGGACATCTTTTCTTAGATAAGGGGTAAAACTGCTCACAATACTCCAAGTGTGGTCTGACCAAAGCCTTATAAAGCCTCAGTATTACATCCTTCCTTTTATATATAGGACGTTGCTAGGGCTTGGGGACTGAGTTGTAGTGAGATGTTAGATAGGCAGGTCCTTTACTCCTTGGAGTGCAGGCTGAAAAGTGATTTCGTAGAGCGATCTAAAATCATGAGGGATATAGATAGAGTGAGCGTCTTTTTTCCAGTGTTGGGAAAATGAAAACTTGAGGACATCATTTTATGAATAGATGTGAAAGCTTTATTAAGAACCTGAGGGACAATTTTTTTTACAGAGTGGGTGGTAAATATATGGAGCCAGCTGTCAGAGGAAGTGGTTGAGGCAAATGCTTTAGATACATTGAGTCATACAGTAATAGAAAAGTACAACACAGAAACAGGTCCTTCAGCCCATCTAGTCTGTGCTGAACAATTTAAGCTACCTACTCCCATTGAGCTGCACCAGGACCATAACCCTCCATACCCCTACCAGCCATGTACCTCCCCAAACTTCTCTTCAATGTTGAAATCAAACTTGGTGCACCACTTGCGCTGGCAGCTTGCTCCACTCTCTCACGGGCCTCTCACATTTAAGAAGTACGTATGAAGACAAGCACATGGATGACAAGAGTTTAGAGGCATATGAACAAAGTGCTGGGAAATAGGATTAGCTCGAATATGCGGTACAATTTGTTTGGCACGGACGTTTGGGCTGTAGGGTCTTTTACCATGCTATGCAATTCTACGACTCCATATGTGGATTCTTCACAACGCCAAGGCTATTCATGATCCAAAAGCCCAAGGACCCTTCTGAGAGCCAAGGACAGAGGAGAGCGTGTCAACAGTAGAGAGGGGGTCTGCAAATCATCCGGACCAGCGCCAGATTCATAAGAAGTCATAAAGGCAAACTGAAAAGGAAAGAAAAAGCATTGGGAGAAAATTCCTTTGGAAATTTCTGAAACCTATTGGATGCCTAGAACAGGGAAAGTTATTTACACGGTCCTCATCAATGCCTTCTCCAACTGGTTAAAGAGTTACTCCCAAATCACAGCATGGATTCCATCCACATGAAGGTAAAATAAACATGGTAATCCCTGTCATGAGCTCTTCGGGCCTGTGCAGTTAACGGTAGAGCATTGGGCTCTGAGGTATCTAGGGCAGCTGTATTAGTTAATTCCTGTCTTAACTAGAACCATTCAGCCTCTGTGGTTTCTGTTTAGTCTTGTCCTTTATTTTGACTGACCCAGGTTTTCCATGTTCTGTGGTTATTTAAAGTGGACTTCGGATTAGCACTTATCGCAGGGTCCTTGTTTTGAGAATGAGTTGTTTTGTGGTGTCGCTCGGTTGAGTCACCGATATTCAGTTGGAATTCCTATGTATAATTTCTTGTTTCTGTCTCTACATGGGAGACCGTTGTTTCTCCGCAAATGGGTTCAGTCATAGCCAGCGAGCACCATGACAATTCCCCGTGTAAGAAATCCAAATTGTGGCACCAACGGCTATACATGTTTTTAAGAATTCATCATTCACGAAGGACTATGGCGTTCTTCTTGAATTTGGCTTCCACTTTTATCTTTTTTGACGGCATGTTTATGTTGTGATCAATGGGCTACAAGAGGACTGGTATTAAGTAAGGTTGTGTCAATTTCCTAACACTTTCCTCAATCCCTTTTGCCAAAATGCAGCATTTTGGACATGAGTGCAGCTAATCTACAGGGCAAGTGTGAAAAATTTCAGGTCCAGAGTGAAATCAGCTTTAACCTCAGTTACTGATCTGCAGTGTTCAAAATTATTAACACTTCAGTAGGTTTTGATTGAAGTGTAGAGAGGAAGGGGCCTACACCAGGGGTGCCCAACCTTGTTTGCACTGTGGACCAGTTTAATATTGACAATATTCTTGCGGACCAGCCGACCCGGGGGGGTAGGGTTGCCAGTGGACAAGAGTAGCAGTCAACTATGTTGTGTTTACCCAAGAAAGACTACAATGACCATGAAGCCTTGCGCGGGCACCAGTGCGCATGCGTGTACGTGCCGATTTTTTTTTCTGCAAATCGTTTTTGGGCAATTCTGTTTGGTGGGGGGGTTGTTAATCACGACCGGAATATAGGTGCTAAGTGGCTAATACACTCAATTTCGTTTCTAAAAGGGTTTATCTAACGAATTTAATATTAAACACAGCGCATATTTTCCTTGCATGAATATAGTGATAAGTCAATTATCAGGGGAGGACAGGGGAGCTTGAAGTAAGTGTTGAAGGAATTTCCAGTAGAAGTGGTAGAAGCAGGTTCGATATTATCATTTAAAGAAAAATTGAATAGGTATATGGACAGGAAAGGAATGGAGGGTTATAGGCTGAGTGCAGGTCGGTGGGACTAGGTGAGAGTAGCATTCAGCATGGACTAGAAGGGCAGAGATGGCCTGTTTCCATGCTGTAATTGTTATATGGTTATATAAGTCACTTATAAGTCAATAATATCATAACATTTTAAGTAATGTTTGGATATTAAACACACAGCACATATTTTCCCCGTATGAACATATAAAATCATTGCAACACACCAGTATCGCTGAATCAGTGGGAGCCCTGGGCTTGTTTCCCTGCAACAAGACGGTCCTATCGAGGGGTGATGGGAGACAGCGATACTCGAAGGGGGTTCCTTATGTCCAGTCTATTCCACAATTTAGTTTTCATTGCATTCATTGCAGAAAACTCTGCTTCGCAGAAAAATGTTGGAAATGTAAGCAATGTTTTCAGTGCTTTCGTGGCTATCTCAGGATATTTAGCATTGATTTTGATCCAGAATGCCGGCAGAGATGTTACGTCAAACATACTCTTCAGCCCGCTGTCATTTGCAAGCTTGAGGAGTTGATCTTCTTCCCGCGCTGACATGGACGACGCGTACGTAATGGCTCAACAGTGGCCGTGACAGGGAACGAGGAAAGATGCAGCTGACTCATATCGCCAAATCATATCGTTTCCTCGCAGCCCGGTGGTTGGGGACCGCTGGCCTACACTATACTTCAGCAAAACAAACATTCACTACTGACCTGCACCAATGCCTAACAATGACGGCATCATAAGCAATTTGTGATGAACTGCTGGTGCTGATGGACTACTTCCCATTTCTAGTGACTGATCTTTCAGTGAAGAAAGACATTGAAGATGAAATTCACTCCTCGTATCAGTGATCCATTGTAGACTTTACCATATTTAAAGATCAAGGCCTCATATCTGGTATCACCTGATGATTGAACAACGAACCTCCATTCAGGTGCTCCTTAAATATGGCTCCCAGTTAGCGAGATGGCCATGAATACTTAAAGATGCCACACCAGCTATCCATATTCCAGAGATTTAGAGCGTCTAAACCCTGGAATCTGGCACGGTTGGGCATGTATTGTAACAGAAACGCAGAGGCCCAGCAAAAATGGCAGAAAGAATTTGCCCCTCAAATTAGCCAACCACCTGCTTCACCAAGAACCTGCTGTCCCACTTGTGCTGTAATCTGCAACTCCATTTTAGCTTACATGACTGGAGTGAAAATGAGCCATTCTGGATTCTGACAGATTGCCTTAGAAAAAAAATATTTGCAGTTATGCTAAATTAGTCACATTACTGTTTTTTAGTGGAATCCGATTTCTGATGGTGGCTAGGGAAAGGTCCTCGATGTAGGATGACCCTTGAAGAGAAATGGCCCTTGAAGGGAAATGGTCCTTGAAGAGCATGATCTTTGATGATGGATTATCCTTGCCAGGAAATGATCTTTGAAGGGAAATGGACCTTGGAGGGAAATGGTCCTTGAAGGGAAATGGTCCTTGGAGGGGGATATCCTTGTCAGGGAATGTTCCTTGAAGGGGGACAGTCCTTGAAAGGGGGATAATGTTTGACAGGGGATGGTCCTTGGTCGGGGGTAGTCTTTGAAGAGAAATGGCTCTTGATGTGGAGGGGACTATGATAAGGGATTGTAGGAGCCATGTGTCTATTTTCTGCTTGTCTGTATTATATTTTGTGTTGCATGTTTTATTATGAGTTATGGTAACTTGTCATGTGGGTTGGGGCGTAGTAGAAGTAAACGAGTATCGTCTCAATTTGCCAATTGTGCTGTTAGTTTAGTTTAGTTAGAGATAGACTGAGCAGAGGATGGATATTTTTTGTTGACCACTTATTACACTTACGTCACCTATTCTGTTAACAGCAACATTGCTAACTTCATTAATTTCACCATCACTACGTTAGTTCTGTAAGTTTTTATCGCTATATTAAATCGTTTGTCTTCACTAATATTGTAATAAAGGACTGAACATACATTTTTATGACTTGGAGCTCAGTTATTTGGAAATGTGTTAATTCCCTCACTCAGTCTCCCAGAGGACTTGGTTTGATCGTCAAGCAGCGGCTACAGGGGATAGTTCTTGACCGTGCTTCTGCTTGATGTAGATGGTCTTAACAAGCTCTCTGAAAACTGGATTGTGAATCTGTCTGTTCCTGCCTTAAAAGGAATTAAACATTCCTTGATAATAAACACGGAACATTGTCCAGTGCAAAGCTACAGTGATAAAAAAGTCCCATGGAGGTAATTTTGTTGCTTGAAAGATGGATGATTTCCGGTTCTCACCTCACAGGTTGGGTCAATAATCTTATGTTATCAGTGTACCTTTGTCTCATTAATTCTTTACTGAGATCTGGACTTTCTTCTTCCTTCATTCCCTCTGAACAATGGCTGCCTTTGACAGCACAGCCACTCTGATAATAAAAACCTCTGTTAATTGATTTCTGTCAGCTTCTCCTATTGTAGCAGTTTTTATGTGTAGTTTGATTGAAAGGCTTTATCAGAACTCCTGATGTAAAGACTCTGATTTAGTCAGTGCGGCGTTGATTAAAACACCAGGCCGGGAGTGCTGCCATTAACCCTAAAGTCAGCGGTTGGCATTTAGCGGAGCTGAGCAGTACGGTTAGATCGCTGTAGAGAAATTACTATTCAAGCGATAAACACGAGAAATTCTGCCGATGCTGGAAATCCAAAGCAACACACACACAAAACGCTGGAGGAACTCAGCAGGTCAGGCAGCATCTATGAAAATGAATATAAACAGTCGATGTTTCTGGGCCAAGATCCTCTTCAGGACTGGAAAGGAAGGGGGAAGATGCCAGAATAAAAAGGCGGGTGAGGGGAAGGAGGATAGCTGGAAGGTGATAGATAAAGCCAGGAGGGTAGGAAAGATGAAGGGCTGGAGAAGAAGGATCGATAGGAGAGGAGAGTGGACCATAGGAGAAAGGGAAGGAGAAGAGGGCCCAGGGGGATAGACAGGTGAGAAGAGGTGAGAAGCCAGAGTGGGGAATAGAAAGGTGGGGGAGGGAATTTTTTCCCGGAGGGTGAAATCAATATTCATGCCATCAAGTTGGAGGCCACCCAGATGGAATATAAGATGTTGCTCTCCACCCTGAGGGTTGTCTCTCATTGTGGGTCAAGAGGAGGTCATGGGTTGACATGTCGGAAAGAGAATGGGATTCGGAAATAAAAAGCTTGGCTACTGAGAAGTTTCGCTTTTGGTCGATGGAGCAGAGGTGCTCGACGAAGCGCTCCCCCAATTTACGACGGGTCTCACCAATGTAGAGGAGTCAGCATCGGGAGAACCGGACACGATAGACAGTCCCAGCAGATTCACAGATGAAGAGTTGCCTGACATGGAAGAACTGTTTGGGGCTCTGAATGAAGATGAGGGAGGAGGTGAATAGGTAGGTGTAGCAGTTTGGCCAGCTGCAGGGTTAAATTTGATAAAGTGGTGTTGTCTATCATTGTTAATTTTGTTTTTGCTATTCTCCTAGAGAACAGCCAGGAATATTCTGCAGTCTGAGCATAAAATCCAGAGTGATACATCTGACAGCTCAAGGCTGTGCTGATGAAGTCCCATATTGTTGGGTATGGTGTAGTTTGCCAGTTCTTTATAACTTAGAAGGAGCTCATTTTGGTCCATTGGCTCACAGACCAATCACTTTCCACCATTAATATCCCTGATATCAAAGCAGGTGATCATACAAGATCCCATGACAGTATTTTATGAAGAATATGGGAGTTTCCTTGGTATCCCGGCCATAACAGATCATCTGTCCACCACCTCATTGTCACCATTTGGACCTTGGTTTATACAAAGTGACGGCTGTATTTTTGAAATTTCCGCAGTGAGGCACCTCAAAAGCACTCAACAGACTCCAATGTGTTTTGGAGAGTCCCAGAGTTGTGAAAACCATGATACAAATAGTCACACTAACTTGTGGGATGGATGCCTTCAGACACTTCCATTAAGTTCTCCTAATCATGCACGGTGCTCAGAGGAAGGCTCATCCATGCCTCAGAAAAACTTGTCTTTCCAAAAGTCAGGCAATTTTAACTCGGGAAAAGAGCAACTTGGTAGACTGTGTCTCAACACATCTTTGCCAACTGTCTGAAGAATCCTAAACTTATAGACCTGCTGTAATATCCAGATCAGGCAATTATCCCGAAGGTAGATGCAATGAGCTCTTCGGGCCTGTGGGGGCACCAGAGTGCATTGGGCTCAGAGGTTTTTTAAAAATTATTTTATTGAGATACAGTGTGGAATAGGCCTTTCTGGCCCTATGAGCTGTGCTGCCTAGCAACCCCCGATTTAACCCTAAACTAATCACTGGACAACTTACGATGACTAATTAACCTACCAATCAGTACATATTTGTACTGTGGGAGGAAACCGGAGCACCCAGAGGAAACCCACGCAGTCATGGGGAGAACGTACAAACTCCTTACAGGCAGTGGGTATCGAACCCGGGTAAATATTTATTGATTGATAGATTGATTGCGATACAGTGGGGAATAGGCCCTTCCAGCCCTTCAAGTAACGCCGCCCACCAATTTAAACCTATCCTAATCACAGGACAATTTGCAGTGACCAATTAACCTACTAACTAGTATGTCATTGGACTGTGTGAAGAAACTGGAGTACCTGGAGAAAACCCATGCGATCACGGGGAGAATGGACCTGTATTGGCTAATTGTTGTTTAATGAGGGTCGTTAATCGCTTAGAGTTCCTTGCGTTTTTCTCAAGCGACTCATTCTTTGTAATGCCATCCCCTGATGCTTTCTGCTTAAGCTTGTTAAGTTTATTTTGATAGGCTCAGAGATTCCATGTTACTCATATTAGTTAAGCAGATGCCTGATTAGCGCTAATCGCGTGGCCTTTGTTTCGAGAATAATTCAGCTCACGGTGTTGTTGACTGAGCAATCAATGTTTCTTTGGAATTATTATGAATAAACTCTCGTTGCCCTCTCTACATCGGAGACCGTCTTTCCTTTGCACTTGGGTTCCGATATTGGCAGCGCGCATTGTGTCAGTAGGCGTCAGGCTCCTTAGATGTCACAAATCTTCATGTCACCAAGCAGGTCAAAGTTAAGAGAAGACATTCTTAGTATTGATACCTACTGATGTCATGACCTGCCTGCACTGCATGTTTCCTGTGGATACGAAGCACCTGAACAAGTCCTGAACAACGTGCTTTGATTGTGTGTGGGGGATGTGCAACAGAAGGCAATTTTGAATTATAAGGGGCCTTGTATGCTTGATATGGAGCTCAGTGCTGTCATGCCTTATGGTTGTGAGAAGGAAAACTGGCAGTGTTGAGAAGTGTCTGACATAAATATTTAGAGCAAAATACCGTAGACGTTGATAATCTGAAACAAAAACGGGGGATGCTGGAGGTGCTCAATGGATCCTGCTGTCAATGGAGAGAGAAATTGAGGCAAAGTTTCAGGTCTCTCTTCATTAGAGCTTTAAAATGAGAAAACAAGGAAGTGAATTGGCAAAGAGAGGTTGGGTGGAGAGAAGCGAGAGGATGTCTGAGATCTGTTTCTCTCCCCACGGCTGCTACCTGACTTTCTGCATGCCAAAGGCAGAGTCAAGTTCATTGTCATAGGCCTCTGTACCTGAATGCACAGGTCCAATGAAAAACTCACTTGCAGCAGCATCACTGCCACATACAATTAGAAGCACGACATCATTGATGTTAAACATAATTAAGCATAAATTATCCAAATTTATACAAGACAAGCCCAATTAGAATAAAACACAAGCAAAGCCCAGTGTAGTGCAAAGTTGTCACATTGCTTCAATGTAAGTGTTGTGCGGATTGGCTCAGGAACTGAATGGAGAAGAGAAATAGCTGTCCTTGAACCTTGAGATAAGGGATCTCAGGCTTCTGAACCTCCTGTTTGTTCAGTTGTAGCTGTGAGAAAATGGCATGGCCTGAGTGATGGGAAACTTTGGTGACCTGTTATTGCCCTCTTAAGCAGCGCCTCACTGTACGTGCTGTTGATGGTGGGGAAGGACGTGCTTGTGATTTGTTGAGTGAGTCCACTGCTCTCTGCAGCTTCTTGCATTCCTGAACATTCAAAGTGCTGTAATAGACAGTGGTGCAAATAGTTAGAATGTCTCCAACAGTACATCTGTAGAAGCTGGTTAGAGTGTTCATAAGAACTAAAGATATAGGAGCAGGAGTAGGCCATCTGGCCTGTCGAGCCTGCTCCGCCATTCAATAAGATCATGGCTGATCTGACCATGGACTAATCTCCACCTATCTGCCTTTTCCCGAAACCCTTAATTCCCCTACTATGCAAAAATCTATCCAACCTTGTCTTATATATTTTCCGAGGTAGCCTCCACTGCTTCATTGGGCAGTGACATGCTGAACCTCAAACTCACCTTCCTTGAATTGCATCTTAGGCTACGTCCACACTAGACCGGATAATTTTGAAAACGCCGGTTTCAAGTAAAAACGACAGCTGTCCACACTAGGTGTTCTTCAAAATATCTCTGTCCACAAAAAAATGGATATTTGGGCAAATCTACTCCTACTGGGCATGCGCAGACACATCTACAGAAAACAAGTGAAGAGGAAATGGTATAATATTTACGTTTCCGTGGTGGCGTTGTGTTATTTCCATTGGACAAAAACTAGAGTGCCAACAACAACAGTGAAAGAAAGTTTTCAACAATGTCTTCGAGGAATACAAAGAAAACCTCCGCTGGAAAAAGCAGACTGGACTTCTTCGTTTAGACAGACAATGAAGCTGAGCTGTTTCTACGAGTGACAAACGACTACAAAGTCAGCAAAGCAGTGGAGAACGTAGAGATGTTTAACTCCAAACAAGCTATTAACGTAGACAATAAAGTAAACAACACACACATGAAGCCGTCCTCTACCCAAGATCAACAAGAGAGTGGAATCTTCTGCCGCCAGACCTGCGCAGTATTTCTGACATTAATATTTTTAAAGATAGACTCAATCAAATCAATTTAGGGGACCCAGTCAAAAAAGCTCACTTTACAATTTAACTCTCACGCCATTCACACCAACTGCGCGTTATAACAGCCGTCCGGCAGTGCTTGCACAGTACCAAGCAGAAGCAGAAAAAGCATTGTTGTTGTGGTGTTGTCATGACAGCGTTTTTAACTCTCTCTGTTTACCCCATCCACACTACAATGCGCAACGATCGTTTTCAAATTTATGCACTCTGGAGAGTGTTTTAGAAAAGCTCCTTTTTTTCTGGGGATGAAAACGCCATTTCAATGTGGTCAGAGGGTCAAAATGAAGAGAAAAAGCTTCATTTTCAAAATTATCCTGGTACGAGGGGGAAAGCAACCAGAAGTTGTGATACATGTTGGCACCAACGACATAGGCAGGAAGAGGGATGAGGTCCTGAAGTGTGAGTTTTGGGAACTAGGCAGAAGGCTGAAGAACAGGACCAGAAGGGTGGCCTTCTCAGGATTGCTGCCAGTGCTACGTGATAGTGGTGGTAAGAATTGGAGGAGATGGCAGTTGAATGCGTGGCTGAGGAGTTGGTGCAGGGAGCAGGGTTTTAGATTTTTGGATCATTGGGATCTCTTCTGGGGAAAGTGGGACCTGTACAGGTTGGATGGGTTGCACCTGAACTCAAGGGGGAGCAATATCCTTGCAGGTAGGTTTGCTAGCATGGTTCAGGAGTGTTTAAACTAATTTGCAAGGGGGATGGGACCTGGAGCGTTAGAGCAGTGAAAGAAGTGCTCGGAGTAAAGCCAGATCTAACATACAGAGAGGCTTTGAGGAAAGAGAAGCAGAATAAACGGTGTAAAGGTAATAAGGTAGAAGGGCTAAAGTGCATGTACTTCAATGCAAGAAGCATCAGGAACAAAGGTGATGAACTGAGAGCTTGTATACATACATGGAATTATGATGTAGTGGCCATTACAGAGACTTGGCTGGCATGAGGACAGGAATGGATTCTCAATATTCCTGGATTTCAGTGCTTTAAAAGGGATGGGAGGAGAAGGGGAGGAGGGGGGCATTACTGGTCAGGGATACTACTAGAGCTACAGAAAGGGTGGGTAATGTAGCAGGATCCTCTTTTGAGTCAATATGAGTGGAAGTCAGGAACAGGAAGGGAACAGTTACTCTATTGGGAGTATTCTATAGGCCCCCTGGTAGCAGCAGAGATACCGAGGAGCAGATTGGGAGGCAGTTTTCGGAAAGGTGCAAAAATAACAGGCTTGTTATCATGGGTGATTTTAACTTCTCTAATATTGATTGGCACCTGATTAGTTCCAAGGGTTTAGACAGGGCAGAGTTTGTTAAGTGTGTCCAGGACAGATTCCTCTCACAGTATGTTGACAGGCTGACTGGGGGAATGACATACTAGATCTAGTATTAGGTAATGAACCGGGTCAGGTCACAGATGCCTCAGTTGGTGAGCATTTGGGGGATAGTGACCACTGCTCCCTGGCCTTTAGCATTATCATGGAAAAGGATAAAATCAGAGAGTACAGGAAAATTTTTTAATGGGGAAGGGCAAATTATGAGGCTATAAGGCTAGAACTTGCAGGTGTGAATTGGGAGGAAGTTTTTGCAGGGAAATGTACTATGGACATGTGGTCGATGTTTAGGTATCTCTTGCAGGATGTTAGGGATAAATTTGTCCCGGTGAGGAAAATAAAGAATGGTAGGGTGAAGGAACCATGGGTGACAAGTGAAGTGGAAAATCCAGTCAGGTGGAAGAAGGCAGCATACATGAGCTTTAGGAAGCAAGGATCAGATGGGTCTATTGAGGAATATAGGGAAGCAAGAAAGGAGCTTAAGAAGGGGCTGAGGAGAGCAAGAAGGGGGCATGAGAAGGCCTTGGCGAGTGGGGTAAAGGAAAACGCCAAGGCATTCTTCAATTATGTGAAGAACAAAAGGATGACAGGAGTGAAGGTAGGACTGATTAGAGATAAAGGTGGGAAGATGTGCCTGGAGGCTGTGGAAGTGAGCGAGGTCCTCAATGAATGCTTCTCTTCAGTATTCACTAATGAGAGGTAACTTGATGACAGTGAGGACAATATGAGTGAGGTTGATGTTCTGGAGCATGTTGATATTAAGGGAGAGTAGGTATTGGAGTTGCTAAAATACATTAGGACGGATAAGTCCCCGGGGCCTGACGGAATATTCCCCAGGCTGCTGCACGAGGCAACGGAAGACATTGCTGAGCCTCTGGCTAGGGTCTTTATGTCCTCGTTGTCGACGGGAATGGTACCAGAGGATTGGAGGGAGGTGGATGTTGTCCCCTTGTTTAAAAAAGGTAGTAGGGATAGTCCGGGTAATTATAGACCAGTGAGCCTTACATCTGTGGTGGGAAAGCTGTTGGAAAAGATTCTTAGAGATAGGATCTATGGGCATTTAGAGAATCATGGTCTGATCAGGGACAGTCAGCATGGCTTTGTGAAGAGCAGATCGTGTCTAACAAGCCTGATAGAGTTCTTTGAGGAGGTGACCAGGCATATGGATGAGGGTAGTGCAGTGGATGTGATCTACATGGATTTTAGTAAGGCATTTGACAAGGTTCCACATGGTAGGCTTATTCAGAAAGTCAGAAGGCATGGGATCCAGGGAAGTTTGGCCAGGTGAATTCAGAATTGGCTTGCCTGTAGAAGGCAGAGGGTCGTGGTGGAGGGAGTACATTCAGATTGGAGAGTTGTGACTAGTGGTTTCCCACAAGGATCGGTTCTGGGACCTCTACTTTTCGTGATTTTTATTAACGACCTGGATGTGGGGGTAGAAGGGTGGATTGGCAAGTTTGCAGATGACACAAAGGTTGGTAGTGTTGTAGATAGTGTAGAGGATTGTCAAAGGTTGCAGAGAGACATTGATAGGATGCAGAAGTGGGCTGAGAAGTGGCAGATGGAGTTCAACCCGGAGAAGTATGAGGTGGTACACTTTGGAAGGACAAACTCCAAGGCAGAGTACAAAGTAAATGGTAGGATACTTGGTAGTGTGGAGGAGCAGAGGGATCTCGGGGTACATGTCCACAGATCCCTGAAAGTTGCCTCACAGGTAGATAGGGTAGTTAAGAAAGCTTATGGGATGTTAGCTTTCATAAATCGAGGGATAGAGTTTAAGAGTCGCGAGGTAATGATGCAGCTCTATAAAATTCTGGTGAGGTCACACTTGGAGTACTGTGTCCATTTCTGGTCACCTCACTATAGGAAGGATGTGGAAGCATTGGATAGGGTACAGGGGAGATTTACCAGGATGCTGCCTGGTTTAAAGTGTATGGAATATGATCAGAGATTAAGGGAGCTAGGGTTTTACTCTTTGGAGAGAAGGAGGATGAGAGGAGACATAATAGAGGTGTACAAGATATTAAGAGGAATAAATAGAGTGGGCCTCTTCCCCAGGGCACCACTGCTCAATACAAGAGGACATGGCTTTAAGGTAAGAGGTGGGAAGTTCAAGGGGGATATTAGCGGAAGGTTTTTTACTCAGAGAGTGGTTAGTGAGTGGAATGCACTATCTGAGTCAGTGGTGGAGGTAAATACACTCATGAAATTTAAGAGACAACTAGACAGGTATATGGAGGAATTTAAGGTGGGGGTTTATATGGGTGGCAGGGTTTGAGGGTCGGCACAACATTGTGGGCCGAAAGGCCTGTACTGTGCTGTACTATTCTATGTTCTATGTAGTGTGGATGTAGCATTGGTGTTAGTCCCGTGACAGTTCATCCGATTTGTTAACACAACCAGCATTTTGTGTTTCTGGATGTGAAGCCACTGAGTTTAAACTGCGTTAGCTTTCCTTTAAGATGATGCATCATCAGCTTCCGTTTAATTATAGTCCAAGGTTCAATAGGAATACTTCAAAATTCATGGACTGGGGCTCTTTTCATAATGCCAAAGGTGTCAATCAAACATGAACAGAGTGAATATTCTATGAAGAGCCTAGATGGACGATCTGCAGAAATGTTTCTCGTTCTGAGGTTTCTTGTTTTTATCCACAAAGCCGTTAACAGAACATAGAACAGTAGAAAATAGGAGCAAGTCTTTTGGCCCAAGATGGCAAATTAAACTTGTCTTTGCACATGAGCCATATCCTCCCATTCCCTACAGGTTGCCTCGCTAAAAGCCTCTTTTACTCCACTCTTGTGTCTGCTTCCACCAGGGCCCCTGGCAAGGACATTCCACGCACCTACCCCTTTCTGTGTAAAAAAAAATCTGCCTTCGTAATCCCCTTTAAACTTTACCCCTTTATAAAGCAGCTGGTGAGGCCTCACTTGGAGTATTGCGAGCAGTTTGGGTCCCTTGTCTAAGAAAGGATGTGGTGAAACTGGAGAGGGTACAAATGTGGTTCACATAAATGATACCAGGATTGAATGGCTTGTCATATGAAGAGCGTTTGATGGCTCTGGGCCTGTATTCACTAGAATTCAGAAGAATGAGGGGTGACTTAATTGAAGCATATCGAATGGTGAAAGGCCTTGATAGCGTGGATGTGGAAAGGATGTTTCCTCTGGTGGGAGTGGCTAGAACCAGAGGAGATATCCTCAGAATAGAGGGGTGTCCTTTCAGAATGGAGATGAGAGGAATTTCTTTAGCCAGAGAGTGGTGAATCTGTGGTTTTCTATGAAAGGAATAGATGGATGAATTGCAAAAATGTTTCTTGTTCTGACCTTTCTTGTTTTTAACCACAAAGACGTTCACTGAATATAGAACAGTACAAATTAGGAGCAAGTTCTTTGGCCCAAGATGGCAAATTGAACTTCTTTTTGCACGAGTCATATCCTCTCATTCACTACACGTTGCCTCTCTAAAAGCCTCTTTTACTCCACTCTTGTGTCTGCTTCCACCACGGCCCCTGACAAGGACATTCCAGGCACCTTCCCCTTTCTGTGCAAAAAAACTTCCCTTGCACACCCGTTTTAAACCTTACCTCTCTCACCTTGCTCCCAAGTATTTGACATTTTTTATCATGGGGAAAAATACTCTAACTCTCCTATCTATCCTTCTCATTCCTTCATGAACTTCTGTCAGGCCATCCTCCCAGCCTCTGACGCTCCAGGGAAAACAAAACGAAGGTCAATTTGCAGGTTGAGTCTGTGGTGAGGAAGACAAATGTGATGTTAGCATTCATTTTGAGAGGACTAGAATATAAAAAGGATTTAATGTTGAGGTTTTGTAAAGCATTGCTGAGGCCTCACTTGGGGTATTGTGAGCAGTTTTAGGCCCCTTATTTAAGAAAGAACGTACTTACATTGAAGAGGGTTCAAAGGAGGTTCACAGAGATGTTTCTGGGATTGAAAACTTATTGTACAAGGAGTGTTTGATGGCTCTGGGCATCTACACACTTGAATTCAGAAGAAATTGGGGTGGCCTCATTGAAGTCTATTGAATGTTGAAATGTTTCGATTGAGTGAATGTAAAGAAGATGTTTTCTATGGTGTGGGAGTCTAAGACCAGAGGATATAGCCTCAGAATAGAGGGACATCCTTTTAGAAGGTAGATGTGGAAGAGCTTCTTTAGCTAAAGAGTGGTGAATCTGTGGAATTCATTGATACAGTTGGCTGTGGAGGCCAAGTCATTGGGTATATTATGGGCTGCATTACAGACTGGTAGGGGAACACCGATGCCTTTGAGAGAAAATCCTACACAAGGTAGTGGATTTGGCCAGTATATCACAGGTAAAACCCTACCAACTGTTGAGCACATCAACATGAAACATTGCTGTAGAAAAGTATCCATCGCCAAAGATCCTCACCACCCAGGCCGAGCTCTTTTCTCAATACTGCCATCAGGTAGAAGGTATAAGTGCCTCAGGACTCGTACCAGCAGGTTCATGAACAGTTACTACCCCTCAACCATCAGGCTCTTGAACAAAAGGGAGTAAATACAGTCTTTCTATTTCTGGTGTTCCCACAACCTATGCTCTCACTTTAAGGGCTCTTTATCTTGTTGTTTCATGCTCACATTTACTTATTGCTATTTATTTATATCTGCATTTGCACAGTTTGTTGTTCATTGATCCTGTTGACAGTTACTGTTCCATAGATTTGCTAAATACGTCCACAGAAAAAAGAATCTCAGGTTTGTATGTGGTGACCTGGATGTACTCTGAAAATAAATTTTACTTTGAACTTTATATTTAAAGCAGAGGTTGATAGATTTTTGATCAGTCAGGGTATGAAGGTATGCACGGAGAAGACAGGAGACTAGGGCTGAGAGGGACAATGGATGAAATGGTGGAACAGATGCCATAGGCCAAATGGCCTAATTCTGCTCCTATACCTTATGGTCTAAACCAAGTTCACCCAACCTTTACTGAGAGCTGAAGCTCCATTACTTAATTTAAATTTATCCTTGCAGAATAACTATAGCAAAAAGTCACATATACTGTCTGGTCCTTTATACAAACTACAAACTAAACCAAAACACTTGCCGGGGAATAATCACCGACAGAATTTCTTTCTGCTCTTAAATGAGCTCTAGCTCTTGGCATTACTGTGCATTTTAGATCGAGTGGTTCCCTGCAGTACTTTACTGAAATACAGTGTCCGTTTCTTCTGCTTGGGAGAAAAATACCTGAAAGCAAAGTTCTGGGACTGGAGCGGATATTCATCTGTGGGAATCCATTGTTTTAAGTAAATGTTGTATCTTTCTCAACTGACTCCGGGATCTCTACATAACCTGAGGCAAAGGAGTTCCCCAGAGGAAGTTCTCTTGCAGGAAGTTCTGAATATTGCAAATCACCTCAAAGCAGAGAGAGCACATTCAATTTTTCTTCTTTATGTGACAAAAATTTCAGGAACAGCACAATTAAGCCAAGACAGGCACACAGCCTCCATGATAGGAATCCATTTTAATTTTTAATGTTATTGATGGATTTTTCCTGTAGTTTTCTTTTGCTTTACTGCCATAGATTTCACTCATCACTCAACTTTAAACATTTCCCTTATACATTATGAGCAGGCAGTTACATTTAAAGCATGTTAGATGATAGACTGGCAGTGATTGAGCAATGATTTTGGGATTGTTTGCTATAGAATTCCAGACTATAGGAATAAAGCAGATTTTTAATTTTGCCCAATGATGCCCAAACATATTAATTGAACTGCTTTTTATTTATTGAGATACTGCACAGGGTAGGCCCTTCCCTTCGAGCCGTGTTGCCCAGCAACCCGCAATTTAACCCTAGCCTGAACAATGACCAACCGGTAAGTCTTTGGACTGTGGGGGGAAACCGGAGCACCTGGAGGAAACCCACATGGTCACAACAGGGGGAGTGTACCTGAATTGGTTAATTGTAGTTTAATGAGAGTTGGTAAGTGTTTGGAGTTCCTTGTGCTTTTCCTTGAGTGACTCGCTCTTTGTAATGCAGAAAGCACTTACAGACAGTGGCAGGAATTGAACCTAGGTTGCCGATACTGTAAAGTGCTGTGTTAACCACTATGTTACCGTGCTATCCTTCGAGCAGTAGTACTAGGATTGGTGTACTGCTGACATCATTAATGCTTGCCACCTATTTTTCTAACAGTGGTGATGCTGATAGGTAAGCACAAATGACCATTCCTTTATTTAAGTTAATGCTAGGTGTCATTAAAGGTGGCAAGGGAAGCTAATTTGTAAGCCATTTATTGTTATGACTGACTCAAAGTTTCAGTACATCACAAGTATTTTCTCACTTTGTGTCATATTCTTGAGGATTTGTCTACTGTTTCCTGTCTTAAGATACATGAAGCAGCCTTGGGTTTGGAATTTTTTAGGGAGATACATGAACCAGATGACATATGAACTAATTCTACAAATTAAGCATATACCACAGTGACAACCGCTGTGGAATGAGCTTGAAGCCTCGAGATCCAACTACGTGTTTTGTGCATTAAATGAGTCAAGTTTATTTGAGACGGGATGTGATTGGATACTGTGTTATTATGTGTGTACATAAAAAAGAACTTCATTTCCCAGCATGCAATGTGGGCAGTTCACCCGGAACTGGAAGTGACTTTGGTGAGCTGGTGGCACAGGCTTGTGTTGAGCTGGAGCCATCACTGTAAATAAATATTTGTTACTCTAACCCACACTATTTGTCTTTATTAAGAACAGAAATAACACATACTTCATTGCTCAGGTTGATCTATCTTGCTCCTTTTTCGGTATCTCGAGCATAGGCTTAGAGAACATCAGGTGTACATTTTAAAATCTGCAGACCTGGCTTGCTGTTGACAATCTGGCATGAAAATTCTTTTACACTGGAAAGTTTTCCTCCGTTTTTGTTTTGTTAACACCCTCAGAGATTGAGGAGTGATTGATGACTCTGGACCTGTATTCGCTGGAGTATGAAGAACGAGGGGGGAGTCTCATTGAAACCTATCAAGTATTGAAAGGCCTAGATATAGTGTACCTGGAGAGAATGTTTCTGATAATAGGGGAATCTAGGACCTGAGGACACAGCCTTGGAATACAAGGACATCCCTTTTAGAACAGAGATGAGGAGTAATTTTTTTTAGACAGAGGGTGGAGGATCTGTGGAATTCATTGCCCCAAATGGCTGTGGAGGCCAAGTCATTGGGAATATTTAAAGCAGAGGTTGATAGGTTCTTGATTAGTCAAAGGTTAGGGGGGCAAGGCAGGAGAATGTGTTTGAGAGGGATAATAAATCAGCCATGATGGATTGGCAGAACAGACTTGATAGGCCAAATGGCCTAATTCTTTTCCTATGTCTTATGCTGTTTTGGAGATTGCACTGACTGACATGATTTGACACCATTCCTTCCAGTGCCTTTACACCATTGGTAGCCTTTCAAATATCTACCTCTCCCCAGACTCGCCAATTCACCCTTCTGATCTCTGTCCTCAGCCTCTGGAACAGGGGTTCCCAACCTTCATTATGCCATGGACCAATGCCATTAAGCAAGGGGGTCCGTTGTTCCCAGGTTGGGAACCCCTGCTCTAGAAGTACTGCAATGTATGTAGACACAAGTTGAAGAATTTATATCACTGTTTTCCAAATGTCAGAATAGATCCATGTCCAGGGATGTGATAGAGATAAAAGATACATGCTCCTGTGCAATTGCATTGAATGCTGTTGCCTTCTACTCTTTTCAATGCCTTCGTCATTTCCTTCTATTGTCAGTCATTTACTAATTATGTTAACAGCGTGTTAGGCTTCCTCTGAAACAGTTAAACCCACTTTACCATCATGCATATCATGTTATGGCAATTATACAAAATGAAATGGGTGACACCATCATTGTCAGTCACTGACTACAGCCATGTCACAGCACAGTGGTCTTGAACTGGACTCTTCAAGTCAAGTCAAGTTGTTGTCATTTTACTAGATACATGTATATAACCATATAATGTATATAGAAATGAGACAATTTTTCTCCAAACTAGGGTGTAAAGCACAGTAGAACACATAACACATGATAAATTATGAAGGTAGGAATAAAATCTACGGATGAATTACACATAAATAACAAACTAAAGTACATAAATTAAGTATTGTAAGGCATGGAAGAGATTAACCGGTGACAGTCCGAAAGCAATGCGGCAGGAAGTTCGGAAGCCAACTGGCCTGAGGG
Organism: Mobula birostris; assembly: GCF_030028105.1. Lineage (NCBI taxonomy): Eukaryota > Metazoa > Chordata > Chondrichthyes > Myliobatiformes > Myliobatidae > Mobula > Mobula birostris. The sequence goes on from NC_092400.1 coordinate 24,391,805, forward strand.
TAGAAGCTGTTTCTCATCCTGACTGTTCTTGTTTTTATGCATCAGAGCCAGAAAGTCAAAGCGGATTCTGGGTGGATACAGAGGGATCCTTAATAATGCGAAGTTTATACCAAGGTTAATGGGTGCTCCTTGTTATTACCATGTAAAATTGATAACAATTTCTAGTCTCCACATATTTATAGATATGTTCTCTGTAAATAATAGCGTAATTCTTCACTGGGAGCCCTCTTGTGAACCTTTCTAGCTGCACAGAATCAATGGATTGACATGTCCATCAAGGCTTCTTGCAGCCGTTTTGCAATACCATTGAAAAGGTATGTAGGTGCGGTGTTGAAAGAAGCGTTACAGAAAACACACTGCCCTATTTACTAATTAGTAACCTTTCTAGCCCATGCGGGAGCCGGGATGTTATGTTGAAGTTGTATGAGATGTTGGTGAGGCTTAATTTGGAGTTTTAGTCACCTACCTACAGGAAAGATGTAAATAAGGTTGAAGGAGTGCAGAGAAAATTTACAAGGCCGGGCCTGGAGCACCTGAATTATGAGGAAAGATTGAATGGGTTTGAACTTTATTCCATGGAACCTAGAAGATTGAGGAGAGATTTGATAGAGGTATACAAAACTACGAGGGGTATAGATAGGGTAAATGCAAGCAGGCATTTTCCACTGAGGTTGGGTGGGACTGCAACCAGAGGTCATGGGTTAAGGGTGAACGGTGGAAAGTTTAAGGGGAACATGAAGGGAAACTTCTTCACTCAGAGGGTCATGAGAGTGTGGAATGAGCTGCCAGAGCAAGTTGTGCATGAAAGCTCGATTTCAAAGTTTAAGAGAAGTTTGGATAGATACATGGAAAGTAAGGGTATGGGGGGCTATAGTCTAGGTGCAGGTTGATGAGAGGAGGCTGTTTAAATGGCTTGCACAAACTAGATGGGCTGAAGGGTATGTTTCTATGATATACTTTTCTATGGCTCTATGAAATACTAATGTTACAGATTTGAACTTTATTTCAAAATAAAAATGCCCTTTGTTTTCAAATGTAATGAAACGTTTTACTATAGTAGTTATAATTTTACTTTAATTCCAAATTTACATCTTAATTTCTATTTAATTGTAAAAATTATTAGAACTAATCATATACTGTGGGCTTTTATTCCTTGGTTTGCTGTCTGTGCTGGTTTGGTGTGCTTGATGACTTCACTGTTTCTTGTTACGGCAGACTGGCTTAAAAAAGATGCCAGCCTGAAATACATATTAGAAATCTGTGCCAAATCTTTTTACCTGTTTTCCACTGAGTGCAGTGATGAGAACTGTCCTTTTGGCCCTGCCACAAAATCCAGGCTGATGTACACTGCAGTGTCTGCTTTGTTAGGTAATGCTTAAGAAATGTTCTCATCTTTGACATCCTCAGTTGAGGCAAATCAGCACTGAATTGTGCTGCATCCAATTCACCAGTCGCTGTTCCCACTCACTCTCACTTGTCTGGGCCAATCCATAGTGTTGATTGTACTGACTCTCTGGACTGACAAGTCTATTGGTTGATACAAAGCAAGAAACCCGAAACAACCCAATTTTAAAAAAAACAAAGACCAACACCCAATGAGCACAGAAAGAGAAAAAAAACACACATATCATGCAAACAATAAAAGCAAGCAACAGCATTTCAAACCAAATTGAGTCCATAGATCAAAATCCCTGGAGAATCCAGAGTAGGCCCAAAGCCTCGGTCTCAGTTAATCACATGAGCAGGGCAAGACGCTGCGAAGCTCGCAGACATGTAGCACAGCAGCAGGAACAGTCTCGCGGCCTCAGTGCCGCAGAGAGAGGAGTGGACATCATGGAAGAGGAAAGAAGATCAGCCCAACCCTCACCTTTAGCATTTAAATCATCCAAACGTTGCACTCGGACCTGGGCCCTACCACAGTGATAGGCTCTGGGCCTAGATTTTGCCACTCAGCCCGAAGCTATGCTTGAGCCAGCGCTGCAGTGTTCACTAGGCAGGGGATAAGCTCTATTGTAGTCGACTGTATATTAATGGTGTGAGTTTAGGTCTCCTTTATTGCGTGACTGTGATACCGTTTCTGTTTGCTACTTTGTGCTGTGTGTGACTGTCGGTACCGTGTTTTGCAGCTTGACCCCGGAGAAACGCTGTCTCGTTTGTCTGTATTCATGAGTCTTCATGTATGGTTGAATGACAATTAAACTTGAACTGAATTGAATAATAATTGATATAGTTGTTTCTGACACATTCCATATTATTTATGACTATAATCCATTTCCAGCTCTAACTTGTTTTCTTTTATTGTGATACAGCGTGGAATAGGACCTTCCGACACTCTCAGCCACGACCGGTTAATCTAGCAACTGGTATGTCTTTGGACTGTGGGAGGAAACCGGAGCACCTGGAGGGAATCGCACGCGGTCAAGGGGAGAGAGTACAAGTTTTTTACAGACAGTGGCGGGAATTGAACTCAGGTCACCTGTGCCGGAGAGCGCTGTGCTAACCACTTCACTACTGTACCACCCAACCTATATTGGACTGGAGGGGCAGATCCCTCAGCATAATGCTGGGGAGTCCCAGGAATACCAGGTTTAGCCATTGAGCACCATGTAGAGTGTGTGTTGCAGCTGCCATTTATCAATCAGAATATGGCAAAATGATAACACTGGGACCACATTAATCTGGGGCTTACCTTTGTGGGAGAGACTGAATGCTGATGGCTGTCTTCAATACCACCGGCCACTGCCAGCATGATTCGGCGTCTTGTATATAGAGGTTGGCTGGAAATGAATCCGTTGCTCCGTGGTCACGTCATCTGGTGTTAAGGTTTGCTCTGCCTCATCCGACTAACTAGTGTAGCCGTGGCTACGATTGTACCTGGACTGAAGCCGCAAAGGTTAATGGTCTGATCTGTGCAGAGCAAGAAGTGGTTGACAAGGTCAGGCCACTGAGTGATAGAAAGTTTCCACTGAACAAATAAATAGCAGCAAGCGACTGTGTGATCCGCAACAGTGTGAAAAACAGCCACTGATGGGTATTGAAGCAAAAATGATAACCCTGCGGCAGGTTTTTTTTCTTTCTGCTGGATTCGGATGAGAATATGCAGAGGTGACCATAAAGCCTGGCCGTTCATGCCTGGGAGAGATTGAAGAATTTGGTAAAGTTTTTACCCCGTGCTAATAACACTCAGATTCAGATTCCGATCCACTTACTTACTGTATGGATATCAAAATTTACAGTGAAATGTGTCATTTGCACCAATCAAACGCAAGTCGCCATACGTTCCTGCACTAGCTAGCATACCCACCATGCATAGCAGAATGACATGGAACACAACAAGCAACAGAAGAATAACAGAAAGAAAAAACCCCTTTCCTCCCTTTACACACACCCACATACCCAATCCGAGGAGAAGCCTCCGGGCCCCCAGTCCCCAGTCTTTGGTCATGGGCCTGTGACTTCCAGACTTCTGATTATCCTCCGGGCTTTGATCTTCAGTGTTGAATCCTGGGCTGGCCAATGGAGGGATCTCAAACTCCCGGCTCACCGACTCACCAGCCCTCATGCCTCCTGCTGGTTCTCTTTCATTCTGTCATTTAGCTTGCAGCTGGTAGTGTCCTTACTAGCATTTGTCGTTCATCCCTAATCACCCCTAAATTGCAAAGGCAGGTACAATTCACCCACACCTTCTGAATCTCAAATTACATATAGGATGATAGACCTTCTTCTCTTTTGTGTGACCATTCAGCAGTTGTTGTATCTGGAATTAGCTAAAAGAGGAGGTGACAGCAGGAACAATGTTGTTTAAGAGGTATCTGAGGAGGTACTTGAATAAGCAGGACGTAGAGGGATATGGAATTAATGCAGGCAAGTGGGATCAGTATAGATAGGGATGATAATCAGCACAGACAAGATGGGCCAAAGGGCCTGTTTCTAACCTGTACAGCTCTAATGCTCTAAGGTTTGCAAATTCAGGCATGTCTGACGCTTCCATTTTATAGGCATCTGTTAGCCTCGTGAGACCATGGATTTGCAAGGTTTCCAGGGCGCAGGCCTGAGCAAGGTTGTATGGAAGACTGGCAGTTGCCCATGCTGCAAGTCTCCCCTCTCCACGCCACCGATGTTGTCCAAGGGAAGGGCACTCGTGTCGATACAGCTTGGCACCGGTGTCGTCGCAGAGCAATGTGTGATTAAGTGCCTTGCTCAAGGACACATCACGCTGCCTCAGCTGAGGCTCGAACTATCGACCTTCAGATCACTAGACTGACGCCTTAACCACTTGGCCACGCGCCAACACTTTAACCACTCCAGTATAGGAAGAACACGAATGAAGATGTCAGTAAGACCAAAGAACTGATTGTAGACACACAAGTCCTCATCGAGAGGTCAGAAGTGGAAAGAGTGAGCAACTTCAAGTTCCTGAGTGTCAATATCTCTGGGGATCTATCCAGAGCCCAACATATCGATGCAGCTACAAAGAAGTCATGACAGTGGCTATATTTCATTAGGAGTTTCAGGAGATGTGATGTGTTACGAAAGATACTCACAACCTTCTTCAGGTGTACGTGGAGGTTATTTTTATTGTCTGCGTTACTGTCTCGTATGAAGCGGGGTGGGGGGAGTGTCTACTGCACAGGATTGAAGTAAGCTGCAGAGAGTTGTAAGCTCAGTCAGCTCCATCATGGGCACTAGCCTCTGTAATATCCAGGACAGCTTCAAGGACTGATGCCTCAAAAAGGGGACATCCATCATTAAGGACCCCATCACTCAGGACATGTCAAATTCTCATTGCTACCTTCAGGAAGGAGGTGCAGAAGTGTGAAGGCACACACTCAATGATTCAGGAATAGCTTCTTCCCCTCTGCCACCAGATTTCTGAATGGACATTGAACCCATGAATACTACCTCACTACTTTTTTTTCTCTTTTTGCTCTACTTTAATTTAACTTTATGTATATATATATATATAATTATGCATTGCAGTTATGCCGCAAAACAATAAATTTCATGACGTATACAAACGTATATGCCAGTGATATTAAACCTGATTCTGAAGAGTCGATGTGGAAAGGATGTAGGGGAGTCTAGAGCCAGCGGGGACAGCCTCACAATAGTCCATTCAGAACAGAGATGAGGAGGATTTACTTTATCCAGAGGGTAGAGAACCTGTGGAATTGCCACTGATGACTGTGGAGGCCAAGTCATTGCGTATATTTAAAGCGCAGGTTGATAGGTCTTTGATTAGTCAGGGCACCAAAGGTTACGGGGACAAGGCAGGAGAATGGGGTTGAGAGGGATAATAAATCAACCATGATGGAATGGCGGGGCAGACCTGATGGGCTGAATGGCCTAATTCAGCTCCTGTGCCTTATGGTCTTGATGTGAAATAGGAACTGTTTCAAAGACAGGACGACACCCTATTGAATTGGATGGCTTCGATCTGCCATTAATAAGCCCGTGAAATGAAGTACTGATAGAACCATAACAAATACTAAATTGAGTCTTGAAAGAATAGAGAATTTGGCTGTATGCAAGAAAAGTAGAAGGGCTCATTCAAAGGGTGGATATGGAGGTACAGCGGCTAGTGCTGTTGCTTTGCAGCTACGGGAACTTGGGCTCCATCCTGACCTTGCATGGAGTTTGTGTTGAGTTTTCACGATGACCTCTGGGTCACTCCAATGGCAGCCTGGTAGGTTAATGGCAAAATTAACCAAAGCCAATTTGTGTGGGTGAGAATAAGTAACCGCCATCTAGGAAAGAAAACAGAGGGGACCAAAAGGGGAACAGGTCTGGGAGATGGCAGAGACCTTATGGACTGAGTTGTCCTTTCTGTATAAGGACCAATAAGTGAAGCGAGTATTTGCAGCATCCAACCAACAACATAAACACTTGAGTAAGTTTCAAATCCCCTCTCTATTCTAATAGGTTAAACAGAATGAATCACGTCCCAAGTTAGGAAGCTTGGTAAGTTTTGCCGGGGATTGCAGGGTTACAAACATTTCCACTTTTCATTTTGCATTACTTATATTCAAAAACTATGTCATAAATCTTGCTGTATTGCATTTGAAGTGCATTTCTTAATTCTACTTTTGATTCATGTCTGACTCTCGTTTCTAATAACACGCTGAAAACATTGATGAATAACTGAACAAGACTTCAGATAATTGTTCTGGAGCATTATATTAAACCATGCACTGAAATGCAAATTTTGAGCTCTTTTCTCAGACCCAATATGATTTCATCTCGGCTGCTTACCTGACCTATGGGCTTTGTGGTGAGCCATGCATTGATGAAGATGGATATCCTGAACTTCTAAAATCATATTTACCTATTTAGAGTCTTGCACCTTGGGCCCAGAGGAATGCTGTTTCGTTTGGCTATATTTGTGTATGGTTGAACGATAATTACACCTGAACTTGAGTGAGAGATACAGCATGGTAACAGGCCCTCCTGTCCCAAAGAGCCCAAACCGCCTTATACACCCCTGTGACCAATGAACCCACTACATCTTTGGAAAGTGGGGGGAAACTGGAACACCTGGAAGAAACCCACATGGTCATAAACCTCCTTAACATAAAACCTCCTTACACATAATGGTGGGAACTGAAGCCGGGTCACTGCATTATGCTAACCACTATGTTACCTTGGTGCCCCAATGTTACAATTCTCCATAATATAGGAAGAAGCTTATTGTGTGTACATAATAAAGAAGTTCAGTTCCCAGTGTGCAATGTAGGCGGTTGACCCGGAACTGGAAGTGACATCAGCGAACAGGACACACACGCGATTGGTGGGCTGGAAGGTCCTGATTAAAATGTGATGGAGCTGAAGCCATTCTGTAAATCTGTAAATAAAATAGTTCTGGCATTTTCACCCTTGCAAGTTTGTCCTTGTTAAAGAGCAAACGCAAAGTCATAACGACAAACATAACAAACATGAGAGGTATTGAGAGGGTAAATGTAAGCAGGATTTTTTCCACTGAATTTGGGTGAGGTTAGAACTAGAGGTCATGGGTTAAGGGTAAAAGGTGAAATGTTTAAGGGGAACAGGAGGGGGAACTCCTTCACTCAGAGGGTGGTAAGAGTGTGGGACAAGCAGCGGAAGTGGTGGATGTGGGTTCAGTTTCAACGTTTAAGAGAAATTTGGGTAGGTATATAGATGGGATGGGTATGGAGGGCTATGGTCCGGGTGTGGGTCAATGGGAGCAGGCAGAATAAAGGTTTGGCATAGACTAGATGGGCCAAAGAGCCTATTTCTGTGAAGTAGTTTTCTATGAATTTATGACTCTGTGACTTAGGTCCTGCATTCACTCAGTCCATAATCTATTTGGTCATTACCACTTTGCTACATATTTTGTTACCAAACATAGATTAACTTCATAATTTACCTCTTACTGTGTGAATGTTTTTGACATACAGTGACATTTTCTTTCATCATTTTGCTCTTAGAATGGAAATCTAAATGAAACTATACTGCAACAGTCTGATAAACCTTATCATTTTAAAGCATTCTATTGACATGTGAGCACATTAAAGGCAGTGATACATCAGAATTGGAAACAGTATCAAAATCAGGCTTAATCTGTATTTCATCATGCTTAATATCACTGGCATGTCATGAAGTTTGATTATTTATTTAAATATATTTATATTTAATCAATTAAATATGTAGTGCAAAAATAGAGGGGAAAAATACTGAGGCAGTGTTCATGGGTTCAATGTCCATGCAGAAAGATGATGGCAGGGGGGAAGAAGCTGTTCCTGAAAGATTGAGTGTGTGTCTTCAGGCTACCTTGATGGTAGAAATGAGAAAGGAGCGTGTCGTGGGTGATGGAGGTCCTAGTGGAGGATGTCGCCCTTTTGAGGCATTACCTTTTGAAGTTGTCTTAGGGATTCATCCAACTCTGCCATCAGCCAGGGCGTGCCCTCTCCTCATTGCTGCTAACAAGGAGCAGGCACAGGAGCCTGAACTCAACATTTACGAAACAGCTTCTTATTTAACTTAAAAACGCAAACACGAGGAAATCTGCAGACGCTGGAAAGTCAGGCAACACACACAAAAAATGCTGGTGAATGCAGCAGGCCAGGCAGCATCTATTGGAAGAGGCGCAGTCGACGTTCCGGGCTGAGACCCTTCGTCAGGACTAACTGAAAGAAGAGATAGTAAGAGATTTGAAAGTGGGACCCCCTCCTGTATTCTCCTATCATTTTGGATCTCCCCCTCCCCCTCCCACTTTCAAATCTCTTACTAGCTCTTCTTTCAGTTAGTCCTGACGAAGGGTCACGGCCCGAAACGTCGACTGTACCTCTTCCTATAGATGCTGCCTGGCCTGCTGCGCTCACCAGCAATTTTTGTGTGTGTCTCTTATTTAACTTAATCTTCTCTTTTTATATACACTTCTTATTGTAATTTAGAGTCTATGTCATTATGTACTGCAATGTACTGATGCTACACAACAATAAATTTCACGATGTTAAACCTGATTCTAATTCTGTTTCTGATGGTTTAGCCCCAAGGAGGCCTATGCTGACAAACTTCAGACGAAGGAATGTTTGGAGTTACTGATCTAATGGCTGATGTAAGAGCCCTGAGCAATAGTGACATTATGCCAACCATGAGATTGTAACAAAGTGAATAAGAACTTAATAACAAATTTATAAAGGCATTATGCATTGCCCATATCACGAGCGATTTGTTAAGTTCTTCATGATCTTGAAAGATCAATCTAAGTTTCAGCTCTTTAGGACTTGCAGACTGTGAAGTGCTGATGACTTTTGGCACTTAGTTGTGTTTTCATTGTAGATCATATTGTAAAATCAGATTTTGGCAGTGATATAACACATGTAAAATTTCACTTACCATCTGTTAAAGGACACAAACAATATTCTGCCCCATTGATCAATGAAGCCATTAGATAGGGCTTGCGTCACTTGCTTTGTATTCCTGGCAATATACACATGCATCAAGAGAGTGAGTTTGCTTGTGAAAAGTACATTTTTGCCTATGCCTGCTTTCCTTGTGTAGTAACATATTACAAATAGAATTCTACTTCTTTGTAGTGTAGATTCTAGATTATACACACTGTGCAATTTTTCTTTGGATTTTATAGCATTTCTTCAAATTTCTTTAATACTCAACTCAATGAATGGTTTGCATAATGTTTCCCATTCTTAGTAAAATCATGATAAAATAATATGAATGCAGAAAGGAAATGTTAAATGATTCAAATCAGTGAGCTCTTTGAAAAAAATAACTTACTTCTATGGAGCAGACACAACTGCAGGCAGAGACTAAAGACTGCAGCACCAGTGGTGAGGACCCAGATGGTATGTTCAAGGGAGATGGAGATGGACGGAGGGCAGAGCTTAGGATGACGGCGCCTAACGGCGACTCCTTTGCTTGCAAGTTCAGAAACAGTTCTATTTCTATCTTTAATATCTCTTTTTTCCCTTTTCAAGGGTCTTCTGAAGACCTTGACCTGGAGTTACATGCTGACTTTGGTTTTTTGAGGGAGTGGAACTCGTTCCTGGGGCCTCACGACCGACTGCCTTTTGATATGCCAAAGATGCGGCTTAGGAGACTAGCGTGCCTTCAGGGTGCTGGACCTTCATGGCTCTGGAGGTGGGCAGATTCGAGGTTAGTGCCACCGCAGATAACTGGTGTGTCATGGGAGTACATGGGAGATCAAAAGCAGCGAGCTGGCTGCTGGCTCTGTGCCCAGAGACTCAAAATCTTTGGGCTCAGAACTCAGAAAAAAAGCGACGCAGCAGACTTTTAAAACCATAAATCGGCGAGTTGTTTTGTTATGTCTCCCCTCTCGCTGTGAAATGGGGACAACTCTTTTCTCCTTATTAGGGAGAGAGAGAGCCTGTGGAATGTTGAATAGTGAGTGAACAAGTAGTCCTTGGGGTACTGCAAGTCTGTGTCTTTACTGATGCTTTGCTGCATGCTTGAGTGCTCGGTAAGGGGGGTGGTGTTGATGCTTTTTTGCTGTTGGGGGAGGTCATCGCTTTGCTGCTGCTTATGTGTGGGAGGGGGGAGCTGGAGGGTGGTCTTTAGGGTTCTAACATTTAACTGTCTTTCATTCTTTGGGGCATTCCTCTGTTTTCGTGGATGTTTGTGAAGAAAAAGAATTTCAGGATGTATATTGTATACATTTCTCTGACATTAAATGTACCTGTTGAAACCTAAAGTACGCTTAGAGGACTGTAATGAGTCAGTGAATCGGACAATGTTCAGGGATTCATCTTCCAATTTGAATTTATACGCCACAACTGTCGCCGACTTCATCTAGACCTGTGTAGCTGAGTGTGTGCCTTCGAGAACATATTGGTCATACCCAAACCAAAAGCTCTGGATGAACCAGGAGATTCATAGTTTCCTGTGGCATTCAAAACCAGTGAACTGGAACTATACAAGAAGTCAAGGTACGATTTATGGTAGGCTGTTTTAAGAGTGAAAAAATAATTCTGATTGATGTTAGAGATGGAATCAAATGCATGTCAGTTCAGACAGGGTTTGCAGGCCATTACTTCCAACAAAGCAAAACCTAATTTCATGAATGACTGTGATGCTTCTCTCCCAGGTGAACTCAATGCCTCTTATTCACACTTCGATAGGGAGAATAAAACTGCACCTGTGGGAACCTCTGCAGCATTTGCTGACCCTGTGATCTCTTGAAGGCCAACGTTGAGGAGCGTGAACCTTCACAAGACATTAGGCCTTGATGGCGTATCTGGTAGGGCACTGAAAACCTGTGCCAATCAACTGGCAGGAGTGCTCAAGGACATCTTCAATCTCTCACTGCTGCAGTCGGAGGTTCCACCTGCTTCAAAAAGGCAGCAATCATACCATTGCCCAAGAGGAGCAGGGTAAGTTGCCTGAATGACTGTTGCCCAGTGGCGCTCACATCTACTATGATGAAGTGCTCTGAGCGGCAACTTCATAGGGTAAAATCAAGCAAGGTTTTTTCCCACTGAGGTTGGGTGGGGCTACAACCAGAGGACATGGATTCAGGATGAAAGGTAGAAAGTTTAAAGGAATATGTGGGGAAGCTTCTTCACTCAGAGGGTGGTGAAAGTGTGGAACGAGCTCTCAGCACAAGTGGTGCATGCGAGCTCAAGTTCAACGTTTAAGAGAAGATTGGGTAAGTACATGGATGGTAAGGGTATGGAGGGCCATGGTCCCAGTGCAGGTTGATGGGAATAGGCAGTTTAAATGGGTTGGCACAGACTAGATGGGCTGAAGGGCATGTTTCTGTGATATACTTTTCTATGACTCTTTGACACAGCTTTTGAACTCAGTTAATAAATACCATCTGCTAAACCAGTCTGAAGAATAATGATGCAATCCTTTTTAAATGTAGATTCCATTTTCTGCAGCACTTATGCAGTATATTAGCAACTGATAAAAAATTAGAGTGTTCTTAAAATATCTCCACTAGATAACCTCTGCCATTATGTGGCTCGTAACCAATCAGCATTAGTTCCTGGTTCCATGGCACCTTGCTCTTTTCTCACTGCTGCTACAAGGTAGAAGGTACAAGAGCCTCAGAACTGGCACCGCTAGGTTCACAAACAGTTGTTATCCCACAACCATCAGGCTCTTGAACAAAAGAGGATAACTTTACTCAATTGCTCTTCTCTCAACCAATGATCTCGCTTTAAGGACTCTTTATCTTGTTATGTCATGTTCTCATTATTTATTGCTATTTATTTATATTTGCATTTGCACAGTTTGTTGTCTTCTGCACTCTTATCAATCCTTCATTGATCCAGTTATAGTTACTATTCTCTAGAATTACTGAGTATGCCCACAGGAAAATGAATCTCAGGGCTGCGTATGTACTTGGCACTTTGAACTTTAAGTTCCTTCCTGGCCTTGTCACCATCTATTTCTGTTTTCAGTCTTACACCTGTAAGCTCTGTGAAAATATTCAGTCTTACTGTATTTATGTAGGGTCCTTGTGAGGCTACACCTGAAGTACTGCGTGCAGTTTTGATATCTCACTTATAAAAATAAATGCTTGCTAAAGGCAGCCTTTCTCAATCTTTTTGCCCTGGAAGAACGCTTGAAATAAATTTCAGGTCTCAGGGAACCCCTGTGTAAAAATTATTATATTTACAGCTCACAGTATGTTAGCGTGATCAGTAAGTTGCAGGTATAATAATCCAAAAATAATTGTCAATACCCTTTTGAGTAGAGAATGAATTTTTAGCCAACCTTTCTTGAAAAAAACAGGTAGTTAAGCTTAGCTTACCTTTCTTGAAATTAATCTCTTTTTTCCCTTTCATTAATTTTAAAAACTCATAAGGGAAACACATAGATTTCACCTTCAAACTGAAATGAGATGAGTTCTGTTCTTGCTCTTGATGCTTGTTAAATAAGAACAAGCTTGCTCACAAATGAAAGAAGTTGAAAACTGCGGCAAAATGTTCACTGCTTTCCTATGAATGACGGGATCCTCGTCTTTCACAGAAATCCAGAACTTGCCCAGGAGCAGGTCAGTAAATCTCATCTTGAGAGCATGATTAGATTGCAGCTCATGAAGTTCTTTTTCTTCTCTCAAAGTCAAGTTCTCAGGCTCAGAGAAAGGGTCTCTCACCCAGTCATACACTTGTGTTGAAAGAGAGGAAAAATGCTATTCAATTTTGTTCTGCAGTTCTTCCAGGTGGTTTTCAATAAGACACAAGACTTTCTGATATCCTTCCTCACTCTTAAGCCCAAACAGTGTTGGAAACATTTCAAGATCTCTTTTTGCAACATGACTTTTCCAAAGATTCAGTTTTCTTTTAAATCCAAGAATCTTGTCACTGGAAATCAAAACGTTTTCTCCAGGGTATTGCAGAGACTTGTTTAACTGTGATCTTTGTCCAAGTTTCCACACAGGTTTTCAAACATTCATGAGTGAACTGGTCTTTGTTTAATAAAGTTAACCACTTTTGTATCATCATCCAGAATTTTTTCATTCCATCTCCAAGAGTTTTTGACATCAGTGCCTCTCTGTGAAGAAAGCAGTGTGTAGTCACAATGCCAGGGTTTTCTTTTTAAACAGGAGAAACGTAACCACTCATGGAGCCAGCCATCAGTACAGATGCTAACACAATTCCTCCAAGACAATCCTTTTGTTTCCAGATATGAAGACAAAACATTAGATATGTCTCGGCCTTTGCTTGTTTCGGGTAGCTCTTTGCAACAGAAAAAGTTTTCTTGAATTTCACCATCACTTACAAATCTACAATATGACATTTATTGGTGAAATCTGTTGACTCATCAACTTGGAGAGAAGCTGTTGTTTTTCAGTGTATCACACAGAAACCTCTTCAGCATCGTCTGACATGTCATCAATACATCAACTTATCATACTGTTTGAGAGTGAAAACTTTTCAATTTCTTGTCGTGCATCCTATCCCAGCATTTTACCCACTATAATTTTACGTGTTGGCATTATTAGGTTGTCACTGACTGTGCGACTTTCCTTTTCTGGGTAATAAATTCCGCTGAGTTGCAGCGTGTAAAAATCCTTCCAGTTTTCTGCCACACAGGTAGAGTTTGTTCGCTCCCATAAGTCAGTCAGCAGCGTTTAAGAGGATGTTGTGGGAGGTAATTTGGTAGGGAGAGGGTGACATCACAGCCCAAGTTGGGTGGATTGATTCAATTTTTGGAAAATGTACTTCACGCTCAACAGCCTACCGTCCTCCACTCCGTGCAATACAGCGCTCACTAATTATCAATAGCGCCCCCCATCTCATGTCAAAATCTGAGAATGGACTCAACCAAACAAACGGGATCCCACTGCACACTGCCTTACTGGGCTGAGAGACCTCGATCGAGATTGCTGACAGGGCTGCCTAGTCACTGTCCACCACTGCAAACGCTAGCATTGCACATTGCACAAAGTTCATAAAACGATGTTTATTTTTTAAATCACAATCTCTCGCGGAACCCCTTTTGAGAAACCCTAGAGCTTTGAAGAAAAATAAATATATTTATGGGTGACACTGGACAATAAAGATTTTGCTTTCTGAATACTTTTGGGTGTATCCTATGGATTTTGACTGCTGGTCGTGAAAATTACCATGAAATTTTCCTATCACACACCATTTGTTTGAAATCACCTATATTTGTTACTTAAATTCATAATTCAAGTCAAAGTAACTGATGCCAAGATTAAGGAAGGCATTTTTGTTGTTCCACAAATCAAACAGGTTAGCAATGACAGGCAATTCGAAGAACTTTTAATGGGACTGGAAGGCATTCAATGATGTTGTTGAAAATGTTCTTGGCAACTACAGAGCACCAAACTATGTGCAGCTGGTTGACAACGTGCTTCAAGCATACAAAACCATGAAGTGCAACATGTCACCAAAGATTCATTTTCTGTGTTCCCATTTAGATTTCTTCCCTGCAAATGTTGGTGCTGTCTGTGATGACCATAGTGAAAGGTTTTATCAGGACAATGCGGTCATGGAGAAACGGTATCAGGGCAACTAGAATCCATCAATGCTGGCTGATTATTGTTGGACACTTAAGCGAGAGGCCTCAGACACTGAGTACAAATGAAAATCATCAAGAAAACATTTTTAGCTTAGTTGAACTATTGCAAAATGTCAGCACCATTATGCAATTAAAAACATAATATTCAATAAAAATTAGTCTCTTGTTTCTCCAAATTTCTAACATGATACAAGTAGTTTGAAATTATATTTATGTTCAGCTTCAAGTGGTCTATCAAAACCACAAAATAAATTCTGAGGGAGCAACACTTTTGAAAAAAATGTTGTCCAGTTTAATTAATTGTAGGCACAGACTTGAGGGGCCAGAGGGATGATTTCTTTGCTCCATCTCCCAATGACCATCAAACTGTAGAATGAACATAAGCCTTCCCCAGGAATTACACTCGATCATCCTTGTGGCAGCTTTCATTTTCTTTAGCCTCCTTTATACTGTGAACATCATTAATTAAAAAACAGCAAGGCAAGTCAGTTGATTTAGAAGTGCCTGTGTCTTTTCACTAGGATACTGCAGCAGTCAGGCACAGCGTGATAACTTGGCCATCCACATGTGTTTTAACTGCTTTCTATAAAACATGTTGTTATATGAAAGAAGGACCTGAATTTTATTGATAATGCTGTCTGTGAGAGAATAGCTGCTAAAATAATATGAGCTGATCACGTGTGAAATGATTAGGGTTGGTAGAAGGTGGAACAACGGACCTGTAGATATATTTTGTACTTTGTGATCATTAGAAATAGAACATAGAACATAGAGTAGTACAGCACATTACAGGCCCTTCGGCACACAATGTTGTGCTGACCCTCAAACCCTGCCTCCCATATAACCCCCCACCTTAAGTTCCTCCATGTACCTGTCTAGTAGTCTCTTAAACTTCACTAGTGTATCTACCTCCACCACTGACTCTGGCAGTGCATTCCACGCACCAACCACTCTCTGAGTAAAAAGCCTTCCTCTAATATCCCCCTTGAACTTCCCACACCTTACCTTAAAGCCATGTCCTCTTGTATTGAGCAGTGGCGCTCTGGGGAAGAGGTGCTGGCTATCTACTCTATCTTTTCCTCTTATTATCTTGTACACCTCTATCATGTCTCCCCTCATCCTCCTTCTCTCCAAAGAGTAAAGCCCTAGCTCCCTTAATCTCTGATCATAATGCATACTCTCTAAACCAGGCAGCATCCTGGTAAATCTCCTCTGTATCCTTTCCAATGCTTCCATTTCCTTCCTATAGTGAGGCGACCAGAACTGGACACAGTACTCCAAGTGTGGCCTAACCAGAGTTTTATAGAGCTGCATCATTACATCGCGACTCTTAAACTCTGTCCCTTGACTTATGAAAGCTAACACCCCATAAGCTTTCTTAACTACCCTATCTACCCTATAAATAAACCAATATGTTTGTTTGTTTGGGGTTGTTCGCCGAGTCAGGAGGTTAGGTTGCAAATGTTTCGTCTCCAGTCGAGGTGACATCATCGGTGTGCAATTGAGTGCTCTTTCTGCCAAGTGCTCGCTTTGATATTGATCTGACTTCTCGTTCTGATTGGTTGGCTATTGTGCTGGCCGTTAGTCTCCACTGGATCCCGGCCAGCCGCATAGCAGAGTGATCTCCGCTGGCCCGTATCCCTGGTTATCAGTCGTTGCGAGTGTTGGTTCCTTGGGTGTCCACAGCTCACCCCTCGGCCCTGATCCCTGAGATGCACAGGATTGTAAATCGTGTCCAGGCTGACATGCTAGTTAATAGTCATCTGTTGAGAGCCAAGCTTCTAAGAATTCTCTTGATTTCTTGTTTCGTGCTTCTGCCAGAATTTTTGTGGTTTCCCAGATGAACTCATGTCCTTCTTGGTCTTCGTGTCCTGAGACAGATATGTCTAAAAGTATTTTCAGCAATGCTGCTGTTTTTTTTAAACACCTTTAACGGTTTACTTTACAGGTCGCAGTAATGTCTTGAGTGAGCTGAAATATTGACCTGGAAAGACTCTTACACGACACAACAGTTTAACATGACAGATGGTTAAATTTTGTAAAGCATATCTGGCTTTGCTCTTCCAAGCACTTGATCCGTGTCCTTCCTGTATATAACATACATATGCCTGGAGCTTCCTGAGTGTCCTTAGTGACTCCACGTGGCTCAGTCTGCTTGACTGGACATTATTGTAAATTCTATTGCACGTATGATGCCCATGAGCAATGTGAGCCTCAAAGAATGAACAGAATTTAAACCGGAGAGTTAAAGTCCTTTTCTACGTGGGCCGCTGTGGCAGAGTCCAAGAATATGATTTTCCTCAAGGGAGGTTCCTTCTGTAGCTTTTAATCCTCTGCTCGCTGCGGCCACTCCGGTGGTGATGTCTGTTATTTGTCAAGTAGGGTGCCATGCACAATCCTGATTTGATGGAGACGGATGTGAGAGCATGGAGGAACATCTGGTGAAACTTCTAAAATGCCTGCTTCACTGTTGCTGCTACTGTGTAGTCCAGAATATCCGGAGGAGAAGGCCCCGAGTCCTCGGCTTTGCTTGTTGCTCAGCGGCCAGGGCGGGGTCAAAGCACTCGGCAGAGGATGGTGCTCAGAGAGGCTGTGTCAGAGGGGCTGGTCGGAGGCTCGAAGTTTTCAGACGGACTCAGAGTCGGCTGCGGTCCGGTGCTTCCAATGGTGCTGCACCAGCGAGTTGGCGGCGCTTGGAGGTTCATGGCAGGGAGAGTTCCTCCCTTCTGCTGCCTGCCTGGGATGATGAGTCTATCGGGACTTTGAGACTTTTTTTTACCGTGCCCATGGTCTGCTCCTTATCAAATTATGGTATTGCTTTGATCTGTTGTAACTATATGTTATAATTATATGATTTTGTCAGTTTTAGTCTTGGTTTGTCCTGTGTTTTCTTGTGATATCATTCTGGAGGAACGTTGTATCATTTTTTAATGCATGCATTTCTAAATGACAGTAAACGAGGACTGAGTGTCCTCATAATCTAATCTAAACCTCAGAGCAGCCTCATTGTCTCCTCAGGCTAATCCCACATATGAACAATCAGCTCAGTACCAGTCCCAGTCATTTATTTAGCTCCCACACCCAACGTCTCCTCAAACACCTTCTGATCATTTCCTACCTATGAAAATCCTCCAGATGCAGCTGGTGAGATCCCACCTGAAGTATTGTGTGCAGGTTGGGTACTCTCAGCTAAAAGAATACACTTGGTAAAGTGAGAGTGCTTCCGGTTTAAGATGGTGCTGCTACAGGTGGGTGTCATCTGACAGGGTGGTTCACAAAGCAAGAGTAACAATGAAATACTTCAGCAATGACACTTTTTCTGCAACAAAAAACTCTGGTAAACAATCACGGCAAATAATGAAGGGGCAAGAAAAGGCAAGGCAGCCTTGAGGGTGGAAGTGTGCAGGTGTGACGCAAAGTTGGAACGAGGTCAGAACGGAGTCAGAGCTGGAGCGAGTGGAGCAGAGGAAAGTCAGAGTGGGCAAGTTTCAGAGCCCGCCCACCTAAACCGAGAGCGAGGTTTGATAGATCTAAGGGCTGGGTCAAGTTCGGGTAGGGCCCGAAACTTGGTGGTGGGGTCCAGGCCCAGCGTGTATGGACACTCTGTGTGTGACAGGGCCCAGTCTTAGACTGAGGAATGACCTGATATCTGGATGATTTAAACACCTGCCCAGATGGATTGAAAAGGACGGGTATCGGGACCGGAGGGATGGGCCAGTTCTGCTTGCTGCTCCGCACCGATTGCTCCGCTCTTTGCTGCACAGAAGCTGAGATGTGGGCCTGCTTTGGCTGTTCCAGATTCGTGTCAGCAAGCTAAGTGACGTTTTGCTCCGCTGTGTGATGAACTGAGGCTGAGGCTGCGGGCCTGCTCCAGGCCTCATGTCAGCAAACTACGTGATGTTTCGCTCCGCTGTGTGATGAACTGAGGCTGAGGCTGCGGGCCTACTCCAGGCCTCATGTCAGCAAACTACGTGATGTTTCGCTCCGCTGTGTGATGAACTGAGGCTGAGGCTGCGGGCCTACTCCAGGCCTCATGTCAGCAAACTACGTGATGTTTCGCTCCGCTGTGTGATGAACTGAGGCTGAGGCTGCAGGGCTGCTCCAGGCCTCATGCCTGCAAGCTCAGTTTTGCTCCGCTGTGTGACGAACTAAGGCTGTGTGATGTGGGCCTGTTCTGGCTGTTCCAGACAGGGCTGCTCCAGGTCTCATGTCAGCAAGCTACGTGACGTTTTGCTCCGCTGTGTGATGAACTGAGGTTGAGGCTGCGGGCCTACTCCAGGTGCTCTGGCTTCATGTCTACAAACTCAGTTTCATTCTGATTGCCGTTTGCTTGCTTTTATTGTTTGCACAATTTGTTTTTTTTCCCTCCCTCTCTGCACATTGGAGGTTTGTTTAATCTGTTATGGGTTCTTTTGGGTTTCTTGTTTTGTGGCTGTCTGAAAGGAGGCAGATCTCAGGGTTGTATAGTGTATACATACTCTGATAATAAATGTACTTTGAACTTTGAACTTTGAGTTCAACAAAGATTCACTAAACTAGTTCCTGGGGTTGCTTTCTGTGGAGGGTTTGAGTAGAGAATTCACTAGAGCAGGGGATCCCAACCTGGCGTGCATGGTCCCTTGCTTAATGCTAGGATCCATGGCACAGAAAAGATTGAGAATCCCCTGCACTGGAGTATAGTAAAA
The DNA here is from genome assembly GCF_030028105.1 of Mobula birostris. Taxonomy (NCBI): domain Eukaryota; kingdom Metazoa; phylum Chordata; class Chondrichthyes; order Myliobatiformes; family Myliobatidae; genus Mobula; species Mobula birostris. Next base: position 24,410,983 of record NC_092400.1, read on the forward strand.
AAGGATTAGATTGATGGGTGGTTGATGGCTAGCACAGACTCGATGGGCCAAAGAAACTGTTCCAATGCTATATTTATCTCACTATGGAATGAAAAAGAGAATTTCACATATAACAAAAGCCTTCCCCAGCAATTACACTCAATCATCCTTGTGGCAGCTTTCCTTTTCTTTATCCTCCTTTATAATGTGAACATCATTAATTAATGTCAAGCCTGTTGATTTAGAAGTGCCTGTCATCTTTTCACTTGGAGATTACAGCAGGCAAGCACTACAAGACACCTCACACATCCACAATTGTTCTTGCTGCTTTCCAGAAAACATGTTTTTACACAAAAGAGGATCTGATGTTTATTGATAGAGCTACATGGGAGAGATTAGGTGCTAAATTAATATGAGGCGATTACGTATGAAACAACCAGGAACAGTAGAGACCAAAACAGATGACTGTGAACACTTTTATTGAGCCTATCCCGTGTGTTGCATGATCACTTGAAATAAACACAAACAAAAAGAACGTATTTAGAAGTATTTACCCTGTGCATTTCCAGCAAAGCGATTATTTAGTTTTGCGCCTTTAAAGGTTTGTTTTAATGGTAGCGCTAATCTCCTGAGTGAGCTGATATGTTGACCTAGAAAGCCTCTTGTACAATACAAAGTCTTAACATGACACAGGGTTAAGTTTTATAATGAATAGCCGGCTTTGCTCGTCCAAAGATTAGATCTGTGTCCTTCTTGTGAGTAAGATGTATCTGTCTGGAGCTAGCCCTGTGTACTTAGTGGCTTCAAGTGGCCTATATGCATGTTTGGACATCATTGTAAAATTCTATTGTACATTTAATTCCCATGACCAATGCAAACACCAAAAAATTGATATAGTTTAAACTGGGGTATTGAAGTATTGTTTCATTTAGGCCACTGTTGTGAAGTCCCAGGATGTGATCTTACTCTAGGTAGGTTCCTGTGACTGACTCTGGATGAACATTACTAAAGATACATCTCCCAACCTCACACAGGCTTCATTATCTTCTCAGGGCTATCAAACACCCAACCAATCTGCAAGGGTCTATAGCAAACTAAAGTGCAAGAATCACAGGGACTTGGGCAACTCAAACAAAACAGAAGATTTATTGCAGCAATTAACCAGCAAAACTAACAAGAACCTAGGCAAACTCTACAGAAGCTTGAAGAACTGAAGTCACTCACGATACATAGAAGAACCCAGTCTGAGTTTCAGCAGACAAGGATCTACAATGACCGGGCAAAGAAGGGTTGGCATACCCCCGCCTGAAAAATGCCCTGGAGCACATAGGAATTCAGGAGCAATCAGACCACATAGGCGTCCAGACGAAGTAATTATCCCCAAAGACTACAATTACGGTGCAGGACATTGAAAAAACTGTCCTAATTATCCCAAATTGAATAAAAGTGATAATTAACAATTGCCATGATTCCAAATGAGATACCTGCAAAACAAAGTGTAAAAAAAGCAGAGCTAGACCAAAAACAAACAACTAAACATAAAAACTAATCAATCCAAGGAACACCGCAGACCCATGAGGTGACACTAAGAATATACAGTCCACATCCACATACCAACTGAAAAAAACCTTTTTTTCTTTTAAAAACAACCCCTGGTGGTGACACCATCATCTTAGTTCCACTCCCAATTCTCTATTTAGTCATCTCTTCCAATATCTCCTCAAATCCTACATGCACATGAAACATTCTGGGTTCCTCAGCTGCGTAAGTCTAGGGAGGACAATCTCTGACCCCGCCAAACTTGTGAGATTGAGGTGCGCTCAACCCCACCCCAAACCCAGTTTGTGCAGATGCTGTGTAATTTGCTACCCTGTTAAAAATTAATGCCACAAAATAACAGACAATACCAGACAATACACTGAACATGATTAAAGGAATTACATTTATGACTCTTAACTAAAGGGTTAGTAAAGAACAACAAAAAGAAAAGGGCCCATTCTAGTTAAACAGTCAAATGTGCACAAGTTGGAGGCCATCTTGAACTTCTCTGTCACTCACACGCTAGGCCCCCGGTCAACGTGAAAGCACACACTACCTTCCAAACGTCGCTCGCAATCCATCTCGAACAAACGGGTCTCCCACCGGATTGTACACTGCGACCGGTTCTCCCTGGTGTCTTCTCTCCTCATCTCCTCTCGAAGAAAGGCCCGACCAACCTTATTGTCCCTCACCAAGACAAACCTCCCGTTAATTGGATGGCACACATTCCATATCATCCCTTATCTTAAACAGTAACTTACAGAGCTGCTAAATGAAATGCCTACAGTATATCAGTAAAGATGTGAACCCGGGCACTACACACTGATCATTTCCTATCTTTTACAATTTTCCAACTACATCCCATCTCTAGAATCCAGTTTCCATGTTTACACCACCACCATCAATCTGCTGCTCATCAGACTTCTGACAGTGTCTTTGACATTGGCAGGATATTATGTAGGAACGGTCTTTGTGTCCATTGGCTTAACCTCCTGTGCATGAAGTATAATGAGTAGAACATTCTAGCCTTGACTGATGTCCAAAATTGGTGTGGGATCTCCAATTCAGCCTCTTCCCTATTCCATAGGTCTTTATGCATAGAAGAATGTCCAGGCCACATAGTCTACTATAGAACCCTGAGCACCAGCTGTAATTATCATCCTAAACTGCATACAACTTCTGCCAGTATAATATGCTTGTTTAATACAGTTGTTAGCATCTGCAAGTGAAGTTAATACCAACAACCATGGTAGTTAACACCAATGATGTTTGGTGGTGAACTGCCTGTCACCTCTGGTGGTTCCTTGGAACTGTTGTCTTCAAGCCTGCAAATCCTTGGAGAATGCTGGTTTCATCCTCAGCACAGGCCAGGTGTCTCTGACTGCTTCACCTGCACAGTGCAATGTGGGGGTCAGAGATGACATGGAGGTCAAGCAGCAGACATCTTTCCTCTTGTTCCTCCTCTGAGCACAACCTCTGAGAGACCAGACTCATTTTGCATACAGCTCATCAGCTTTATGTCAGGAGTGGCTGTCTGATCTTCAGTGAAAAGGTAAGTGGCTTCTGGATATTTCTATATTTATACTTTATACCTTATTGTCACCAAACAATTGCTACTAGAGCATACAATCATCACAGCGATATTCGATTCTGCGCTTCGCGCTCCCTGGAGTACAAATCGATAGTCAATAGTAAAAATTGTAATTATAAATCATAAATAGAAAATAGAAAAGGGAAAGTAAAGTAGTGCAAAAAAATCAAGAGGCAGGTCCGGATATTTGGAGGGTATGGCCCAGATCCGGGTCAGGATCCGTTCAGCTGTCTTATCACAGTTGGAAAGAAGCTGTTCCCAAATCTGCCCGTACGAGTCTTCAAGCTCCTGAGCCTTCTCCCGGAGGGAAGAGGGACGAAAAGTGTGCTGATTGGGGGGCCGTGTCCTTGATTATCCTGGCAGCACTGCTCCGACAGCATGCGGTGTAAAGTGAGTCCAAGGATGGAAGATTGGTTTGTGTGATGTGCACGATCTTCTGCAGCTTCTTCCGGCCTTGGACAGGACAACTTCCATACCGGGTTGTGATGCACCCTAGAAGAATGCTTTCTACAATGCATCTATAAAAATTAGTGAGGGTTTTAGGGAGCAGGCCAAATTTCTTTAGCTTTCTCAGGAATAAAGGCCTGAGAAACCTTTGTGTTTTAGTTACTTTCTAATAGTTTAAACTTTTTAAAGTACAATTAGCTTCTCTTAATAAATAAATCATTGAATTGTTTTCATATATTTTTGGTTGTTAGGGACATATAAATCCTTCAAGATATTCATGATCCATCAGCTCAGGTCTAGTCACTATTTAAGGACCACTTTAGATAATGGGATGACGGCTGTGGTCAAGCCTCAACGTTGATAGGAAGCAAGGAACTGCAGGTTGGCTATGTGGTCGTAGGAAATTGTGAGAGGAGAACATTGGGTGAGGGTCTGAATTGAGAACAGTCCAACTAAGTAATTCCAGGAGTCATATCAAAGAAAAGGCAGAGATTTCCCTTAGTATCTTAGCAAACAATCATCCCTTAACTAATAGTTTATTCATTATGTGCTGTGTCGTATGACATTGTTGAAAATGGTTTTGACCATGACTGTTCTTTGCAATCTCTTCTACAGAAGTGGTTTGCCACTGCCTTCTTCTGGGCAGTGTCTTTACAAGATGGGTAACCACAGCCATTATCAATACTCTTCAGAGATTGACTGCCTGGTGGTCAGTGGTTGCATTACCAGGACTTGTGATATGCACCAACTTCTCAAACGACCATCCACAACCAGCTCCCGTGGTTTCACATGACCCTGATTGTGGTGAGGTGCTAAGCAGGTGCTACACCTTGCCCAAGGGTGACCTGTAGGCTAGCGGAGGGAAGGAGCATCTTACACCTCCTCTGCTTGCTCCACCCTGCCATACATTTACTAATAACAGCAATACAAGTACAATTAGTGAAACATATTTTTCTGATTGGTAGTTTATTGCCAATCAAAATTAGTCCATATTTGTTTATTGGTGACAGATCTCATTAAAATTTCTTCACTCTCAGTGAATAGTACTCAGATACTTCAACAAGGTAGTCCACCAAATAATTGTAAATAGTCTCATTATTATTGAGGTATTTCTCAGTTTTCCAAACCTGTTAGTAATTCAGATGCAGTTCAGAAACCAAATTTTGCAGTTAGATTAACATTGGTTGTATAGCTGATTTCATCATGAATTGTGTTGGAGATTTAATCCCATGAATTTATGATGTGGTGGGTTTGGTTTACAAATGGAAGTGATGTCATCAGACCAATCAACAAATGGAAGTGATGTCATCAGACCAATCAACTGCCTCAAACTGATTTATTCGACAAGTATGCATTACATCACTAGTAGATCCACAGGAAATTAATCCACTGTTAATTTCAATATCACAGCTTTCATGGTATTGTTAATAAACATTATTTGTAATCAGAGACACAAGAGGTACTGGAGATTGCTGAAAATCTAGGGCAATACACACAACGTACAAGAGGAGCTCAGCAGGTCAGGCAGCTTCCATAAATGGGAATAAACAGTCAGCATTTCGGGCTGAGACCCTTCATCAGATCTGGAAAGGAAGGGGGAGAAGTCAGAGTAAGAAAGTGGGGGGGGATAGAAGGATGAAGTACAAGGTGGTAGGTGAGAGGCAAAACAGGAGAGGGGGAGAGGTTGAAGTAAAGAGCTGGGAAGTTCGTTGGTGAAAGAGATAAAGGGCTGGAGGAGGAGGAATCTGATAGGAGACCGTGAAAGAAAGGGACCAGGGGAGGAGCGCCAGAGGGAGGTGATGAGCTGGTAAGAAGAGATGGTATGAGAGGGAAACACGGCTGAGGATTCAAATTCATTAATCCATTTTGGTTTGAGTATTCACTGAACTCAAGGACATAGCCGTGAAGTCTGCAGATATACAGGTGCTGGATGACAAACTGCTCTCAGTTCAGCCACTAATTGGCCACGATAAAAGCGCAAGCAGAATATCTGGAAATAGGGATGAGATGCACTGTCAGGGCAAAGCAGAGATAGCTCTCCGCTTCTCACAGTGCTGGCACTTAGCCGTTACCAGGTCAAAGCAGCAGAACTGCTTGAGGTATTAGGAGTTGGCACTGTGCCAGGACAAAGCAGAAACCTTCGTTTCATATTCAGTGTTAACCTTGGAGTGCCTGACACTGTCACTAAATAGCAAGTGGGCAGGAAAAGAAACTCTTATTCCTCAAGTGTGCTTCATTTAAAGAGAAAACATATGCCACTGCAGTCCAAATGAACTGCAGCTTCCCCATAATATTTAACGCCACAACAATCTGATGCCTAATTTAAAACTCATTTACTTTATAGCTGTAAACACAACTCTGCTATTGGATTGAAAAATGTCTGTGTTGCATCTGGGGCTGAGGAAACAGTCAATACCACATCAGCATAATTAGCGTCTCTCTGTAGCTGCGCAGAATGAATAGGAATAAGGTGTGAGAGTGAGAGTCACACTCTCAGAGCTAAATTCTCAGCAACTCAGCTGCAATTTTCATGAAATGTTTCTTCATCATATGCTTGAAAGTTGCAATGCATTTCTGAATAAGCAAAGAATTTTCAAGAACAGTTTGAGGATGAAAACTACAAGTGCATAGTCAGTGACTTCATTTTTAATAAGGGCCAGCTCAGATCACTACTCTGCGTTTCGGTTCTGCGCTGAACTATGGGACTCTTTGCGAACTTCAGTTCAGAACACTATTTCCTCGCGCCTTTCTCTCTCTGCACATTGGGTGTTTGACGGTCATTTTTTATATGGGTTTTATGTTTCATGCCTGCCTGTTAGAAGATGAATCTCAGGATTGTATAATGTATACAAACTTTGAACTTTGAATAAGCAAAAAACACACACACACACACAGGCCTCCCTTGGCAATTAATTTTCTACAGAACTGTATTTCTAGTCCCATTGAAGCTAGCTCAAATGTCCTTTACCAGAAATTTCCTAACTGGGTGTGTTATGTAGATACCAGGATATCATTTTTGCTGCATAAATCCCTTTGCCATCTATGAAAATCCTTTGATTGGGATGTATGATGAGAGACAAGCAAAATTCTATGATGGGGTGCACCTGTGGCTGTTTGCTGGCAATTTCTGCATCGTTGTATTCTATGTACACCAGTGCAGTGATTGGAAAATATTCTTATGCATTTCAAAGTACCAGTTCCGTGACACAGGATATGAAAAGCAGAGCTTATGCCTCTGGGAGACGCTAGCTTGGAAGAGCAGTGTTAGATCAAGTTGCGGTTAAAACTGTGCAGAGAGCACCTTTCAGACTAACCATGACAGTGGCATCACAGAAGGGCCAATGTACCAAAGATCAACACGTCTCTAACAGTTTCACCAGAGTGAGGCATAGTGATATATCGAAGACCAGGTTGCTTTTTAACAGAGCGTTCCACAAATTCACATCAAACACGCTGCTATAGATGAGCAAGTTGTCATCTTCATTAGCAGTCTGTGTTGAACAAGCTGGGGCTGTCATATCGCAAGCATGGCTGGTGCAAGGAAGATGGTGAGGGAAGAGCAAGAGCAGCAAGTTAAAGACTGGTGGTTGCTGGAAAATGAAATTTTAATAGAAGGAAAGAAGCCAGATTTTATGCCTACTATCTCCAGGAACATCAAAACAACAGAAGCAGGAACATGTTATTTGGCTGCAAGGGCTGTTCCATCATTCGGGAAGGTTGTGCCAATTTGGGTCTTGTGTCTACTTTGATGCCTAGCTGCAGGAATTCAGAATGATGTCTTAACTCCCCTTCTCAAGAGCAACAAGGTCAAGCAATAAATGCAGGCTGGACACAAATCAAAGAGATGAATTATAAAAATCATACAGAATTTATTATGCAGATGCTGGAAATCAGTCCTGAAAAAAGCTCTCGGCCCAAAACGTCGACCGTTTCTTCCTGAGCTGCTGAGTTCCTCCAGCATTTTGTGTGTGTTACAGAATTTATTATTTATCATCTTGATGTGTGTCTTACTTGATCATGGGTTCAACTAGTGTGTGCTAACCAAAACTGTCAGGCTCATAATGAAGCAGGTGACAACCAGTCACAAGGCTGCTTTGAAACGGTCAATCAACAAGGTGCTGGGGTGGAGATGCATTTCTACCAAAGGAGGTGTAAGGCGCTCTTTTCCTCCGCTAGCCTGCAGGTCACCTTTGTGCAAAGTGCTTAGCCCTCCCCCCACCGATCCCGCTGATCAGGGTCACGTGATGCCACGGAAACAGGTGGTGGATGGTCGCTCGAGCAGCCGGTGCAGATCACAAGTCTTGCTCATGCGACCACTGATGCCAGGCAGGCAATCTCTGAAGAGTATTGATAACAGCTGGGGTCACCCGTTTTGTAAAGACACTGGCCAGAAGAAGGCAATGGCAAACCTCTTCTGTAGAAAAATCTGTCTGTACAATCATGGTCTTGGAAAGACTATGATCACCCACGTCATAATGAACGTGTGGACAAATCACCGAGGTTTATGACTGCTTCAGGGAAGTGTTATGGATGGCTGCAGTCCCTCGTGCTGAACACCAGAGTGGCTTGAGTGCTCTTTGCTTCTTCATTATCACACCTTCTAGTTCTTCACACTCAGCCTATAAGGTGCACAGGGGGATCACCACTTGCATATTCTCCTCCAAGTCCCAGACCAGCCTAATACTGAAATATACTGCTGTTCATCATTACTGGCCCAAATTCAGTAACCGTAATGGGTTAATTAGACAGACCACAGAACTTCAGGAAGGTTTCTTATCATCCCATTCTCAAGGGCGACAAGAGTCAGGCAATGAATGCAGGTTGGACCTCAAATCAAAGGAATTACCTTAAAAAGTAGAATTTGTTAGTTATTACCTTGATATCGGTCTTGAGAGGTCACTGGTGTAGTTAGTCCCTGGTAGACAACACTGACAGTCACATGTACGAAGCAGGACACAACCAATCACAAAAACTGTTTTGAAAAGGTTATAGAACGTAGCTCATGATTGGTTCAGGCAGATGGCTCGGATGACTGCAGACTGGTGCTGAATTCTAGAGTGGCTGTCCAGCCTCTGCTCAGAGGCTGATAGTGAAAGCATTCATTGTGAAAACCAAACTGAGTGGAGTAACAACTGAACGTGTTAAAAATGTTATCAAAATAATGAAGGAGTTAATGAAACTCACCCGGGGACATGAAGAATACAAACATCTCTGATATAATGTATTATTACGCAGAACTCATTGTAGTGGTTGCTCATTCTTCATAACCTGCTGGGCATGGACAGCCCCATTGTGTGATGAACTGAGGCTGAGGCTCTGGGCCTGTTCCAGGCCTCACGTCTATGGTCTCACTTTTGTGTTTCTTGCTTTTATTGCTTGCGTGATGTGTGTTCTTTCTTCTCTCTCTGAACATTGGGCATTTGCTGTTCATTTTGTGGCTGCCTGTAAGCAGATGAATCTCAGAGTTGTATACTTTGATAATAAATGTACTTTGAACTTTGAACCTTCACATTGACTCTCAGACTATTATAGGTTCCATGCCATCGGCTGTGACTCTAAGCCCTACGTCACTTTGTATCAATTTGCCATAGGATAAGAGGGATTTCCATCCATAAGATGTAACTCAGATCCAGATATAAATTCCAGTGAATGTAGTAAAACCTCAGATTCAACTCACCTGTCTTTGTATCAAAGTTCAAAGTACATTTATTATCAAAGTATATATATGTCACTATATACAACACTGAAATTAATTTGCTGAATAAGTTGGGTGTTCAACCAGTGTGCAAGAGACAAGCTGCAAATACAAAAAGAAAAGCATTAAGTATTGAGAACATGAGACAAAGAGTCCCTAAAAGTGAGTCCATAAATTGTGGCAAACACGAGGAAATCTGCAGATGCTGGAATTTTAAGCAACTCACATAAAAATTGCTGGTGAACGCAGCAGGCCAGGCAGCATCCATAGGAAGAGGTACAGTCGACGTATCGGGTCTCGGCCCGAAATGTCGACTGTACCTCTTCCTATGGATGCTGCCTGGCCTGCTGCGTTCACCAGCAACCTTGATGGGTGTTGCATAAATTGTGGGATCATTTCAATGATGGGGCAAGTGAAGTTGAGTGAAATTATCCTCTTTGGTTCAAGACCTTGATGGTTGAGGGGTAATACTCTTCTTGAACCTGGTGGTGTGAGTCTTGAGGCTCCTGTACCTTTTTCCTGATGGCAGCAGCAAGAAGCGTGTCCTGAGTGGTGGGGGTCTGCATTTTCCCACAGCAATGGTTTATGTCGACGTTTTCAATAGTGGGAAGGTCTTTACCCAATGGTTTATGTCGATGTGTTCAATAGTGGGAAGGTCTTTACCCAATGGTTTATGTCGACGTTTTCAATAGTGGGAAGGTCTTTAAAGTATAAAGTATAAAGTAAAGTATCCAAGGTGGACTGGGCCATATTCACTACTTTTTTGTTGCATTTTCCATTCAAAAGCATTGGTGTCCCCTTACTAGGCTGTGATGCAACCAGTCAATATTGCCTCCACTACACATCTAGAGAAGTTTGTCAAACTATGCCAATCATTTTAGGGACTCTGGAATAAATTCAATTTTCAAGTTAATCTTAAGTAGGTTTGGATGTCAACCACTTTGCTTTGTGGTTAAAGGCTCTTGTCCAAAGGACACATATTTATTTTATTCACATCATCAGCACTTTGATCTTTATTAATCTCTGTCACTCCAGTACCAATTAGCATCTTCTTTATTGATTTCACTTTCTGGAGCAACAACAAACAAAATCAAGGAGCAACAATGACCCTTCAATGGTACCTGAGGGCTCAGTTTCTCCAACACTTGATCCTTATCTCTGCTATGTTAACATTGACATGATTCTTCTGACTCTAGTTCCTGAATTAACTCGGGCGGGAGGAGAAGATGGCGGCGTGACGCAGTGCGCGCAGCCCTCTGGTGAAATGATATCGTATTTGTAAGTAGGACGCCGTGCACAATTCTGATTTGATGGAGACAGATGTGAGAAGGCACAGAGGAACATCTGGAGAAATTTCTGAAATGCCCAGTTCACTGCCGCTGCTACTGGGCGATCGAGAATCTCCGGAGGGAAGGCCCCAAAACCCCCGGCTTTGCCTGCTGCTGGTGACTGAGGCTGAGGTCGAAATGTTCGGGTAGAGATGGTGCTCGGTACTTGGTGTTGGAGGGCTGATCAGAGCTTGAAGTTTTCGGACGACTCAGAGCCGGACTGTGGTCGGGCATGGCAGGGAGAGTTTTCTTCCTTCTCCCATCTGCGTGAGATGTGGGACTTTCGAGAGACTTTGAACTTTTTTACTGTGCCAAGGCCTGTTCTTCATCAAGTTATGGCATTGTTGCACTGTTGTAACTATATGTTATAATTATGTGGTTTTTGTTAGTTTTTCAGTCTTGGTCTGTCCTGTGTTTCTGTGATATCACACCGGAGGAATATTGTATCATTTCTTAATGCATGCATTACTAAATGACAATAAAAGAGGACTGCGTGTCCTCATAATCTAATAATCTAAACTCCCCCAATCGCAATCTCTCATTCCATTTCTTCAGCTTTCTACCTTGAGTACTTCCAAGCCATTCTTCAGCATGCAATCTGCCAAATTTGGATGACCATACCTGATTCTTATCACTGCCTTTTCTGTTATCGATTATTTTTGATTCTGCAGGATGCATTCATTTCATCTGCTCAGGATGGGTTTGAACCCAGTTGCCACAATAAAATAAACAGGAATCTAAGACGATACAAATCTAAACCCATATGGACTAAAGCTTTAATGATAACCACTCAGAAGGGAAGATGGAGGTATTCATCAACAAAATAAAGAATAGGTCTGTGAGGATGGGGATGAGGAGAAATTCCTTCCTCAGGGGATAGCGTTAATTTGGAATTTTTTATCCAAGGGAGCTGAAGTGGCTCGGTTACTCAGAATGTTGAAAACAGGGGCCTGATAGGTGAGAAGAAATTCCTTCACTCAGGGGCTTGTATTAGTTTGTGTAATGTGGAAGCAGGTTCACAGGTTTGGTGAGTGAGACAGAAGACGTTGATTACGAATAAGCACATTAATCATTTATTTACAAACAATAAAAGATTCTGTGGGGTAATATAATTTGGAGAAATGTACATAATTCACAACCACTGACATTGAGTTGGGGTTTCATCTTAAGAGGCCTGTCTGACCTGATGATGTTATTACGTAAAGTTTTTGAGTGTGTTTTTGTGTTTAGGTTTTGGAGTGCAATAAAATGTGTTACTGCTTTCATTAAACATAAAATGCATCACTTTGATTTATATGCGAAAACCAGCTTTGGTGACCTTGATGCTCTGGGGTGATTCCAGAGTTGTTGAACATGTTGGCCAAGGCAGTTGCTTTGAAACAGCCAGAGTTTTGGAGCAAAATGCTGCCGCTTGGTTTGTACAAGCTGAGACCCAGTTCGCTCTGCAAGAAATCTCTGCCGACAACACCAAATTCTACTATTCGCTCGGAAGCTCCACGGCTGCGAGAGTGGTGAGTCTGCTTCAACACCTGCCTGAACGCGATAGATACTGATCGGTGAAAACTCGCCTTTTACAGACGTTTAGACTATCGGAGTCTCAGTGCGCCAATATCTGCATTCCCTGCCTGGTCTCGGTGATGCTAGGCCTTTGGAGTTAATGGACTATGTGCTGTCTCTCCTGGGAAATCACCATTCCTGTTTTAATTTTTAAACAACTCTTCATGTAGCAAATGTTTGATCAAGTTCACATAGCCCCCATCAATGTACCCATGAAGGAATAAAGGGAGACTGCTAAAATGGCTGAAATTCTACACTCAGCTGGGCGGTAATGCATCATTCCTCTTCCTTTCTCTACCTTAATAAGTCAAGTCAGCAAGGCCGCCAACACAAGGACGCCTATGCCTGTGAAACAGATGATGCCAAGCCCGTGTTTTTACCATGCTTGATTGGGTATGAACGCTAAAAAACGTTCTGAACCTTGCAGCTTTGATAGTGCCAGCGCACCAGGACATCAGAGGTCTGTAAACACCATGGGTTCCAGGTGCCAGTGTCGTCTACTGTTCATTACCGGCACTCTTTCAGGGTGGTGTTTCCTGTGTGACATGGACGCTCGAGAGAGTGTGCTGCCAGTATCGCCGATTGATCAGAAGGCAAACAGCAAAGAAACCTCACTGGAGGTCACCAACGAAAGCAGGATCTGGACTTATGGGACACAACGGGTGGCACTCTGCTTCAGTAGGCGATGTTACACATGGGACTTAGTCCTGGCTAAAGTGGCTAGACCTCTGCTCGGTACAGATTTCCTGTGTGCCAAGGACTGTGAGTCGATCTTAAGAACTGCCGGCTTGTGGATGTTAAAGACTTTGGATCGTTACCCTGCTCCCCCAGTAAATTCCCCACAGCAACTCTGTCAAGCACATGCACCACCACATGTGAGTTTACTCGACTGCTGGGTGACTTCCCAAACCTCACCAAGCCCACATTCTCCACTACAGTCGCAAAACATGGAGTCGAGCACCACATTCCCACAACTGGCCCGCCAGTCCATGCCCGCGTGGATAGACTGGACCCAGGAAAGCTGGCAATGGCAAAGGCTGGGTTTGCCAACAGGGAAAGTTTCGGCATTGTACACCAGTCGAATAGCCTCTGGGCATCACCCCTCCATACAGTCCCCAAGTGCGATGGTGGTTACTGCCCATGTGGTGATTCCTACACCTTAATGAGACCACCACCCCCGAACATTACCTGGTCCCACACATCCAAGACACTTCGACACGTATAGCCGGACAGCTAATTTTTTTGCAAAGTTGATCTAGTTAGGGGCTACCATCAGGTACCTGTGTGCTCGGAGGACATTCCCAAAACAGCTTTGATAACCACATTTGGTTTTTTTGACTTTCTGTGCATGCTGTTTGGGCAGTTCAGATTTTACAATGACTCTGTATGAAAATCTATGTCTTTTATTTTTGTTTACCTGGATGACAGACTTGTTGCCAGTACATCCAAAACCGAAAAAGTACCCACATAACAATTTGGAATTCTTTATCCACGGGAACTGGGGTGGCTCAGTTACTCAGAGAATTCAAAATATAGGCCTGATAGATTTTTGGTGCTAAAGCAATCCTTTCAGGTGGTTCATTTCAGAAAGTGAAACTGAAACGGATGACGGGTCAAAAAAAAGTTCAAAGTTGAATGTAAATTTATTATCAAAATACGTACTGTATATGTCACCCAAAAAAACTACCCTGAGACTCATTTTCTTGCAGGTATTCACACCAGAACAAAGAAATTCAATAGAATCAACGAGAAACAACACACAAAGACTGACAAGCGGCCAATGTGCAAAGGAAGGCTAACTGTGGAAATACAAAAAAAAAGGACTTTTAAATAAATAATTCTGAGAATGTGAGCTGTAAAGCCCTCGAAAGTGAGTCCACAGGTTGGAGAACCAGTTCAGAGTTGAAGTGAGTGAAGTTATCCGCTCTGCTTCAGGGGCCTGACGGTTGAATGATAATAACTGTCCTGATTATGGAGGCATAAGGGGATGAAAAACCTATTCCTGCTTCTCTTTCTTTCGTTGTTAAAATAAATTAAATCTTCTGCATCTCGTTAGATCTAGCTCGGTTCAGGGATCAGCCATAGTCTTCTGAATGAAAAAGCACAACTGAGGGAAGTAGGAGTTCCTCCTCTTATATCCAGTGCTTATCATATTTCACATTATCATAGTTTCTTGCAACATAAAGGAGGCGATTCAGTTAATTAAATCCACGTTGCCCTTTAGAATAGCTCCATCAATCCCATTCCCCCACTTACTCACCTGTAATCCAGTGTCTCTCACACAGCCATTAAATTCTCCTTAATTTTATGTCTGAAAGAATCGTAACAAACAGGAGGCCTCCTAATTTTAAGGAAATTGACAATTGGGCTGGAGATTCTGGCTGCAACTCTCTGCTGAAGAAATAATCTGTTTCTAATAATCATGCAAGGACAACATTGGGCTCTGTGGAATATATGGATACTAAATTGATTTATCCACAACGGAAACAATTCGCTGGATTTAATTTACATAATTATTTTTAATTTAATTTCCTGACTGCATTTGATACATATAGCAGATACATCCTTCATATTTTATGAGCATTTGAATTATCACAGCAGGACCCACACTTGCTATCTTTTTACAACTGGAAGATTAGTCCTTAGAAGTGAAGTGGTCCCAGGGAGGCTAAAAATTGGTTGCATCGAATCTGCTGATTTTTCAGTTCATTTTCACTCTCATTTTCATCAAATGTCATGAGGATTGCTGACCTATTAAGACAAAGGAGTGCCTGGCTGGCGTTACCATCAGTAAGTCTAAGGTGCTTCAGCCACTTTGCATCCACTGATGCAGACAGTGGTAGAACGGGAGACCAGTTAACCCGTTCCTGGTGGTGCTTACTGGAGAAGAAATATTCACCAGGTTGTCAAGAGAGTTCCTCACACCTTAGAAACGTGAATCTTTCACACGTTGCACACATTATAATCTTGTAAAAGATAAAGAAACCTAGTAAGGGGATCTAATTTTAAAATAGACCCTCAGCAATCTTTCCATGGTGCCTCCATGAGGTGTAATTTTTTTTCCCCCTCTCTCCTTTTGTTTGGCCAAATGCAAATAGCTGTTCCCACAGTTAGATTGATTAGGCCATTTTATGTTGAATATTCATCTAGGATCTGCACTAATTAAATTCATCTCAATGCAGAGAGAACATTAATATGCAATTCTTGATTGTTTGGGATGCAGGAAAATCACATAGATGTGATAAGCCACCTAAATCACCATCTCATTGCTTCAAATATTAATGTGTTTTACTCCAGTCTGTTGGCTTCCTTTAAAGGAAATTTTAAGATAAGTAACCCAGGTTTGTCTTTTGGTTCAGAATCTGGGTCAGGTTTAATATCATCAGCGTATGTCATGAAATTGTTGTCTTTGCAGCACACTACATTAATAGAAAAAAACAGTTAAATTAAATAAGCAGTGCAAAAATAGAAATTAAAAAAGTAGTGAGGCAATATTCGTAGGTTCAATGGCCATTCAGAAAACAACGGCAGAGGGGAAGAAGCTGTTCCTGAATCACTGAGTGTGTGCCTTCAGGCTCCTGTACCTCCTTCCTAATGGCAGGATGGGGGTCCTTAATAATTAGTGCTACCTTTTTGAGGCATCGCTCCTTGAAGATGTCCTGGATACTACGGAGGCTAGTGCCCATGATGGAGCTGATTAAATTTACAACTCTCAGCAGCTTATTTCGATCATGTGCAGTAGACACCCCCCCTCCAGCCACCCCCCACCCCGCCAATACCAGTGGTGATGCAGCCAGTTAGAGTGCTCTCAATGGTGCATCTGTAGAAATTTGCAAGTGTCTTTGGTGATGTACCATATCTCCTCAAACTCCTGATGAAATATAGCCACTGTCTTTGTAACTGGGTCCAGGTTAGATCCTCGGATATATTGGCACCCA
This sequence comes from Mobula birostris, assembly GCF_030028105.1. Classification (NCBI taxonomy): domain Eukaryota; kingdom Metazoa; phylum Chordata; class Chondrichthyes; order Myliobatiformes; family Myliobatidae; genus Mobula; species Mobula birostris. The sequence continues at coordinate 24,427,057 of NC_092400.1, forward strand.
GAAACTTGAAATCGCTCACTCATTCTGCTTCTGATCCCTCTATGAGGATTGGTGTGTGTTCCCTCGTCCTACCCTTACTGAAGTCCACAATCAGATCTTTGGTCTTACTGACATTGAGTGGGGTGTTGTTGCTGCAACACCACTCAACTAGCTGATATACCTCGCTCCTGTACGCCCTCTCCATGATGATACTCATAAGTGGAGCATCAGTTTTGGGGTTTCTATGTTTTACATTTATGCCTGCTATCTTCCTTCTCTCAAATAAGAAACAGGGGAAGTTTATTCAGGGAAATAAACAGGGAAAATTTAGAAACTGTTCATTCAGTGAAAATAGATGACCTGTGTACATGACTGCTGTTAGGTATTGTTCTATAATCACACAGTCAGCGATTCAGGAACAGCTTCTTCCGCTCTGTCATCTGATTTCTAAATGGAGATTAAACCATGAATATGACCTCACTACTTTTTAAAGATTATTCCTGTTTTTGCATGACTATTTTTAAATGTAACTATTTAAAATGCATATGTGTATATACTTACTGTTACTTGTATTTCCTATATTTATCATGTTTTGCATTGTACTGCTGCCACAAGGTTAACAAATTTCATGACAAATGCCAGTGATATTAAACCTGATTTTGATTCTGATTCTGATTCCGGAGACATTAGTGCAAGTTACAAGTTAACTCCTTGTTGACTGTTTCCAGGGCTTTCATATGATCGCTTGTTCGCTATGTTCCATGCTGTATGAGATGGGAAATCTTGGTCTTTCCATGCCCATGATTGCTCCTGGCAAATTTTTCTACAGAAGTGGTTTGCCATTGCCTTCTTCTGGGCAGTGTCTTTACAAGATGGGTGACCCCAGCCATTATCAATAATCTTCAGAGATTGCGTAGAATCAGTGGTCGCATGACCAGGATTTATGACATGCACCAGCTGCTCATACGACCATCCACCACGTGCTTCTAAGACTGCACGTGACCTTGATCAGGGACTAAGCAGGTGTTACACCTTGCCCAAGGGTGACCTGTAGGCTAGTGGAGGGAAGGAGCGGCTTACACCTCCTTGGGTAAAGGTGTATCTCCACCTCACCACCCATTCATATGATCTGATCGCTGGGTACATTGTAAAGCTTTGCCTATATTTTTGCTTCCATGAATAATTTTCTGTAACTTTTCTTCACTGACTGATGTCTTTTCAGGTGCCATGGGATTATGAAAAACATGATACAGATGGAGCCTTTATTAGCCATAAAATTAATCAGGGTGGTGGGTTAGCTTGTATCGCATTACAAAATTTTCTGCATTTCAATTGACTGCTGTAGAAACAAGGTGCTCTGGAGTAAGCAGTTTGTCATGATCAGAGTTAATTGTCAGGCATTAGCTGCACTAACTCAATACGCCTGCAAGTAAAAGCGTACTTGAATTGATAAAAGCTGCAATCTGCTCAAGAAAATTGTAGTCAATCTGTTTACTTGGGAAAATTGTGGCAGAGGAAAAAAAGAGCTATAACAATTTGCAGTACCTACCACTGGCGTTTAGGGCAGCAATGAAGGTCCTCCATCTCTAGCGATGTTCAGGGCTTCCTTCATCATGTCGGCAGCTTCCCCTCGGTTTTCACTTCTGTCAGTCATGCAAGTTCTGGGTGGAGACTCAGGAATACTGTCACACTCAGATGCAGGAGGATCCTTCAAAGCTGTTTCCATAACAATTTTTTTTTCAAATCAGTTAGAGTTGTTAGCCCTGAGCTGAACCCCTGAACCTGGAGGACTGGTGGACCACTCTTACACTTTGACCGCTTTGGCATGGGTGACCCTACCAAGAGCCAAAACATAAAGCCCTGACTCCAGCCAGCATAGCCCTCCGGATGCTTGAGGAATACAGACCTCCAAACCATGACAAGGTTGTGGTCCTCTTGGAAGAATTTGCATTAATATTTCATCAGAAGCTTGACAATGCAGTTTTCTTTCAGGAGTTTCAGAAACATTGAATTACTAAGGCAGAGAAGACAATGGATCAAATGTGGTTAAGTGGGTTTACAGGTTTAGCCCCCTGCTTTATTCTCTCTATAGACATGACTTTGTGGCTAGGCAGAGGCCAAACGTTGTCTATAAATTCACTGATGACATCACTGTTGTTGACAGAATCTCAGATGATGATGAGGAGAAGTACAGGAGCAAGATAGATTTGCAAGCTGAAGAATATTGCAACAACAATCTTGCACTCAACGTCCGCAGCACCAAGGGATGGACTGTGGACTTCAGGAATGGGGAGACTGGAGAACGCATCTGACCCATCGAGTCTGCTCTGTCATTTCATCATGGCTGATCCATTTCCCTCTCAGCCCCAGTCTCCTGCCTTCTCCCCGAATCCCTTCGTGCCCTGACCAATCAAGAATCTATCAGACTGTGCCTTAAATATACATAAACACTTGGCCTCCACAGCTGACTGTGGCAACGAGTGCCATAGATTCACCATTTTCTGGCTAAAGGAATTCCTCATCCCAATTCTAAAAGGATGTCACTCTATTTTGAGGCTGCGCACTCTAGTCTCAGACTCTCCCACCAGAGCAAACAACCCCTCCACATCTACTCTATCAAGGTCTTTCGCCATTTGATAGATTTCGAAGAGGTCACCCCTCATTCTTCTGAATTCCAGTGAGTACAGGCGCAGAGCCATCAAATGCTCTTCCTGACAAGCTGTTCAAACTTGGATTCATTTTCGTGAACGTCCTTTCAACCCTCTCCAGTTTCAGCACATCCTTTCTAAGATAAGAGCCCCAAAACTGCTCACAATACTCCAAGTGAGGCCTCACCAGTGCTTTATAAAGTCTTAACATTACAATGCTTTTATATTCCAGTCCTCCTGAAGTGAATGCTAACATCGCATTTGCCTTTTTCACCACACAAGCAATCTGCAGATTAACCTTTAGGGAATTCTGCACAAGCACTCCCAAATCCCTTTGCAGCTCAGATTTTTGTATTTTCTCACCATTTTGAAAATAGTCAACCCTTTCATGTCTTCTACTAAAATGCATGACCATACACTTCCTGACACTATATTCCATCTGCCATTTCTTTGCCCATTCTCCTAATCTGCCTAACTCCTTCTTTATCCTCTCTACATCCTCAAAACTACCTGATCCTCCACCTATCTTTGCATTGTCTGCAAACTTTGCAACCAAGCCATCAATTCCATCATCCAAATCATTAACATACAATGTACAAGAATCGGTCCCAATACAGACCCCTGTGGAACTCCACTAGTCACCGCAGCCAACCAGAAGAGGCTCCCTTTATTCCCACTCTCTGCTTTCTGCCAATCAGCCACTGCTTTATCCATGCTAGAATCTTTCCTGTAATACCAAGGGTTCATAGCCTGTTAAGCAGCCTCATGTGTGGCACCTTGTCACAATATATTGCAGGATATGTGGAAAGAACAGGAAATTAGGATAAGAGTAAACAGCTTTGATCTAGAATAGCAATGGCATTGGCACGAACTCAACAGGCCATCTGTTGTGTTGAATTTCTATTTCAGATTTCCCATTATAGAAAATGACTTTATCTTGAATCTGTGTAATGTTTTTGTCTCTGTAGCCTGCCTAAATATTTCTCAGGTTCTGAATAGAAATGTTATTTCCCTGATATTATAACTGAAGTTTAATTTATTTATGCCTTTTAATGTACTTTGACTTATGTTTCAGTTATATTATCATTTTACTTTCCCTAGTTATAATTATTTAACATTTTTTCACCTCAGTGGATAGGGCCTAGTTCCTCAACCCTGCCCACCATTGAGCACATCTCCATGAAGCACTGTCTTCAGGAAATCAGCATCCATCATTGGGGACCAACACCACCCAGGTCATGCTCTCTTCTTGCTGCCGCCATCAGGAAGAAGGTACAGGAGCCTCAGGACTCACACCACCAGGTTCAGGAACAGTTAATACCAACCATCAGGCTCCTGAACCAAAGGGGACAACTTCACTCAGCTTCACTTGCCCCATCAATGAAATGTTCCCACAAACTATGGACTCAATTTTAAGGACTCTTCACTTTGTGTTCTTGATATTTATTGCTTATTTATTTATTGTGATTTCTTTTGCTTTGTATTTGCAGTTTCTTGTCTTTTGTACACTGTTTGAACACCCAAATTGGTGCAGTCTTTTATTGTTTCTGTTATGGTTATTATTCTAGAGACTTATTGAGGATGTCCACAAGAAAATAAATCAGAAGGTTATATATGGTAACATATATGTACTTTGATAATAAATTTACTTTCAGCTTTGAACTTTTCATAAGCCATCTTTAATGAAGGCAAATCTTAAATTTCTCCCAATCATTCATCATCTCACATTACTCAGGATTTGTCTACAGTACTTTAATTAGAAATACAGTGCATTCCAACTTACTAGGACACATCGGGACCAGTACATTTTGGCCCAATTAAGTGGCGACCTCAGTTAGCCAAGGTTTCATGGAAATAGTTAAAAAGCTATAAAAAAGACAAGCTACTGTTTAACTGAGTAACATGTATTCAGATGAAATACAGGAAAAATTAGAACACTACCAATATTACTATTGTCCTAGTAGTTGTCGATGTAGGAATTCATCTGGTGTACACTGCCATGCTCTTTTGATTGACTGTAAATGAACAAAATCAGTGCAGACATTTAGTGCAGATAATGGACTGCATGCATTGCCTTTCTGCATGAAGTAGTGTCAAAAATCATTGCTTTTTAACTTGGCGTCGGTTGGCCCAAATGAATAACATAACACAAGCATAGGCAATGGATGCTATTTAAAAACTGTTCGCTCTAAGCATGGTGTAGTGTCCAATGGCCACACAACTGCCTACAACTGTCGCCAATACCAAGTTGTTGCATTCTCCAAATCTTCATTTTCATTGTGACATTCAAGATAATTGTTGATACCTTCAAATTTTTTTGTAGTTCCTAACTTTCTGAAGGAGTGAAATTGTTTTATTTTCACTCCTGGCTGTTCCTCATATCTTCAAGCCTGAATGCTTGAAACTGCAGTGAGCAAAACGGTTCAGAATTGCTTATTTCTTGCCAACAATCAATGACAAAAATCACTGCTTTTTGAATACAAACACACAGAACTGATGCTATTAAAATGCCGTTTGTTCTGTAGTGCCCAATGGTTACTTGAGTGCCGGCAACGCTGGTGGAGGTGGATACGATAGGGTCTTTTAAGAGACTTCTGGATGGGTACATGGAGCTTAGAAAAATAGAGGGCTATGGGTAACCTTAGTACTTTCTAAGGTAGGGACATGTTCGGCACAACTTTGTGGGCCGAAGACCCTGTATTGTGCTGCAGGTTTTCTATGTTTTTCTATGTCTTCTATGAGTGCACATGATTGACACTGGTTAGAAACTTTTCGGCAAAAGTCTCCTATCCCAATTAAGTGGCATAGTGTCCCAAATAAACAAAAGACACCCTGGCTGTGTTCCCAATTCATTTTTGCTCTTTAAGAAGTGTCTCAAATAAGCAGCTGCTCTGATTAAACAGAATCCACTGTATTTGTTGTTGGTGGGGTGGGCACAGCGATGTTGTACTCAATCATTGTGCACAGCAGGTAGTGCATTACAATCCCTGTGGACATGTATGTGATAAGGGAGCTGGTGTTGAATAATCATCTCTGCTTTGTAGGAAGTCTCTCCACTGCCTGTGTTCTCTTTGAACATGTGCAATTTAATATGTCATCTTCATGCACAATTGCTTTACAGTTTAAAATTATTTCAGTCCATTTGGTTTTCATTTGCTTTGGCAATTCGAGATCAGAAAACTCGATAGGTCTATATTTTGTTTTTTTTTAAAATTTAAATTACAACATTAGTACGTGGGGCTTCATATAGCATTTCCCTTAGCTTTGCATTATCATTGCAAATCTTATTGGATTTCTGTGTTCACATTTTTTTTCACGCTAAGTGCATCCAGTATTGCCCCATACTTCAGCTCCAGTTGGAAGTCTCTGAACTTTGTCAAATATTTCACATCCAAAACAAAAATTAATTGTTAGCTCCAGAATGTAGCTGGGCTTTTCTTTTCGAAGCAAAAGAACATGACAAGTGATCTGAAGGGGTAAGATGAGGGCACACACACCAGTCCTCAATAGAGGGGTCAGAAGTGGAAAGAGTGAGCATTTTCGAGTTCCTGGGTGGCAATAGCTCTGAGGACCTATCCTGCGCCCAACATATCGTTGCAGCTACAAGGAAGACAGCACAGCAGCTGTACTTCATCAGGAGTTTTGGTACATCACCAAAGACACTCGCAAATTTCTGCAGATATACTGTGGAACTGGCTGCATCACTGTCTGGTATGGGGGAGGGAGGCACGGCAGTAGATCACAACAAACTGCGGGGAGTTGTAAACTTAGTCAGATCCGTAACGAGGACTAGCCCCTGTAGTATCCAGCACATCTTCAAGGAGCGATGCCTCAAAAAGGCAGCGTCCATCATTAAGGACCCCATCACCCAGGTCATGCCTTGTTCTCATTGCTACCTTCAGGAAGGAGGTATAGAAGCCTAAAGGTACACATTCAATGATTCAGGACCAGCTTCTTCCCCTCTGTCACCAGATTTCTGAATGTGCATTGAACCCATGAACACAGCCTCACTTGTTTTTAATTTCTATTTTTGTACTATTTATTTAATTTAACTATTAAATATGCAGATATATATTTACTGTTATTCACGATTTCCCCCTGTATTAAGTATTGCATTGTACCGCTACTGCAAAGACAGCAAACTTCATGACAAATGTCGGTGATATTAAACCTGATTCTGGTTCTGAGATGATAAGGGGCATAGACTGAGTGGACAGCTTGAGACATTTTCCAAGGCTGGAAATTGCTAGTATGAGGAAGCTTAATTTCAAGGTGATTGGAGGAGAGTATAGTGGGGACGTCAGGAGTAAGAGTTTTACAGAGAGTGGTAGGTATGTGCACACTGCCAGTGGTTCTTGTAGTGGTAGATACATTAGGCACATGGATGAAATAAAAGTGGAGGACTATATGGGAGGGAAGGATTAGATTGACCTTAAAGTAGGTTAAAATGTCAGCTCAAAGTCGTGTGCCAAAGGGTCTATACTGTGCTGCAGTTTGCTTTATGTTCTATGTTCAAATGTGTTTATCAAATAGGATATTATTTAGATGAGTGGATTTCACTGGGAGGAAAAATTGAGCAGACTGGGTCTACCTTATGGAGTTTTAAAGAAACGAAGGTAATTCCATTGAAACACAGAAGACTGTGAGAGGGCTTGGCAGGGCCAATGGTGTGAAGATGTTCCACTCGATGGGAGTAATGGGGATGCTTAGGGCACTGAAGCATTAATCTTCAGATAAGGAATCAGGCATTTCTTCTTTCAGTAAATTGTGAATCTTTGGAGTAGGAAGAATATTCAAGGCTGATAGATTTCTGAATCAGGTTTAATATCACTGGCATTTATCATAAAACTTGTTATCTTGCAGCAGCAGCAGCACATTGCAATATGTAATAATAAAAACTATAAATTGTAGTAAGTACATATATATATAAAGGAAATTAAATTAAATAATCAGTGCAAAAAGAGAGGGAAAGAAAAACTGTGGTAGTGCTCATGGGTTCTTTCAGAAACCTAATGTTGGAAGGGAAGAAGCTATACCTGAAATGATGAGTAGGTGTTTACTGGCTCCGATACCTCCACCTTGCTGGTAGCAATGAGAGGAGGGCATGCCCTTCTGGGTGATGGGGCTCCTTAATGATGGATGTCAGCTTTTTGAGTCATTGTCTTTTGAAGGTGCCCTTGATGCCGGGGAGGCTAGCGCCCATGATGGAGCTGACTGAGTTAATATCTTTTTGCAGCTTGTTATCTGATAATCTGCAGTGGCCCCTCCATACCAGACTGTGTTGCAACCAGTTAGAAGGCTCTCCACAGCACATCTGTAGAAACTTGCTAGTGTCTTTGGTGACATACCAAGACTCCTCAAGCTCCTAATGAAATATAGCTGCTGTTCTGCTTCCCCTGTAATTGCATCAATATGTTGGGCCCAAGATAGATCCCCAGAGGTGTTGACACCCAGGAACTTGAAACAGCTCAGTCTTCCCACTTCTGATCCCTCGATGAGGACTGATGTGTGTTCCGTCAACTTCCCCTTCCTGACCTCCACAATCAATTCCTTGAGTGCAAGACTGTTGTTATTACACCACTCAACCAGCTGATCTATTTCACACCTGTACGTCTCCTCATAGCCATGAAATTCTGCCAACTATAGTTGTGTCATCAGCAAATTTACAGATGACATTTGAGCTGTGCCTAACCACCATCTTGGGTGTGGAGAGTATAGGAGTGGGCTAAGCGTGCCTCCTTGAGGTGTGTGGTGTTGATTTCAGCAAGGAGGAGAGGTTATTTCTGATCTGCACTGACTGTGACCTCTGAATAAGGAAGAGGGAGGCACAGAGGTTCAGGTTTTGGAGCAAGTGTGTTTGAAATCTGCAATAAGGAAAGCATCATTGTGCACAGTTTCGTGCATGCTGATTATGTCGCTCAGCTCCTCCAGTGCCTGACCAAAGCTGGCCTGAAGTGGAATGTACACTCCTATCAGGATGATAGCAGAAAACTCCCCTGGCAGATAAGATGGACAACATTTCACTGCTACATGTTCCAGGCTATGTGAGCAGGATGTGAGCAGGCTACAGGAGAGGATCTGAGACAGATTTCCGGATTGCTGGATTAACTGGGAATGAAGGATTATGGAAATCAAACATGGAAGTGTAGCTAAAGCCATTGACCTGATCAGCCATCATCATACTGAATAGTCAAACAAGAACCTGCGAGGCCACCTAGATCCAGTTTTCTGACTTTTCTTTGGCTCTGCTTAACATCTTTGCACATGAATTAATTATTTAGATGGGGAGAGAATTCAACATGCAGAGAGGCAAAGGGACTTGGGAGTCCTTGTGCAGGATACTCTAAAGGTTAACCTCCAGGTTGAGTCAGTGGTGAAGAAGGTGAATACAATGTTGGCATTCATTTCTAGAGGTATAGAATATAAGAGCAGGGATGTGATGTTCAGGCTCTATAAGGCACTCATGAGATCACACTTGGAGTATTGTGTGCAGTTTTGAAAGGATATACTAACATTGGAGAGGGTTCAGAGGAGGTTCATGAGAATGATTTCAGGAATGAAAGTGTTACTGTATGAGGAACATCTGGCAGCTCTTGGGCTGTATTCCCTGGAGTTCAGGAGGATGAGGGGGGATCTCATAGAAACATTCCAAATGTTAAAAGGCCTGAACAGATTAATATGACAAAGTTATTTCCCACGGTAGAGGAGTCTAGGACAAGAGGGCATGACTTCAGGATAGAAGGACGTCCATTTAGAACAGAGATGCGGAGAAATTAATCAGAGGGTGGTAAATCTGTGGAATTTGTTGCCACGAATGGCTGTGGAGGCCAAGTAGTTGGATGCATTTAGGGCAGAGATAGATAGGTTCTTGACTAGCCAGGCCATCAAAGGGTATGGGGTGAAGGCAGGGGAGTGGGGATGACTGGAAGAATTGGATCAGCCCATGATTGAATGGCAGAGCAGACTTGATGGGCTGAATGGCCTACTTCTGCTCCTATATCTTATGGTCTTATGGTCTTATAATTGCAACTATTTCCTGAAAATGTTTTTAATGACCTGGAATAAGTCAAATACCGACACCAACATGTTTTAACTGCTCTATCTATTGGGTACAATATAGGATTTGATACCAAGAATTCAAAGGTGATGAAAAGCCCAAAAAAATTCATCAATATTTCATCTAAGTTACTCAGTCCACATCTCTGTTATATGTGAAAATATTCTTCTTGACCTTTCCTGTTAGTTCTACTTCCCACAGTATTTCTTTCAATATTCATGCCTAGCTAATGGAACCTGTCACCTCTGAAAACTCATTAAATTTCTGGATTAGTCTCTGCCAGTTCTTGGATCATTAGGAAATAATTTCAGTCGATATCAGCCACATCACCTAGTGAAGTTTCACTTGATTCTTTTTTTTTTGGGTGTCTAGACGGGCACTTGGCGCATAAACTAGACAGGATTCCACCAACATGGATCCTTGCCAAATCTCTCTCACTTTTAATTCTCATTAATTAACACACTAAAGTGAACATATCCACAAATCTACTTTGCTGCAGAATCCCTATTTTCATAGGGAAAGGTAAAATCTGTATTACTGTGTGATGGTGAGGTACACAATACCTTTAATATCAGCAAGACATACATCACATCGCAGAAGTGATTAGAGCTGCTCATCTGGAACATTGTAAAATCTACAACAGAGAACAAAAACAGAAATTCATTGTGGCTACAGATAATCCCTGAACATTACTCAGTCGGTGTTCCAACACAGAAGGAACTGTTTACACAACTCCACCAGGGTAGAATTCAGTAATCTTTCACAACATACAAGATGTTTATCCATGGATAGAGCAATTATCATTTGATGCCCATTTTCTACAATCTTTCTTCCTGTGCTATCTTACACAGTCCACAGGCAAGGATGGTATGTGCTGGTGGAGTTCTCTTCATGCAACACACACACCAAATGCTGGGGGAACTGAGCAGGCCAGGCAGCATCTATGGAAAAGAGTAAACAGTCGATGTTTCAGTCCCGATGAAGGGTTTCAGCCTGAAACGTCGACTGTTTACTCTTTTCCAGAGGTGCTGCCTGGCCTGCTGAGTTCCTCCAGCATTTTGTGTGTGTTGCTTTGGATTTCCAGCATCTGCAGATATTCTTGTGTGCGAGTTCTCCTCATGGCTGGATTCTCACCGTGTCTCTCTCCCTCTCCAAACCTACTTCGACCTGGATTCATGGATGCCAGTTTTCACACAGAAGGTTGTGGATCTGTGGAGTGCTCTGCCTCAGAAGGCAGTGGAGGCCAATTCTCTGGATTCTTCCAAGAAAGAGTTAGATAGAGCTCTTAAAGATAGTGGAGTCAAGGGATATGGGGAGAAGGCAGGAACAGGGTACTGATTGTGGATGACCAGCCACGATCACAGTGAATGGTGGAGCTGGCTCGAAGGGCTGAATGGCCTACTCCTGCACCTATTGTCTATTGTCTATTAAGACACAAGGGGCTACTGATGCTGGAACACAGCTGAACTCTGGCAGACAGTGTGCTGCCTTGATCCAGGTTTGTTGTGCTCAGTAAAAAAAAAATAAGTAAAAATAAACTCTTGTAAAGTATTTCAAGATTTTTTTGTGAGGGAAGTGCAGAGTCAGAAAGAGCTGCAGGAAGTGCAGGTGTAAAGACTGCATTTCTAGCATTCTTGGTTTAACCTTAAGCTCCAACAAAATCACAGAATGTTCAGTTTCGTACAGGCAGGAATGCGAGAAAAGCCCCAAGTGGCTATTTATACGCTATGTGTTGAGGGTACAAATACATTGTTAGCAAATGAAGAGCATTGTTCCCGTTCTAGTATCGGCTAAGATCACTTGACCCAGTATCCCTCTCCCAGCTCTTCGTTGCTTGTCTGTTTATAGCTCCTTCCTTCCGTCAGTGGAGCATGTTTTTCTCTTTGACAAAGACCAGTCAGATTGTTTGATGGCTGGGTGTTATATAGAAGTATGAGTTTGCTTTGTCAAAGGTTCCAAAGGTTCAAAGGTTCATTTATTATTAAAGAATACAACTCTGAGATTCTCCTTCTTCAGATAGCCTCGAAACCAAGAAAAAAAAATAGCAATGCCATCATCATACCGCAAACCACCCTCCACCACACAAAACGCAACAAGTACATCGGCATCCAAATACCCCTCTCCCCCGTATCAGTCGCTATTATCTGGCATTCTGATTTTGAGAAGGAAACCTTGGAAGACCAGTCAGATTGTTTGATGGCTGGGTGTTATATAGAAGTATGAGTTTGCTTTGTCAAAGGTTCCAAAGGTTCCTTTGGAATAGTTAGAAGGAGGTGGGGATGAGGGTTGAGGGGAGAGATAAATGGGATTGACTGGTACCCATTTCTCAATTTCTGACAGGTAGAAGTAGACACTTGAGATGAACATACACTTCGGGAGAGGGGGAGAGAGAGAGACCTGTAGGTCACTACGGCCTGACCTGTCTTTCATCCGAATCTATAGCAGTAAAATCAGCATTTTCTTACCCCTCCCACCTTCCCTTCCCCCCCCCCCCCCCACCAACCCCGATTCTTCAGGACCCTATCTGGATGTCTCTATGCTAGGTTCGAAGGTATACACATTGCTATCCTCTGAGCTCATATTTGCAAGTGCCTGGTCCAATATTACCGTCTATTCACCTGCAGTTTTTTTCCTTGTCTTCCAACAGGTTCCAGCCCTTGGGTGTGAAGTCAGAACAGAGATGGAGGACTGGATATGCAGATGTTCACATCATTGGTTGGTTCAGCCCTGTGAGTGGCATGCTGCCTCAGCCAACTTATTTCTCTTGACGGCCATACTGTCTCCTCCTTGGGGTTAACACTCGCAGGCAGGCCTGTCTGCTTTCAGTTCTCTTCTGCTGCCTCCTTTCCTGTGTCCCCTTCAGCAATAACAAAAAGGGACACCTGCCTCTGAGAACTGTGCTGTGGTCCGATGCAGAGCAGCTGATGGTCGGTGTGGCTGTCACCATTAAGTAAATGTCAATTTGTGCAAGCAGTAAGTTACAGGTATGAGGCTTGTAAAAAGCACTGTGCATGAGAGGAAGGTCAAATATATGCACTGAAGAGCTGTCACTTTGTTAGTAGATGAGAACGAGGCGAGCAGACAGTTTGAGCAATGGATGAGACTAGTGCTGGAGTCAGTTAATAGTGCCTCGATGACCTGAAGAGCTATGCTGGCTGGAGTCAGGGTTTAATGTTTTAGCTCTTGGTAGGGTCACCCATGCCAGACAGGTCAAAGGGTAGAGGCCAGACTAAGAGTGGTCCACAAGTCCTCCAGGTTTGGGGGCTCAGTTCGGGGCTAACAACTCTGACAGGTCGAACAAAACTGTTACAGAAACAGCAATGAAGAATCCTTCTACACCTGAGAGTGAAGGTATTCCTGAGTCTCCACCCGGGACTTGTATGACTGACAGTAGTGAAAACTGAGAGGAAACTACTGACACGATGAAGGAAGACCTGAACACTGCCAGAGATGGAGGACCTTTGTTGCTGCTCTAAACGCCAGCAGTGTAACGGGCAAAAGAGAGAGAATTCTTCACAAGGTTTCTCTTCATTTCATTTTAATATTGATAATTAGGCTCCTGTTCACCCCAATCTTTTGTCAACTGCCTTTTAGCAATGCAAACTGTCAATGAATCAACATCAATAACAGTTTCTATTTATTGGTGGTTCAGAGCTGCATTCTAGATCAACTCATTGACACATACGTATTAGGAGACCTCAATCCTATATGTCAGCAAGCTGGAAACAGACAGATTAAATTTCTGGTGAACGCAGCAGGCCAGGCAGCATCTGTAGGAAGAGGTGCAGTCGACGTTTCAGGCCGAGACCCTTCGTCAGGACTAACGCTAGTGGCGTTGGAATTGAACTCTGGAATGCCCCGGAGCTGTAATAGTGCAGCACTAACCACTATGCTCCCGTAGCGGCCATTCAAGCCAGTCTATTTCATTTGCTAAGCATTCAAATGTGCAAGATATTTCACAACTTTTTGCCTTTGAACTTCACGCCTTTTCTGGTGAATGAGGACTTCCCACTCTATTGAATAGTTAATCTTGCAAAAAAATGGTTTAATGTACTTACTAAGTGCATGACGGGACTCTCAGATACACAGCTTTTAGCTAAATGCTCACTATTTGACAGCTCTCTTGAATTCAGCACCGGACTTTGAGTCCTGGGTTTGAATCTGGCTGGCCCCTTGCACGTTTTCCGTCCGTGCTGGGTTGAGCGTCAAGCTAGCAACTCGGCCACATAAAAATACAGACAAACTGCTAAGGAAACAGCAAAAAATATGGCCCAAAGCACCACAAGGTGGGAAAAAGAACGATAATATGGTTATAATAGCTCTACTTATTTCTACGCCAATTAAGTGATAATTGGGTCGTGCCAATTAGCAATGGAATTCACGGCAATCCCAATCTCCAGCCCTCAGTCTATTGCTTTCTGAATTATGGTTCCTTCGTTACTTGTCTTAAATGGAATGTGAGTCTCTGTCTCCAAGCAACGCACACACAATGCTGGCGGAACTCTGCAAGTGAGGCAGCATCTACGCAGGGGAATAAACGGTCGATGTTTCGGGCTGGGGGGGGGCGCGGGAGCCTCAGTAAGAAGGTGGGTGGGGAGGAAGGAAGGAGTATAAGCTGGCAGGTGATAGGTGAGACCAGGCGAGGGTGAGGTGGTGGCTGGGGAGGGAGGTGAAGAAAGGAACTAGGTGGTAATAGGTGGAAGGGGTAAGTGACTGAAGAAGAAGAAATACGATAGGAGAGGGTGATAGACTATGGAAGACAGGGAAGGAGAAAAGAAGCCATGTGATGGTCATAAACATGAGTAAGTGAGAGGATAACCAGAATGGGGAATGGAAAGCAAGAGAAAGTGGGAGCAGATAGGAATTACCAGAAGTTAGAGAAATCAACGGTTGTACCATTAGCATCCCAACATCCTTTCAAAAACTGAGCTCAAGACTCTGACTAAAATAACTATATTCCCAACTGTGACTATTCCTACTATTAATTAACAAATCCATATCTCAAGGGTCCAATAGAAAAGTAGAACGGGAAAGCACGGAGGTGACCAGAATGGAGTTAAAAGTATCTGGATGAGCAGCTGAATCATCAATAGAGTGAAAACTACAGAGCACATGCAGATAAAAGGGATTAGTAAAGACAGGAGCTCGATGGTCAGCATGGCTAAAGGTATTGATGAAGCCTATGTGACTCTAATGGATGAATATTATGTTCGGCGTCAATGTACAGAGGCAAAAAGAGGAGAAACTAGTAAGTAAGTGTTATCAGTTCAGAGGGCTGGGGCAGTCAAACAGTTCAGATGTATGGGTAGTGGAGGGAATCAGGAAGGCTTGAGTGATTTAAACTGGAAACATGATGGCTGAATACTTGATTGGCTGGACTTAAATAGGGAGGAAGGTGCAGAAAACACCAGCGTCTGGCCTCCAAAGGGAGCCATTTATATTGGAGAGCTGGGTCCTCTGATTTTGAATAAACTGGAAACCTGCAGCTTGTCTCCATAGTTTCAATGGCCCTTGACACTGGTCTGGCGATTAAACCCCATCTGGAGTTTACGAAAGATAATATTTGAAGTGCTAAGATTGATCTACAGCTGGGTTGCTCAGTTTGACATTATAATCCCCTCATCCTTTCTTGCCAATCGGGCATGTGGTGGGTGTAAGATGGGGCTGCTGGTAAAACTAAAGCCACAAAATTAACCTGGGAGAACCAGTCACAAACAAGATGCTGGAACTCCAAGCAACATACATAAAATGCTGGAGGAACTCATCTTCACTCTTCTCCATTGATGCTGCCTGGCGTGCTGAGTTCCTCCAGCAGTTTGTGTGTAATGATAGAACCAGACTGATTCATGATGGTGTTCATACCCCTCCCAACCTTTCCCCAAGTCTCATTTCCACTTCCCACCTTTCTCAATTTCCCACTGTTCCCAAGGTCTCCTGGAATCCTTCATCAATCTTCTCTGCTACAAAAGCTTCCAACATAATGTCTTATCACCGTGCTCCATGTCAAGAAAGCCCTTGCCAAATTTTTGGCTGATCTATTGGTGACAAATAAACGGGCAGACCATTATTTAAGTGGGGAAAGAATTCAAAGTTCTGAGATGCAACGGGACTTGGGAGTCCTCGTACAGGATACCCTTAAGGTTAACCTCCAGGTTGAGTAGGTAGTGAAGAAGGCGAATGCAATGTTGGCATTCATTTCTAGAGGAATAGAGTATAGGGGCAGGGATGTGATGTTGAGGCTCTATAAGGCGCTGGTGAGACCTCACTTGGAGTACTGTGGGCAATTTTGGTCTCCTTATTTAAGAAAGGATGTGCTGACGTTGGAGAGGGTACAGAGAAGATTCACGAGAATGATTCCGGGAATGAGAGGGTTAACATATGAGGAACGTTTGTCCGCTCTTGGACTGTATTCCTTGGAGTTTAGAAGAATGAGGGAAGACCTCATAGAAACATTTTAAACGTTAAAAGGCATGGACAGAGTGGATGTGGCAAAGTTGTTTCCCATGATGGGGGAGTCTAGTACGAGAGGGCATGACTTCAGGATTGAAGGGCGCCCTTTCAGAACAGAAATGCGAAGAAATTTTTTTAGCCAGAGGGTGGTGAATCTATGGAATTTGTTGCCACGGGCAGCAGTGGAGGCCAAGTCATTGGGTGTATTTAAGGCAGAGATTGATAGGTATCTGAGTAGCCAGGGCATCAAAGGTTATGGTGAGAAGGTGGGGCAGTGGGATAAATAGGATAAAATGGATCAGCTCATGATAAAATGGTGGAGCAGACTCGATGGGCCGAATGGCCGACTTCTGCTCCTTTGTCTTATGGTCTTATGGTTTTATGGACATCTAAGTACTTACAACAGCTTGTACTGAATTCATCCTCGGCCTCTGCATTCACCCCATCGATCTTCTTTAATTTTAAAAACAGCTATTAACTTTTCTTGGCATTCCCTTCTACAGAGAAAAGCACTTCAGATATCTCAGTCTTTACTGAAAGTCAAACGCTTGGATTTCGGTTATTATGCTTCCATTTTTTTCAGATTTTACTTCAGTGCTTCAGTATTCAATATGACGTCCATCACAACAGGCAGACTGATCAAAAATTCTGTATAAAGTTAAGTTGATCTCGCTGCTTTTGCATGTTATTCCCCTAGAAATAATTCTCGGTACTTTGTCTGAACTCTTTGTGACTCCTTGGTGATTTATATACCTAATATGCACAGTAGAGATGGGAAAGCAACCTCCATTATCAAAGACTCGCATCATCCAAGCCATGAGCCCGTCTCGTTTCTACCATCAGGAAGGACTCACATCACCAGATTCAGGAATGGTTATTACATCAGACTCCTGAACTGGCATTGATAAATTCATTCAGCACTACTCTGAAATGATTCTGCGACCTACAGACTCACTTTCAAGGACTCCTTACAACTTGTGTTCTTAATATTATTTTTATTTACACAGTTTGTCTTCTTCTGCACATTGGTTGTTTGAGAGTCTTTGTTTATATATAGTTTTTACATAAAAGTCCTTTGTATTTCTTTTTCCCTGTCAATGAACCAAAAAATGAATCTCAAGTTATTATATAGTAGCATATACATATTTTGATAATAAATTTACTTTGAATATTTATCTGACATTGAGCACAAAAAACCCCAGAAGCAAACAGGATAGTTGTGAAGTAAACTGTCTGTTTGTTCTTTTGCATGTAGCATGGCATTGCATTTTCCAAAGGGACCCATTAAGGTGATTTGATGGCCAGGATGGATAACAAGGCAGGACACTTTGTTCATGGAGACTCATTGTGATCAAGACCACAGAATTGTTCATACAGAGACACAGATACAGAGTTAAATAAGACTCCCGTTGGCCAATAAATGATATAGCTGTCACTTGGCTAAGCATCTTGCTCCTCCAGTCACCTAGATTCTCCACTGTGAGATCCTAAGTCTTCTGAATATCCACCAGCTGTACCATCAATTTATGGGACAGGTCACTCAGAGACTTAGGCTTTCTCTTTCTCTCTGTTATGTAGATATATTAGCGTTACTGTATGTGTGCTCGCTATCTTGAATGCGCTGTGTATGTTTTGCACCTTGGCCCCAGAGAAACACTGTTTCATTCAGATGTATTCATGTATCACTGAATGAAAATTAAAATTGAATCTGATTCGACCTAATGGGAGTGCAGATTGCACTCTATGCTCTTTTAATATAATTTTTTGTGGGGAAAATGTTTCCCATGGTAAACGGGGTACGCTGAAGGCACACTCACTCAGCAATGGGCACCGAGGAGGAAAGAAAGTTATGTGCTTATATAGCAGACTTTATGAGCTCAGGCTGCGTTATAACTAATGACATACTTTGGAGGTGTGGAAGAATGGCAGTCAGTTTTATACACAACTGCCTCATAAATAGCAATGAGGTATTGCCAGGTCATTTGAGTTTTAAAGATGTTCTTTGTAAGGCACATTAAGTGTTCTTGATAATAGCAATATCAGATTTTTTATGCCCATCTGAGAGGGCATCAGAGTCCTGGTTTATGGTTTTGATTGAAGGATGGCATCATCATGGTTTATGGAGAGAGACCTGAACCCCCTACTTCCTGTGCCAGATCCACTGCTGCACCAATTGAATGCCAGTTTTGAATGCTCTGGGATTAACCATAACTGAATAACCATCTCATATAATTGGGTGACTATCTCATGGTATACAGTTTTACAGGGATATTTTACCTCCTGAGTTTCACCTTTGTACAGCTGGTCTGTAGATAAGGAAGAGAAGCAGTGGACACTTGATGAGGGGAAAGGGAAATCCCACTGACAGTAACCATTGGTTGGTGGGAGCGCTCTGACCAGCAGTCTGGAAGCTGAGCCTCAGGAATCAAAGGGCTGGTGAATCTCAGGGCACACTGTTGCTTCTCTAGCCGTCTGTCTGTTTTATGAGGCGCCTGCTGCTCAGGCACTGGTTAAAAAGTAACAGCTATTCCTTTTGCTGAAAGGAGGATGAAGGTGTCATGGTCCGTTCCGTGAAGTCTGCATTCCGGTTCACGGTCCGGTCCATTGATCTGTATTCCAGGTTTTCTGGTTTTCCCTTGTTCTGTTGGGTGCTCTAACTGAGGCACATGATTCTCGTTTGGGCAGACACATAAATGTCTCCGGAGACCAGGGTTTGGCTGCTGGATTGTTCCTGTCAAAACCCCCTGTCTGAATCCCTTCTTGGCCCCTTCTTTCTGAAGCCTTGCCCTGCAACCAGTGTCTGAAGCCTTGCTTTGCCTTGCCTGAAGCCTTGCCTTGTCTTGCCTTGCCTTGCCTTGCCTGTAGCCCTCGCCTGCAACCTTTGCCTGCACTGCTGTCAAGTTCTACTGCCGGAGCAAGACTGGAGCCTTGCTGTGTCTAAATAAGGACCTGTCTTTTGATGTTTGGAACTGTCTCTGTGTCTACACCTTTGCTAGGTAGGTCTGGCTGTTTGCCGCTACCTTGTGTTGGGAACTGTCTCTCTGTGTTCTGTGTATGAGTCCCAGCCCTACATCCTGTTCCCAAGGAGAGGTCCCGGCTCTGTGTTCCATGTTCCTGTCTCCCCCTTGACCAAAGCTCTGCGTTCCTGTCTCCCCCTTGACCAAGGCTCTGCGCTCTTGTCTCCCCCTCGACCAAATCAAGGCTTCGTGTTCTCGCCCAGCCCAGGAGTACCTTGCCCAGCATGGTGCCGGAGTTCCCTCGTCCTGTCCAAGCCACATCCAAGAACCTCGTCTAGTCCAAGCCAAGGCTTTGTGTTCTCATCCTGTCCATGTGCCTCGTCCATTCCTGTAGCCATGTCATGTCCTTGCCTAGATCCGGGGTCTGAGCCCAAGTCAAGACTTGGGTTTTGGGTCCCTGTCCAGTCTCTGGCTTGGGGTCTTTGTCCAGGTTCCAAGTTTGTAGTTCCTTGTCCAGGTCCCGCTTTCCTAGTCAAGTCCTAGCCCAAGTCTGTGTTCTTGTCCCAGCTCCTAGTCTGCATCCAGTCCCATCCCTAACTCTAGTCCAGTTCCTAGTACTTTGGTGTCTGTGTCTTGCATTTCAATCCACCACCAGCGCCCCCCTCTGTGACAGAAGGTTAGCTCTATTTGTCGTGTGCATTGAAACATACAGTGAAATGCGTCATTTGCGTCAATGACCAACACAGTTCGAGGAAGTGCTGGGGGGCAACCCGCAAGTGTTGCAGTTCTTCCGGCGCGAACATAGCTTTCCCACAACTTGCTAACCCGAACCTGTAGTTCTTTGGAATGTGGGAGGAAATCAGAGCACCCGGAGAAAACCCACATGGTCACAGGGAGAACTTACACAAATTCCTTGCAGGGAGTAATGGCAATCTTCTGATTGCTGGTACAGTAATTCATTTCAAGATTAATTGTCATTCAAACCTACATGAATACAGTCAAATGAGACAGTGTTACTTCAGGATCAAGGTACCAACAGTCACACACAGCACAAAGTACATACAAGACCGCTTGTGTAAGATATCAATAAATAAAAGAATAGTCCAGATCCTGGGTCCATGAATACCGCAGGTATCTGCAGTCAAACACAATACAGCTTGTCTTCCGCTGAGTGAACACTGGGGGCCAGCACCAGCTCCAGCCTGGACACCAGGACACACTGCCCCCGGTGGAGCACACCAGCTCCAATGCCCCTCTCCCAGCCGCTGTAAACAAGGAAAACGATACGCCAACCGATTCGCTACAATAACACTCCAGATAACGTTCATGCTGCCCCTTGCTAAATGGCGCCTTCAGACCAGCAGAAGAGCGATGCATCCGTGTTCAAAGCTCAAGTTTAATGTCAGAGAATTATATACAATATACATCCTGAAATGCTTTTTCTTCGCAAAACGTCCACGAAAACAGAGGAGTTCTCTAAAGAATGAACGACAGTTAAACATGAGAACCTCAAAGTCTCCCCCCAGCTCCCCCCTCCCATGCGTAAATGGCAGTGAGCAACGATCCCCCCTCCCCCCCACCAGCAAAATTAAGTGTGTGCAAAGACACACACCTTGCAGTTACCCCAAAAGCTAAAAGGCTATTTAGTATTTTCGCAGTATCTTCAGGGCCCACCTCCTTACATTACTATTATACAACTATATTACAATTTTAAATCCCTGAATCAGCCTCCTATGAATAGAAGCAAAAATAGAGTGCTTGACCTTGAGTCTGTTCCACTGTTCAATACTGTCAGGGCAGATCAAATCATTGACCAACAGTCCATTTTCTTGCCTGATCTCCACAACCTTTGTAATGCAGAAATCTATCTCAACCTTGAATACACTTAATCATTCAGAATCAACATCTCCCTGGAGTCAAGAACTCCAAAGAGTCGCGAGCTTCTGGGAGGAAAAGTTCATTCTCATTCCCTCTTTTCCTGAGCCTAGGCACATCCAAGATCTTAACCTCCCCCATCAACCCTGTCAGTCTCCCTCACAAATAACTCTGGAGTTTTTGTTGTACTCCAGAGGCCATTGGCCAAACTTCCCCATTCTTTTCCTTCCATAGATTATTCCATTGAATAACATCTGCACCACCTCAAAACGAAACATATATCCTTCCTTGGGATAAATAAGGAGAATGAAACTCTGTACTATGCTCCATGTGCTCTCTCCCTAAAGGACTCTATAAACTGCAGCAAAGCCATTCCTCCCTTTCCCATTCCTCTTCCCTATCCAGTTTAGCCATTGGAATCTTGAATGGAATTCTCATAATACACTTGAATAAAATAACTGTGCTGGAGGAGGGGTAACGCACAAACACAATACCAAGATCTGTATCAGCTAAAGAATGTAATCACTCCTTTACAACTACAACTTTAAACCACCATAGTGGAATTTCCTGCACCAGCTGCTGTTTTATGGAATAATGGCGGCAAAACACTAAATAGAAGAAAGAATTTCCTGTTCTTGGGTGTCAATATCTCTGAGGATCTAACCTGGACTCAACATATCAAAGCAGCTACAAAGAAAGTATGACAGTGACTATATTCCATTAGGAGTTTAAGGGATTTTGTATGTCACCAAAAATGCTCAAAAATTCCTACAGATGTTCAGTGGACAGCATCCTAACTGGCTGTGTCATCATCTGGTATTGGGAAGGGGGAGGGGTGGAGGGGCTGCTGCACAGGATAAAAGTAAGCTGCAAAGAGTTGTAAGCTAAAGCCTGATTTATACTTGTGCATTAACTCAACACTGTAACCTACGGAAGTGACTTATGCGCGTTGTGAGTATACTTGTGCTTTGGTGTGTCTGCGTCGCTCTGCAATTCGCGCACATCACGCATGCGCACACACCTGCCCGTGCAAGGCTTCATGGTCATGGTAGTCTTTCTCGGGGTAAACAAGGAGCGAGCGTCTTTTCTCGTAAAAGCGAAATGTGTCCTCCATAATTTCAGAGGTCTGTAAGACTTTATGGAAAGCATTGCAGCCAGAGTTCCTTCCCTGCCCTTCAGTCACCCAATGGGAAGCTATTGCAGTGTAGGAGGAAATGCGATACTACCAAATGGACCAATCACAGTTGTTGCGGTCTGCGTTGCCGTGACGCGCGATTACATTTTGGGAGAGGTGCGCATTGCAGCAACGCAGGCTCTGGCGTAGGGATCCGAGTCGGCTTTGCGTAGGGTTTGCGGCGATGCAGTACTTACAGCGTCGCGTTGACGCAGAAGTATAAATCAGGCTTTAGTCAGTTCCATCACGAGGACTAGCCTCCATAGTATCTAAGTCATCTTCAAAGATCAATGTCTAAAAACGTGGTGTCTATCGTTAAGGATCCCCATTACCCAGGATATACCCTCTTCTACCATCAGGAAGCCTGAAGCCTCACACTCAATAATTCAGGAACAGTGTTTTCCCCTCTGCCATCTGATTTCCGAATGAATAATGAATCCATGACCACAACCTCACCACCATTTTTATTTCTATTTTTGCACTACTTATTTAATTTAACTATTTAATATATATGTAATATATATGTATATATGTGTGTGTATGTGTGTGTAATTCACATTTTTTCTATTATTATGTATTGCATTGTATTGCTGCTGCAAAGTCAACAAACTTCACAACATATGCCAATAATATTAAACCGATTCTGATTCTGAAAGTTTAGAGGATCATGGGCCAAACACAGGTAAATGGATTTGAGTAGACATATTGGTTGTTATGAACAAGTTGGGACAAAAGGCCTATTTCCACCCTGCATACTTCTGTGCTCAGAGAGGGATGATTTCAATTTGGAACAATACAATCAGCTCTATTTTGTCTCATTGAAACAACGGAAGAGATATGGGAATCACAGAGGTGAAATAGATTAGCAGGAGCCATTCATTCCATTGAATCCAAATCAGCTCTTGTAGAGCAATCCTCTAGCCCTATTCTGCCATTCTTTTCCTACAGCCCTGCAGCGTACAATTTCCTTTTGAAAGTGATTTGATTCTAGTTCCACACAGATTCTATTTGCCCACCTCTGAACCTACGGCCCCCGGTTTTCTAGTCACCTTCTCTCCATGCTCATCTTTTAGAACTCTGGCACTTAGTCAATGTAAAATTTTTTTTAAATGCCGATGTTGGAAAAGTGAAACAAAAAAAAAATAACAGTAAGGCAGGTAACACTTGTGAAAGAAGGAAGAGTGCAAACATTTCAGGCTATAGGCTCTTCAGAACTGGGGAAAGGAACACAGTTTTGTTCCAAGCTTCAGTGAAGGTCTTTTATTCCTCCTCTGTTGGCTGGAAATCCTCTATCTTTCTCCATGTGAGAATGTATCTCAGCAATAATGGAAATATCTGATCCCTAAAGATAATCTAATCTAATCTTCAGTTATATTTTTGTCTGCCAGTATCATCATATATTACAGTGATCAGCTCTGGCATCTCTCTGGGCTTCGCAACTTCTCTCTGTGACACTTCTCCTGTGTCATCTGGTTTCCTCCTATGAGTTAAAAATGAACTGGTGGTTAGGTCAATTGTTTACTGTAGCTTGTCCCAAGTGTGGACGGGTGACACTTGTAGAGATCAAAAAGCTTTTTTGTGAGTAAGTTAAACTTCCAACCAGTAATTTCTGTTCAGCTTCTTGTCATAAACAGGAGCCAGTCTTCAGTTTCTAATGTAAATTGCCAGCAATAATCAGTCTAAAGTAAAAAAAAAGCTTTTCAAACAAACAGTGCTGTCTTTAGACCTCAGGCAATTGTCCAACAACATAGGGCTGACTACTCAAGTAAGTTAATTGGGTTATGTTAATTGGGCTTGTATCAAACCAGCCAACACAGGCTGGTCTCCATACTTGAGGAAGGATATACTGGCTTTGGAGGCAGTGCAGAGGAAGTTCACCAGGTTGATTCCAGGGATGAAGGGGTTAACCTATGGGGAGAGATTGAGTTGCCTGGAACTATACTGTCTGGAGATCAGAAGAATGAGAGAGTTTCTTATAGAAACATACAAAATTTTGAAAGGGATAGATAAGATAGAAGTAGGAAAGTTGTTTCTATTGGTAGGTGAGACTAGAGTGAGGGGACATTGCCTCAAGATTCAGGGGAGAAGATCTAGGACAGAGATGAAGAGAAACTGTTTTTCCCAGAGAGTGGTGAATCTGTGGAATTCTCTGCCCAGGAAAGCAGTTGAGGCTTCCTCACTAGATGTATTTAAGAAACAATTAGATAAGTTTTTACATAGTAAGGGAATTAAGGGTTTTGGGGAAAAGGCAGGTAGATGGAGCTGAATTTATAGACAGATCAGATATGATCTTACTGAATGGCGGGTAGGCTCGATGGGCTGGATGGCCTACTCCTGCTCCTATTTCTTATGTTCTTATGTTATGTAAGTTATTTAGTTCAAGGAAGTTTGCAGACAACTTTGATACTATCACTTAGAACATCAAAAAGCTGATCGATCAATAATTGGAAGATTTTTGTACTCAGATAGTTAACATACACAACATTAATTTTGAGTGCTTGGGAACTCTGTAACCAGAAACATTTAGAACATTTGTGTGATAAGGTATCTGAAAAATTATCACAAGTCACCTAAGTGGCAAAAAAAAAAGGATTAAATGTTAGAGAGCAGTCTTGCTTGTTAGGAATGGTCAAGGAACAGCAAGAAGAATGACAGGAAGATGCAATGAAATCAAATCCATTCCTCTGCCTTTGATTTCTGCATTTGTCTGCTACTCATTGGTTTGTCATTTTAGCTTACTGGAACTGTTTAGGAGATCTCTTTTTTTTTAGAAATCATTTGTAATTTGGACATCTTTTGTCAGATTTAAATATGGTTTAAGAAGTTTTAGTGTATCACTAAAAAAGTGTACTACTTTGTTAGCTGTAAGTATCTCCTCCTTAGTAGGGCAAGGGGACCCACTTCTCTAATGCTGGGTATTGGCAGCTAAACTTGCATGGAGAATAAACAGGGAAGTGATCTAGTCTTTGAAGACTAGGTGACTACAGTATAGCCCTCCCTTAAGTGAGGGTACCTATAGGATAGGTCTTAAGATCCTTGCTTGAGTGTAGAACTTCACAGCCAGCAAACCCAATGCTATCGCAAAAGGAACATGTATACAAAACCTAGTTGGCCACGCCAGTAGAACACTGCATGAGTTCCATTAAACTGAAGCCCCATCTGCTCTAAAAGCATCATTAGCTCTCGTTCTGAAAGCAACATTCTGAAGAACATTGAAATCTAAAATAAATCAGAAAATGCTGGCAATACTTGGAAGGCCAGGGAGAAATTGTGGAGAGGAAAACATTGTCAATGTTTCTGGTCAGCAAACTATCATTACAACTGTTGAGAGGTCAATACAACATTACAAGGTCAATGTAACATTTTGAGAACTAACTGCGTTCTGATTAGTTGACATAGGTCTAATCGTAAGTGACCTTTCTTCAAAATACTTTTAATGCTTGATTAATGCCTTGAGAAACTGTAAGGTTGAATGAAAGTCCTTAATCTATAAAGAAGGTGAAGGCCTCTGCCCCTTCCCTCTACAGTCCTGACGGAGGGTTCCGGCCCGAAACGTCGACTCATCGTTTCCACGGTTGCTGCCCGAACTGCTGAGTTCCTCCAGCATGTTGTGAGTGTTGCTTTGACCTTAGCATCTGCAGAATACTTTGTAATTAATTGTCAAATTTGATAGAAAACTTGCAATGTTTGACATTGCAATATCAAAATATTGTCTTTCATTGGTTTGGACAATACAAACTGATAACATAATCATCAAAATTAGATATATTGGATACATTACTGTAAGTCAGTTTAGGTGGTGGGGTGGAGATATTTCTCTATCAAAGAAGTATAAAGTATTCTTTCCTTCTGCAAGTCTGCATGTCACCCTTGGGCAAGGTGTAGCATCTGCTCAACATTCCCCCCTGCCCCCTTGATCAGGGTCAGGTGAAGCCATAGGGAAGAGGTGGTGGATGGTCATTTGAGCAGCTGGTGCATATCAGAAATCCTAGTTATGTGACCATTGAACCAGGCAGACAGTCTCTGAAGAGTATTAATAATGGCTGGGGTCATCTGTCTTGTAAAGACACTGTGCAGAAGAAAGCAATGGCAAACCACTTCTGTAGAAAAATTTGCCAAGACCAATCATGGTCGTGGAAAGACCATGATTGCCTACATCATATGGCGTGACACATAATGAACAAGTGAATGATTAAGTCAAATGCATGTTCAAAGTGGTGGGATTTTCAAGCCTGCCATCAAGGAGCAGACAGATTTAAGGAGGCAAAGAAATACAAGAAGCCAATTCCAGAATTTAGTGGAAGTCAATTGTTGGCACTGCACAGATTCTAGTGGAGGACCACTGAAGATTGGAGACCATTGGTACTAAGAATTTGAGGATACAGAAGTTTGAGGGTTGTGGGGTTGGAGGAGATTTAAGAATCTGGAGAGTGATGATGGAGTGAATTAAGCATAAGAATGGGCATTTTAAATCTTAAGTGTTGTCGACCTGATGTTGTATCAAGGTCACTGAACGTAGGGATGATACTCTATTGGATTTCCTTAAAAAAATAAAACTGCAGTCGTTCCTAATCTGATTAGCACATAATGATAACCAATGTACTATAATTGTAAGCAACACACACAAGTATCACAAATCAGGCATTCAATATTTGCTATTCCCTCAGTATACATGCCAATTGTGTAATTACCATATTTTAATAGATTTTAGAAACATTAATTATTCATATGTTTATCCTTTACTAATTAATGTGATCATCTCCACTTTGCTCTCAATTACCCTTTAACCTTACAGAGCAATCCTTAACCTATTGTAGAATCCTCAGGTAAAATTTTGTGATTATTTGCTTGTGCACAGCATAATAAACAATCCAATTAAAATGACAATTAACGGTAATGAGCCTTGTCTATTCCCGCCCAGAGGCTGATAACTGTCAGTGGCAGTCATAGCCTAAAAGACTTTGTATCCTAGTCTGTTGTGTTGGGTCTGTCCTCAGTGAATCGATTTCACATATGTCAGTATATGTCCTACGTAAACTTATGTCTACATGATCAAGTAAAACCTGTATTTGTAGCATCAGGCACACTTGGATTGGGATTTCTTCCATCTGACTTAACTTAAGATTGCGTCAAAGTTTATGCAGCTATTTATACTGAATTTCCCAGCAGCAATTTATGCTAGATTTTCCCATGAATCTCACTAGAAAGTGCCTGAATGATAAACCTGGCATGAAAGAAGCAGAAATCAGCTTGCTAAAGCAGTGACAAATTTGTAGAAAATACAGAGCACATACAAAATGCTGGAGGAACTCAGAAGGCCGGGCAGCATCTATGGAAAAGAGTAGGGTCAATCTTTCAGATTTAGATTTCCAGCCTCTGCAGATTTTCTTGTGCTTGTGTAGAAAATATGGTTAAGACGTTCACATATTCTCAGCCATTTTGGCATGTAAACTTCTGCAAAGTGTTTCCTTTCCTCAAATGTCCACAAAGTTTGCAACAAAAATTAAATGAAACAGCATTGCCTCTTTGGAACGTGCATTGATTATTGTGTTCTGCTAAAAACTGACTTCCCCTCTTGTATCAGCAAGACTTCTGTTTCATCTCAAGTAAGCTATTTTTTTTCAACTGAGACTGGAAGTGATTCCATGGAAATGAAGGTTTCTTAGGCATCTATCCAGAGATCTGTAAATCCAGGAATCCAGAAACACAGTTATAAACAAAATGAAATGTGAACTATTTACTGAGTCATTGCACAGATACATGACAAATCATCTTTGCTTGTTTTCAGGTGACAAAGTAGAAGGGTAAATTGAATCTGCTTGAAATATTATTCTGGTAATTAACTTACACAAAACAAAGTAAAATGGAATGCAATGTAACTTCCTTGTCATTAATTTTACTTTGGATACCCATCTAGCTTTCTAATATCAGTTGGCCTCTGATAGATTAATAAAAACATATAATCTATTCTTTGTTGATCTCTGAGGAGCCAAAGTCTTCACCACACATAAAATATTTAATCATGAATAATAGGACACATTTTTCAGCTCACCCTCCCTGGAAGGCAGGCAGGATATGATTGATAAATATTGTTCTTTCACTGAGAAAATCTCAGTAAAATGATTGCATCCCCAATACAACATTTTAATGATATTTGAAAGAGTGTGAGGGCAGAAGATATTAATCACAATCTGGTGGTGTTGACAAGTTAATGATAATTAATTCTTCAAAGTATTCAAATATAAGGTATACCAACAAAATTCAGAATTTTTTTTTATATTCTTGGCCTTACAATCATAGAGTCCCAGAGGACTACAGCACCAAAACAGGCTTTTTTTCATCCGCCTAGTTCATGCCTTGCTCCACCTGCACCTGGACCATAGCCCTCCATACCTCTCTCATCCATGCACCTATCTAAGCTTCTCTTAAATGTTACCACTGAACCCACTTCTACCACTTCTGCTGGCAGCTTGTACCACACTCACATCACCCTTTGAGTGAAGAAGTTCCTCCTCTCACTCCCCTTAAGTATTTCACCTTTGACCCTAAACCCATGACCTCCAGTTCTAGTCTGATCCAACCTGAGGGGAAAGGGCCTATTGCATTTACTTTATCTAGGCCCCTCATAATACTGCATGGTTCTATAACAACTCCCTATGCTCTAGGGATTAAAGCCCTAACCTATTCAAACTTTCCCTGTAACTCAAGTCCTCAATTCCTAACAACATACATGCGAATTTTCTCTGTAAAATTGGTTTTATTGGATTCCCCAACAATGCTATGGCTTTCCTGTGTCTATACCAACTTCCCCAGTAGGTATAAAATGATACGATAATAGATTATAAGGACAGTCAGTCCTCGTTTATTGTCATTTAGAAATGCATGCATTAAAACATGATACAATGTTCCTCCAGAGAGATATCACAGAAACACAGGACAAACCAAGACTAAAACTGACAAAACCACATAATTATAACATATAGTTACAACAGTGCAAAGCAATACAGTAATTTGATAAAGAGCAGACCTGGGCATGGTAAAAAAAGTCTCAAGTCCCGATAGCTCCATCATCTCACGCAGATGGTTAAAGGGAGAAACTCTTCCTGCCATGAACTTCCAAGCACCGCAAACTTGCCGATGCATTGGAAGCACCCTACCGCAGCCGACTCTGAGTCCGCCCGAAAACTTCGAGCCTTCGACACCGAGCACCAAGCGCCATCCTCTGCCAAGTGCCTCGAGCCCACCCCGGCCACCGAGCAACAAGCAAAGCCAAGGACTTGGGGCCTTCCGCTCTGGAGATTCTGGACCACACAGTGGCAGTGGCAGCGAAGCAGGCATTTCAGAAGTTTCACCAGATGTTCCTCTGTGCTCTCACGTCTGTCTCCATCAAATCAGGATTGTGCACGGCACTGTACTTGACAGATAACAGATATCATCAGCACCGGAGTGGCTGCTGCAGGCTGCGTCGCGCCGCTATCTTCTCCTCCCTCCATATATTAAGGAACATACCAGTTTTGTTTTTTTCGAACAGAAGATGCAATCACAGTCATTGGAGTCCAGCCTTGTGCAATGCCAATTGATAATTCAGCAATGGATGTTGTTCTGATGGTGATACAGTGCAAGATAAGCTTTTACATAAAATGTCTCTCAAAACTCCTCATCATCACCATTATGTGTTGTGTCGTGTGACATGGGTGATCTTGGTCTCATGACCATGATTGCTCTTGGCAAATTTTTCTACAGAAGCGGTTTGCCATTGCTTTTTCTGGGCAGTGTCCTTATAAGATGGGTGACCACAGCCATTATCAATGCTCTTCAGAGATTGTCTGCCTGGTGTTAGTGATGTGGAAATATACCTGTAATCCCTGAAGTCTTCATGAATTTGTAACTTCTGTAAAATTACAGTAATGAAATGGGGTCTATGAAATAAGACCATAAGACCATAAGACATAGGAGCAGAATTAGGCCATTCAGCCCATCGAGTCTGCTCCCCCATTCCATCATGGCTGATCCTGGATCCCACTCAACCACATACACCTGCCTTCTCGCATTATCCTTTGATGCCCTGATCAATCAGGAAGCTATCAACTTCTGCTTTAGATATACCCACAGTATGTGGCAGAGTATTCCTCAGATTCACTACTCTCTGGCTAAAAACAAATCTTCTTTACGTCTGTTCTAAAAGGTTGGCCCTCAATTTTGAAGCTGTGCCCTTTAGTTCTGGATACTCCCACCATAGGAAACAACCTCTCCACATCCACTCTATCTAGTCCTTTCAACATTCAGTAGGTTTCAATGAGATTACCCCACATTCTTCTATATTCCAGTGAGTACAGGTCAAAAGCTGCCACACACTCCTTATTTGCTAAATCCTCAGGTGCTTTGCTGGTTTTGGCGAGAAAAGCTACAAGTGTGTCTGTGTTATATGGGAACAAGCTATCTTCTTCAAATATACGCAATTGTTTTCTGACCAGAGGGGATGTTTGATAACAGGGGGAACAGGACGGAAAACAAGAGAAAGTCTGCAGACGCTGGAAATCCAAGTGACACACACAAAATGCTGGAGGAACTCAGCAGGCCAGGCAGCACCGAGGGAGAAGAGTTAACAAAGTTTCAGGCCGAGACCTTGGAACTTCCTCTCCTTCCCTCCAAGCTACAGACGTTGTAAATGCTGCAAAGATCAAATGTGTAAATGAGAGAAGGACGAAGGCAATGGAGAAATGCAGTGTTATGGAATGGAGCAACCTAATCACTGTTGGTATAAAAGTACTTTGATTGAAACAGGAGGTTGGAGCTATACTTCCAGGTGAAACTTGGCTGGAAGTGTATCTCCCCTTGCAGGTAAAATAAATGCGTTAATAATGTGATCCACTCTGAATTTGTTGTGGTTTGTTTCTTTATATTGGAAAACCTAGCTGAATGGTACATGCCGGAGGTCACATAGCCAGAGATTGTGATATGCACCAGCTACTCATACGACCATCTACCACCTGCTCCCATGGCTTCAGGTGGGTTAGGTAGGTGTTACACCTTGCCCAAGGGTGACCTGTACGTATAGTATCAATTCCAAAGAAGAAACATACAATTAGCCAGAAAAACAGCACACCTGAGGACTGGGAGAAATTCGGAGTCCAGCAGAGGAGGACAAAGGGCTTAATTAGGAAAGGGAAAAAAAATTATGAGAGAAAGCTGGCAGGGAACATAAAAACTGGCTGTAAAAGCTTTTATAGATATGTGAAAAGAAAAAGATTGGTTAAAACAAATGTAGGTCCCTTACAGTCAGAAACAGGTGAATTGATCATGGGGAACAAGGACATGGCAGTTGAATATTGAATAACTACTTTGGTTCTGTCTTCACTAAGGAGGACATAAGTAATCTTCCAGAAATAGTAGGGGACCAAGGGTCTAATGAGATGGAGGAACTGAGGGAAATACATGTTAGTAGGGAAGTGGTGTCAGGTAAATTGAAGGGATTAAAGGCAGATAAATCCCCAGGGCCAGATGGTCTGCATCCCAGAGTGCTTAAGGAAGTAGCCCAAGAAATAGTGGATGCATTAGTGATAATTTTTCAAAACTCTTTAGATTCTGAATTAGTTCCTGAGGATTGGAGAGTGACTAATGTAACCCCACTTTTTAAAAAAGGAGGGAGAGAGAAACCGGGGAATTATAGACCAGTTAGCCTGACATCGTTGGTGGGGAAAATGCTAGAGTCAGTTATCAAAGGTGTGATAACAGCACATTTGGAAAGCGGTGAAATCATCGGACAAAGTTAGCATGGATTTGTGAAAGGAAAATTATGTCTGACGAATCTCATAGAATTTTTTGAGGATGTAACTAGTAGAGTGGATAAGGGAGAACCAGTGGATGTGGTATATTTGGATTTTCAAAAGGCTTTTGACAAGGTCCCACAAAGGAAACTTAAAGCACACCATATTGGGGGTATGGTATTGATGTGGATAGAGAATTGGTTGGCAGACAGGAAGCAAAGAGTGGGAATAAACGGGACCTTTTCAGAACGGCAGGCAGTGACTAGTGGGGTACCGCAAGGCTCAGTGCTGGGACCCCAGTTGTTTACAATATATATAAATGACTTAGACAAGGGAATTAAATGCAGCATCTCTAAGTTTGCAGATGACACGAAGCTGGGCAGCAGTGTTAGCTGTGAGGAGGATGCTAAGAGGATGCAGGGTGACTTGGATAGGTTAGGTGAGTGGGCAAATTCATGGCAGATGCAATTTAATGTGGATAAATGTGAGGTTATCCACTTTGGTGGCAAGAACAGGAAAACAGATTATTATCTGAATGGTGGCCGATTAGGAAAAGGGGAGGTGCAACGAGACCTGGGTGTCATTGTACACCAGTCATTGAAAGTGGGCATGCAGGTACAGTGGGGGGTGAAAAAGGCGAATGGTATGCTGGCATTCATTGCAAGAGGATTCGAGTACAGGAGCAGGGAGGTACTACTGCAGTTGTACAAGGCCTTGGTGAGACCACACCTGGAGAATTGTGTGCAGTTTTGGTCCCCTAATCTGAGGAAAGACATTCTTGCCATAGAGGGAGTACAAAGAAGGTTCACCAGATTGATTCCTGGGATGGCAGGACTTTCATATGATGAAAGACTGGATCGACTAGACTTATACTCGTTGGAATTTAGAAGATTGAGGGGGATCTTATTGAAACATATAAAATTCTAAAGGGATTGGACAGGCTAGATGTAGGAAGAGTGTTCCCAATGTTGGGGAAGTCCAGACGAGGGGTCACAGTTTGGGGATAAAGGGGAAGGTTTTTAGGACTGAGATGAGGAAAAACTTCTTCACACAGAGAGTGGTGAATCTGTGGAATTCTCTGCCACAGGAAACAGTTGAGGCCAGTTCATTTGCTATATTTAAGAGGGAGTTAGATTTGGCCCTTGTGGCTAAAGGGATCAGAGGGTGTGGAGAGCAGGCAGGTACAGGGTTCTGAGTTGGATGATCAGCCATGATCATACTGAATGATGGTGCAGGCTCGAAGGGCCGAATGGCCTACTCCTGCACCTATTTTCTATGTTTCTCTGTTTCTATGTTAACAGAGGGAAGGAGCACCTTACACCTCCTTTGTTAGAGACGAATCTCCAGCCTGCCACCCAAAACTACAACAATGCTTAAACTATATTGAATGCCAATTTAGATATGAACAAGAAAGTCTGTTCTGTTATCCTGGCCACTTTGGAATAACCTAACTGGATTTGTACCTTGCTTTACTGTGGCATTTGGATGAGTGCAGGAACACGATCTCTTGTTTTCTCTTTCTTGAATACATTGAAAACATGTTGGTCAGTGATTATATCTGAAGGCGGGGACAAAACCAGCATTTACAATGTCTGCAGCTTGGAGGGAACGAGAGGAAGTTATGGAGCAAAGGGGAAGAAGTTAGTTTAGAGAGTTGGCGTGGGGATGAGGAAGAGCGGCTGAAGATCCTGAAGCATCGTATGATTAATTATTGACAAAACCTTTGATGACTCTGAAAATCAGTGTGCAGCAAGGTCAGCAAATGGAATTCTCCTTATTCTGCTTTTTCTCCATGTAGATTTTGGCTGTGGGAATAGCACTTTACAGGCAACTTCCCAAGATACATAAGAGTTCTATTCTTAGGAGCTATCTGTAAGATGACTTCCCCATAAGTCTTAAGCACTCTTAAGTCTTCTATGACCTGATCCATTTTCTATCATAATCCACGTCAATTCGCTCTCCATACATTTGCTATAATACTTTCATTTTATTCGATAATCGCCTGAAAACTATCCATAATTAAATTAATGGAATATATACTGTATCCACTCACTAATCAATACCATGATTTATTATTAGTATCTATACTTGGAGAAGCCAAATGGATTGCAACTCACTATTATATTTTTTTTCACTCAAGTTGGTAAAACCTCTGGTGCAGGCATAGCAAAGCAAACTGATTTCTCAATTGCTAGGATCTTTTGGACTATTCTAGTGGTGTTTAGTGTTGTCGCTTTCTGGGGATTTACATAAATATTGCTGCGTCGGTCTAATTGTTTATTACTATTGTGTAGAACCTTTGGGATGATACCAGTCGACGATATTACTTTTGGGAAAATGTATACCATGTTCATGTTCTATAGTCTTTCAATTTCCTCTTTTAATTCAGCATTTTTCTGGTGTTTTTCACATTGATTTCTGGATGTTATGTGTGTTTGGAATGGCTATGCCTATTAAGTAAGTTGTTCTTGCTAGTGTTACAAGAATCACCCCTTGTAATAATGATCAGTGAGGCACAGAGAATCTGTATTTACCAACAAGTAACTTCTATTATTTCTACTGGAGGCACATGGGTTCACACTCTTATCTACCTGTGTGGTCCCTACTAGAACCCCTGACACTCCAAGGAGGTCAATGAAGAGAAAAGGTATTACCTGGGAAAGGAGCCTACGCTGGCCGGGCGTTCCTCATGGTCCCAATCTCCACGTGCCCATTGGGTCCTCCTTATCCGCGATGGTTGGTCCCTGGCTGCTGGAGAGTTATCGCCCCTGCGTATTTGGAGCTCCTGAGTCTTATGCTGTTTCTCATCAATTGAACCATTGGCTCTCCGCCCCATTGGCTCAAGGTCACCTGACCCACCTGGGTCACCTTCTTACTGGTCATTGTACAGGGCTACAGCCAACATTGTTCCATGTCTCTGCCCACCCCAGCCTTGTGTATTTGTGCCTTTACACTCTGACTGGTCCAAACCAGTTTAAATGAGGCAACCCAGACAGAGTCTAACAATATTACAGCTTGCTTCTTTGGCATTTTACATAACAAGTAGCTACTCCTCTGAGAATGGTCTCAAGTTTATTGCTCTGATTAGGTTGTCCCAGAGTCAAGAATCAATTCAGAGTCCATTCCCTTTACATAACAAATAGCTACTTTTTTTGAGAATGGTCTCAGGTTTAGCAGATCATTACTTGAAACTTCCTGTGTCCACATTCAGTTGCTCTGATTAGATTATCCAAGAGCACTAATTATGTTCAGAGTCCACAAAATGGGGGAAACAAAGGCAACTAGCTTGTCTGCTTCCCCTGTCCTTGATTAGACTGCAGTTTCTTCTGCCCAACACTTGTTTATCCTGTAATATTATATCTGGATGGTTATTATGGATTGTCCTATCTGTAATAATGGATTGGTTGTAATATAATTTGTAGGACTCTGATTCCAAAACTGTTTCAGACCTGTACTTATAAGGTATGGTGCCTTTTATGAACATGTATTTTAAAGCAAGATTTTGGTGAGTATGTTTGCCACTTGATTGTGCCTGTGTAAGTAATCAGATTGAGTTAAACTGTTGCAGGATCCTGTAGTATGTTGGATTGTTTTTGGTTTCTCTCGGCATTTTCTGCATTTATTGTCTTGAATTTGATGGTCTTTTATTATGTATTTTTGATAAATTTTGTGTTAAACACTTGGTCCTGTATTGTCACCAGGAACCCCTTTGTTTCTGGAAAGAAGCCTCCAAGTCTCCGACAAGCATTTGACACTTCCTTGTCAACACTGAATCATCTCAGATTGTGGGGATGTCTTCCATGGAGGTTCATGGTCTTCCCCAGTTAACTTTTTCTTCTATAGTGGAAAATTCTTCCATTTTTCTGGGTTGTGCTTTCATTTAAGTTTAGTAGTGCATACTTCTTATCAGAAATGCATATGCTTGCGTAGAGTGCTGAGCCCTGTTTTCATTGATGAAAATATGTCCTTAGGGGTTTTATTTGACCATTACGTAAACTTTTTATGTCTGTTCTTACTTTTCCTCCTTCTGTCCTGGGTAGTGTTAATCTAAGTGTCTTCGAGTATACTGTACATAGTGTTTTCTAAAATTTGTCGTTTCTGTTCTTATTTTTCCACTGGAAATTTTCCAGATTGGCTTTAGACCAAGTTATTATACCAAAAGAATGCTTTAATATGGGTATAGCGAAAGTGTTTATTGCCTTTGTTATATTTTTACTATTGAGTCCTGTGAGTGGTGATTAGTTGCGGGATACAAGATACAAGATTTTCTTAAACCTTGAAGTAATTTCTGTCCAATGTTTTCACTGTATCGCACAATGATCTATTTTCTTTCCTTGTTGATATCCCAGATACTTATATCTTTCTTCTTCATCCATTGGTTGTATTGTATCCTGCTACTCTGTTTTGTATACTATTAGCTCCGTTACACCTTTCTTTTGCTTAATGTTCTGCATTTATCCACTCCAAAGTTCATGTTTATATCCAGGAGGAGAAGATGGCGGCGCGACGCAGCTTGCGCAGCCACTCCGGTGAATGATATCTGTAATTTGTCAAGTAGGGTGCCCTGCACAATCCTGATTTGATGGTGACAGATGTGAGAGAACAGAGGAACATCTGGAGAAATTTCTGAAATGCCTTTTTCGCTGCCGCTGTTACTGTGTGATCCAGAGTCTCCGGAGGGGAAGGCCCCTTGGCGACCAGGACAGGGTTGAAGAGCTCGGCAGAGATGGTGCTCGGTGTTTGGTGTCGAAGGGCTGGTCGGAGGCTTGAAGTTTTCAGACGGACTCAGAGTCGGCTGTGGTCGGCTGCTTCCAATGCATCGACATTTGTCGGTGTCTGGAGGTTTATGGCAGAGAGAGTTTCTCCCTTCCGCCGCCTGCTATAGGAGACTATCGGGAGTCGATCAGAAATTTGAGACTTTTTTTTACCGTTCCCATGGTCGGCTCTTTATCAAATTATGGTATTACTTTGCACTGCTGTAACTATATGTTATAATTATGTGGTCTTGTTAGTGTTAGTCTTTGGTTTGTCCTTTTTTTTGTGATATCACTCTGGGCGAGCATTGTATCATTTCTTAATGCATGTATGCACTTCTAAATGACAATAAACGAGGACTGAGTGTCCTCATAATCTAATCTAATATCTCTAAAAAATAGTACTATTATTTGAATTAAGTGTTTTAGCTTTACTGATGAAGAAGTGTACAATTTCAAATTGTTCATGTACAGAAGATGTGTCAAGGTATAATTTGTTTGGATATCTCTGATTTGATACCCTATTTTCATCCAATTCAGTAAATTAGAGAGTAGGTTTAAAGCTAGAGAAAACCATAGTAGGCTTAAACAGTCGGCCTGGAAAATGCCTTGGTGTATTTTGATAACGGTGGTTATTCTTTTTTGGTTGTTAATAAATAAGGAGATTATAGTATGCCAATGGTTCATCAGATGCAATAGGAATTTCACAAGTATTGGGTGTAGTTTATATATATTAAGAGCTTCT
Source organism: Mobula birostris (assembly GCF_030028105.1). NCBI lineage: Eukaryota > Metazoa > Chordata > Chondrichthyes > Myliobatiformes > Myliobatidae > Mobula > Mobula birostris. The sequence goes on from NC_092400.1 coordinate 24,464,463, forward strand.
ATTAACGTGAATGTGGGACAGAAACAAATGCCTTTTGGTAGTCAATATAACATGAAAGATTTCTGCATTTCTTCAGGGCTTGATTTAGAATTACAGAATCTATTATCAGTTGTTCTTTACATCCTTTCATGCCCTTATGGCATCCTTTCTGCTCTTCTGTAAGCATACTGTGGTTATCTACAGTAAGTGAGTGGTGATTAGTTGCAAGATACAAGATGTTACCATTTTATAAATAGTTTGTAAACATGTAATAGGACAATATTTTGATGGATCGTCTGTGATTTCCCCTGTGGGTAAAAGATATGTTTAACCTTCTGTCGAAAATTCAGCCACTTTTTCAGGAATTTTAAGAAAAATGTTGGTATGTATTAATCAGTACAGATGAAGGCAGGTAACTTTTTTATCCCAATATTTATCATTATAATCACTGCATACATGTTTTATAACTGCTTTTAGCATATCTATTATAACTTCAGGTGTTTGTATGTCTTCAATTGTGTGAGTGTATTCTTTTTCCTTCCAAATTCAGCTTACTTTTTAATGGTGCATCACCCTGTTTGACTAGATATTAAACTAAAAGTTCATTGTATCTCTGTAGGTGATTCTTTGCTAGGGTTGGTGACATTTTGGTGTGTTGAATCTAGTTTCAATGTCCTGTATAAAGTTTGTTTTTATTATTCCTGAACTCATAATTCTGTTTACTTTGTCTTTCGCATTTCATGTATTTATTAAGTCTGTCTTTGTATACACCAAGCTTTTGTTTTAGTCTATCTTTCATTAGGCAGATCATATCATGTATGGACCTTATATTTCTTTAGTATTTTCTTAGCTTTTCTCTTAACTTTCTTTCTCAAGTTATCTATTTTGTATTCCATTAGGCGGGCTATTTCTGCCCCTAAGGTTCAATTTTGTTTCTTAATCTCTTCTGCCATTTCAGTGTTCTTGTTTCATTGCTCAGTTTTGGGTCTCTATTAATGGCTGTGTCTAATTTGGAGCCATTGCACTGCACTGCTGTTAATGCTGCATAGTACGGTATTATGTGTAGTTCTTCAAATGTTTCAAGTTTTCCTAAATATGGTGGTAATATAGTATTTTTGAAATCATTAACAATTTTTATGAATTTTGGTGACGTGTTTTGTTTTGGTATGTATGGTCTTTGTGTTGGGTCAGTGTCCATGTATTCTGTTAGAGTGTTGTTAAATGTTAGAATATTTTTGTCTGTAAACTCAGCTTCATTATCAGTATTCTGTAGAGGCCTTACGTCTGTGTTGTTGCTATTACCGTTAGGTTGTGGAGCAGTTGTTGGAGTAATGCTATTTTCATCACCGTTTCGGGGTGTGGCACCTTCATTATATTCTTGTACAGCATTGTTGTGGTCTTTGAGTTGGTTTCTTTCTAGCTCTTGCCCTGCATCATGTTTTATTTGGTTTAACAATCTATAGAGATTAATCAAATCACAAACAAGAGCAAGTCTGCAGGTGCTGGAAACCTGAGCAACACACACACAAAATTCTGGAGGAACTCAGCAGGCCAGGCAGCATCTAAGGAAAAAAGTACGGTCGACGTATTTGCTAATTGCCAGCTGCTTTTGGAGGAAGGCCCCTGTACTCGAGCGGTTCCTCCCTCTCTCTTCTGATGGGGCGAGAGGGAGCCTGTCGGTTCTCGAGACGGGAGTCTTGGAGGAGCAACGTGGAAGATGATAACATCAGAACAGCAAGTTGCTGATCTCAGCTCGCATTGTTGCAGGAGTGATCTCTCTCTCCCTTGTTGGGAAAGAGAGCCTGTCTGAGATACTGAAGTGCTAGATTATGGACTGTAGCTGGATGGACTCTGGATTAAGGACTCTTTGGGGCTTCCACTGTGAAGTGCATTGTAGGTTGTTGGGGTGGGAGGGTCAGTGCTTCTGCAGGTGTGGGTGGGGGGAGAAGTAGAGTCGATACTTTCGCTGCTGCTTATGCAAAGGCAGGGGGCTTTGGGGCTTGGGTGCTTCTATCATTCATTCTAGTGGCTTTCTTTGTTTGGTGGGTCCCCACCACCACCCAGATCATGCTCTCTTCTTGCTGCTGTAATCAGGTAGAAAGACCAAGAGCCTCAGGACCACCAGGTTCAAGAACAGTTGCTACCTCTCAACCATCAGGTTCTTGAATAAAAGGGGATAACTGCACTCAACTTCACTTGCCCCATCACTGAAGTGTTCCCACTACAAATGATCTCATTTCAAGGACTCTTTGTCTCATTATCTCATGGTTTCATTATTTATTGCCATTTACATATTTATATCTGCATCTGCAGTTTGTTGTCTCCTGCACTCTGGTTGATCTTTCTTTGATCCTGTTATAGTTACTATTCTATAGATTTGCTGAACAAGTTCACAAGAAAATGAATCTCAGGGTTGTATATAGTGACATACATGTACGTACATAATAACATTTATGTTGAGCTTTCCTACTCGTTGTGCATTTACTTGCATGAAGAGATACTGCAGATGAAGTTTGTCCATGTATGCTGTCAAGCCTCAAGTTCTGTTACTTGATAATATACACGCAGTATGAATGCGATTACTCCTAATGACCAATTCATGGGTGTCTTCCTTTTCTTAACTGCTTGAGTGGTCTCTGTTGTAAGTGAACTTCTCCCCTGAGGAATGCCTGCAGCAGGCACAGCCTGTGGTGTTGTTGGGCTCCTTTGAATGCTGGCAGTATCTTTTTCGGTTTTCCTGGTGCCTACCGACCTATTCAGCAGTGCACCACTAGCGGTTTGCCAACTGTCAGGGCCAATGCTAGCCCCAGGCATGCCCTGGAAATCCCCAGGCAGTGGCTGTATTACTCTATCCTGTCGACACCTCTCCATTTCTAAAGAGAAAGCATATTGCTTTTCATACCTGCAGCTACCCTTTGGTTTCAACCACCCTTAACATGGAGAACAGACTTTCCAAAAGTTAGCTCATTTGTAACTAGGGTAGTCTTTGTATATACTGGCCCAATACTGGGTTACTACCCAATGGGTGATTACTACCCTCAGGGAGGGAGGGGGAACAGGAGATGAACTCAGTGACCACTTTATTGGTACACCTGTACAGCTGCTTATTAATGCAAATGTTTTATCAGTCAATCATGTGGCAGCAACTCAGTGCATAAAAGCGTGCAGACGTGGTCAAAAGGTTCAGTTGTTGCTCAGACCAAACATCAGAATGGGGATGAAATGTGATCTAAGTGACTTTGACGGTGGAATGATCGCTGTTGCCTGCCGGGTGGTTTGGGTATCTTGGAAACTACTGATCTCCTGGGACTGTAATGCACAACACTCTCTAGAGCTTACAGTGAGTGGTGCAAAAAAACAAAAATAAATCCAGCGAGCGGCAGCTCTGTGAGCAAACTGCTTGGTTAATAAGAGAGGTCAGAGAATGTCTAGACTGGTTCAAGCTAACAGGAAGGTGACAGTAATACAAAAAACCATGTGTGACAGCAGTGGTGTGCAGAAGAGCACCTCTGAATGCACAACACATTGAACGTTGAAGTTAAAAGGCTACAGCAGCAAAAGGCCAGGAACATATGCTGATTATGTATTTACATATTTGATAGTGTGTTTTGTATATTGCACTGTACTGCTACCACAGAACTACAAATTTCACGACATGATTAAAAAACCTGATTCTGATTCTGAAGAACGCATGAGATCTTAACAGTTTGGTCGAATATGACTAATAACTGTGGTGGCAGCTTGGACTACAGTATTTGGAGGATATTATTGTTCATGGTTTTCATGATCAGTGTACTTGCTTGGAAGCCAAAAGTACCACTAAGAGTGTTCACTATTTGTCATATTGCAATGGCACCACACGTGTTGGTAGACATGCGACCAGTAACTTTTAAACCTTGTGAGGAATTGCTTAATATATTGATGGCATTATAGAATACATCTTTAATTTGGTCAGCTCCATCATGGGCACTAGCCTTTGTAGTATCCAGGACAGCGTCAAGGAGCAATGCCTCTAAAAGCTGGCATCCATTATTAAGGATTCCATCACCCAGATCTTGCCTTGCTCTCAGGGAGGAGGTGCAGAAGCCTGAAGACACACACTCAATGATTCACGACCAGCTTTTCCCCCACTGCCATCCGATTTCTGAACCGTGAACACTACCTCACAACTTTTTAAATTTTTATTTTTGCACTACTTACTTAATTTAACTATATAATACACATTCCTTATTGTAATTCACAGTTTTTTTCTCTATTATTATACATTGCATTGTACTGCTGCTGCAAAGACAACAAACTTCATGACATAAGCCAGTGATATTAAACCTGATTCTGATTCAAACTCAGTGTAATTACCGATATTTTTGTATTTGCGTAGTTCAACATTTTTACATCACTAAAGGTCTGAGATAGATCCAAGAACACAGAATAGTGCAGTACAAGATGTCTGTGTTGAACACAATACAAATTTAAACTAAATTTCTTCTGCCTGCAAATGATCCATTTATTGTACTCTGCAAATTCATGTCTCTATTGTGTCTATGTAAACACCTTTTAAGTGCCCCTCTCACACCTGCTTCCACCACTATCCCTGGCAGCCTGCTTCAGGCATCTACAACTCACTGAGTAAAAAATCTTGCTCTGCAAATCCCCCTTAAACTTGCCCCCTGTCACCATAATGCACGTACCTTAGTATCTGAATCCTCAATGAAAAAGAGGCCTGCACAAGGTAAACTTGAACTAAACATGGCTGGAGCTCTCTGTCGTTGCCTGAATAAATCTCAAGGTAGTATATGGTGACCACATATGTTCCTTGATAATATACTTACTTTGACTTTCATGTATTTGGACTACAGAGATGAAGAAGTAAGATCAAGCCTATATAAGATATATAAAGCTTGTGCATTTCTATTTGATTCTCAATACTGGTCAAAATGTTATTTAGTGAGTTTATGGGCACGAGAAAGAAATGAGGAAAAGTAATTTTACTTAAGGATTTGCCCTTTAATCTTTGTAAAGTTGGAAGAAATAGAATCAATTGTTCATTCATTTGTTTATTATGTGCCGTGTTGTATGACATGGGTGATCATGGTCTTTTTCCTGATTATGGTTGTTCTTGGCAAATTTTTCTACACAAGTGGTTTGCATTGTCTTCTTCTGGGCAGTGTCTTTACAAGCCGGGTGACTCCAGCCATTATGAATACTCTTCAGCGATTGTCTGCCTGGCATCAGTGGTCGCATTACCAGGACTTGTGATGTGCACCAGCTGCTCGTACGACCATCCACCACCTGCTCCCATGGCTTCACGTGATCCTGATCGTGGGGAGGCTAGGCAGGGGCTACACCTTGTCCAAGGGTGACCTGCAGGCTAGTGGAGAGAAGGAGCGCCCTACACCTCCTTTGATATCTCCACCCCACCGCCCAAAGATTCATTCAGTGTCTTGAAAAAAGAATTGGACAGACACCTGAGAGAGAATATTTTGCAGGACCATTTGAAGGAGGAGAGGAGTGACTCTGGCAGGATTGCTCTACTGGTATTCAACATGGTCTTGGTGGGCTTCCGAATCAGAATGAGGTTTAATATTACCAGCGTATGGAGTGAAATTTGTTAACTTTGTGGTTGTACTACAATGCAATCAATACATGATAAATATAGAAAAAAATGAATTACATGTATATATATTAAATAGCTAAATTAAATAAGTAGTGCATAAATAGAAACTAATAACATATTCAGAAAGTCAGAAGGCATGGGATCCAGGGAAGTTTGGCCAGGTGGATTCAGAATTGGCTTGCCTGCAGAAGACAGAGGGTCATGGTAGAGGGAGTACATTCAGATTGGAGGATTGTGACTAGTGGTGTCCCACTAGGATCGGTTCTGGGATCGCTACTTTTCGTTATTTTTATTAATGACCTGGATGTGGGGGTAGAAGGGTGGGTTGGCCAGTTTGCAGACGACACAAAGGTTGGTGTGTTGTAGATAGTGTAGAGGATTGTCAAAGATTGCAGAGAGACATTGATAGGATGCAGAAGTGGGCTGAGAAGTGGCAGATGGAGTTCAACCCAGAGAAGTGTGAGGTGGTACACTTTGGAAAGACAAACTCCAAGGCAGAGTACAATGTAAATGGCAGGATACTTGATAGTGTGGAGGAGCAGAGGGATCTGGGGGTACATGTCCACAGATCCCTGAAAGTTGCCTCACAGGTAGATAGGGTAGTTAAGAAAGCTTATGGGGTGTTAGCTTTCATAAGTCGAGGGATAGAGTTTAAGTGTTACGATGTAATGATGCAGGTCTATAAAACTCTGGTTAGGCCATACTTGGAGTACAGTGTCCAGTTCTGGTTGCCTCACTATAGGAAGGATGTGGAAGCATTGGAAAGGGTACAGAGGAGATTTACCAGGATGCTGCCTGGTTTAGAGAGTATGGATTATGATCAGAGATTAAGGGAGCTAGGGCTTTACTCTTTGGAGAGAAGGAGGATGAGAGGAGACATGATAGAGGTGTACAAAATAATAAGAGGAAAAAATAGAGTGGATAGCCAGCGCCTCTTCCCCAGGGCACCACTGCTCAGTACAAGAGGACATGGCTTTAAGGTAAGGTGTGGGAAGTTCAAGGGGGTATTAGAGGAAGGATTTTTACTCAGAGAGTGGTTGGTGCGTGGAATGCACTGCCTGAGTCAGTGGTGGAGGCAGATACACTAGTGAAGTTTAAGAGACTACTAGACAGGTATATGGAGGAATTTAAGGTGGGGGGTTACATGGGAGGCAGGGTTTGAGGGTCGGCACAACATTGTGGGCAGAAGGGCCTGTACTGTGCTGTACTATTCTATTCTATAACAAGTAGTGAAGTTTTGTTCATTGGTTCAATGTTCATTTAGAAATCTGATGGCAGAGGGGAGGAAGCTGTTCCTGAATCACTGAGTGTGTGCTTTCAGGCTTCTGTACCTCCTTCCTGATGGTAGCAATGAGAAGAGAGCATGTCCTGGGCGGTGGGGTCTTTAATGATTGATGTGGCCTTTCTGAGGCACCGTTCCTTGAAGATGTCTTGGAATCTTTTTTTTTTGTAATTTATTTTTTTATTGAATTTCATCATCAAACAAACATTTCCATAAGATGTATTTCAGATAATGTACATATATATCATATTTGTCACAAAAATCTCCCAATGTCAACTGCAAATGAGATGGAGGCTGGAGTCGTGTGAAAGCGAAAATGTTAATAGATAGGTGCAACGGTCCCACTGAAAGAATGCTGCCTGTGCATCCTGAGAAGCTGAATTTTCCACAGATTCATCTTTTCAGGGTAGAGCAGACAAAGATATTTTGTTCTACAGTTATTTTGCAATTACTTCCCAGAATACTTAAAGGAATTGGAACCGGGACAAATTCAAATCATGGTTTGAAATCCCAGTAATGAGGAAGCCCGAGGTATACCAAACAATGACTCAATCGAAATGGAGACAATGCTGAGCCCAGTACTCTGGTACCTTCCCCCCAATCTGACATGTAACTCTCTTCTATCCAATCAGCATGGCCCGCCACCATGCAGGCCAGATGCATCTTTCTGAGTTCGCAAACAAAATATTTTAGAGCACCTTGATGTGTTAGGAATCTTTAAAAAAGACACAGTTTTATTGATGCTTCCCATGTGAGTCAGTCAGATCCTGGAAACACCTGTCTCTGTCAATCAAGAGAGGTTCAACGCATTCAGAAGCCATCTGTGAACATCAAACAAGCATTTTTCAATTTAAGCATGAAATCACTTTGTACAATGTTATTGTAAAAGTGCCAAATTTATTCTTCTACCATATTTATATGGCTCCATATTTGGAGAGGTGTTGGCCATTTCTTTTAAATGATGTGATGCCTTCATTAAAATAGTGGGTAAAGGAATTTGAAATGGAGCATTATCATCCATTTCAAATTGATATTGTGCAGTGTAATTTGCAGGCTTAGATTCTGAAATGTTTAGTACTCAGGGATATTTTAAACTTAAAGCTAATCTCTCCCTAGGCAAAGCAGGAGATGATTAATTAGAGCTCTATATTGCTTCCAGTGTTCTTTAGGTCATGTTGCACAAGAAAAACAGCCTCATGCCTTCCCGGGGTTTGACTGGGGGGACTGACTATAGTTCCAATAAATTAAAAAAGAAGAATTGGAATTAAGGTATTATGAGCAACAGAGTGAGGGAGAGGAAGATCTGTAGAGATCAACAGGAATTCGGAGACTGTGTATGTGGTATCACAATCGAAAGAAAATCTGCAGATGCTGAAAATCAAAGCAATACACACAAAATGCAGGAGGAATTCAGCGGGCCAGGCAGCCTCTACGGAAAAGAGTAAACAGAAAGCGTTTTTGGCTGAATCCTGATGCAGGGTCTCGGCTCGAAATGTCGACTGTTTACTCTTTTCCGCAGATGCGGCTGGCCTGCAGAGCTCCTCCAGCATTTTGTGTGTACAGTCCACGTGGTGATGGGTGCGCGGCAAAACCGGAGAGAGTGACACCATGGAAGATGGACAATTAACATAGAAAATGAGGCAGAGTTGAATGTAAAGGAAAATGGCGCAAAGAGGAAAAGAAGAGAACAAAGATATTCTGACTCTAGTGGAATAGAACGGAACAGAACACAACAGATCAGCCTGTCGGCCTATGCTGTACTTGTCCAACAGAATGCTGAAACAATTAAATACTCTCTGTCTGTTCATGATTCATATCCCTTCCATTCTCTGCATATTCATATGCCTTTTTTTAAAGCCTCTTTAACCTGAAATGCTTTCATCTGTAATAGTGTGCAGCTTCAGTCCTGTGGGACTTACCATTATTGCTAAATTAGCTGAACTGTAAACAGGGGCCATACAACCACTGGTTCAAGCCCTAGCGTGAAACTGGGTGGGGGGAAGGGGGTGGTCCTTAATGTAGCAATCATTCCTAATTTGCATATTAAAATGAGGCTGGCGCCCTCCAGATTTGCCACAGCGGGTGCAATATTATATTAATTGACCCTTATTTGAGCCTATTACTGAGCAATTAACACCAATGTCAGCAAGTTCCATTGAGAAGTAATCTGTCATCATTTCCTTCTCAATCAGCATTTGAAAATGTACTTGTTAAACAAAAGCAAGAGCACTGAAGGGCGAAATTAGGCCATAAGACACAGGAGCAGAATTAGATTGTTTGGCCCACCTAGTCTGCTCCCAATGTCAATGTCCTAACGCTAATGTTGGCAGACACTGAACATTTGCCAGAATACACAATGGTTTTAAATATTAGTTGTGGTTACTCGTTGTCATACAGTGTTGGATTATAAATAATTTTGCAGCAATTTGAACAGACAATTAACACTTACTATCATTTGTTTGGATAGCTGTGCTGTGAAGGTGCTTTCTCATGAATAAAGATTTCACAATGCAGCAGATATAGATCAATGCAACACTCATAACTATTGGGATTTAAAAGGTTTAGGCACCATTTATATTGACCTTAGTTCCATTACAAAAATTGCATAAGAGACATTTGGTTTGTGGATCAGCTCAAAGGAAGAAATGGGCCAAGATGACAACCAATGGATTGCAATACAATATTTGACTTAAGCTCGCCATCATAGATAACCGATCACTGACGTGTTTGTGAGAGAATTACATGTGCGTTTCGGTTTAAAACGCACAGCCATTGCTCTGTTGGTCTAATTGTTTTTTGTTCCAGAGATAGAGGTTAGCATCGGATGTCTCTTGTACACAGGAAATATCAAAACTTGTGTCATTTGCGTCAAGGACCAACATAGTCTGAGGACTGTGCTGGGGGCATCCCGGCAAGTATCACCTCAAGAACTCATTAACCCGAACTTTAACCCTACGCCTTTGGAATGTGAGAGGAAACCAGAGCATGGGGAGGGAACCCACACGATCACAGGGATAATAGACAAACCCCTTACAGTCAGCGGCAGGAATTGAACTTTAATCGCCGACACTGTAAAATGTTGTGCTAATGGCTACTCCACCGTGAGGCTGCTTCCTTCCCACTAGTTTCTACAACGTTTTCCCAAAGTGTTTATTTTCTTATCTAGCCATTCACAGGACGTAGATATCGCTGATTAACTTGATCAGTTCTTACACAGGGCAGTTAAGATCCAATTGAGTTGTTGTGGGTCTCAAGGCAGATACAGACCAGATCAGGCTTAGCCAGCAGATTTCCTTTTCTGACATCATCTTTTTACGTGGGCCCTGAGTTTCCAGTGGAGAATAAGCCGTTGATGACTTCCCAGTTGGAGTTCATCAATATTTCTGTAATCCGTTGTATCTACTGTACAGCAAATCACCCTATACAGCTTCACTAGAGCCCTGTTGGCCAGCCTTACCTGTTCCTACCTCTCGTGATGGGAACAGAGGTGAAACATTGGTGAACCATGCACACAGTGGCGAATTTACTAGGTACACCTGTACACCTTCTAGAAAATGCAAATGTCTAATGAATTAATTGTGTGGCAGCAACTCAATGCATAAAAACATGCAGACGTGGTCAAGAGGTTCAGTTGTTCTTCAGACCAGACATCAGAATGGGGAAGAAATGTGATCTAGGTGGCTTTGACAGTGGAATGATCGTTGGTGCCAGATGGGTTGGTTTGAGTATCTCAGGAACTGTCGATCTCCTGGGATTTTCAAACACGTCGTTCTTTAGAGTTTACAGGGAATTGTGTGAGAAACAAAAAACATTCAGTGAGCAGCAGTTCTGAGGGCGAAAATGCCTTGTAATGAGAGAGGTCAGGGGAGAATGGCCACACTGCTTCAAGCTGACAGGAAGGTGACGGTAACTCAAATAATCATGCATAACAAAAGTAGTGTGCAGGAGACCATCTCTGAACACGCAATGCATCGAATTTTAGAATGGGTGGTCTACTACAGCAGAAGGCCATAAACATACAACCATGCACTTCAGGGGGTAATTAATAAAGTGGCCACTGGTGAGATTTCATAATAGCTAAAGAAAATCAAAAGAAAATCTGCAGATACTGGAAATCTGAAATAACAGAAAGACTGCAAATGCATGAAGCACTTAGCTACCCAGACAATATCTATGCAAAGGATAATGTTTTGTATTATTGATCATTGACCAGAACATTTTTTTTATGACCAACTGGTATTTTTGTGACCATTGTTTAACATGCTAGGGCTTTCTCTCTATCATCACCATTATCATTATCACTATTACTTTATCACTTCTTGTCAGTCACCTGATGTACAGTCACTCCTGTGTCTAGTGTCATTTTAGGAACATACAATCAATCTTTGTTTATAAAGCAACACACATAAAACGCTGGAGGAACTCGGCAGGTCAGACATAACCTATGGAAATGGATAGACAGTTGACGTTTCGGGTCGAGACACTTCATCAGGACTGCAAAGGAAGGAGGAAGAGGCCAAGATAGAAAGGTGGGAGTGAGGGGAAGGAGGTTAGCTAGAAGGTGATAGATGAAGCCAGGTGTGTGGGAAAGGTCGAGGGCTGGAGAAGAGGGAATCTGACAGGAGGTGAAAGAGTGTGTAAGCTATCTGATGTATTTATATTTATTGTGTTTTGTTACTATTATTATTATTATTATTATTGTGCTCTTTATCTTGTTATGTTTTTTATGTTGATCTGGAATAACAATTATTTTGTTCTCCTTTACACTTGTGTATTGGAAATGACATTAAACGATCTTGAATTTTGATTCCTGAATCTCTTTGGAGTGAAGGAGGATGAGAGGTGACTTGATAGAGTGCATAAGATGATATGGGACGTAGATGGATTGGACAGTAGGCACCGTTTTGCCAGAGCGCAGTGGTTAGTGTGATGCAATTACAGCTTGGGGCATTCTGGAGTTCAGAGTTCAATTTTATCACTGTACATCTTCCCCATGGAATTCCCCAGTTGGCTCATATTCCTCCCACAGTCCAAAGACGTACCAGATAGGTACATTGTAAATTGTCCCGTGGTTAGGTTAGAGGTAATTGAGGTTGTGGGTTGGCTGGAGTGGTGTTGGAAGACCCTACTCCATGCTGTATTGCTAAATCAAATCATGGGTTGGAGGGACTGTACTTTGCTGCACTGTTCCAAGTTTAATGAAAACAAAACTTCAGATTCTGAAATCTGGAACAAAAACAAAAGATATCAAACAAAGCAACACACACGAAAGGCTGGGGGAACCCACAGGTCAGGCGGCATCAATGGAAATGATGCTTTCAGGCCGAGACCCTTCTTCAGGACTGGAAAGGGAGAGGGGAGATGCCAGAATGAAGAAGTGGAGGGGGGGGGAGGGCAAGGAGGGTAGCTAGGAGGTGATAGGTGAATTCAGGTGGGTAGGAAAGGTAAAGGGCTGGAGAGGAAGGAATCTGATAGGAGAGGAGAGTGAACCTTAGGAGAAAGGGAAGGAGGAGAGGACCTAGAGGAGAAGATAGGCAGGTGAGAAGAGGTAAAGGGCCAGAGTGGGGAATAGAAGCGGGGAAGGGGGAGGGATATATTTTTACTGGAAGGAGAAATTGATATTCATGCCATCAGGTTGGATGGAAACTCAGCCAGTCAAGAGGCATTTGTGGAAAATGAAACTGGTTAATATTTCAGGTGTAAGACCATTGAAAACTTTAACTGGTTTCTCTTTCAATGCCTTCTGTTTGAGTGATGAAATGCTTCAATGCTTCTGTTTTTGTTTCAATTTCATTACCTTAACTAAGTTTGATTTAATAGATTTACTAGATACTAGCTGTACCATATACCTCCTGTACATGGTGCAGGAGGGAGGGCTTCAGATTTATAGATAATTGGGCAGTTTTCCAGGGAAGGTGGGACCTGTTCCGATGGGATGGTTTACATCTGAACTGGAGAGGGACAAATATTCTTGCAGGTAAGTTTGCTAGAGAGGCTTCAGTGAATTTAAACTAGATACGGGGGCGGGGGACGCGGAGTATAGGAACAGATGTAGGGGAAAAGGAAGAAAAAGAAAATAGTAAAGTTGTTTGCACAGTTGGTGATAAACAGAGAGTAAGAGATGGAAAATTTCTTAAATGCATTTGTTTTAATGCTAGGAGCATTATAAGAAAGGTGGATGACCTTAAAGCATAGATTGATACCTGGAAGTATGATGTGTTAGCTATTAGTTAAACATGGTTACAGGAGGGGTATGATTGGCAACTAAATATTCCTGGATTTAATTGCTTCAGGTGTTTTAGAATGGGAGGCACAAGAGGGGGAGGTGTTGCATTGCTTGTCAGAAAAGATATTACAGTGGTGCTCTGGCAGGATAGGTTAGAGGGCTTGTCTAGGGAGGCTATTTGGGTGGAATTGAGGAATGAGAAAGGTGTAGTAACACTTATGGGGGTGTATTATAGACCACCAAATGGGGAGCGAGAATTGGAGGAGCAAATTTGTAAGGAGATAGCAGATATTTGTAGTAAGCACAAGGTTGTGATTGTGGGAGATTTTAATTTTCCACACATAGACTGGGAAGCCCATGCTGTAAAAGGGCTAGGTGGTTTAGGGTTTGTAAAATGTGTGCAGGATAGTTTTTTGCAGCAATACATAGAGGTACCAAATAGAGAAGGGGCAGTGTTAGATCTTCTGTTAGGGAATGAGATAGGTCAGGTAACGGAGATTTGTGCTGGGGAGCACTTTGGGTCCAGTGATCACAATGCCATTAGTTTCAATATAATAATGGAGAAGGATAGGTCTGGACCCAGGGTTGAGATTTTTGATTGGAGAAAGGTTAACTTTGAGGAGATGCGAAAGGATTTAGAAGGAGTGGATTAGGACAATTTGTTTTATGGGAAGGATGTAACAGAGAAATGGAGGTCATTTAAAGGTGAAATTTTGAGGGTACAGAATCTTTATGTTCCTGTTAGGTTGAAAGGAAAAGTTAAAAGTATGAGAGAGCCATGGTTTTCAAGGGATATTGGAAACTTGGTTCGGAAGAAGAGAGAGATCTACAATAAATATAGGCAGCTTGGAGTAAATGAGGAATATAAAGAATGTAAAAAGAATCTTAAGAAAGAAATTAGAAAAGCTAAAAGAAGGTATGAGGTTGCTTTGGCAAGTAAGGTGAAAATAAATCCCAAGGGTTTCTACAGTTATATTAATAGCAAAAGGATAGTGAGGGATAAAATTGGTCCCTTAGAGAATCAGAGTGGACAGCTATGTATGGAGCCAAAAGAGATGGGGGAGATTCTGAACAATTTCTTTTCTTTATTATTCACTAAGGAGAAGGATATTGAATTGTGTAAGATAAGGGAAACAGGTAGGGAAGTTATGGAAACTATGATGTTTAAAAAAGAGGAAGTACTAGTACTTTTAAGGAATAAAAAAGTGGATAAGTCTCCGGGTCCTGACAGGTTATTCCCTAGGACCTTGAGGGAAGTTAGTGTGGAAATAGCAGGGGCTCTGACAGAAATATTTCAAATGTCATTAGAAACGGGGATGGTGCCAGAGGACTGGCGTATTGCTCATGTTGTTCCATTGTTTAAAAAGGGTTCTAAGAGTAAACCTAGCAATTATCAGCCTGTGAGTTTGACGTCAGTGATGGGTAAATTGATGGAAAGTATTCTTAGAGATGGTATATATAATTATCTGGATAGACAGGGTCTGATTACGAACAGTCAACGTGGATTTGTGCGTGGAAGGTCATGTTTGACAAATCTTATTGAATTTTTTGAAGAGGTTACTAGGAAATTTGACGAGGGTAAAGTGGTGGATGTTGTCTATATGGACTTCAGTAAGGCCTTTGACAAGGTTCCACACGGAAGGTTAGTTAGGAAGATTCAATCGTTAGTTATTAATATTGAAGTAGTAAAATGGATTCAACAGTGGCTGGATGGGAGATGCCAGAGAGTAGTGGTGGATAACTGTTTGTCAGATTGGAGGCCGGTGACTAGTGGTGCGTCTCAGGGATCTGTACTGGGTCCAATGTTGTTTGTCACATACATTAATGATCTAGATGATAGGGTGGTAAATTGGATTAGTAAGTATGCAGATGATACTAAGATAGGTGGAGTTGTGGATAATGAAGTAGGTTTTCAAAGCCTGCAGAGAGGTTTAGGCCAGTTAGAAGAGTGGGCTGAAAGATGGCAGATGGAATTTAATGCTGATGAATGCGAGGTGCTACATTTTGGTAGGACAAATCAAAATAAGACATACATGGTAAATGGTAGGGCATTGAAGAATGCAGCAGAACAGAGGGATCTAGGAATAATGATGCATAGTTCCCTGAAGGTGGAATCTCATGTGGATAGGGTGGTGAAGAAAGCTTTTGGTATGCTGGCCTTTACAAATCAGAGCATTGAGTATAGGAGATGGGATGTAATGTTGAAATTGTACAAGGCATTGGTAAGGCCAAATTTGGAGTATTGTGTCCAGTTCTGATCACTGAATTATAGGAAAGATGTCAACAAAATAGAGAGAGTACAGAGAAAATTTACTAGAATGTTACCTGGGTTTCATCACCTAAGTTACAGAGAAACGTTGAACAAGCTGGGTCTTTATTCTTTGGAGCGTAGAAGGTTGAGGGGGACTTGATAGAGGTGTTTAAAATTATGAGGAGGATTGATAGAGTTGACGTGGATAGGCTTTTTCCATTAAGAGTCAAACAAGAGGACATGAGTTGAGAGTTAAAGGCCAAAGTTTAAGGGTAACATGAGGGGGAACTTCTTTACTCAGAGAGTGGTAGCTGTGTGGAATGAGCTTCCAGCAGAAGTGGTTGAGGCAGGTTCAATGTTGTCATTTAAAGTTAAATTGGATAGTTATATGGACAGGAAAGGAATGGAGGGTTATGGGCTGAGTGCAGGTCGGTGGGACTAGGTGAGTGTGAGAGTTCGGCACGGACTAGAAGGGCCGAGATGGCCTGTTTCCGTGCTGTAATTGTTATATGGTTATATAGCCTACTGTATAATATGGGACTATTTTATGTCATAGTAACATGTTATTGAGCATGCGCTATTAGGCGCGTATTGATCTGGATATATGTGTTCAGTTTGGGTTCCGTAAGTAAGAACTCCTGTTAATTTAGCTCCAGTCTCTAGCGTTTTTATTAATGATATTGTTGTGTGATGGCCACATACACAACATTAGCATTTACTAGACTCTAGGTTTGTTTGACTTATAAGGAAATGTGAACACAAGAAACAGAAGCAGGAGTAGTTACTCTGCCTCTTATGGTTACTCTTGCATTCAATAAAATAGCTCTGATATTTGTACGTCAATGCCTCTTGCCTGAACTAATTCCATTTTCATTGACTACTTGAATACCTGAGAATGTTACAATCCCCGTCCTGATTGAGTCTCCAGTGTCCTCGCAAGTGGAGAATTCTAATGATATGTCATCCTCTGATTAAAGGCATTTCTTTTCAACAAAAGATCAATTCTTTATTTTGAGACAGTGATCCTCGATTTTATTCAATCAGCCAGGGAAATCATCAACACCTACCATGCCGAGCCCCATAAAAATTCTGAATATTTCAACGAGTAGGTTCAGTCTGTTTAATCTTTTCTATGGCATGGTAACAATCCCAGGAATTAGTCAATTTATTTAATACTCTGTTTCTGAGCTTTCTTAGTCAGATTCAAACACATGTCTTTGGATCAATGGCTCAAGCTGTTGGTCTCAAGTCCAGTGACATAGATGCAGGGGCCACGTGTCTATTTTCTGTCAGTAGGAGCCATGTATCTATTTTCTGTCTGCATTGCATTTTGTGCTGCACATTTATTATGGAATCTGTCACGTGGGTTGGGGCAGGGCAGAAGCCAACGAGCACAGTTACATATTCACGCTTAGTTAGATGCTGCTGGAGAGGGAGTGAGCCACGGGGTATGAGATCTTTTTGTTGACCGGTAACTTTGTTATTTCACTAATTTAGTTCGACTACTGTTTGTTCATTATCGGAACATTAACTTTGCTAACTAGATTCCTAACTTTGCTTAGATACGCTACTTTGACGTTTCGGGGCTTCGATGTTTCTCTCGTCCTAAGGGGTTTCTTTGTTTCGTGGATGCCTGTGAAGAGGATGAATTTCAGGAGGTATACTGTATACATACTCCAATATTGAATGTACTTTAAAACCTTGAAACTTAATTAGAACATTATTAGACTGCTAATTATGCTATTGTACCATCTAGTCTAATTAGCTAATATTGCTAATTAGACTGCTATATTGCTATTTTAGTTTTGTTAGATTTTTATACTGTAAGCTCGTTCATTTTTGCTGGAATCATATTAAAGGGTCGAACGCACTTCTCTGATTTGGAGCTTTGCTATTTGGAAGTGCGACATTCAGATTGGTTACCCTGTCTTAGTCCTTCAGAGAGTTTGGTTTGTTTTTGAATAACCGTTCTAATAGCTATTAAGCTACTGGAGAAGATTGATTTCAATATTTCAGCATCCAATAGTTCAAAGGTTCAATTGTTTAATTTAATATCAGAGAATATATACAATATACAACCTGAAATTCTTGCTCTTCACTGTCATCCATGAAACAGTAAAAAAAACCCAAAGAATGAACGACAGAAAAACATTAGAATCCCAAAGTTTCCTTTCCCCCTCCCATGTACAAGCAGTAGCAAAAGCATCAGCTCTCCTCCTCCCCCACCCACTTGCTCCAGCAAAAGCATTAACCCCTCACACAGCAAAGTCTCCAAAGAGAACATGACCTAGAGTCCATCAAAACCTACTGTCCATCCCGACACTTTGACAGTTCAGATAGGCTCGCTCTCTCACTAGCGAGGAAGAGAGAGAGACATTGGTCCCGCGACAACGAGAGGGGTGGCCAACAGCTCACTGTTTCGATGTTACAAGCTGCTGCGTCGCTTGGCTGATTTCCCCAGCTCAAAGACCAACAGACACTCACTATCGAGAGAGAGAGAGAGAGAGAGAGAGAGATCACTCGAGTGCAGGTGCCTTTTGACAGCAGCACACACACACGCTTGCTGTCTCGATGTTTCAGTTTTCTGCTATGCTTCAGTCGGTGGCATCGGCGAGGAACTGAGTTGTCCACAGAGTCACACCTGGAGATATCGAAAACTAGGCTGCATGGCGAGACCGAGATCGTGAACCCACCAGCTGTGGAGGACCTTAAGGCTGATTTATACTTGTACGTCAAATGGATGCCGTAACCTACGCAAGTGGCCTATGCGCGTTGTGAGCATTTATACTTGTGCGTTTGTGTGTCTGCGTCGCTCTGTAATTCGGGCACGTCGTGCATGCGCACACACCTGCCCGTGCAAGGCTTCATGGTCATGGTAGTCTTTCTTGGGGTAAACAAGTTTAAAGCGAGCGTCTTTTCTTGTAAAAGCAAAATGTGTCCTCCATAATTTCGGAGGTCCGTAAAGCTTTAGGGAAAGCATTGTAGCCAGAGCTCATTCCCTGCCCTTCAGTCACCCAATGGGAAGCTATTGCAGCGTAGGAGGAAATGCGATGCTACCAAGTGGACCAATCACAGTTGTTGCGGTCTGTGTTACCGTGACGCGTAGTTATATTTTGGGAGAGGTGCGCGTCAGGCTATGGTGTAGGGATCCATGTAGGCTCCATGTAGGGTTCGCGGCACCGCCGCACCTATGCCGTCGATTTGACACAGAAGTATAAATCGGTCTGCAGTTTGAGCTGCAGCTGTAGATCATGGACTCCGACAGGCCCTCAGCCACCTTGAAACGAAAGTAAAGACTTGAGAAAAGAAGAAGAATAAGCTGTTTCGTGGATGAACTGGAAGAAGTCATGTGGGTCCACAAAATCCATCTTCAGTTCTTCTCACTCCCACTCAGAGCCAACAAGACAAAGGCCCTGAATTTCCTGAAGCCTGAATGTTTTGTCAGCATCTCCCTGATACTGGGCCTCAGGCCTCATTACATTGGAGCCATGTGCTACTGGCAGGGGAGGTGGGGGAGTGGGTTCACCAGTGAAGAGATGTGTAATATTGCTGATGTTAAAAAGTGGCATGAGGTAAATGTGCTGGGAATCAGGATCAGGACTGCAGCCTAGTGTGATGTCACCAGAGTAAACTGCTGGAAGCAACCAGGGATAGGGGAGATGACACTAATGTGTAAGATGTGGATGTAGATTGGTGGCTATTGGGGGTGGGGTGAAGCTGTCATTGTCTGCATCAGGACAAACTATTCTTATCAAAAATACTGGAACTGGCATTAAGAGTGTTACAAATAAATATTCATGCTTACTACAGGTGGACATTTCGCCTCTTACTAATATAGTGGGAAGGACACTTCTGTTGCAAATCTGTCGGGTGTCTCTCTGCTTGCAATGCTGAAAAACAATTGCAGTGAATAATAGGTGCTGTGCGGGTGAATTTGACAAAATCTTACTCATTTACACCTTTCCAGTTTCTCTTAGAGTCATAGGTTTATAGAGACCAAGCACAGAAATAGAGCCCTTGGCCAATCTAGCCAGTGCTGAATTATTATTCTGCCTATTTCCACTGATCTGTACTGTGACCATAGCCCCCCCCCGTACTCCTCCCATCCAGGTACCTACCCAAGTTTCTCCTAAATGTTGAAATACAACCCGCATTCACTTGCACTGGCAGCTCGTTCCACATTCTCACCACCCTCTAAGTGAAGAATTTTCCCCTCATTCTCCCCTTAAACATTTCACCTTGCACACAACCTCAGTGGAAAAGGCCAGCTTGCAGTTGCCCTACCTACATGCCGCATAATTTTAACTACCTCTTATTAAGCCTCCCCTCACTCTCCTATGCTCCATGGAATAAAGTCCTAACCTATTTAACCATTCCCTATAACTCCTCAAGACTTGGCATCATCCTTGTAAATTTTCTCTGCACTCTTTCAATCTCATTGATATCTTTCCTGTTGGCTGGTGACCATAATTGCACACAATACTCCAAATTTGGCTTTGCCAACATCTTATACAACTTTATCATAACAGTCCAATTCCCGTACTCAAAACTTTGATTTATGAAGGCCTCCTTAGGGCTCCACCTACCTTTGATGCCACTTTCAAGGAATGATGGATCTGTGTTCTCAGATTTCTCTGTTCTGCCGCGCTCCTCAGTGCCCCACTGCTTAGTGTACAAGTCCTACATTGGCTTGTCGTTCTTATTTTGAATGCAATTAACGGTGCACTGATGATGTCCCCTCGTATGGTGACCAAACGTTTGCATGTAAATCGCCAAGATCAAAGAGCAGCTCAGCCCAACCAATTTGTAGTTAATATAGCTTGAAGTGTAACTATTGGCTAGATGTGTAATTATTCTTCTTTTTGGTTCAATGTTTCAGACATAGAGATGTTACTACTGACATCAGCGCTCTCCCTCAATATTGTACTGAACAGTTTTCCCAGGTTATTTTCTTTTTCCTGCAGCAGGTTTGAGATGTAACTTGCTGATTTTAACTAACCAACCATGGAAAATTAATGATGAAGTAAGATGGCATTTTAAACTCACGTTGAGTTCCTCTAGGATTTCCTCAAAATAATCCCCAAACAAAGGCTCCTTTCTAATTGTACCAAATCCCCTTGGTCCTAACTGTAACATTTCTTCTGCTCAACTAAGACATCTTAGTGGAGTGCAGGCAGTGTGGTCCATTTGAAGCCCTCTTTCTGCTAAGTCATGAAGTTGCGGGTTCAAATCATATCATAATTAAGATTTAGATTATAAGACTGCAAGACATAGAAGCAGAATTAGATCTTTAGGCCCATCAAGTCTGCTTTGCCATTCCATCATGGCTAATTTCTTATCCTTCTCAACCCCATTCTCCTGCATTCTGATACCCTGACTAATCAAGAACATGTCAACCTCTGCTTTAAATGTACCCAATGACTTGGCGTCCCCAGCCAACTGTGGCAATGAATTCCACAGATTCACTATCCTCTGCCTTAAGAAATTCCTTCCTGTCACTGCTCTAAATGGATGTTCCTCTGTTCTGAGTTTGTGCCCTCTGGTCCTAGACACTCCCACTGTAGGAAACAACCTTTCCACATCCAATCTATTTAGGCTTTTCAATATTCAATAGGTTTCAATTAGATCACCCCCCCACTGCCCCCCCCCCCCAATTTTTCTAAACTCCAGCAAGTACAGGCCCAGAGCAATCAAATGCTCCTCATATGTTTTCCTTTCATTCCTGGTATCATTCTCATGAATATTCTCTGAACCAGCTTCAATTCCAGTGCATCTTTTCTTAGATAATGGCCCAAAACTGCTCAGAATACTCCAAGTGCGGTTCGAGCTAGAGTCAAGCTTGAAGCATTGAAATATTGAAATGAAACATTGAGGGAGTTTTGCATCATTGGATTTGCTAGTCTTCAAGAGGAGCATTAAAATCACCTATCTCGACTTTAAGATTCCATGGCAGTCTAAGAAAAAGAATGTGAATTCTCCTGGTATCTTTCATCAGCCAGTAGTACCATCCAGTCACTAGAATCAAATACTCATTTGCTGCTTCTGTTGCCTTGCACGTTCAGGTTCACAGCAGTACTACTGTTCTGTTAAGGTATTCCTAACTTTTGTGTGTATATAAATAAGACATTTTCTTTATATTTCAAGAGAGATTCATGCACCTTGCTAAATAGAAGCCAAAGATAATGACAATGAAAGAGATGGGGCTGTCAGAGGAGAAGAAAGAAATCTTGCTCTTTACATCATGGGGAATTTGCACTGAACATTGATCTACCCAGATTTAATTTAATGGCCTGTGCATTCAGCGAGTAAAGCTTAAAAAAAAACAAATAAAGGTCATTTAATATGCCTTCCCACAGAAGCCTTGCGGTCAGCTTTTCTTCTGAGTTTGGGACTGATCCAATCTTCAGTCTAGAAATAGGGACCTCAATTCCTGGGTTGTTTGTAATTTTAAAAAAAGATTGATCACTTTTGTTGTGTTTTGTAACTCTGAAACATAAAACCAATTGATGCATTGATACTTGCACGGGGGAGTGGGGGAGAGAGGGCTTCTGTGTTCTAACTTTTTTTGTTATTCATTCTTTTGGAGTTCTGTTTTTCGGGGATGCCTGCGAAGACAAATATTTCAGGTTATAAACTGTATACATTCTCTGATAATAAACAGAACCACTTGAACCACTGAATTGAAAGAGAAACACAGAGAGTCCAGAATGTGTGTGCTTAGTTTTATTTTACTTTCTACAAGGTGTGCACATATATTGTGGTGGCATGATGATGTACGCTATTCATGAACTTTTACATACTGTATAACCCATAATTAATTGTTTAAACAAAGAATGCTTTATCAAACAATATATTTACAATATTACTCAGATATTACTGAAATACTAAATATATAATAACTTTTAAATAGGAGTTCTTAAACACCAGTATTGTTAATGTAGATGAAAATTCAGGATACTCTAGCTTTCTTGATGGCTTTTAGCCGTGAAAAGGCTCTGCATAGACTCATTTGGTCTGTTTCACTACAAAATGACCTGCTGATCGTGAAGCAGGAAGAACCTAGTATGATTCTAGTGCTAATTCCTCTCTATAGTTGCTATCTGACTTGCTGAGTTCACCTCGCATTTTGTGCTTTCAGCGTTGGATCTACAGAATCCCTTATGTTTAGGACACTGGATCTACATTTCACAATGATCGGCTGATTTGTTCAGTAGGAATGCATCCTCTCAAGTGCATTGACTGATTTAGGTGCCAGGACAGACTGGAAAGTTTGGGTATGGGCTGGATGGAGGTGCTGGGTCCGGGGTCAGATTGTAAGGAATGACCTGCTATTTAGCTGATTTAAACGCTGGGCCAGATTGAAAAGATCAGGGTGTCAGGGCCAGAGGTGAGGGACGGGCCAGTATTAGGCTGCCTCTTGGTGAGGTTTACCCGTCTCCATGCTGAACCGAGGCTGTGGCCTATAACTAGTGGGCTCCTGGATCGGCTGTGACTGGTTTTGAGCCTGTGGATTCACTTTTGTCAACTTCAGTTCTGAATGTTATTGCTTACTTTTACTGTTTGCACGATTTGCTATTTTTTCTGCACATTGGGTCTTTGACAGACTTCTTATTTTAATGGGCCTTATTGTTTTTTTTTGTTTTTGTGGCAGCCTGAAAAGAGATGAATCTCAAGGTTGTTTATAGTATACATACTTTGACAATAAATATGCTTTGAACTTGGTAAAGAAAAACATTGGTTTTATAGATCAACAGTCTTTAATTGCCCTGCAATGTCATTCATCTCTCCCATGTTTATTTTAAAGTTATGGAATTCCTGAATTTATGATGGCAGGGGTGAGATACGTCTCTACAATGCTTCCCCTCTGCTAACCTGTAGATCACCCTTGGGTAAGGTGTAATACCTGCTTAACCCCCTGATCAGAGTCACATGGAGCCACGGGAGCAGGTGGTGGATGGTCGTACGAGCAGCTGGTGCATATCACAAGTCCTGGTTATGCAACCCACTGACGCCAGGCAGACAGGCAGACAATCTCTTAAAAAGTATTGATGATGGCTGGGTCATCCATCTTGTAAAGACACTGCCCAGAAGAAGGCAATGGCAAGTCACTTCCGTAGAAAAATTTGCCAAGAACAATCATGATCATGGATACACCCCTGATGGCCTACGTCATATGACATGGCACATAATGATAAAGATGATACTTACATTGTGCTTTCCTGAGACTACACCTGCTCTATTGTGCACAATTTGGTTCCCTCATCTAATATAAGTTTATATTTCCTATAGAGTGTGTGCTGTGAAAGTCCATCAGGCTAGATCTGTGAACGGCAGGTATGTCCTGTGGTAAGTGAATGAGTGGGCTAAACCTCTAATGTTTAAAATTTAGAAGACTGAGAAGTGACCAGTCTGATTTGTATGAAATTCTCTGATGACCGAATCAAGTAGCTATGTTCCCCTTGGCTGGGAAATCTAGAACTAGCTATCATTGTCTGCAAATGCTAGAAATTTAAAATCCACAGCAGCTCAGGTGGCCATTTCTCCCCCTACAGATGGTGCCTGCCCTTTGGATATTCAGCAGCAAACTATGAAAGTTATTTTATAGGCTATGGATAATGATTAATCCAGAGGTCAGGGCCTCACGGAGATAAGAAAGAGCAGCATCTATCTTTGTTGATTTTCATAAGGGTATTTCTATTGTATATTGATCAGAACATCCCTATAGAATCACTCATCCGTTGAAGGTTGTTGATGTGAAAGAACAAAGGTTCTCTCTATTGGGAGATGCTCTAACCTTTGGAAGGACTGTACTTTCCAATCAAAGTCTCCTCCAAGCACGCCTTTGCAGTCAATGAGCCTCTGAGGACATTTGATCCACACACAAATATTTACAGATATTGCCGTGCCTTTTGGGTAATTAATAACCCTTTGCAGTTTACTGATCAATATTTTGTTTATTGAAAGGGAAGATGAGAAAATAAATATAACTTTGTATTGCCACAATTCTTAAACGAGTTTAACTCAAAGAGATGTGAAATGGGATTGGCAGTGCTCTTTATATACGTCCTTCTGTCTCAGGTAAACAATGTGCCTTGTTATAAATAATGCTGTACTGGGGAGAGCTGACTGACTTCTATTAGACATTGAAAAGGTTTCCTTTTGTATTATGCAATCAGTTTCCTGGAACATCGATATCATTGAGGAGAGGCAGAACTATCACAGCATCTCACAATATTTGTATCACCTCATCAGATGATGCCAACCCGTCATTAATAACTTCTCAAGGGTAGACCTGGTCAGGGAGTGTCATAAGAGAAATGGGATAACCTGGACAAACTAGAAGACTCACTGTTTCCTGTTAAATCGTTCCTGAATTGAAGCTTGCACGTGAAATTCTTCTCCTTGAATTTCTCCCCTTTTTGCCCAGTTGCTGGCATGGGTTGAACCAGCATCAGTTCTATCAAGGCTGAAGGATGCAACGGTCACTGTTAGTCCTGATACTTTTTCTGGGCTGCATTGAGGATCACTCCAGAGCAGACCAGCTGGTGAAGGTATTGCTTCACGGCGCTGCTCAGGAATAATTAGCGCCATTGTGTGTCTCCTATTACAAACTGGGCCAGCTCTAGATCCTGGATGGTGTAATGGTGTTAGTAGAATGTTGTTTCCAACCAACTACTCATTGGTCTGGTATAGTAGACCAAGAGAAATGAGAATACTGTGGCTTGTTTCAGGATGAAAGCATTAGGGATGAACCTTAAATTTTCTCAGACATGCTCGTTAGCTCATTAGAATCTCTTCTGACTGATGCAAACTTCCAAAATTCCCACCCATTACCATCAAAGTAATCAATTTGCATCCCAACAAATTTCTTTGCATTTGTATCCTGTGCTGCCTTCAAAGAGCGAAGCAGATGACTTCAGCGTTCTTCGGTCTAAAGCCTTGGTGACCTCCCTAATGCAGGGCTGCGCAGAAAATTGCATGATGCTGCGTATGTCCAGTTGAGGCACAAAAAGTCAGGATAAACGTTAATTTGACAACTGCTGAGGGGCACAAAAATTCAGAGTAATCACTACTTTGACATCCAATGCTAAGTCTTGAAGAGGTGTCTCAGCATGAAATGTCGACTGTTTACTCTTTTCCACAGATGCTGCCTGACCTTCTGAGTTTCTCCAGCATTTTGTGTGTGTTGCTTTGGATTCCAAGCATCTGCAGACTTTGTGTATCAGCTTCATCAACCCATTTCTTTTCACCAATTGCTATTTCGTAGTGAAACATAGGCTAAAATAGTACAAACACACAGAAAACATCTGCCATAATACAAAAACATGGATTCAGACTGAATGTATTGGTGAAGAGATGGAGTTAGGGATTCATTATTTCTGGAAATTGTTCAGTAGGTTCCACTGATGTTTTGCTTTAAACAATTTGTGTATAATCTTAAGAACATGGCAACCAAATGCCTAACGTACTAATTCAGGAGGAGTGTAACACAATTTACCTCAAAAAAGGCTGGATGGTTGAAGGTAAATATATCATCAGCCATTTGATAATCTGTGTTCCACTTTTTTTTCTGGGGGGCAGGCGGCACAGTAGCATATTGGTTAGCACAACGCTTTACGGTAGCAGCGACCCGGGTTCAATTCCTGCCACTGCTTGTTAGGAGTTCGCACATTTTCTCCACGACCGTGTGGATTTCCTCCCGCAGGCCAAAGACGTACTAGTTGGTTTGTTAATTGGTCATTGTAAATTGTCCCATTATTAGGCTAGGGTTATAGGTGGTGTGGCCTATTTCGCACAGTATCCCTATAAATAAATAAAATAAATAATAATTTTTAAATGTTCTTTGAGTTACATTGTTCTGTGAAAGTATAGGTGGTTTGAGGCTTTTCTCTGGGAATCTCTATATCCAGGCTGTGAAAATTCAAGTACAACTTACACTTGTTTACAAACCTGCTCGTTATCAGAATAAAATGGGAAGTGACTTGACCAGCACTTTCCAACAAATGCATTGAGAAGTCTCTGCATCTTCGGTATAAAGAAGGTGAAAAATAAAATGAAAGCCTGCATTTACATTGCACCTCACTGTGAGTTTCGAACATCTCAATGCACCTGACATCTTTATTCTTTCTCTATGAAACTTTTGTTTTAGCTTTTCGGCTGTGTGACTGGTCTTGGCTTTTGTTGTATAAATTATTTTCTTACGAAATAAGCCTCCTGCCAGTTGCAGCCCCTACCTGCCATCCAATACATGGGAGGGGGTGTTTAAGAACAGAGGACACAGCTCATAATAGAGGGGATGGAGATGAGGAGGAATTTCTTTAGCCAGAGAGTAGTGTACCTATGCAATTCATTGCCACAGGCAGCTGTGGAGGCCAAGTCATTGGATATATTTAAGGTAGCGGTTGATAGATTCTTGATTAGTCAGGGCATGAAGGG
This sequence comes from Mobula birostris, assembly GCF_030028105.1. Lineage (NCBI taxonomy): Eukaryota > Metazoa > Chordata > Chondrichthyes > Myliobatiformes > Myliobatidae > Mobula > Mobula birostris. The sequence goes on from NC_092400.1 coordinate 24,491,251, forward strand.
GTACATGGAGAAGGCAGGAGATTGGGGCTGAGAGGGAAAATGGATGAGCCATGATGAAATGGTTGAGTAGAGTTGATGGGCCAAATGGCCTAATTGTGCTCTTACATCTTATAGTCTTATATACGGTACAAAAAGGACTCATTTCAATTTTCTAAAGCAGAATTCTTGTACATACAATAAGAATAATGCAAACCACATCAGCATTCAATCATGCTGTTCATGAATTGCCTTGAATCTAGTAATGTAGTCTCATTTCAACAGTATTTAAGTGGATGATAATTACTTTGATGCCCAGAAGTGTAGGAAAGTAAGACATTAAGTAAGGGCTTTCTTTCTAGATACGCAGGACATTCATTCCCTTGAGTGTGTTCATCCATTCAATTAGATTATTGATGATCCGTGTCTTAATCCCATCTGCTCATTTTGGTTCTGCAAACTTCAGAACCCTTGCCTAATTAAAAATCTATAATTCTCCACATTGACGTTTTCATTTGTCTGGCCTCAGCAGCCTCTTGTGGGAGAGAGTTCTATGCTTTTCACGAAGAAAGGATCACACAGTTCACTACCGAATGAACTCACTCTTGTATCAGATTAATGGGGGAGGATTGCATTCCTCGAAAAGAGCCTGCAGTGTGGTTTTCATTATGTGAAGCTGAGTCCTCGGCACATATTGTACATCAAGAAAACAGATGAAAGAAAACGAGCTTTTTTTTTACATGCACCAAAGGCATATTTAAGTTTGCCGATGACACCACGGTCAATGGGCGAATCAATAGCGGTGATGAATTAGCATTCGGGGGGCGGAGGGGGTATTGAAAATCTGGCTAGGATGTGCTGCAACAGCAACCTCTCTCTCAATGTCAGCAAGAGCTGATTATTGACTACAGGAGGAGGAAACTGGTGGTCCATTCACCCATCATCAGAGGACTAGAGATGGAGAAGGTCAGCAACTTTACAGAGGATCTCTCCTGGGTCCAGCATGTAAGTGCCATTATGAAGAAAGCACAGCAGCACCACTACTTTTTTAGGAAGTTTGTGAAGTTTCAGCGTGTCATCTAGAACTTCAGTAGGTGTGAGTGGAGAGTAGACTGACTGGTTGCATCATGGCCTCCTGGTATGGAAACACCAATGCCCTTGAATGGAATAGCCTACAAAATGTAGTGGATACAACCCAGTCCAACATGGGTAAAGCCCTCCCCATCATTGAGCACATCTACAAGGAGCAGTATCACAGGAAAGCAGCATCCATTATCCAGGAGCCCCACCATCCAGGCCATGTTCTCTTCTCATTGCTGCCATCAGGAAAGAGGTTCAGGAGCCTCAGGTCCCACACAAATCAGGTGCAGGAACAGTTATTACCCCTCATCTATCGGGCTTTTGAACCAGAGGGGATAACTTCACTCACCCCAACACTGAACTGTTCCCACAACCCATTACTTCAATTTGAAGGAAATTGGTTTTCATGTTCAGTGGTTCTCATGTTCTCGATATTTAATGCATATTTATTTATACATTACTATTTCTTATTGTTTTTGCATTTGCAGTGTAATGTCTTTTGCACCTGGCTTTTCATAGATTCTATTGTGTTTCTTTGTATCCACGCTGAATGTTTGCAAGAAATGAATCCCAGGGTTGTATATGGTGCCATGTATGTACTTTGATAATAAATTTACTTTGAATTTTCAACTTCGAATGTTCTCACATAAATCATGTGAATTAATTTTATTCCAAATTTATTCCATCTCTCTGAATTCTGTAGGGCAAATTTCGGTTACCTGAATGGCTGTAACACAGGGGTCACCAGAATTTTCCCTTGTACTGGGCTCAGTTACCAGAATAAATAGCTTCCTTTCGATTTAGGATCAATGAAGAAGGAAAGAATTGCAATTATTTCTCGTGCTTCAGGACCTTAGGATTTTGCACAGCAGGTTATAGATAGTGAAATACTTTCGATATGTGGGTGCCCCCTGTTGTTCAAGGTTGACTATGGATGTTATACCCTAACTATTCATGTTGTTGGTGCAGTGGCTGACAAGATCAATGTGAGAGTGGCAGTCTCTTTTGCAAAGGTCACATCTATCAATGGTCTCATTTCTGCTGGAGATGCAGCATTTCTTTCTATGGGCCCATTTGCCTTCTCCTGGTTTCAGGAATTTTTCCTTGCCTGATCTAAGGTGTTGTTTCAGGGTTCGTTTCCATCTGGTGCAGTCGGCTGCAGGTTCCTGCCATGACGCAGCGTTGATGTCCATCACCTTCATTTTCCACTTGCAGACATGCTTGTAGCACAGTTGTGGGCGCCAGCGGTTCTCTTGCCTGAAGCCAGCTCACCATAGAGGATGTCTTTTCAGATGTGACCATCCCGCGTGCGACAGACATGGCCCAGCCTACGCTGCATGAGCAAGGTGTGCACACTAGAGAGGCTGGCAAGAGAGAGAACCTCCATCTATGTCTCTCAATGAAGTGCACAAAATGCGATGAAGGCTCCTTAAATGGAAGGCAATGAGCCTTCTCTTCTGCTTAATGTGCTGTTGTCCAGGTCTCTCTGTTGCACAGCAGTGTACTGGTGACACTGGTGCTGTACACTGCCACCTCTGTTTTGACTGGGACCTTGGAGTTCTCCCATACTTTTGTGATGAGGCAGGCAAGAGTTGTGGCAGCCTTTCTAATGCACTTGTCGATTTCTGTGTCCAAGGAGAGGTCTTCACTGATGATGTACCCCAGATACTCTGTATGTGAACTGAGGAACAACATCCTGTTTGCAGTTATCAACGATAATGGCTGGTGGTGCCTTCACATCTTATCCTAAGACCGCTTATGTGAAAGTGCTCCGAAGAGCTGCTGTTGCACTCTTCACTCCCCTTCGTTTTGTTGTGGAAGGATCTGATCATGCTCGGTAGACTTGGTGGGCAGTGTACCTTAGAGAAGGTCTGAACGAGCCCATCTCCGCTGACCAAGTCAAATGCTTTGGTGAGATCAATAAACGCAATGTCTTCTGTTCTCTGCACTTCTCTTGGAGTTGGTAGAGAAAATCATGTCCACAGTTGACCTTCCAGCAAGGAAGCCACTTCGTGATTCTGGGGAGACACGTTCTGTAGACTGTCAAGGTTTCTGGAAGACCCCCTCACTCCAGACACTGGCACCAGATGGACTTGACCCTGGTCCTTGGTAGCATGCTTTTCATACGTTCCTACATAGTGCAGACCGCCACACCGACCACTCGCAAGATCAGACTGCAGTCAAAGAAGTCCCATTGTGCTAAACAAGAAGATAACTCCCACATTGATGTCAACAAGATGTCTCACCCAGACCTGCTGCAGCAGTTTGCGAAGTCCTTCGAGAAAGAAGTGAGCACCCATCATCCTGTAAACTCTGTTGCAGAGAAATTGGAATTTCTGCAGAATGCCATCTATAGCACAGCCTTAACTACCTTTGGGAAGAAGACCTTGAAAACAAATAACTGGTTCAAAGCCAAATCCAAACAAGACGACACCCATCATTGAATCCAAACGTGCTGCTCTTGCCGAGTATTGGTATTCACCAAATGAGAGGATCCTACATATCCTCTGGGCTGCTAGAGGTAAAGTTCAGCGGACGGAAAGGCGCTGTGCTGGTGAATAGTGGATGCAGTTTAGTGAAGGTGCCCAGACCACAGCACTGACAGGCAATGTCAGGGGTGGGTGGAATGCCATTAAGAAAGCCCCTTGCCCGTCTCAGAGCAAGATGGCTCCCATCAAGTCCATAAATGGGGAGGTAATCACAGACAGGCAAATAGATGGGGGGATGGATAGAATATGACTCAGATCTCTACTCCAGAGTGAACACTGTCATCACTTCAGCCCTGGATGCCATTAAGTGCCTGCTGACAATGGAAGAACTGGATGCAGAGCTCAGCAAGGCCATCCACAGCTTGGCCTCAGGGAATGCAGTGGGCATTGATGGGATTTCCCTAGACCTGATCAAGCACTGCATGACCACCCTACTGCACCCACTGCATGAAGTCCTCTGTCAGTGCTGGCAGGAAGGAGCTGGACCACAGGATTTGAGGGTATCCAGGAATGTTATCCCCTATAAAACAAAGCTGAGATAAGCAGCTGTAACAACTCCAGGGGCATCTCCCTCTTGAGTGTTGTTGGCAAAGTCTTGGCCCTTTTCTTTTGGTCCGCCTACAGAAGATGGCTGACTGTTGATCTGTTGGACTCCACTGTTTTGTTAAATGCTTTAAATAAGATATTAGATGAATTAATGTAAGAATAAAGTGGTAGATTAATCATACTTTGTACCTCTTTAACAAACTCGTGTATTTTTCACAGTAGTGGCGGTTAGTCCCCAATTAATGACAGAAAGCGGTATCATAGTTACAAAATGGTTTATCAACTTTCTTGTTTTTCATTGGCTAAGCATTAGCACATTACCCATATGATGTAATTGTGCAACCAATGATTGGTTTATTCTTATCTAGAGAATTTCTCTTAACTCGATTATAAAGGTGACATTGTTTCAGAGGCGCCATCTTTTCTTTTTCTCTTCGCCTTCTTCATCTTTGCTTTTCATTGAATCTCTGCTCATTCTCAGCTTTTCACTTAGTTTCAAATGCCTGTATCTTTATTTTAACTTTAAAATAAACAATCATTAAGAATTAAAACTCCTGTCCATTCTTAACTCCTGGAAGAATCCTAACAATGAGAAAAAGAGCAGAGATCCAACATAATGTAGTGGCTAGTTTGAGAATTGCGAGCTCCAATACGATAATAAGCAGATAAGCTATTCTCTGCATTGGTTGAGCGACAAACAATAGCTACATCACATCATTTACTGTCTCTAGATTTACGCACTGTTGCAATCCATGCATGTTGCCATTTCTCCCCGTAACCATCCCATCACATATTCCCACCCCCCCGCACCATTATCTTACTTGTACACTAAATGTGAGGAAATTGTACTCAGCGCCTGCACATCAGATTCTCTAATCTTTGTCAACAACACAGAATTACTTCTTCTGGCACTGTCTCAACATTTTCCAAATTTGATGAAAGATGATAATTTTGAAACATTAACTTGAAATATTTCTCTTGGTAGCTGGATTACCAAGTTTATCAGAGATACAAACAGTCAAAATCAAAGACAAATTTATTATCGAAGTGCATGTATCTTGCCATATACTATCTTGAGATTAATTTTCTTACAAGCATTTACTGTAAAGAAAAATAAAGAAATACAACAGAATTTATGAAAAAAGCTAGCCATAAACAAAGATTGGCAAACAACCAAAATGTAAAATAAGACAAATAGTGCAAATAAAAAAATAATACTGAGAATATAAGTTGGAGAGTCATTGAAAGTGAGTCTGTAGGTTGTGGAATTAGTTCAGAGTTGTGGTGAGTGAAGTTATCTACACTGGTTCAGGTGCCAGATGGATGTCGAGTTCCTGAACCTGCTGATGTAGGATCTCGGTCTTCTGTACATACTACCCAATGGTAGCAGTGTGACAAGAGCATGGCCTGGATGCTGGTCCTTAATGAGGGATGCTGCTTTCTTGTGGCAGTATTCTGCGTATATGTGTTCAATGGTGTGAAGGGCTTTGTCTGTTATGGACTGGAATGTATTTGCCATTTTATGTAGACTTTCCTGTTCCTAGGCAGTGGTGTAAATTAGGTGGAGTTATACTATTGCAATAGTGTGGATGGATTGCTTGTTCATTATGTGTCTGTCAATGACGTGGGTGATCATGGTCTTTCTGTGACCATGATTGTTCTTGGCAAATTTTTCTACACAAGTGGTTTGTCAATGCCTTCTTCTAGGCAGTGTCTTTACAAGATGGGTGACCCCAGCCTTCATCAGTACTCTTCAGAGATTGTCTGCCTGGTGTCAGTGGTCGCAGAACCAGGACTTGTGACATGCACCAGCTGCTCACACGGCCTGCTCACATGGCTTCACATGACCCTGATGGTGGGGCGGGGAGTTAGGCAAGGGCTACACCTTGCAGGCTAGTGGAGAGAAACAGAGCCTTACCACCTCCTTTGATAAAGATATATCTCCACCCCACCACCCAGCTGGCTGGGTACAAATGTGAAATACTCAAGGTGGCTCAAGAGGAGCATAAACACCTACATGGATTGGCTGGACCAAATGACTGACTCCTGTGCCTTATATTCATCATAATATTTGTAGACAAAGTGGACGGGATAAAATAGTGGCAAATGGATATCTAAGTAGAGCCACCAGGCTGGAGTCGATGCTGCCCCCCAGTGTTCACTCAGCAGAAGACAAGCTCTGTTGTGGTTGACTGCAGATTTCTGAGGCATTGATGGCTCTTGTCTGGAAGCTTTTAGTGCTTGGTTGCATCTTACTGATACCTTTATGTGCTTGCTATTTTTTTACATGCTATGTGTATAGAGTGCTGTGTGTGACTGTTGGTACTGTGTTTTGCAGCTTGACCCTGGAATAATGCTGTATTCATGGCTATTCATGTATGGTAGAATGACAATTAAACTTGAATTGAATTGAAGTGTGAGGACATTGATTTTGAACTTGAAGGGGTTAAATTACTTCATAAATAATGAACCTTAACCCAAATGAAAAACTAAATGCAACAGTGGAACATAATATGCTCGGGACGGGTACCAAAAATAATCTAAAAGGCTAATGGAACATTGATCTTTATGCCTCTGTGACTGTGATGCAGACTCTATGGAAGGACTGATCGTTTTGGAGATGGCACAGTGGATGTTTCTTGGGATGAGGTATTTCAGTTATGAGGCAAGTCCGGAGAGCCTAGGTCTGTTTTTCCTGGAGCTATAAAGGTTAATGGGAGACATTATGGTGGGAGGGTCTCGGACCAGAGGACACAGCCTCAGAATAGAGAGGCATCCTTTTAGAAGGGAGATGAGGAGGAATTTCTTTAGCTAGAGAGCGGTGAATCTGGAATTTGTTGCCACAGGTGGCTGTGGAGGCCAAGTGCTTACGTATATTTAAGGCAGAGGTTGATAGATTCTTGACTGGTCAGGGCATGAAGGGATACAGGGAGAAGGCAGGAGACTGGGGCTGAAAGAGAAAATAGATCAGCCGTGATGAAATGGCAGAGCAGAATTGATGGGACAAATGGCCTGTTTCCATGATGTGTGAGCCAGTAAAATGGTAACTAGTATACTAGATAGAGGGTGGAAGTTATGTAGCAACTACACAACATTAGATTACTCCTGGAAAACATAGGAGGAAGTGCTTTAGAGAGAAGTCTTTAGCCTTGGGTACATATAATATAGAACCAGTAGAATAATACTGAAACAAGGATCTTCCCCTTAGTAATAATGATTAGGGAGACACAGAGAGAATCAGTAATTATCAACAAGTACCGTTACTGTCTCAACAGAAGAGCACATGAACTTATGTGTGCACCTACTAAGTTTTCCTGAGCCTCCAAGAACAGACAAAGAATAGAAAAGGTAATTCCTGTTAAAAGAAGTCTCTGCTGGTTATCTGGTCCTCATAGTCCCATTCTGAATCTCCATGTAACGTGCCCGTGGGGCACTCTACATCCACAATGATGGGTCATTGTTCCACCACACCGGAAGCATCTGCTTTTATATTCAATCCTTACCAATTCAAATGTTGCAGTATTATTGACTAGGGGTCATTTGACTGACCTTTAATGCCTTCTTATTGGCTCTGGTCCAAGCCAACATCCTTTTATTGTCCTTCTTTCTGCAAGTGACAACTGGTATCTTATGGCTCCTTGTTTTTTTCAGAAACTAGTTCGAATCATTCAGGGCAGGCACAGACCCCAACATTCACAAACCTGCATGTTATATTATATCAAAGAACACTTCACAAATAACTTCTTATTTGGAAATTATCTCTAGTCCAGCAGATTACCTGAAGTATAATTGTGTCTACTTTAAAACATTACTCAAGCCAAGTAACTTCCATTCACAAAATGGAGGACATGGAGCCATTTCACAAAATGGCAGCCTCCATCGCCTTTGACTTCATGGCAAGAACAAAGACAACTGGTCTGTCTGCTTCTGCCATCTCTGATTCATTTGAATTTACTGTAGCTCTTTCTGGCCAATAATTCCTTTAGTCAAAAGGAGAGGTGACGGGAAAAAGTTGCTAATGTCTAAAATTTACTACTAGGTCCTTCAGGAACAAAGTTTGCAAAACTTCTACATGCAAAAGATATAACTCTCTTTCACAAGTGATGATTGATGTTGAGTGAAATGTTAACTTAAAATTGGTGAACTTTTGATGACTTGAGGAACGTGGAGCAAAGATGAGAATATGGATAAAGTCAGTTATAACTTCCCTGAATGGTGCAACAGACTTGTGAGGCTAAATGGGCTGATTCGAGTCCTATGTTTCTATGAGCTGGTGTTGGAATGATGCCCCAGTATGAATCATCTCCTTCAAGAAAGGAAGGGTAACAGAGAAAAACAGATGGAGAGCTGGAGATGAAAATGCAAAAAGTGAGAGCACCAGCTGGAAGACTCTGTTGAATAATATTTTAAAATTAATAATCCCTGATCAACAATTGAAAATACAGAATTAGTGAAGATGTACATTGATTTCTATTGAAATTCAATATAATGGCTGGCATAAATATATCAATAATATTTGTCCTTTACAAATAAGGGTTAGAGTTCTGCTGGCAACAAACGGTAGCTAGGCAGAATTTACATTTTGTTTTCAGGAAGCTGTATGTGGCATTCAAACTGTAAATGTAGATCACTGCCCAACAGCTTTCATTACTGAGATAGTCCGATCATTGGTGTGGTGGTAATGAAAGAGACCAGGGAGGGAAAAGCACAGGTAAAAATGATGCAAAAAGTGTCAGTTTTGTGAAAGAAATTTTTTTTTTACAGGAGTTGTTCAGTGATGGTTTTCACTCCGAGAACTGTGTTACTTTCTCAAACATATTGTGAGTTGTTCCAGTATTCAATGAAGAAATTAATAGACTTAGTAACAGAAAACCAATGCAATATTGTGACTGACAGGATCACTTTCAGTGCTAAACTAATTTCAGAATCAGGTTCAATAACACTGGCAGATATCATGAAATTTGTTATTTTACAGCAACAGTAAAATTGCAATACTTAGTAATTAAAACAAACTATAAACTATAATAAGAAATATACATATAGATTAAATTAACTAAGCAGTGCAAAAAGAGAACTAAAAAAGTGGGTTCATTGTCTAAGCAGAAAAGTGATGGCAGAGGGGTAAATGTTGTTTTTAAAACATTGAGTGTGTATCTTCAGGCTTCTGTACCTCTTCCTTAATGGTGGCAATGAGAATAGGTCTTCAACGCCGCTTTTCCCGAGTCATTGCCCTTTCGGAGTTATCCTTGATGCTGGGGAGGTGAATGCCCATGATGGAGGTGGCTGAGTTTACGACGTTCTGCAGCTTTTTTGCCGATCCTGTGCAGTGGCCCCCTCCATAACGGACAGTGATGCAACCAGTTAGAATGCTCTCCACAAGAAATTTGCAAGAGTATTTTGGTGACGTACCAAGTCTCCTCAAATTCCTAAAGAAATACGGCCTCTGTTGTCCCTTCTTTATAATATGTTGGAATCAGGATAGATTCTTCCCACTTTTGATCCCTTGATGAGGACTGATTTCATTCCCTCGACTTCCCTTTCCTGAGGTCCACGCTCAATTCCTTGGTCTTACTGACGTTGAGAGCAAGGTTGTTGTTGTGATCTGTTTCACACCTGTACTCCTCCTCGTCGCCATCCGAAATTCTGCCAACAAAGTTATGTCTGTGGAAAATTTCAAAGTTAAAGGTAAATTTATTATCACAGTGCATACACGTCACCATTTACAACTCTAAGATTCATTTTCTTGCGGGCATACTCAATAAATCCATAATGAAAAAATAACCATAACAGAATCAATGAAAGGCTGCGCTTACTCGGGTGTTCAACAAGGGTGAAAAAGACAACAAACAATGCAAATACAAAAATAAATAAATAATAATAATAATAAATAAGCAAGAAATATTGAAAACATGAGATGAAGAGTCCTTGAAAGTGAGTTCGTAAGTTGTGGGACCATCTCAACGATGGGGCAAGTGAAGTTGAGTGAAGTTATCCCCTTTGGTTAAGGAGCCTGATGGTTGAGGGGTAGTAAGTGTTCCCAAACCTGGCGGTGTGGGTCCTGAGGCTCCTGTACCACCTTTTTGATGGCAGCAGCGAGCAGGCGAGTGTGTCCTGGGTGGTGGGGGTCCCTGATGTTGGATGCTGCTCCACATAGACGTGGTTAATGGTGGGGAGGGTTTTACCTGTGATGGATTAGGCTTCATCCACTACTTTTTGTTGGATTTTCCATTCAAAGCCATCAGTGTTTCCACGCCACACTGTGATGCAGCCAGTCAACATACTCTCCACTACACTAAAGATGGTGTTTGAGCTGCAGGTGTACAGAGACTACAGCAGTGGGATAAGCATGCATCCTTGAGTTGCTCCAGGGCTGTTTGTCAGCCAGTAGATTGCAAAGTGGGCTTTCTTCAACCCCTGTGTACATCTGTCTAAAGCATCTGCATTGATGATGCAATCCACCAATCCTTAAAAGAAGAAAAGTTAAGGCCTGTCTCTATCACTATGTCTGACTGGTGACACAAGTTCTACCTGTGTATTCCCCTAAAATCAGGGTAAGCAGATATCAGATTGCAGAGCAGCTTCACACAGACATGCAGTATTATGCAGAAGTCTTAAGCGCATATAGATAGCTAGGGAGCCGATGACTTTTGCACAGTACTGTAGTAATTTTATGTATTGCACTGAACTGTTGCTGCTGCTACAAAAAATAATTTTGTGATGAATGTGAGGGATTGTAAATCTGATTCTGATATGGGTCACTATTATGGACTGAGAGTGGGAATGGGGCAGAGAGATGAGAATCAAGGTTGGGAAAAGGGGAAGGGAGAGAGGAACACCAGAGAGACGTCCTGTAATGATCAATAAGCAAATTGTTTGGAATCAAATGACTTTGGCTGGTGTCTCAGGGCTGGGTGTGTCTGCATCTACACCAATTGCCACCCCGGCATTCCTTTTCTACTACCTGTTCCACACCACTACTGTGGTGCTCCATCCTCACCATTCCCAACGTCCTTCACTCCGCCAGATTTACAGACTCGCTCTCCGCTCCATTTTGAAAAATACAGTACTGTGCAGCAGTCACAGGCACCCTGGCTATATATATGCACCCAAGAGTATTGCACAGGGTTCTACTTGTCATTAGCCCAAGAATTTGCCACCAGGCACACTCTCAGTGATCAGAAATTGAAGCTACTTCTTTCACTTAAGCTGTTTTAATAAGCAAAATTTCCCATCAATAAAGCTGTGGGGGGAAAAATCCCTCCTAAATAGAATAAAACATGCATAGATAATGAAAAATTCAAATCCCCACCTGGTTACAATTAGCATTGTTTGGTACAGCCATCTTTCGTCGGTTTACAGTATCATTCACAAAGCCACAATCTCTTGAAATCCCTAAAGCAGTAGTTCCCAGACTTTTTTTATACCAGTGAGCCTTACCATTAACCAAGGGGTTTGTGGACCCCAGGTTGGGAACATCTGCTCTAAAGGATCAAATGTGATGTGGTGTGCACCTTTGGGCTTTGTCTCCCATCACTGGTTTACCTCCATCGCTCAGAAGTTCTGCTTCCTTTGATGCTTTTCACTGCGCCGCTGACAGATTCCCCGCAGGCATGTGATTGTGCTCGGTACACACTGCTGTTCTGTTATCCATCATCATTGCTCACCCAGATTTTTGAAAGATGTCAGAGGATAGTACAATGATCTCCTTCATCCTCCTGTGATCTATCAATCAGATTTAATGCAGCAGTAAGCAATCTTCACTTGTAAAATATCAAGGTATTGAATGAAATGCCATTGTCCGTCCTTGATTAAAATATCAAGCTTGAGGGAAGAATAAGGATGGTTGAAGACGCCAAAGAATATCGGTTGTCCTGAGGTCAAAGAGTACCAGGAATAATCTCCTCAATTACTTCTACAAAGCTGGCTCAGACATGATAAGCGAGATTTTTTTTTCTTATTCCTCCCTGGCATCTGGGCGTCATTGCCAGTGCCAGCATTTGCTGTGCCTTTCTCTGATTGTCTCTGAGAAGGTGATGGTGAGTCATTTCCTCGATCTGTGAGTTGACGAACTTCTGTGGTACAGTTTGTTGGCTGATCCGGGATTTTAAGTCAGCAAGATAAAGGAACGGAGATGCGATTCCAGTTGAATAGGAGTGCAGATGTAAAAGCCCCCTGTAAATTCATTCATCATTCTAACTTACATTCAGTGGCCACTTTATTAGGTACCCGCTAATAAAATGTATGTTTGGATCTTCTGCCTTTGTTGCCCATCCAGCTGAAGATTCAGAGATGCTCTTCTGCACACCGCCGTTGCAACGCGTAGTTACTTGAGTTACTCTCGTCTTCCTGTCAGCTTGAATCAATCTGGCTGTTCTGCTCTGACCTCTCTCATTAACGAGGCATTTTCACCTCTCAGAACTGCCACTCAGAGGATGTCTAGTACTTTTCGCACATTTACTTTGGAGACTCTAGAGACTGTTGTGTGTGAAAATGCCAGGAGATCAGCAATCTGAGAGATCCTCAAATCAATCTGTCAGGCACCAACAATCATTCCATGGTCAAAGTCACTTACATCACATTCTGATGTTTGGTCTGAACCACAAAGGAATCTCTTGACCATGTCTATATGCTTTTATGCATTGAGTTGCTGTCACATGATTGGCTGATTAGATATTTGGACTAATGACCAAGTGTACCTCACAAAGTGTTCACTGAGTGGGTATCACCGTCCTTTCGTTGTCGCCAAGCATGGAACTCCCAAGCAATAGCAATTGGCAGCAGTCGGCTGGGGCATGGGCAATAAAGGGAGCATGGACAAAGCTGGGGCTGTTTTCGCTGGAGTGAAAGTGGCCAAAGTGTAACCTTAAAGAGGTTTATAAAATCATGAGGGGCATAGATAGATAATCATAGTCTTTTTTCCAGGGTAACTGAGCTGAACAGTAAAGGCCGTAGGTTTAAGATGAGAGGGGAGACGCTTAAAAGGGGTGTGAGGGATAAGATTTTCACACAGGGGGTGGAAGGTATTTGCAATGAGCTGCCAGAGGGGATGGCTGAGGCATGAACAATTACAATGGTTAGAATAAATTTGGACATGTACATGGATAGGAAAGATTTAGACAGATTTAGAATAGAGCCCTAAGGTCATAGAAAAGTACAGTACAGAAACAGGTCCTTCGGCCCATCTAGTCCATGCTGAAACCACTTAAACTACCTACTCCTATTGGCCTGCACTGAGACCATAGCCCTGCATACCCCTCCCATCCATGTACTTATCCAAACTTCTCTTAAACATTGAAATCAAGCTCGCATGCACCACTTGTGCTGGCAGCTCGTTCCGCACTCTCACCAACTTCTGAGTGAAGAAGCTTCCCCTCATGTTCCCCTTAAACTTTTCATCTTTCACTCTTAACCCATAAGCTCTGGTTGTCATCCCACCCAACCTCAGTGGCAAAAGCCTTCTTGCAGTTACCCTGTCTGTACATCTCATAATTTTATATACCTCTATCAAATCTCCTCTCTATCTTTTACGTTCTAAGGAATAGGATCTTAACCTATTCAATCTTTCCTTGCAACTCAGGTCCTCCAGACCCAGCAACATCCTTGTAAATTTTATTTGTAATCTTTCAATTTGTTTTACATCTTTTCTGTAAGGAGGTGACCAAAACTGCACACAATACCAATATTTAAGAGAGGAAGGTTTTAGAACGATATAGGACAAATGATCTTAAATTGGCACTGGGATAAATAATCAGCCAGAATCTTACTCAATGGTGGAGCAACCGAAAAGTGCCACCACCGTCCACTTTGACCAGTTTTGCTCTGACCAATTTTGGCAGCCTTCTTGATGCCATGTTTTATTCAACTGTTGCCCTGATGTCAAAGGCAGAGTTGGAAAATAATAAAATTGCGTAGGAGCATCACATTGAGCCTGTTCTCCCATTCACTAAGATCATGACTGACCCAGTATTAGTCACGCCATCACGTTCTTCCTCTATCCCACACTCCTTGACTCACCAGTCACTCTCACTTCATCTCTGGAATGATTGCTTCTCATTCTTGCACCCTTCTCTTCACCTCGACGTCACTGTCCATGGCCATTCCCCTTCCAATCTCTGCAATATCTCCAGACTCACCGCCAATGCAAGATCTTTTTGTTCTTTCAGATTCGGTTTTTGAACCTTCTTTTTTAAGTTAAGTTGTTCCTTTTCTTGACTGCTGTATTATCAACAGTTTTCATTGTGCTGTTGTGTTGCTTACATCATTTTTTGCACATTTTTCACTTAGTTTCCCCTTTTCTATATTGTTCATCTGGTGGAAATCCCAACGGTGGTAAAATGTGTTACCATCTTCCATGCCAAATGTTACAACAATACTTTTGATAAGGAGTCTATTGAAGCTCAAAATATTGTGGGTTCAAATCCCACTCCAGAGACCTTAGGTAAATAGAATGGACTGCATTTGATCATTAGGTGTTCCAGGTACATGAGTTTGACAAAAGCGCCACATTGGAGTATCACCAAGAGTTTATCACGAAACACATATCTCCACCTTTTGACTTTTTGAAACAGCAGTTCGGTCCATTCGATAAATTGAGAAGCCTTTGGGTCTGACCGCTGTATCTAGTGTTCTGGGTGAAAGCCACATCTTGCTCAGACATAGAACACAATAATCTCTCATTTCCCTCCATTACAGCAGGGTCTTCGATTTTGTTCCCCTGCAACTGCACATTTGCTACTCAGATCCTGGGTAGAGGGGATTTCATCCCTGTCTGTTGATACTGAGGGGGTGCCGCATTTTGAGCATATTTGTCAGTTGAATGGGCCATTAAACTGATGCTGCCTCTGATCTCTTGAGAGTAGGAAACTATTATTGTCTTGCATAAGACAATAAAACTCCTATATGCTGAGTGATGGTGGCCGCCGAGTAAGGTTTACTGCATCTGCAGATTGAATCTGGGGCCTATGAACATTCCCACATGGTACTGGAGCATCGTGATGAGCAGACATAAGACAGCACTATGCAGGTGCCTGTCGAATCTTCTGAGGTTTTCTGGGAGTGGAGTTCGGAGAGGATGAGGGATGGGGTGGGTTGTGGGGGTTGCAGTGTCTGGGCCACAAGCTTCAGGAAGAATGGAGCTGGACATTGGGGGTTGAAGCGAGAATGTCAGACAGGTAGCAGCCCTGGAGGGGACAGGAGGCAGTGGACAATTTTACTCCCGAGGAGGACAAATTGTTGGCAGGTACGGAATGGAGGAGGGCAGGGTGGTGGGGATGGTGTTTGAGAGAGGATGGGGTAATCAAGAAAGAAAGGAAGGTGGAAGGTCATAAGAGGGAAGGGGAGAGTGAAGGGGGAGGTAGCTGAGAAAGAGAGGACAGAAAAAGTGGAGGAGGCTCAGAGTGGCAGGTAGGGTGTTTTGGAATAGACTGTAAAATTGTTACAGTATTTTTTTCTGCAGTTTAACTTTCCCAATCCCACTTGTATTTCATATAATTAGCTATGCAATTGTTCAGCGTCCCCTAGTGGTTACAATTCTTTGTATTATTTTGGAATCTTCTCGGGGAAATCTCATTTTTGAATAGGGGCTATCTAACTGGTTAATTCTTATCTATAAATTTGAATGGAGGCAACACACACAAAATGCTGGAGGAGAACAGTGTCTATCGAAAAGAGTAAATGGTCAAAGTTTGGGGCTGAGACCCTTTATCAGAACTGGTAAAAAAATGATGAGAAGTTAGAGCACCTTCTGGTGGAGGGAGGGGAGGAAGAAGTACAAGGTAGTAGGTGATAGGTGAAACTGGGAGAGGGGGAGGGAGTGAAGTAAAGAGCTGGGAAGATGATAGGTGACAGAGATAAAGAACTGGAGAAGGAAGGATCTGATGGAAAGGGTAGATGACCATGGTAGAAAGGGAAGGGGTAGGAGCACCAGAGGGAGGTGATGTGCAGGTAAGGAGATAAGGTGAGAGAGGGAAACAGGAATGGGAATGCTGGGAGGGGGACATTTACTGGAAGTTTGAGAAGTCGAATTTCATGCCATCAGGTTGGAGGCTACCGAGACGGGATATGAGGTGTTGCTCCTCCAACATGTGTGGCCTCATCACGGCAGTAGAGGAGGCCATGGACTGATATGTCAGAATGGGAATGGGGTGTAGAATTGAAATGAGTGAGCACCAGAAGATCCGGCTTTTTCTGGCAGACGGAGTATAGGTGCTTGGTGAAGCGATCTCCCAATTTAAGTCGGGTTTCACCGATGTACTGCAGGCCACACAGTAGATGCTCCCAACAGACTCACAGGTGAAGTGTCGGCTCACCTGGAAGGATGGTTTGGGGCTCTGAATGTTAGTGAGGGAGGAGGTGTAGGGGCAGGGGTAGCACTAGTTCCGCTTGCAGGGGCAGGGACCAGGAGGGAGATCAGTGGAGGGGGATGAATGGACAAGGGAGCCGCGTAGAGAGCAGTCCCTGCGGAAAGTGGAAAGTGCGGGAGAGGAAAGATGTGCTTGGTGGCAGGTCTTGGCAGGCACGGAACTCGCTGAGGTGTGGGCGCAATGGGACAAAGGTAAGGCCTTGCTGAGGACAGAATGCTCTGCCTCAGAGAGGGGAAGGTCAGAGGGAATAGTGAAGACCTGGCACAGATGAGAGCTGGGATCGGGGGGGGGGGGGGGAAGGGGTCTGGTAGTGTCTGGGGAGAGGGGAGGGTTGGATGTTTCAGGGATGGTGGGGTGGGAGGAAGATGGAGCCTCTGAGGACCCAAGAGTTGATGGTGGGACCTGAGAGACACAGAGTAGTGGTGGGGGAAGGGGAGACAGGGGTTCCAGTGGCAGCACGTAAAGTTCCTACCTAGAAGTGCTGTTGGTCAAGGTCAAGGCCGGAGTTGGAGTTGGAGGTTGTGCAATTGGCACTTTGGAGGTGTCCGAGGTGGTTGGAACCTGCATGGTTGGCTGTGGAGTCCGGGTTTTGAATCTGCTCGGGATTGCCAGAGCCGTTGAGCACGGCAGCAGGGATCATGACCTGGAGACGCCCGTGCCTGTCAGCTTTGGAGACAGCAGGTTCTGTAGTCTGCGGATGAGCGATCCTCTGATGCTTGCAGGATGTGAGAAAATCAAAGAACTGGCAACTGAAATTGTGGATTTGACAGAGGATGAAGTATCAGACATGTACATTACAGGTGGCAGAGAGAGAATCCGGAAGTTGTGGAAGCGATTGGAATAGGGACCCCAGGTACCTCCTCTTGGCGGAAAGCATGGAGCGTAGAAGCAGTCAATTGATTGTGAGTACCCTGGGTTATCAGAGGGCCCGAGTTGAGAAGGTTGAAAACTGACCTGGAAGCCATGTGGCACAAGATGGCAGCAAAGACATACGCCCCCAGGAAGAATACGCAGCTGTGGTAGCAGATTTGGGTGAGCGCATGGTCGAAGAGTTGGAGGGCAGCTGAGATCGCAGAAGGGGAGTAGTGAAAGAAGGTTTCACTGAATCTCGCAGAGGGGAAGATTTGAATTTCTTCGGGGTAGGTATCCCTAATTAGAAAGGAATGCCTGTTATCTATGGTATAAGAACATGTCACATCATCATCTTCTCTTCTTTTTTTCTTCTTTGTTATTCTTTCCTGACTTTGCTACTAGACTTTTGCTGCTCTCTGTTTCCGATTCCTTTGTTCTCTTAGCACTTAATAAAATGCTCGTGAAGCAACTTATGCCTCATTTTTGACTTCTGAAAGAACCTCAGATCAAAAAGATCAGATTCCAAAGGAAGGATGACAAATGTAGGGAGAGAGGGAGTGAGGGGATGATGGCACTGGGAAAACAGGGAAGAGAGATTAAAGGGAACATGTGGGCTAGATTTCGTTTGTGTTTAGACCTATGTGTTTGTCCATAGACACAACAGAACTTTCTCCATTCAGTTTGCAACTTCCTTGTCCTTGTACCAAAACCTTGCTCTGGCAATGTTGCATGTTAATTGGTGTGCATGTGAATGGCTACCACTTCCCAGAACCAGAGGAAGCAGGCCTTTAAATCCAGGAGAATGCCTAAGAACTTTGGAATTCAGTGGAATATTGGAATCAAGGCTTTAATGAGGTCTGGATCTGAGCAGTTCTAGCAGAAACCAAATTGAGCATCAGCGGGAAGTTTCACAAACATAAAAAAATCTGCTAATATGTCCTTAGGTGGGAGGAGAAGATGGCGGCGCGATGCAGCTCGCAGTGGCCACTCTGGTGGTGATGTCTTTTATTTGTCAAGTAGGGTGCCGTGCATAATCCTGATTTGATGGAGACAGATGTGAGAGCGCGGAGGAACATCTGGTGAAACTTCTGAAATGCCCGCTTCGCTGCTGCTGCTACTGTGTGGTCCAGAATCTCCGGAGGAGAAGGCCCCGAGTCCTTGGCTTTGCTTGTTGCTCGGCGGCCGGGGTGGGGTCGAAGCACTCGGCAGAGGACGGTGCTCGGAGAGGCTGTGTCGGAGGGGCTGGTCGGAGGCTCGAAGTTTTCGGACGGGCTCAGAGTCGACTGCGGTCGGGTGCTTCCCATGCATCGGCAAGTTGGCGGTGCTTGGAGGTTCACGGCAGGGAGAGTTTCTCCCTTCTGCCGCCTGCTATCGGGACTATCAGGAGTTGATCGGAACTTTGAGACTTTTTTTTACCGTGCCCATGGTCTGCTCTGTATCAAATTGTGGTATTGCTTTGCACTGCTGTAACTATATGTTATAATTATGTGGTTTTGTCAGTTTTAGTCTTGGTTTGTCCTGTTTTTTTTTGTGATATTATTCTGGAGGAACGTTGTATCATTTTTTAATGCATGCATTTCTAAATGACAATAAACGAGGACTGAGTGTCCTCATAATCTCATCTAATCTATTGGTGGATTTGACGTCTTGGTTGATAAGATCCTCCATTGCTCTGGTGATGATTGAGGAAAGACTGATGGATCTGTAATCTAACAGATTGAATTCAGCAACATCATTAGCTTGCATTTTTTTTCTTCACTCTAGCTCATCTTGTGGACATTCCTGGTATGAAATATTTACATGTTGATTTCATATAAGGTCAATACCTTCACTTTCAATGGAGTTCTTCTGCAGTGCAATTAGCTGGCTATGTAACGATGAACTCAGGCTAGTGCACCCAGGCACGGAGTAACTGGAGACTCAAGCATAAAACGCCAATGAGAGTTTATTCACCGAAGAGCCAACAGAGATACGCAGGTCACTCAGAACAAACATCACTATGGAAAGGCTATTTCACTACTGAGCGACGAGTTCTCAGCGCGCATAACTTAATTAGTACAAGGTTGCACAAGAAATGCACAGTTACCAGTAAACAGCACAGAAAAACTTCAGGGAGCAATTAACAGGTGAAACGAGTCACAATTAGGTAAATTAACGATATTCAGGTGAAGTAGAGCGTCAAGGGTTGGAACCCTCCGGGGCCTCTCAACTGGCACAACAGGTTGAGGTTGAGATGTTGATTCATCAGCTTGTGTGAGAGAAATAGGGCAGGCAGAGATGTGGAATACCTGACATTGAATTCATTCGCCCTCATTTTTCATGCACTAGTTGTTGATAGAAGCAATCTAATTTGAGTGAGATCACACTCATGAATTTCCAGGTGTCGCTGCATTCTTCTGTGACTGAGGGATCTCTGTGTGCAGCTTACTGTAGGAATTCCAACATTTTCATGACTGTAAAAGTTGAGCATTGCACATGCCTCCTCTTTCCAGAATCAATTTGATCTTTGTTTAACACTACATCAAAAAAATAGGAGCACAATTAAAAACAAGAGAAAATTTGCAGGTGCTGGAAATCCAAGCAGCACAAACAAAATGCTGAAGGAACTCAGCAGGCTAGGCAGCATCTATGGAAAAGAACAAACAGTTGACATTTTGGGTTGAGACCCTTCATCAGGACAATTAAGCTGAGATTGCTAGTGAGTTGTCAGCTAAAAGGTCTTCACTGTGCCTGCTTCAATTTTCAATACACGGAACTTTTGAAACCTTGTAAAGGGCTGTTGCATCACTGATCTGCTTTCTCTTTGTGCTCTGCTATGACCCTGACCTGGTAGTCATTCCATGGTGCTGGGACATGGCACTTGAACATTCAGGCAGAAGACTGTGTGCAGATTCAAAGTTTAAAGAAAATTTTATTATCAAAGTACATATGTGTCACCACATACAACCCTGAGATTCATTTTCCACGGGTATACTCAGCAAATCTATAGAATAGCATTGATAACAGGATCAATGAAAGATCAATCGGAGTGCAGAAGACAATAAACTGTGCAGATACAAATATAAATAAATAAATAGCAATAAGTAACAAGAACATGAGATAAAGAATCCTGAAGGCAAGATCTTTGGTTGTGGGAATATTTCTTTCTTTTTCAATATTTTTATTGATTTCTTACATAAAAGAATACAGAGTACAGTAGGATATATAATATATATCAATTACAACATATTGGAATCACAAACATAGTCTCGTTACCCCATATCCGTATATATTAAATTTAAACATAATACTGAAAAGAGATAATTTTATTATACAAAAAAAAATCTAAACCCACTACCAGAAAAAAAACAGCTGTTTGGTTAAAAAAAAGGAAAGGAAAAAATCCTTATCATATAATAAAACATATTGTTAGCCAACATCTGTGCTTAATAGCAAATCAAAGATTTTGAAAATAATTCAAAAGAGGTCCCCACAATGTTAAAAAATCTTGTCTAGGTTCAGAAATTGAACAGTGAACCTTCTGTAAATTTAAGCATGACATAACATCATGTAACCAATGAGTATGAGTAGGTGGAGTGACATCCTTCCACTTAAACAACAATGCCCTCCTGGCTATAAGAGACATAAAGGCCAAAATATGCAAATCATGTGACTCCAAAATAATATCATTTCCTCCAACAATACTAAATAAGGCAGTCAAAGGATTAGGTTTAAAATTTACTTCAAAAACACCAAAAAGGTTTGGAATACTTCCTTCCAATATTTTTCAAGACTCGGATAAGTCCAAAACATATGAATCAGTGAAGCTTCTCCATTGTTACATCTATCACAATAGGGAGATATATCCGAATAAAAACGAGAGCTTATCTTTAGCCATGTGGGCCCTATGAACCACTTAAAATTGTAGAAGGGAACGACGGGCACATAACAATGAAGTATTAACCAATTTAAAAATTTCATTCCGAGTATCCTCAGAAATTGGAATCCGTAAATCTTGTTCCCAGAGATTTTTAATTTTGTCTAAAGGAATATTTCTCATTCCCAACAACATACCATAAATATTAGATATAGATCCATTATGGAAGGGTTTCAAATTAAAAATTGTATCAAGTAAATTCTTATCTGGACTTTTAGGAAATGTATGTACTTGAGAACGCAAAATCTCTAATTTGTAAATATCGAAAAAAGTGGGATTTGGGTAGGCTATACTCAGCAGACAATTGTTCAAATGAAGAGAGACTATCTTCAACAAACAAATCCTGAAAACATTTAATACCCAACCTATTCCACTCTTTAAAAATTACATCAGTCATAGAAGGTTTAAAAAAATAGTTAGAAAAAATGGGACTTGAAAGTGAAAAACTCAATAAACCAAAATATTTTCTAAATTTTACCCAAATCCTCAAGGTGTGTTTAACTACAAAATGATCAGTTAAATTACTTAAAGATAAAGAAATTGAGGATCCAAGAATAGAAATGATAGAAAACTTATTAACAGAATTAGCTTCTAAAGAAACCCAGACCAGACAGACCTCTTGATTAATATAATATAACCAAAACGTAAGATTCTGTATATTGACTGTGTGGGAACATTTCAATTCTTGGGCAAGAGAGTGTAGTTATCCCTTGAGGAGTAGTAGCTGTTCAGCCCGGATGCAGAATATCATTCTATTTCTCTCCTCAGCATTTTCCCTCACCTTCGTGGTAATGTCTTACGCATCTATTCTGTACTCACTACAGGAAGTTCTGACACTCTTCTAGTGACACAGCATTTGGGAGCTTTTATGTAACTCCTGCCGAGTACCATGCAGGTCCTGTTTTAGTCCATAATCCTAAATACAAATATCATAGAAGTGTTTCCAACAGATTTTTGGCCAATTTCACTTTTTTCTGCAGAACATCCGGCTGGTGTTGTTTAGAATATGTTTAGCATCCCACAAAATGCTGACGTTCAATGTTAAAGCATGAATAATACCACATAATCCTTATAATGTAGCTATCAGAAAGTTGTTGCTAACCACTATGCTACTGGGCTGCCCTAATGTATTCAACCCTATTCTCTTACTTGATCTGAAGCTTTGGGTGAAACACTTATCCTGTCTCAGACAACCAGAAAGTGAAAGCTAGGAAAAATGAAAGTGTTGGGCTTTGTAACTTACTGTCGCGTGGTGGTTGGTACCAGCGACCTGCTGCTGCCTGTAAGGAGCTTGTATGTTCTCCCTGTGACCGTGTGGGTCTCCTCCCACTGCCCAAAGACGTACGGGTTGGCAGGTTAATTGGCCATTGTAAACTGGCCTGTGATTAGGCTACGGTTAAAACAGGGGTTGCTGGGTGGCGCAGCTTGTAGGGCTGGAAGGAGTATTCCGCGTTGTATCTCAATAAATAAATAAATAAATCCTCCAATTTTTATGGATGTGCGATAGAAGTATTCCTGTCTGGATGGGAAAGGGTGGAGAGGTGAAGTTATATGTGGCATTGGGGAGAAAAAGCTCTCGTTAAATTATTTATTAACCCATACAGCCAAGGAAGCCGCACTAATTGAGATGGTGGCAGCCATTTTGACCATCATTTTCATATTGCCCTCCAAGAGGACCACAACTTTTGGTTTGGAGGCTTGTGTGCCTCAATGACTCAGAGAGCTATTTTGGCTGGAGTCAGGGCTTTATGCTTTCGCTCTTGGTAGGACCACCCAAGCCAAACAGGTCAAAGGGGAGAGGCCAGGCTAAGAGTGGTCCACCAGTCCTCCAGGTTTGGGGGTTGGGGGGGGGGCTCAGCTCAGGGCTAACAACCCTAACTGGTCAAACAAAACTGTTCCAGAAACAGCAATGAAGAATCCTTCTGCATCTGAGTATGATAGTATTCCTGAGACTCCACCCGGGCAGTAATAAAAACTGAGAAGAATCTACTGGCATGAAGAAGGAAGCCCTGAACACCAATGGACAGACAGAGATGGAGAACAGCAGTGTAACAGACAGTAAGTAACTTTCATATTGCCATGGAATATTTCTGGCATCTTTTCTCCAGAACAGCAAGTAGACCATATCTGTGTTAGGGTGTCTTCTGGAGTTATGGTATATAGCAAATACTAATTTCAACAGCAACCAATCTTCAGACCTGAACATGGATTGTAGGTTGAATTGAAAATGCAGCTCTGAATAATGGTCTTCCTGGAACTGCAGACTGGGGTTGATTGTAAACCAGGAAACACCCATTCACATGAGATGTCCGCATATGCATGAATGCAGCTAGAGAGTTAGTGGGGATTAACATTCATTTTGAGTGTCTGGAGTGTTGATGTGAAGATGGAAGTGTTTAAAAATTATATGTACTTCAAAGGAAGCATTGTAGATATATTGTAACTATAGGATTATACCGCTGTTATATTTGATATTTAGCAATAAAAATGTCATGTAATATTGGGTCAGGCCTATTCTTTCAAGAGTGTCTCCAGTATGATTCCTACTTGTTTGGTTAAATAAAGACTTCTATATCAACCAGTTTCAGTGTCTCTCTGGTGACTTCATTCACAGTTACAACATCAGTCTGCATAAAGCAACAAGCAATCAGCTGGAGAAATTCAGCAGGTTGGTCAGCATCTGTTCTGGGGGCGGGGCGGACTATAGAACTAACTATTAACATTTTGGGTAGAAACTCTGCATCAGGGTGGTTCATAATCCTGCCAGAGAGGGGTTTGACCCAAGGTATTGACACTTCCTTAGCCCCCTCGCCCAGACCTGCTGAGTTTCTCCAGCAGTTTGTCTGTTTCTAATGTTTGCTGCTTTGGCAGCCTCTTGTTTCACCATTTGCCTGTCCAGAGCTTTGCTATTTATTCTTACATGTCCAAACCTAGAAATCATATTCATACATTCTATTTATCATCATTATTTCTGATGTTGCCATGCTTTCCTGTTACTATATGTGTTTAACCTTTACATCTGTTTTCCAGCCCTCCCAATGCGGTTTGCTGCTGCTGCAACCCCAAATGATACGAACATAAGTTCATTCTTTGGCGCAGCATAAGGAGTTCGTTTTGCTTGCTTGCATACATTTTTAAAAAAATACACTTTATTCAGCAGGAATTCAGAAAAATGAGGGGTGACCTCACTGAAATCTATCGAATGCTGAATGGTCTTGATAGTGTGGATGTGGATAGGATGTTTCTTATGGTGGGGGAGTCTAAGGCCAGAGGACACAGCCTTAGAACAGAAAAATGCCCTTTTAGAACGGAGATGAGGAGGAATTTTTCAACCAGAGAGTGGTGAACCTGTGGAATTTGTTACCACAGGTGGCTGTGGAGGCCATGTCATTGGGTGTATTTAAGGCAGAGGTTGATAGATTGATGATTAGTCAAGGCATGAAGGGATAAGGGGAGAAGGCAGGAGATTGGGGCTGAGAGAGAAAATGGATCAGCAATGGTGAAATGGCGGAACAGACTTGATGCGCTCAGTGGCCTAATTCTGCTCTTATATCTCATGGTCTTACAATTTTAATTTCTCTGCTCGAGTTGTTTGCTGCTATTGTTGACCTTGAATGCCTCCTGCTTTCCTTTGGTAGTCTCTGACCATCACACGTCACGTAACCAAGTCAAGGTGGATTGATAAAAAGGTGAGAGAAGCAGTTACTCACTGAACAAGACAAGAGTGTTGGTGTTGCAAGTTTCTAATGAGTGAAGAGAACTGTAATGATACAGGGCCTAGAAGTATAGTTATAGAGCATCAACTTCCTTTCCTACTCTTTTGGTTTTGATAGCACTCTGCCATTGGTTATGTGGGTTAAGGTCATTTGCAAATTACCACCTGGTTGTATTCCCTTCAAGATCATCCTCCATTTTATTTCCCATTATTTATTAGCCTAAAATGGATATGATGGGTTTAGAAATCAAATTGATTCTGAAAATGTACCTGAATAGATGTTTCTTGGGCCTAATGTCACTGGAGATGCCCTATCGTTTCTCCAGACACTTGAGCATCAATTCAATAACGTTGGTAACATGATGTTTTATTGGGATCTCCTTTTAACGATGCCACATTTTTATTTATTGGTTCTGAAAGATATACGTTTAAGATAATTGGATTTATAATCCCACCGCGTCAATGGCAGGGAGATTCTGTGAAAATCTGTGATCATAGAACCTTTCTGTAATGGAACGACTGTTTCTATTTCTCATTTGCAATACACTTGGATGATACCCCCCAATGAAACACTTGCTTTCTGCTCAGTGCATAACATATTAGCTACTTCCTGGCTCTTTTAGCCGTTCTACTTCACTAACCAAGGAAAGAAGAGCTATATCAATCATTATGCCTTTTGTGTCCTAAATTGCTCTAAACTCTGTGGCCTTGGTCCTATTTGATCCCTGGTTTTACTGGCTTGGAGCTTCATCTTCCCCAGTTACATTTTTTAAAATTTCTAACCTATTTCTTCATAATCCAACTTCATTCACATTTTAAAACAATGTCATGTACAAAAGCCCTGAAGGTATGAAACATGAAGCTGTGTCTGGATTAGTCTCTGGCCAGGAATATCAGGCAATGGGTAATAAGTGTACATGTTGGTCCATGGCCTTCTCTTGTGCCACGATGAGGCCACCTTCAGGGTGGAGGAGCAACACCTTCTATTCCATCTGGGTCACCTCCAACCTGATAGCATGAATATTATAGAAACATAGAAAACCTACAACACAATACAGGCCCTTCGGCCCACAATGCTGTGCCGAACATTTACTTACTTTAGAAATCACCTCAGGTCACCCATGGCCCTCTATTTTTCTGAGCTCCATGTACCTATCCAGGAGTCTCTTAAAAGACCCTATCGTATCCGCCTCCATTCCTTGCACTCACCATTCTCTGTGTAAAAGACTTAACCCGACATCTCCTCTATACCTACTTCCAAGCACCTTAAAACTGTGTCTTCTTATGTTAGCCACTTCAGCCCTGGAAAAAGCCTCTGACTATCCACATGATCAATGCCCCTCATCATCTTATACACCTCTATCAGGTCACCTCTCATCCTCCGTCACTCCGAGGAGAAAAGGCCAAGTTCACTCAACCTATTCTCATAAGGCATGCTCCCCAATCCAGGCAACATCCTTGTAAATCTCCTCTGCACCTTTGTTATTGTTTCCACATCCTTCCTGTAGTGAGGTGACCAGAACTGAGCACAGTACTCTAAGTGGGGTCTGACCAGGGTCCTATATAGCTGCAGCAATACTTCTCGGCTCTTGAACTCAATCCCATGGTTGATGAAGGGCATCACACCGTACGCCTTCTTAACCACACAGTCAACCTCCGCAGCAGCTTTGAGAGTTCTATAGATTTTAGACCCCAAGATCCCGCTGATCCTCTACACCGCCAAGAGTCTTACCATTAGTGCTTATTCTGTCATCATATTTGACCTACCACAATGAAGAACCTCACACTTATCTGGGTTGAATTCCATCTGCCACTTCTCAACCGAGTTTTGCATCCTATCAATGTCCCGCTGTAACCTCTGACAGCCCTCCGCTCTATCCACAACATCCTCAATCTATCGATTTCTTCTTCTGGTAGAAACAATCCCTCACCCTCCCCTCTTCTTCTATTCCACACTCTGGCCGCTTACCTCTTCTCACCTGCCGATCACCTCCCCCAGTCCTCCTTTGGTCCGCTCACCATAACTTCTCTTGAAACGTGGGCAATTCCTGTCTCTTGCCACAAATCGGCAAGCTGAGTTTCTCCAGTGGATTGATGCTGAAGCAGAAATTCAATTGGATTAAACCAAAAAGAAAGACAAGGAAACTCCAATGAATGAATCACCCATGTACGGAGGGGACTTCGACTTTCAGCTGAGTCTTCATGAGTCTGCATGCTGCGAGCCAACATTTCTCAATATCTACTGTCTGTACTTATCCACACAGGTACAATATTGGCTGTGGCTCATCGCTACATCAGCATCACAGTTGGTACAGTAGTGTAGCATTTCCTGTAACATTATTACTGTGACAGTGACCTGGGTAAATTCCGCCACTGTCTCTCTGTGACCGCGTGGCTTTTCTTCAGGTGCTCCAGGTTCCTCTCACATTCCGAAGACACATATCATTTAGAGCTAGTAAACTGTGGGCATCCTATGCTGGCACTTAAAACCTGGCAAAACTTGCAGGCTGCCTCCAGACTCTGCTGGTCATTGACGTGGACGGCACACTTCTCCGTATATTTCGATGTCTTAATGTATGTGTGACAAATAAAGATAATCTAAAGCAGGGATTCCCAACCTTTCTTATACCATGGAGCCTTACCATTAATGGAGGGATCCATGGACCCCAGGGTGGGCACCCGTGATCTAATCTGTAGTCTAATCTAATCTACTGCAATCTACTCAGAGACAGTGTGCGTCTCCTATGGGGATGTCACATACTGTAATGGCTGCTGAAAATGTTGTTACAAGAGTTTTGAAGATTTTTGTCAAAGTGTTGATTTGTCACAATGCCATGGAACAGTGGATATTTGATGCGGAGAGATAGAGGGGGCCTTCCAATCTTATTGTCAGGAAATAGCAGTGGTGAACAATGACAGGAGATTATTCTAAACCATGTTGAGCAAGGTGAAATTTAATGGTTTAGCACAAGCTTTCAAGGGGAGCATGTCTGGTCCAACCAGCAGCTTCACTTGACTCATCCATGGCACAGACCAGGAAACTCACTTATCAACAGTCATCATGAGATATTTGTGTTCTTCAACCCACCATCAGACACTTAACGTGGTTGGACGCTTTGCATCACAACTCACATGTTGTACACAGAGGCAGATCAGTCAAATACAGGGGACTTCCCACATTCTAGCAGGAAAAGCTGGCATAGAGCAAAAGGTATCAGGAAAGGAGACAATGTTGACATTATTGAGACTGTGCAGACACAATTTATGACAAAGACATCTGCATACCTAAAACACGGAAAGCAAGAGCTAAGAGTTATGTATGGGTGTTTAGCGTTATTATTTAAGTATTACTTAAAGAGTGAGTTCAGGAAATTGAGTGAGACTATACATTTTCTAGTTAGCTTTACTATTTCTGTTGAAAGAAGGAGGACAAGGTGATGACCAGTTAAGGAGTAGCATTTAAGATTATTGATGAATTTCAAGGCTTGGTTGAAGTTACTGGTGTCCTCCTTAGATAATCTGATTGAATAGAATCCCTGCAGGAAAAGGTTTCCTATATTGTCATCACCTTTCCTCTTTCTTTTACAATTTCTCCTGCTGTTGGCAGCAAGAAATTCTCTACATGGCTTTTCATTAGTGAACAAAGAAGGCATTACTGAACTGGCTCAGTTAATATTGGTACAATTGTGTAATATTGAGAGATTATGCATATTTGGGCAAAGTTCAGATATAAATTTTGCATCTTGAATCTTGAAATGTCAACAGTTTTATGTGACAAGCCTACTAGCTCTGTGCCTTATGTTTCTAAGATTCAATGACTGATACTGCTTACAACCATTGAGCATATCTACATGAAATGCTGTTGTAGGAAACAGTATCTATCGTCAGAGGTCCCCACCACCCAGGCCATCCTCTCTTCTCACTGCTGCCATCAGGTAGAAGGTACAAGAGCCTTAGGACTCACATCACCAGGTTCAGGAACATTTACTACCCCTCAACCATCAGGCCTTTGAAACTTCGCTCACTTGCCCCATCATTGAGATGTTCCTACAACCAATGATCTCACTTTAAGAAGGTACAAGAAAATCTGCAGATGCTAGAAAACCAAAGCAACATGCACAATATGCTGGTGGAACTCAGCAGGCCAGGCAGTATCTGGGAAAAAGAGTAAACAGCCGACATTTTGGGCTGAGACTCTCCTTCAGGAGAGGCCCTAATGAAAGGTCTTGGCCCAAAGCATCAACAGTTTACTCTTTTCTATAGATGCTGCCTGGCCTGCTGAGTTCCTCCAGCAGTTTGTGTGGATTGCATCTCACTTTAAGGACTCTTTATCTCATTATCTCGCATTTTTGTTATTTATTGCTCTTTATTTATATATGCATTTGCACAGTTTGTTGTCTTCTGCACTGTGGCTGATCTTTCATTCATCTTGCTATAAAGTTTCAAAGGTTCTTTTATTATCAAAGCATGTATCCATATACAACTCTGAAATTTGTCTTCTCCAGATAGCCACAAAGCAAAGAAAGAACATGAAAGTCAGTCAGAGAGAAACATCAGACCCACCACACCCACACAAAAAAGGACGGCATCCCAATCGTCAATACTGAAAACCCCCATCCCCCCATAAAAAACAGAATAGGAACATTGACCCCCCCACCAAAAGAAAACAACCCCTCCCCTGTACAAAAAACTAACAGAACATCAAACCTCAAACACCTTCCCCTCACACAACAAACCGGAAAAGGAATAGGCAATAAAAAACACAGAATATGAAAGATCGAAAAAGTCCACAGTCCATAAACACAATAGTCCAATCCATAAACTCAGAACCATAATATCATCCTATGATATATCACTGACATTATTTGAAAGAGAGAATGATGAACTCTTGCTTGCCTTCTGCATTTACCTCAATGTCTCAATCTTCACTGAGACTTTAATCAGTGAAATGGAGTCAAAAATCAGCTCATGCCACATCTTGAAGTCTCTTCACATCAAGGCCATCTGAGCACGTGCTCGCTTCCTGCAACCTTCTCAGAGACAGCAAAATGCCTGATCACTCAAATAAACTCCAAGTGATGAATTGCAGGCTCTAACAGTCCTAGAAACATATGTGAAGAGAAAAAGAGATGCAAAAGATGTAAGAAATAAATTTTCATGAGCTATCTGGAAGATGTCGACCGAGAAAGCATTATACACTGATGCCATCTTGACCGGAAGTAGAGTTACTGTTCTATAGATTTGCTGAGTATGCCCACAGGAAAATAAATCTCAGGGTTGAATATGGTGACATCTACGTACACAGAACATAGAACGCAGAAATTTACAGCACATTATGGGCCTTTCGGCCCACAATATTGTGCCGACCATGTAACCTACTCTAGAGACTGCCGAGAATTTCCCTAGCGCATAGCCCTCTATTTTTCTAAGCTGCATGTACCACTGGTCACCGACCTCCATGCAGAATAAGAACCATATACAACCATCCTTTTCCTTCTGTGGGCAAGCCACTTCTGGATCCACAAAGCAGGGTCTCCTTGGATCCCATGCCTCCTTACTTTCTGAAGGAGCCTTGCATTGGGAACCTTTTCAAATGCCTTACTGAAATCCATATAAAAAACATCCACTGTTCTATCTTCATCAATGTGTTTTGTTACATCCTCAAGGAACTCGATCAGGCTCATAAGGCACGATCTGTCCTTGACAAAGCCATGCTGACTATCCCAAATCAGATTATGTCTCTCCAAATGCTCATAAATCCTGCCTCTCAAGATCTTCTCCAACAAATTGCCCGCCACTGAAGTCAGACTCACTGGTCTATAATTTCTTGGGTTATTTCTACTCCCTTTCTTGAACAAGGGAACAACATTTGCAACCCTCCAATCCGCCAGTGCTTCTCCTGTCCCCATTGATGACGCAAAGATCATTGCAAGAGGTGCAGCAATCTCCTCCCTCACTTCCCACAGTAGCCCGGGTATATCTCCTCTGGTCCCAGTGACTTATCCAACCTAATGCTTTTCAAAAGCTCCAGCACATCCTCTTTCTTAATGCCTATTTGTTCAAGCGTTTCAGTCTGCTGTAAGTCATCCCTACAATCGCCAAGGTCTTTTTCCCTGGTGAATACTAAAGCAAAGTATTCATCAAGTACCTCCGCTACCTCTTCCAGCACATGTTTCCACTCTCACTCCTGATTGGTCCTATTCTCACTTGGCTCATCCTCTTGCTCTTCACATACTTGTAGAATGCCTTAGGTTTTTCCTTAATCCTGCTCGCCAAGGCCTGCTCATGGCCCCCTCTAGCTCTACTAATTCCATTCTTAAGCTCCTTCCTAGCAACCCAGTAATTTTCTAGAGCTCTAACAGTTCCTAATTTCTTGAATCTTTTGTAAACTTTTCTTCTTAACTAGATTTTCTACGTACTTTGTACACTATGGTTCTTTAACCCTACCATCCTCATCCTTTCCCTGCCTCAATGGAACATACCTGTGCAGAACTCCATGCAAACATTCCCTGAACATTTGCCACATTTCTGCTATGCATTTCCTTGAGAACATCTGCTCCCAATTTATGCTCCCAAGTTCTTGCCTAATAGCGTCATATTTCCCCCTGCCCCAATTAAATGTCTTCCCAAATTGTCTGTTCCTGTCCCTCTCCAATGCTAGGGTGAAGGAGATAGAGTTGTGATCACTACCTCCAAAATGCTCTCCCACCAAGAGATCAGACACCTGACCAGGTTCATTTCCCAACACCAGATCAATTACATTCTCTCCTCTAGTTGGATTATCCATATATTGCGTCAGGAAACCTTCTTGAACTCACCTAACAAACTCCACCCCATCTAAACTCCTTGCTCTAAGGAGGTGCCAATCAATTTTAGGAAAGTCAAATCTCCCATTACAACAACTCTATTATTATTGCACCTTTCCAGAATTTGCCTCCCTATCTTATCCTCAATATCTCTGTTACTACTGGGGGTCTATAAAAATCACCCAGTTGAGTTATTGCCCCCTTTCCTGTTCCTGACTTCCACCCACAGTGACTCTGATGTGTACTTTGATAATAAAATTTACTTTGAATTGTGATGATCTACTCAGCCATGGGAGGATACACATGTTGGAATGGGGTTTTGGAAAGCTGTGGGAGCGGCTTCTGCTCAGCATTACAGGTTGCCTTGTATTTTATCTTGCTGTGATGAACATTATCTGCAGCCGTGACAACACATGGAAAACCTGTCCACTGAGATGATGTCGCACAGCTCTGCCAGAAGTATGTGGTGCCCCTACACAGCTCTATTTAGTCTCTTAAATGCTTTACTGCTGTGGATCAAAGGTCATTTGAATGACGATCAGAGGGGGTTTATAACTTTATTTGTGAGTAAATTTGTCTCTTGTCCACCAACCACCGTTACGTAAATACAAAAGGACTTACGGAAGGAAGGACATTTCAGTCCATCTTTGTAGGCCCAAAGCTCCTCTTTACTTCCCACTTGTTTACTCCCCCTCTCTTGTTTTTTCCCCTGTTATTTATTTATGATGCACGGAGAGGCTGTGTTCGCTGTGAAGCAGCCAATATGTGTCTGTTTTCTCTCTCATCCAGCACAGCCATATTAATTTTTTTTATGCATTCCTCATGTTGTTTTTGGCCCAGTGTTTGAACACCAGTCTCCTGTGCACCCACACAGTGATTGCGATGGAATACTGCCAGGAAAAGATACATAAATACCTCCAGGTTTTCACCAGTAAACACCATGCAGAAAGTTATTTCATCAGTGACATGAGCTATCCAGAGCTGTTGAAACTTATTGCCTTTCTCTGATGTTCGAATTCTGTGAGAAATATGAATGCTTGAAAACTCAAAGCAACTCTATTTTCTCCTGGCACTCTGAATCTATGCAAGATAGTTTCCAGGTGGTGGCTGGAGTTGACCCAATTTAAAATCAGCTGGCTTCAACAATGTTATTTTGTGTTAAACATCATAATTTCCAGAACAATGCAAAGTTATCTGGTGTAGAAAGCATTAGACCTTTAAAGTAAACTGAAAGACAATGCCCTTAGTGCAGCCTTTTGCATCCATCCATCCATCACATTCATAGATCTCTCCACTGATAGCGCAATACACGAGTCACAAGTTTGTTTCAGCAAGATCCTTAACATTAGGTGTCCCTACCATGAAGAGAGGGAAGACCAAAAAGTATCTTTTGCTCTGTCCCATGACGCAATCACAGGACCCAGGTATTCAAATTTTGAAGTGCATTTATTATCAAAGTATGTATACAATATACAACCTTGAGATTTGTCCCCTTACAAACAGCCACAAAATAAAGAAACTCAGAAGAACCCATGAAAAAAAAGGCTGACAAACACCCAATGTGCAGGACAAAAAACAATAAAAGGAAGCAAGTAACATTCAGAAGTGAGCCCACAGCCACGAAGCCAGTCAGCATTGCAGCCGATTCAGAAGCCCATTAGTTGCGGACCACAGCCCTCATTCAGTGCAGAGACGAGTAAACTTTGCAGAGTAGCGAGCAGAATTGGCCCGTCCCTCGTATCCAGCACCGATACTCTGACCTTTTCAATCTGGCCTGGTGCTTAAATCATCCAAACCTTGGGGCCTGTCACTTCTAGATGCTCTTTGGCTTGGGCCCTGGCACCTCAATTCAGCCCATACCCGACCTTTCCAATTCAGCCTGCCACTTAAATCGATCAAACCTTATCTCACCCTCGGGCTAGGGCCCGGGCCCTCTGCCTCAACTCTGCCTCGCCTTGGTTCTGCCGCATTAAATCATCTCCAAGTCTGCTCCAGTAATGGCCAAACATCGGTTCACTCTATGCTCTTAGGCCCTGTAATCTCGATCTGGCCCATACTCACCACGCCAAAACGTCCTGCACCCTCGACTCTTCAGTTCACACTGCAAAAATGCCAAGCCATACCGGCTGTTCGAAAGCTCAGCTCTGAAAGTTAAGGTACAAGCTTTCGATTGGAGTGATCATATCTGAGAAGAAGTGCGATTAACACAGTAATTTATAGCTTTGTTTGCTACCAGCAAATTATCGTTGTGCTTCACCAGTGCCATCTTAAACTAGTAAACAGTGTATCTCCATTTGACTACGTTTGCTTTTGAATGATCAGCTCAATTATGGAGGTGGGTTAAGAAATTCATAGAACATAGAACATAGAACATAGAATAGTACAGCACATTACAGGCCCTTCAGCCCACAATGTTGTGCCGACCCTCAAACTCTGCCTCCCATATAACCTCCCACTTTAAATTCCTCCATATACCTGTCTACTAGTCTCTTAAACTTCACTAGTGTATCTGCCTCCACCACTGACTCAGGCAGTGCATTCCACACACCAACCACTCTCTGAGTAAAAATCCTTCCTCTAATATCCCCCTTGAACTTCCCACCCCTTACCTTAAAGCCATGTCCTCTTGTATTGAGCAGTGGTGCCCTGGGGAAGAAGCGCTGGCTATCCACTCTATCTATTCCTCTTATTATCTTGTACACCTCTATCATGTCTCCTCTCATCCTCCTTCTCTCCAAAGAGTAAAGCCCTAGCTCCCTTAATCTCTGATCATAATCCATACGTCTAAACCAGGCAGCATTCTGGTAAATCTCCTCTGTACTCTTTCCAATGCTTCCACATCTTTCCTATAGTGAGGCGACCAGAACTGGACACTGTACTCCAAGTATGGCCTAACCAGAGTTTTATAGAACTGCATCATTACATCGCATCTCTTAAACTCTATCCCTTGACTTATGAAAGCTAACACCCCATAAGCTTTCTTAACTGCCCTATCTATCTGTGAGGCAACTTTCAGGGATCTGTAGACATGTATCCCCAGATCCTTCTGCTCCTCCACACTACCAAGTATCCTGCCATTTACTTTGTACTCTGCCTTGGAGTTTGTCTTTCCAAAGTGTACCACCTCATACTTCTCCGGGTTGAACTCCATCTGCCACTTCTCAGTCCACTTCTGCATCCTATCAATGTCTCTCTGCAATCTTTGACAATCCTCTACACCATCTACAACACCACCAACCTTTGTGTCATCTGCAAACTTGCCAACCCATCCTTCTACCCCCACATCCAGGTCGTTAATAAAAATCACAAAAAGTAGAGGTCCCAGAACCGATCCTTGTGGGACACCACTAGTCACAATCCTCCAATCTGAATGTTCTCCCTCCACCACGACCCCCTGCTTTCTGCAGGCAAGCCAATTCTGAATCCACCTGGTCAAACTTCCCTGGATCCCATCTGATTTTCTCAATAAGCCTACCGATGGTCCTTTTCTCTGATCTCTAATGCTTATGCTGGTCCTATTGTCAAGATTTGCAAGTCATTGAACATTGGACATTGGACAATGAACCCATGAACACTACCTCACTACTTTTTTATTTCTGATTTCGCACTATTTATGTCATTTAACTTTTTCATATACATATATACTTAACAGTAATTCACTTTTTTCCCTATATTATCATGTATTGCATTGTACTGCTACCACAAAGTTAACAAATTTCACAACATATGCTAATAATATCAAACCTAATACTGATTCTGAAGGGTCTCGACCCGAAACATCGACTGTTTACTTTTTTCCATTGATGCTGTCTGACCTGCCGTGTTCCTTTAACATTTTGTGTGTGCTGTTTCGGATTTCCAGGATTTGCAGACTTTTCTGTGTTTGAGATAATTCTGTGGCTGACTTTACTTCAGAAACGTTTGTACTGTTAATGGGGTAGAGAGTTCCCAGAGTGAACATATATCCATGATGTGAATGTGGAGGTTCTTTTTTTTTTGGCGTGTACCTGCGTGCGTGCGCGTCTGTGCGTGTGTGTGTGCGTGTGTATGCGTGCGTGCATCCGTGATGATGTCTTTTTCATGGCTTTTACAAGGCGCGGGGTGAGAGAGAGACTGTGTGGCGCGCCACTCCTCACACAGACATTTTCACAGTACTTTTCCCTTTGTTTTACGAGGTCGAGTTGCGATCTCGACACTCAACCCGGCACGGATGGAAAGCATACTCAGGGGCGGACCCGACTGGTTTCGAACCCGGGAACCTTCGCTGCCGGGTCCAGCGCCGATGTCTTTGCGCCACCAGCCGGCCCGAATGTGGAGGTTCTAATCATGGATGGTGTAACCCCATTCTGTGATCACAATGTTGCAGAAGATGTTGCTTCATTGACTACACAATGACTTTGTTTCAAACCTTCTCAGTGTGGGTCTTGTGTAAGGTCAAAGAGGTGAGAGGACAGACTTGAGTAAATTTTAACACACCAGCAGGATGTAGGAACATAAAATTCTTTATGTGAGCAGATTTGATATTGATCCAATAAGAAAGGACACAGCCATTCACAGGCAGCACACAGGGGAAAACAGTAATAGAATGCAGAATATAGTGTTCTTAATTCAGGTTTCTAGCATTTCTTTGCATTTACTGCGGTGCATTTGGATGAAGTACTGCACTATATTTAATCCTTACTGTGTGTTTCCACTTTCAGGCAAGCTGAAGTAATCTTTATAGATCTCTGCACCATTTCCTGGTGTGCACTTGCTATCTACAAAGCTCTGCTAGGAGTGAGCTGCCTCATAAAATTTCGGCAAAGCACAGTTACAATAAATAATTAATCCGATCTTTTCACCCTTAGTTGCCATTCAACAAAATGAAGATGGATTGAGACAAAATGATACTATCCTATACTTTGCACGAAGAAAGCAATTTGGTCCAGCACATCTGCAGCACTGGTGCCTGTGCGACCGAGCCCAAAATTACCTAGGTATGCCTCCCCTACAAAATGTTGGACAGACCCAACCTGGCAATTAATCATCAAACATTAACACACTGATAGAAGATCTGGTTGAGAGGACAATAAAGAGACGCTGATAACCCACTCACTTGTACTGTTTGGAATAATTTGGGGTGCTATGTCAGCATAACGTTTAGTGTGCACTATGGCAGCTCGGGGGCGTCGGAGTTTGGAGTTCAATTCGGACAGTGCCTGTAAAGAATTTGTACATCCTCCCGTGAACGCGTGTGTTTCCTCAGGGTGCTCCCACATTGCAAAGACAGACCAGTTTGTAAGTTAATTGGTCAAGGGTCATTGTAGGTTGTCCTGTGGTTAGGCTACGGTTAAGTAAGTGGGTTGCTGTGAGGTGCAGTCCGTTAAGCCAGAACGGTTTGTTCTGCACTTTACCTCCAAATAAATCAATCTTGGTATAACAAAGACAAAGGTGAGGAGAGAGAAGCAGGCTTCATTTGACACCAAAGAGTAAAATTAAAAAAAAATGAAATCAATATGAATCTACTGGCTGCATCCCAATCAGCAGGAGGG
The DNA here is from genome assembly GCF_030028105.1 of Mobula birostris. Lineage (NCBI taxonomy): Eukaryota > Metazoa > Chordata > Chondrichthyes > Myliobatiformes > Myliobatidae > Mobula > Mobula birostris. The sequence goes on from NC_092400.1 coordinate 24,528,524, forward strand.
CTTCATTTCATCTTCTGCTCCAGGACTTCATTGCAAGAGTTCCTGAGGGGTTTGCCCTAGGCCTGTTGTCTTCAGCCGCTTCATCAGTGACAGTCCTTTCAACATCATTCAGCAGTGGGGGAGTCTGCCGATGGTTGTGTAGCAACCCACTGCAGTCACAACTTCTGGGTCATGACACAGCCTTTGGTTGTGTGCAGCAAGACGGAGGTGATATTTGGCTGGGGTGATGAGTGGAATGCAAAATTTGTGCATTGTTCTGGGCAATGTCTAAACTGAGAAGATTTAACCTTTTCCCTTCAGTATTCAATAGTATTAGCGGTATTAAATATTCCACCATGTACAGGCTAGGAGACACTATTCAGCAGAAACTTAGCCCCAAAGGAATACAAATGAATCTCTCTGATTCATTTTCTGCCTCTAAAGTATGAACATGATGTGTATGCTGCAGTGACCCCGGTTCAGTTCCTGACGCTGCCCATAAGGAGTCTGTACGTTCTCCCCATCGCTGTATGGATTTCCTCCGGGTGCTCAGGTTTCCTCCTACAGTCCAAAAGGCGTAAGATTAGTAGGGTAATTGGTCCCATGGTTAGGACGGGGTTAAATCTGGAGATTGCTGAGAGTGAGGTGTGGAGGGCTGGAAGGGCCTTTTCTGAGTTGTATCTCAATAAATAAATAAATAAATAAATAAATAAAATATTCTCCACTTATCTAGATGAAGGTGGTGTGCACTGATCCTCAAACAACTCAGCTCTATTCTGCAAAAAACTGGCCACTTGATCGGCAATGAATCATCTAGCTCATCATTGTTGGTGTACACTGGCTTCAAGGTGTCTCACCAATGAGCTAAAATCTCTTCAATAGTATCTGCCAAGCCTCTGGAAGGAAAGACGAAAACAATCAACACGTGCATAGAAATATCATTTGCAAATTCTCCTCTTTGTTCACGCATTATCCTGACGTAAAAATAAATACAGTTCAGCAACACTTTGCACTAAAATGGACTTAGTGATTTTGCCTTGTTCTAATTGTGTTCTTCTTTGTAAAATTGTGTATAAATTATATTTGATCTATGTTTTTCTTGTGAATGTGGCTTATATCGTGCAATATGCCTGTGATGCTGCTTCAAGTACATTTTGCACTGCGCCCATGCATGCATATGCTTGTGCATATGACAATAAACTTGACTTTGGTTTTGAGTCTCGGACTCCGTGAATTTCATCATCATGGAGCCCGAGTTCTGAAGCTCCACAACCAATCTAGAACTTCAAGGAAACAGCTCTCTACAAGCTTTTCAGAAGCAACTAGAGATGAGCGGTAAATACTTTCCTTCCCAAATACCCCTATGAACAGGTGCAAAAGGAATCAGTTTTTCCTGGACTTGAGAGATTTTTGTGGATCAAATTGATCCTAAAATTGGACAGTGTTTCTGTGCACAGAAAGTTGCAAACTCAGTCAGCTCCATCGTGGGCACTGGCCTCCCCAGCATTGAGGGCACCTTCTGGAGTGTTGCCTCAAAAAGGCGGCATCCATCATTAAGGACCCCCATCAGCTGGGACATGCCCTCTTCTCATTGTTACCATCAAGGAGGAGTTCCAGGAGCCTGCAGACACACACTCAACATTTTAGGAACAACTTCTTCCCACTCCTCCAACAGATTTCTGAACGGACAATGAAGCCATGTGCATTACCTTTTTTGTGCTCATTTTTTGCAGTACTTATTTAATTATATATATCTTATTTTGATTTTTAATTTTTTTATAATACATTGCAATGCACAACATACTTCATGACATATACCAGTGATATTCTGGTTCTGATTCATGCATTAAATTTCATTAAAAGGCTGCTTTCAGGTTGAAAAATACGAAAATGATAGAGTCCCAGACATGTTGTCTATAACTTATATAGCAACTAATTTTCATATAAGTTGTAAAATTGGCCCAAATCCAGTTTAAGGTCGTTTACAGTTAGAAACAAGTGTTGAAATGGAACCTGCATGATGCTGAATACAAGATGACCCAGTTTCACACATATCTCAAGAATTTGCAGTGCTCAGCAAAGTGTGTTCACCCTTAAAGACACAGTCTGCATGGAAGAAAAATAGAACCCCAGGCAACTTAACCCAGGGATCAAGGCTGAAGTGCAAGGCCGGGTCAATGAAATACGTTTTAGGAGGAAGGTCTTGTCCATCATAGGGGATGACTAGGGAACAAGAAGATCTACCAGATCAATGACAGGAAACTGTTGAGTGGGGGAGGAAGCCATTTCTTCCAGTAGTGAGCATCCACACACAATGGAGCAATGTTGAAATGCCTGTCATATCTCTCACTAGATATGCCAAGATGAAGTCATCAATGTGATTGTGGCAAGAGTTTACTCGTTTGCTGCAATGCTCCATGTTGTCAGCGTGGGTGGAATAAAAATAGTGAAGGATTAGTATAAGTGGGCACTTGAGAGATAGCAAGGAATTGGTGGGCCGAAGGGCCTGTTTCAGTGGTATATGAATCTATGGTCGCCTGATGTCATCAGATTGTCCTTTTTAAAATTTCCTAGTCGAACTGAGTATTTGTTGAGGCTTGGGGTATGGAACTATTGCTCTAATTTTATGTTAGTGTGGACAGAAGTGGGCGTAACATGAATAATGTTATCAGATGGTGCTTCACTGTGAGAATATTGCATGCACGTGTCAGATCTTAGAATAAGAATCGGAATCGAGTTTAGCATCACTGGCGTACGTTGTGAAATTTGTTGTCTTTGTGGCAACAGTTCTTGCGATACATAACAATAAAAACTGTGAATTAGAGAGTAATTTATACATATACACACGCAAGTTAAATTTATTAAGTCGTGCAAAAAAACAATGAGTAAGTGAGAAGACAGAAACATTTCTTTAATTAGATTGTAGAGTGAACATTCAAATGAAAACAAAATTGCCTTAGGTAGCTATAGGGTGAACGTGAAATCAGAATCAGATTTAATATCACCGGCATGAGTCGTGAAATGTGTTGTTACGTGGCAGCGGTACATTGCAATACATAATAAAAACCTATGAATTGCAGTCAGTATATATTTATAAAATAATTAAATTAAACAGGTAAACAAGTAGAGCAAAAAAAAATTAGTGAAGTTTTGTTCATGTGTTCAATGTCCATTCAGAAATCGGATGGCAGAGGGGAAGAAGCTGTTCCTGAATCACTGAGTGTGTGCCTTCAGGCTTCTGTACCTCCATCCTGGTGGTAGCAATGAGAAGAGGGCATGTCCTGGGTGATGGGGGTCCTTAATGGTGGACGCCATCTTTCTGAGTCATCGCTCCTTGAAGATGTATGTCTGATATGCCTCACGGTCAGCAAACTATCTCCTTTGGAGCTCAGTGTTAAATTGCAGCATTTGCAGGGTTTTCCTTTTGCTTTCAATGTCACGTCTTGCTTGATAAAACTTCTGAGAAAGTTGTTGCGATATTATTAAGTGCAGAAGTGTAAGTTGCTGGAATATCAAGTAATTAATCAACGCTGGAAGCTGTACTTAGTCACATAATATTGGCCAGCACCAGGGAGAATGAGACAATCTGGACTATTAATAAACACAAGGCATTCTGCAGATGCTGGAAATCATGAGCAACATACACAAAACGTTGGAGAAATGAACTGTTAATAACAGGAGGAAAGCCTCACAATCTAGGATG